>NW_028277030.1:69895500-70580000 GCF_059951505.1 Python bivittatus | reverse complement strand
GAGCAGCCGTCAAATGGCTAGATGGCAAGTGGCGCTGGCCTGCCAGGCAGATGCATTAAAATAAATAAATAAATAAGTAAAGGGAGGAAATTCTGCTTGCGGAGATCTCAGTTTCCAGAAGACAAATGATGACCTTTGATGGTTATAAAGAGATACATGGGTTGCCTGTTGTTATGATCAAGATTGAAAGAGAGCGTATGTGGGTTTAAAGTTTATACCCATGGATCATTTGTTTATGGCCACCACATTTAAACTGTGGGCAGAAACAATTGGTTTTTATTTGAGTGCCCAAACAAAAACTACCACCACTAACAACAGAAAAAATAATATAAAATAAATCAGCTTAAGTGATAGCAAATCAGGCAGCTCCTGAATATTATTGCTATATATTAGCATCTGTGTATGTTATACTTATGTACTAGAAGGAAGGGATAGAAATCAATCAATTAAATAATCTATGTTTGAAGTTAATATTCCAATAGCCAGCCAAAAGTCTACTGACGTGTTCTTCTAGCCACATGATTTTTCCCTAATATGAATTTTAAAAATAATAGTGGTATTTTTAGAAATCTGCCAAAAACATTTATTTAAAATCATGATAGAAACCTTAATTATTATGAAAACAATAGATCAGATGTGATGAAAACAATGTCAGAATTGATTATCTAAAGCAAAGATAAAAGTCACGTTCTCTGTTACTCTCTTAATTAACAAAATATTTTTCTTCAATATTTAACTCTTGGGATTTACTTTTAACTTTCATTGCTAACTGACTTTTCTTTCCACATTCTCTTAGTTTTATTCACACAGTTTGCTAACCCATGGTTTATTTAATCACGTTTTATTGAATAAATCACAGTTGGCTGAATCTGCATAATGTGCTAAAGGTAGTAAATCCTAATAAAAGGACAATACATTCTTATGTATTGGGGATGTGTTAATGGGCACAATTTTAGTTGAAGATTCAAGATCTGAAAGCAACAAAATTAAATTCAAACTGATTGTCAGTCTAATTCAGTACAATTTCAACTATAGGCTCTTAATATGGTATATCCAAACACCCGAGGTTGCTTTTGGGGGGGGGGGGGTGAAAAGAGCAGAATGATAGACCCTTTAGAGGACATTAATTCTGCAAAGTCACAACTGAATAGCCTCAGAGCCTTAACACACTACATTTTTGAAATATGACTTCTTTCATAAGAGAGATAATAGGGATGTGGGAAGAACAATGTAAAAGTATCCAAATTGTTTAGCAAAAAATCTACAGTGAAGTTGTTTACAGTTACAACAGTGGGCCCTGATCACTTTCTACACTTAATTTTCACATATTGGTAAAATATACATACTGTCCTATGTCCAGAGCATCTAGTCCAGCTCCACTATGTCTGTCTGTCTCTCTTCAACTGTTCAGTCACATCCAACTTTCAGAGACCGTATAGGTTAGCTTTTCCCATTCTTTCCAATGTTTTACTACTTCATTTAATGATTCTAGGATTAAACCAGTATCTTGCTTGATCGTATCAATCCAGCATATTGACTAGTACCTCCAACCATTCATAGCATAATTGATTTTTCTGAGGAATTTGATCACATGACATGACCAAAATAAGACAGCCTTAGTTTGTTAATCTTCACTTCCAGTGAAATTTCTGGCTTGATTTGGTCTAAATTTGCTTTGTTCGTTATTTTTGGTTGTCCAAGGTATGCCTAGTATCTGTCTTCAAAGGAGTCTAGTTTTCTTCTATCCACTGTTTTGATTGTTCAGCTTTTATAACTGTGGGTAGTTACAGGAAAAACAATAGCATTTACTATTCTGTGCCTGGTATTAAGACCAATGTTTTTACTGCCCTAGATCTCCATGCTAGTCACTACAGTGCACCCAAGTGATGTTTTACACTTAATTTTTTGGATCCAGAGTTTCCAGTTCAGTGGATTTTGGAATAGAGGAAAATAAAGTTATGGACTGAGTCAATTTCTCTGTTGTCAATTTTTATCTTAATGTTACCATTCTCAGCTGTTGTAATTACTTTATCTTCTTCAATTTCTGCTTTGAGTTTCAGAATAAGTTATTTTATATTTCTTCATTTTCTGCTGATAGTGTGGTGCCATTTGCATGTCTTAAATTGTTAATGTTCCTACCACTAATTTTTATTTCATGCTCCAATTCATCAAAATTAAGGTTCCTCAAAGCTGTCTCTGTATATAAATTGAATAGAAGTGGGGACAGAATATAGCCACACTGCACACCTTTTCCAATCTTGAACTAGTCTGTCTCTCCATAAGTTGTTCTGAAAGTGGTTTCTTATTGTCATAGAGTGATATTATTAAATGTTCTGGAACATTCATTTCTTTCAGGTACTTCTATAATCTTTCATGTTTAATGAAGTCAAAGTCAATGAAGCATAAATATATATCCTTTTAAAATTCACATGCTTGTTCCATTGAACATTTGCAATGTGGTCTTGAGTGCCTTTTTGTCTTCTAAAACCAACCTGTACACTAGACAGCTCTTTTTCCATGGTTGTTGTGACTGTGGTTGTATGATGTTCAACAAAATTTGCTAGCCTATGATATATATCAGGGCTATTTTGCAGTAATTGGAACAGTCATATATGTCACCCTTCTTTGGGATTGGGATGAACACTGACATTTTCTAGATTTTTGGCCATTCATCAGTCTCCCATATTTTTGATATAATTTTATAATTGCTTTTGTTGGTGCTAATACTAAGCAATTCTGATGATATTCCATCAATTCCAGGAATTTTCTTTTTGGCAGCTGTCTCAGTGCCCATGCTACCTTGAATTATACTGTACCTGTCTCTGCTTTGGATTTCTGTTCCTTATCTGCTTGAAGAACGTTATTAGACATTAGATAATTCCTCAATGTATTCCTTCCATCTATTTTTGATTTGCTTCTGATCATTCAATTCTTCCTGTCTCTGTTCCTTCTTGTTCCTTTGCATGCAGTCTGAGTTTTCTTTATTAGGACAAAAAGATCTCTGGTGTCTCCTTTTCAGTTGTGGGTGTTGTAGTGCAACTTGAACATCAGCATGGAGCTGTTCTATTTCTTCTTCAGCTGTATCTGTTGTTGCTGCATACATTTGAAAAATTGTGACATTCAGAGGTTTAGCTCTGATTCAAATAGCCATTATTCTCTCATTTAGTGTTCAAGAGCTTTTAATGGTTTCATGATTTTCTTGTTTGTTAACGGTGCTACTCCATTCCTTCTGATGTTGTAATTTCCAGAATAATTCCCTGTAAATTCATCTGACTGAATGTAGCCGTTTTTCCGGTTGATCTCACTGATGCTGAGAATGCCTATTTTGGTGCCTGGTTTTCTTTCCTGATGCTATCCAGCCTCCCAGAGTTCATGCTTCATATGTTCCAATCTTATTCATTTTCTTCCAGCCCAGATGGCTCCTTTCGTCATAGGCTTTATCAGTGTTCAGGCTCCCCAAGGGTTTTTCTTCTGCTGCGTCATTATTTACTTGGCTAATTGTAGCATGTTGTTGCTCTTCCCTAGATATTCCCTTGGTATCTTCTTCTCTCCCGCGTTTTTTTTTCTGGCACCATCTTTGAACTTTTCTTTGAGAACTTTTCCATTAGGCTTTGGTGATAATACTGGAGGAGGCCACCATGTCTCTCTCTTTATTTATCTGGGTTTGGGATTGGAATATAGATGTATTACAATCTATGTGGCTGGGTTAGCTGTACTATCAAAGCTGCATCTATGCCAAAAGCTATCTTCCAAATTCCCCAAACATTTCCTCCCCTGTAAAAATGGTTTCTATTCTTCTATCTCATTCTCAGAGTATTTTCAAGTTCAACTTTAAAATGTCTTATGCTTTTGGGCTTACTTTTCTTGATCCGAGGTGGCTGAGATGGCTGATTTTCTGTTGCATAGTCTTCATTTCGTTGCAATTTATCCTAATTTGAAAAAGGCTCATGAGACTAATTACCTCCTGCTGTTTTTCATCTAAAAGATGGAAAGCTGAAGAGGTTACAGACCATTAAAGAGATGAGTATACATGAAAGGCAGGACACTCACAGGTGCCCTTCAGCTACCTTGCAACTAAGGTAAGTAAGTGCAAGTATTCCAAGCCTGAACCATGATAATTTCACTTAAATTCATATATCCATCCATCCATCCATCCATCCATCCATCCATCCATCCATCCATCCATCCACACATACCTGTTACACTATTTCCTTTTAGGGAAAGCAATGTTATACAAAGCACAGAAAAAGAGTAAAAAGTGGTAAGGAGAAAAAATGAAAGGCAGGCAATCAGGAAAAGAAAAATAGCTAAATCTATAATAGTCTACACTATACCTTTTCTTTAAGCTTCTCAACTCTTTTGGAAACTCTCATCAACTTCATTCAATCACAATTTTCTCAGTCTTCCCCTTCTCCTCCATCCATTCTTCCTTCCTATATTTGTTTTGTGATTTAATCCTCATTCATTCTTTCTAGATGACCAGATCACATCAGTGTATTTCTTTCATATTGGTCATTCATTTTTGTATTTAGTCCATGTTAATTCATCACTCATTCATTCTTGATCCTGTATCTCTTCTTATTTTACTATAGCCACTTCTTAAGCACTTCCACTGCATTTAACATTCTTTTGCGTTTTTCCTAATATACCCAACTCTCACTTCCATGCAATGAAGTAGACATATTCAGTGTAGATGTTTTCACATCTTTCATCAAATCTTCATTTCTTGCAACCAGCCACTTATTACATACTTTTTTTTTTTTTACTGAATGTGCACATCTTAAAATTTCTCTATTAATTTTCTTATCTTTAGTAAATATTACAGCAAGGCACAAATTAACCTATTTGCTCTAAATTTTTGCCATTTGTATATAACTTGCTATCTTTTATCTATATCTTGATTTTATTGTAATTTCTTTATTTGATTGTTATGAGCCACCCAGATCACTGAGAGTCAGGTGACAGACAATTTTAAATAATAATAACACACAGCGATGTTGACAGACTCTACTTACCAAGGAGTATAGGTGGGTGTGAATATTACAAATACACCAGACAGTTGAAGAAGAAAAAAGGGCATTGGAGGAATATCTGAAGGACACTGAAGAAGATGCACTGAAGCTAATATACCATATAGACCATTAACTGGCCTATAAGAAAGAGCAAATGAAAAATAGAAAAGATTTGCCATAATACATGGCAAGGCAAAGTATTACATGGCCAGTACACAAAAAAAAACTAGCAGGCAAAGCAGATAACAACAAGACCTGGCAATGGCTAACAGCAGGAAAGTTGAAGAAAGAGGCAGAGGGGTTAATTCTGGCTGCACAAGACCAAGCCTTAAGAACAAATGCATACAAAGCCAGAATTGAGAAGACAGCAACAGACTGCCTCTGCAAAGAAGCTGAAGAAACAGTGGGCCACCTAGTTAGCTGCTGCAGGAAGATCACACAGACTGACCACAAACAGCAGCATGACAAAGTAGCAACAATGGTACATTGGAATATCTGCCAGAAATACCATTTGCCCGCAAGCAAGAACTGGTGAGACCACACAACAGACAAAGTAATAGAAAATGAAGAAGCTAAAGTGCTCTGGGACTTCAGAATTCAAACAGACAAGCATCTGACATACAACACCCCAGACTTAACAATTTTTGATAAGACAAAACAATCTGGATAGTGGACATTGCAATACCTGGAGACAGCAGAATAGAAGAACTGGAGAAAAATCACAAAATATAAAGCCCTGCAAATAGAAGTAGAATGACTATGACAAAAGAAAGCAAAGATAGTACCAATAGTTATGGGTGCCTTAGGCATAATCCCAAAACATCTGGAGCATCGACAAAATCACCATTAGTCAATTGCAAAAGGCAGTGTTACTTGGAACAGCTTATATCCTGTGATGATGCCTTTAACACCATCAAACAACATCTGCCTACCCCAGGTCCTTGGGAAGGACTCGGTAGGTGGATTAAAAATGCCAAATCCTGTCTAAACATCTGGCTGGCTGTGTGACCAACAACAACAATAACAATAACAACAACTTGTGATATTTACTCTGTTTTCTCTGTCAAATACAACTTGGTCTTTGGTACATTGATTTTCATTGCACGATATAATCTGTTTAATATTTTCTTCAAATGATTTGGGCACTTAACATGGCATAATCTGCAGATACAGTAGTTCAGAGCACTAGTGCCCCCCCCCCCCCGGCATGGTCTGGAGTAGGAAGAGAACATTCCATTCCCAAATTGCCAAACTTCACACATTCCAAGTTATTAAATACATTATATATATTTGATCAACAGAGATTAGGCACATAGAAGGATGCAGCCTGCTACCATAATCAGGATTGCTTCCTGTACCCAAAACATAATAAACAATTTAATAGAAAATGATCCTGCTACCTTGATTAATGGGTTTGTAAATGAATATAGGAAGTCATCATCAGCCTGGATCCAGACGAACCACAGCTAAATTCGGACCAAACAATAATACCACTCAACCAGATTATAGGAGAAGAAGTGCTTGTTGTTATGAACATCAGAACCCAACAGACAAAAAAAAAGCATATTCAAAGGAGAAGAACCCTTTGTGAAATCATTGGGATTTCCTTAATTTTTCACTCAGATAAATCATATTGATTTCATTAGATTCACTGTAAGCATAATTGAATCCAATCCATTATCTGCGATCTTGGGGGGAGGGAGATTTTTTGTATTTTTATGATAGCAGCATAAATCAATAAATACTCAATGATATAATTCCCCTGTAAATCATTATGACTGGAACTGGATGTGGGTAATGAAAATAAAATGGGAAACATTTTCATGGCAAGAGTTTACGCCACACAGTTTCAGGAAACCACAGATTCCTGAGGGTTCCTTTCATCTTGACAAATAGCCTTTGTATAATGAAGTGGACATCCAGCTAGGATGGCTGGGTATTCTTAGGTGTCATTCATTTCTACCAAGATGGTCAGATAATTTCTCAGTAGAGAGATTTGAGGTCCAAGTTCCCAAGAACACAGTCTTTAATAACCCTTGAGGAAATTTTGATATAGTTAACCAAACCTAAATCACTCCAGGCATTTTCAAGCTGTGGATGATTTCATTGCTTTTAGTTTTATTACTTTATATTTTCCAGGTGTAATTTCAGAACAACCCCTGCAGTATTTTTAGTGCAGAAATGCTTTATTCTTTAAAAAAAAAATAGTTAAACTTTTCAGCAACAGCCTGCCTTAAGTTCTTTATAGTGCAACCCTGTGCACCAGTGTTTCTCAACCCTGGCAACTTTAAGATGTGCGGACTTCAACTTCCAGAATTCCCCAGCCCGGGGAACTCTGGGAGTTGAAGTCCACACATCTTAAAGTTGCCAGGGTTGAGAAACACTGATGTACATCAGAATGAAACCTCATTGGATTCTATGGGATTTACTTCCATCCAAACGGTTAGGGATGGAGTTTATGTACATTTCCTGGCTGGAATCATGTTGGAACACAGTACTTTTTTTGCATAAGCAACTATAAATTAGAATTGCACTTTAATATGATAATTGAGTAATTAAAAAACAGCTGAAAAATGATGAACTAACCCAACTCTGTCTGTGTACATAAAAAAAATAGGTGGAGTTTTGTTGTGGCTGCCATTTTGACTTTTTACCATGATATACAAAGAGCTGTGCCTGAAGTGGAGGGCACAAAATAGTTGGGTAAGTTGGCTCAAGCCTGGTTTGTATTTCAAGTTCTTTAGCTTAATTGACACTTCCTAGCTAGAGTTTTTGCCACAACATATTCTTTGCTCTAACACTGCTGGTAACTTTATTTTTATTTTCTTCCTCCTCATTCCCACCCTCTTATAGATCCAGGCTCCAGAGATGTTTTGAGAAGGGCAAACCAGGGGCAGTAGGAATGTGGAGTCCTGATAATTTCAAAATAAATCCCACAACATAGGTATATTCTCACTTAGAGACATAACCAGAGAATCACTTTTTTCTGAAAGAAGTCAAAGCAGATTGCTTCTATTTGATTCAAGCAACTGGGAACAGACCAACTTGGTGAATGAGCGCATGCAGCAAAGCAACAACTTTTCTCATTACCCTCCAGGAAGAAGGAGAAAGATTTCTTAAGAACAGGAAAAGCAAAAAGACTGCAGGGCTGCTAACTATCTTCCAGTATCGCAGATGGTACCCACTGCCATGCACATACAACTGTAGAAAGATTCTTTATGTCCATAATATATGTGGAAAGTAACAAGACATTTAAACTATATTGTGTAGTTTTATTTTTTATTTTATTATATTTTATTAAGGCAGTTGGTTGCATATAGTTGCAAATTCTCAATTTGGAAAAAATAAATACAGTTCTATGGACACATACTGGAAAATAAACACCTGTGTGATGATGTCGTAATTGAAAAGGTAGAGTACCAATCTCTCTCCCTCCCTCTCTATCTCTGTAATAGTGATAACAACTGTAGATGTGGGAGGTAATTTGGAACAAGCTCTTAGGCTCCCTCTAATAGCACAGAGCTCCACGTATTCTAATCTGATAGGGAACTCTTCCATCAGGTACCAATTAAGGAAGAACGCTTATCCAATCTTTGGAAAATTAGACATAACAGAATTGTGATTATAGAAGAGGGTAACAATAGCCTTCTCTGGTGATTCATGATGATTAGGAACATGTTTACTGGACTACTCACAGCCAATCATAGGGCATCCAACAATTGATCTGATGGCAGTTCTATAACATAGCCTTGAAAATAAGGTTCCAGCGCTTTTAATGAAGCGTGGACGTCCAATGTGGAACTGCTTTTCCCTCTCCACATTCATGCAGACAGTTATTTGCCACATGAATAGGGCTTCTCTCACTACAACAAATGATATTCTGTTAAGATCTGTTTTCATTGGTTCTTTGACAATTCAAATTGATACGGCACCCAATTTTTTTTCCTCCATCAAAAATCCACATTTTGTGGCTTTCAGTGCAAGAAGCATTTTATAGACAAGAAACAGTAAGTAAACATAAATGGTTAACTTACTGTGAATTTTCTCAAGGGGATTATAAAATAAAATCAAGATCAATAGATTTGTCTAATAGACAACAGATTTGTCTATCCTTGTCAATGGTTTTCTTATGTACAATTATCAGAAAGATTTAAAGCAGATAAAAGATTTTATGGTTTTAAACAATGTAAGACTGAGTTTGAAACAGTATTATGTACTAATGATGAACATGTTATTGCTAAAATGTATAAAATGTATAAACTTTTGTTGAAATATGAGACAGAAGAAGTGAAAGAATGTATGATAAAATGGGCTAAAATTTTTGGTTACACTATACAAATGGAACAATGGGAAAATATGTGGCTGAAAGGATTGAAACTTACCTTATGTTCTAACTTAAACAGAATTTTTATGAAATGATGTAGCATTAGTATTTGTCACCAGAGAAATTGTCTAGAATGTATAAAGGTATTTTGAATCTTTGCTGGAAGTGTGAACAACATGAAGGGACATTTTATCATGTTTTTGTTGTTGTTGTTCAGTCGTTAAGTCGTGTCTGACTTTTTGTGACCCCATGAATCATATCGTGCCAGGCCTTCCTGTCCTTCACTGCCTCCCTGAGTTTGCTCAGTTTCATGCTCACTGCTTCAGTGATGCTATCTAACCATCTCATCCTCTGCCGTCCCCTTCTCCTTTTGCCTTCAATCTTTCCCAGCATCAGGGTCTTTTCCAAAGAGTCCGCTCTTCGCATTAGGTGACCAAAGGATGTGAGCTTGAGCTTCATTATCAATCCTTCCAATGAGCAGTCAGGGTTGATTTCCTTTAAGATTGACTGGTTTGACCTCCTAGCAGTCCAGGGGACTCTTAAGAGTCTTCTCCAGCACCACAGTTCAAAGGCATCAATTCTTCGGTGCTCAGCCTTCTTTATGGTCCAGCTCTCACAGCCATACATTACTACTGGAAAAACCATAGCTTTGACTATGTGGATCTTTGTCGGCAAGGTGATGTCTCTGCTTTTTAATATGCTATCTAGGTTTGCCATAGCTTTCCTCCCAAGGAGCAAGCTTCTTTTAATTTCATGGCTGCAGTCTCCATCTACGGTGATCTTGGAGCCCAAATAAATGAAGTCTGTTACTGCTTCCATTTTTACCCCTTCTATTTGCCAGGAATTGATGGGTCCAGATGCCATGATCTTAGTTTTTTTAATGTTGAGTTTCAAGCCACCTTTTGTACTCTCCTCTTTCACCTTCATCAAGAGGCTCTTTAGTTCTTCTTCACTTTCTGCCATTAGGGTGGTATCATCTGCATATCTGAGGTTGTTGATATTTCTCCCTGCAATCTTAATTCCGGCTTGTGATTCTTCCAGCCTGGCATTTCTCATGATGTACTCTGCATATAGGTTAAATAAGCAGGATGACAGTATACAGCCTTGTCTTACTCCTTTCCCTATTTTGAACCAATTGGTTGTTCCATGACCGGTTCTAACTGTTACTTCTTGGCCTGCATACAGATTTCTCAGGAGAAAGGTAGGATGGTCTGGTACCCCCATCTCTTTAAGAATTTGCCACAGTTTGTTGTGATCCACACAATCAAAGGCTTTTGCATAGTCAATGAAGCAGAAGTAGATGTTTTTCTGGAACTCTCGTGCTTTTTCCATGATCCAGCGAATGTTGGCAATTTGATCTCTAGTTCCTCTGCCTCTTCGAAACCCAGCTTGTATATCTGGTAGTTCTCGGTTCACATACTGCTGAAGCCTAACTTGTAGGATTTTGAGCATAACCTTGCTAGCATGTGAAATGAGTGCAATTGTGTGATAGTTTGAGCATTCTTTGGCATTGCCCTTCTTTGGAATTGGAACATAAACTGATCTTTTCCAATCCCGTGGCCACTGTTGCGTTTTCCAAACTTGCTGGCATATTGAGTGCAGCACTTTAACAGCATCATCTTTTAGTATTTTAAATAACTCAGCTGGAATACTGTCATCTCCACTAGCTTTGTTGTTAGTAATGCTTCCTAAGGCCCACTTGACTTCACTCTCTAGGATGTCTGGCTCAAGGTCAGTGACCACACCAGCATGGATATCAGGGACATTAAGATCTTTCTTGTAGAGTTCTTCTGTGTATTCTTGCCACCTCTTCTTAATCTCTTCTGCTTCTGTTAGGTCCCTGCCTTTTTTGTCCTTTATCATGCCCATCTTTGCACTAAACGTTCCTTTCATATCTCCAATTTTCTTGTAGAGATCTCTAGTCTTCCCCATTCTATTGTTTTCCTCGATTTCTTTGCATTGTTCATTTAAGAAGGCCTTCTTATCTCTCCTTGCTGTTCTCTGGAAATCTGCATTCAGTTGCTTATATCTTTCCCTTTCACCCTTGCTTTTCGCATTCCTTCTTTCCACAGCTATTTGTAAAGCCTCATCAGACAGCCATTTTGCTTTCTTGCATTTCTTTTTCTTTGGGATGTTTTTAGTTGCTGCCTCCTGTACAATGTTACGGACCTCTGTCCATAGTTCTTCAGGCACTCTGTCTACCAAATCTAATCCTCTAAATCTATTCATCACCTTCACTGTGTACTCACAAGGAATATGATCTAAGTCATACCTGAGTGGTCTAGTGGTTTTCCCTACGTTCTTCAATTTAAGCCTAAATTTTGCAGTAAGAAGCTCACAATCTGAGCCACAGTCAGCTCCTGGTCTTGTTTTTGCTGTTTTTGCATGTTTGGTGGATGTGTAAAAAAGCCAAAAAACTTTGGATACGAATAAGTACATTAATTCAGAAGATTTTAAAGATTAAAGTACAATTGAAACCAGAGGGTTTCTTTTGGAATTAATGGACAGGCAACTAGAAACAAATCATGGAACTTTTTTTTTATATATGACAACTTCAGAGAGATTATTATATGCAAAAAATTGGAAAGGTTCGATACTACCTACAGTGGAGGAACGGTTGGTGAAAATGATGGAACTTAATAATAGAAAAAAGTGAGCTTTTTTTGTAATCATAGAGTAATCTGTAATAACTTCGTAATCATACCTGTATTTGCTGCAAAGGAAATTGGAAGCTTCTTCTATTTCTTTTTATCCCTTTTTCCTGCACTTTGGTTTTCTCTCTCTCTCTCTTTGCTCTTTTTTATTCTATATTTAGTTTGTGTTTGGTTTTATGTTCTCTTTAAAACTTTTAATAAAATTTGTATGAAAAATATCCACATTTTCCTTATCTGTCTCTGAGTGACAGACTTTCACAGAAGTCACATCTGGCATCAACGAGCGCTGCCCCAGTGTGCTTGGATAAATTGCACACTAAAACAGGGACTGAAGGTCAGAGTTTCAAACTGCAGACAGGAGAGTTTTGAAAGTTCAGGAAAATGAGCTACAGATATTTTTGAGGGTAGAATTCCAATAACTGTTTGACCTTGACTTCCTTGCTTCTGTAGGGGATGATGGGCTCCAGGAGATTAAGGGAGCTGAAATGGATAAAAAATGACGCTGAGTATCTGTTCTCAGGAAGCAAATGACATGTTAAATTGCTTTGCAGATTGAATGCATCATTCAGAGATTTCCTGCTATGGGGATCTGCCAGTACAGCCATGTTGTCTTTTTTGGCAATTGGTTGCTTTGGGGACGGTTGTCTCCAGCAGTCTCTCTTTTGCTTCCTGTCATAGGAAAGCCTGTTTCCTGAAACAGAACTCCTGATTAGTGTCTGTACTATTTTAGTCCACAAAGGGCTCTGGAACAGGTTGCTTCTCAGCATCTGATATTGATTTGTAGGATGTGAAGCTAATTCTCAGCAATTCCATGACACGTGAGTTCTGAGAAAAATCTGAAACGGGACATAAATAATATGAACATTTTTGCATATGATTTTGGATGCACAATCTAGACCAGTGTTTCTCCACCTTGTCAACTTTAAGATGTGTGGACTTCAACTCCCAGAATTCTGGGAGTTGGAGTCCACACATCTTAAAGTCGACAAGGTTGAAAAACAGTGATCTAGACAGAGTTGCTCTAACCTTTGAATGCAAATGTTACATATGTGTATCTGTGTCTAGGAACAAGAGCTATCCAATCCGTGGCCAATGGAGGAATTCCTTTTGAGGTGGTTGTCCACCACTGGCTCAGAAATGTCTAATAAAAGCAAAATCCACTGCCACTTAATGAAAAGTCCATTACCAAACCCTTCACATTTTCAGGGAAGTTTGTACAAATAGTCTGGATCACCTTTTTTCTTATAATTTGAATCACTTGGAGGAAGTCCTAACTTCTGGAACAATACAAAACAAACCTACTCCATTTATGTGACACTTCCTCATATTTGATGATCACCGCTGTATTGCCTCTGGATTCCATCACCTGATTAAACGCAGTGTTTGTTTTGTATTGCTTGGTCTCCAAGCCATTCAAATGAAATTCCACAATTGCTACATGATACCTGCATTTCCAAAGATAACATACCCTTTGATAACTGAGACAGGCAGTTTTCTGCACTACTTGTGAGAGTCCAGGCATATGGGTGTAATCTAATCCAGGAAAGTAGTTTTTACATCAGCAACTCCAAGGAGATACAAGTTATGTGTACATTTTCCTTAGCAATAACCTCCATCTTACTTCTAACTTAAGCTATCTATATAGGTTATATATGATGTAAGTTAATAATTTCTAAGTACATATGATAATCTCCTGGTTTGCCTGTATTTAGATTTGGCTTCTAGCCTCTCTGTTATCTAGTTAATGATATGGCCCTCCCTGGCTGAATTATTTGGAAGATAACATGCAAAGGTACAGTAGGGCAAAAGTGAGTGAAATCAAGCACCAGTGCAAATCAGCAGGATTAATATGTAGCCATCTACAGAACCTACTGTTGCCCGGCAAGCTCCTAATAACAAACCAGATCACTGATTCATCACTAGTATGACCGCCTTTCAATGGCAGTAGACTTCAGGGGGTTTAGCACACAGCTTCTCCAGTCCTGCTTGCTGTGATCAGAGGCCTGTGGAGCAAAAGTCCAGTGTCCCATTCCACAGAGGGAACAGGATGACCCCAAGCACAGTAGGCTTGGTTTATGAGAACTTGAAGTTAGTAAAGTAAAATATGAGTAAAAGAAGATGGGCCTTCAAGACCAGGAGAAGTTTAAATTTTAGTAAACATGGGAGCTGGGTAAAAATAAAAATTTTGCCTGTGTGTCATGGTCCCAGATCAGACTGAGCCATTTAAAATAAGGTGAATGTAAAGACTCACTGGAATCGAAATTCAGTTCTGATGACTGTAGAAGTAGCTTGTTATTGCCTTCATTGGAAAAGTTTTTCATTTTTCCAGTATAGCCTATAACACTAAGATTCCTTCATAGTCCCTCATCCAAGTGGGAGCTGAGACTCTCCTTTGTTTGTTTGTTTGTGTATATAATTATAATAAATAATATAATAAAAATATAAATTTTATTAAGAGTTTTAAAAAGCAAATAAAAATAATAAAAACGAATATAAAGTAAAGAAAGGAAAAAAGGGAAAAAAGAAAAAGACAAAAGTGCAAAAAGAAAGAATGAAAAGAAATAAAAAGAAGTAGCTTTCTTTGCAGCAAATATCGTTACAAAATTACCTCTTACTCTGTGGTTACAAAAAGCTCTTTTTTTTTCTATTACCTATTTTTTCTAATCATCAAAACCATAAATCATAAGTTCATTTTTTTCTGTTTCATCCAAAAAATGTATAAAGGGTTTCCAGTCAGCAATAAACATAGATATTGCCTTTTCTCTAATCAAAGAAGTCAGTTTAACCATCTCTGCAAGTTCCATCATCTTCACCAACCATTCCTCCATTATGGGTAGTGCTGAATCTTTTCACTTTTGAGCATACTAATCTCACTACAGACTCTCCTTAGTTTCCAGGCTCAGACAAAGTCTACCAGGTGCTGCCAGTTCTGGGGATAAATATCTGCCTGTCATGTTTTTTGTTTTGGGGAGGGGGTGGGGGTGGAAGTTCTTTAAAAATAGTGTACAAAATACATTATTCCCTCATTCTAAAGTGCTTCCATCACAGGCTGTACATTTACCTAAGTGCCCCAGAGTTTTTGATACTTTTATAACACACACACAGCTCTTAATACAAATCTGTTCTACTGCTGAGAGGTAGAGGCCTTTTCTTAAAGAAAAAAAAAAAAAATAGCCAGCTAGGAGTTCTTGTAAGTTGGGATCAGAGCACATGGAATTCCTGGGCTCAATCCCTTTTGCTACAATTCCAGGCAAATTTTATTTTGCCACAAATAAGCTTCCACTTGTCGTCTCCTGAGCAGCTGAACCTTGAGCTGAGCCACCGCAAAAGTTACTGTATTAGATCTTCATCATAAATGGTTTTACTCTCTGGGCATCACAGTAAGACTCAGATTCAGAATGCATGAAAAAAAACAGATCAGGAATGCCACCATTATGGAAAAATTTAATCCAAGTCAGTTAGCACAATGCTCCAAGTCAGTCTTATGGTATTACTGAGTTTGGCCACATATACCTGCTGGGTTCACATAAGATGCCAAGCCACATTTTTTTAACTATGGTTTGTTGAAGAAACCATTATTGGTTTCACAACACATGCTAAGCTATAAAGAAGTTTTTCATATTACGGTAACTTGGCTTTCTTTTTTCATTCAAATTTTTATTTATTTATCTTAATACCTTTTATTGAAAGAAATAGAAAAATAATACAAAATACAAAAAAAATATGAAAAAAAATATGAAAAACTATAAAAACACAAATACCCAAGTTAACAATAATAGCCAGAACAACAAGAAAGCAGAAAAATGTATTAATCAAATATCAAAGGAACACAGTGGCTGGAGTATGTGGAAACCAAAGACGGTGCTTCATATGTTCATATGTTCCTGTCTGTGTGAGGAAGATGTTCCATACTGTATCATTATTTCTGGGGACAAAGACAGTTTCGCATTTACACTTCTGCATCAGCTGGAAGAAAATATATCTGTTATTTCTCTTCTAAAATTGGGTTTGGAGACTTAGAAAAGGAATCTCGGGGGTCATAAATGATATTGCTCCCTCTATTACCGAAGCAATGGAATGTTTTCCTGTTGCCTCTTCTTAAATGAAAAAATAAAAAAAAACCAAAAAACAAGTCTGTCAGGATAGCTGTTGCTGCAGCCAGAGATTCAACAGGGCAGATATAGTGAAGCTGATTATAAGAATATATATATATATATATATATATATATATATGTGTGTGTGTGTGTGTGTGTGTGTGTGTGTGTGTGTGTGTGTGTATTTTGTTGGCTTATTGTCCATATTTCCTTAAGGCACAGAACATTATTCTGTGGTTAGTTGCTAGGTTTTGTTATTGCAAAATAACAATGAAAAATGATGAAAAACTGATAGTTGGATCAGCAATATTGAAAACTATGGGAAATTGCTTTGACTGAAAAATTAACCCAACAAAAGTCCTACAGTTAAGAATAAAATTACTCAGTCCTATCATTTATTCATTATGCTGATCATAGCTTTTCCTCCCTCCCTCCTTTCTTTTCCTGGCTTATTTTCTTTTAAGACTATTTTTTAAAAAGTTTTTGTCTTAATGTTTTGTTTGTTCAATTAAAAAAAGAGGAAAGAGGAAAAGAAAGAAAGAAATCATTTTACAGATTTGTAGATGTTGACTGTTCAGCAGATCACTCTGGTGTGCAATGCTGAAGCAGATTTTCTGAACAAGGCTTGAGAAAAGGAAACACGGATCTATTGAATTTCTTTCAGTTCTGCTTAGCATAAGCTCTGTTAGCATGAGCAGGCTTGCTAGTCCAAGATCAGCTATGGCTCATTAAGTTTTGTGCTATAGTTGAAAAAACACTGCTCTTTTCCCTAGAACAAACTTTGCTTTCACAGATATATCCAGCATCACAAGACCCTGAAAGAAGATCCCCCTCCCCATTAGTCTCTATGATTTATATCTGGGGGAAATTGAAGGACCTTATGACCTCAAGTAGCCTCTTAATTGAAGAGGAGGGTTTAAAATAGTGGTTGAAGTGTGTTTCTACATGGCACAAGCTCTCTGGAACATGCTAATACTAGGACTAAAATGGTACATGTGATTTCTAGAAGATGCCAGAAGGGGGTGTAGATATAAGATATACTGTATCCTTAGTGCTATGGTGGGGCTCATCTCTTTCGATCCAGGAGGCCCCCTGTATCTTGGCATGGTAGTTGAAACCAGTAAGAACAAAAGTTCTTACCTTGTGCCTGTGTGTGTTGAAGTCTTTGTCCTCTGTTGTCATGACTATTGCTTTATAACTGGGAAATGTGAGTATGAAATTTTGCTGATTGTTTCCAGTAAAAGCAGAGTCAACTGGAATCAAATAAAAGTGATCCATGATAAATGTGCATGTGCCTTATTGGAAACATTCAAGGCTGATAAATGGATGAAGACCATGGTGGATAAGCAATCAACTGGAATAGTTTCATAACATTCGTCTATAAAGTTGATAGGGCTGAAGTGTGGGTAGCTGCTCCACCATGAAAGCATGCGGTCACTGGGTTGTCCTGTATTGCATTTTCCCTCTTTTAAAAAAGATATATTCCTTTCATAAAAAGTTCCATCCTAATCCAGACCCATATGCAGACAAAGATCACAATAAAAGAATTGAAAAGATGGGCATGGTACACAGGAGAAGAGAGATGAATGCTTTTCCCTGTCGCAGCTTCACCTCCTCCCAAAAGAGACAGGATAGAAATACATCTGGAGAGCAAGGAGGATGCACTGATGGGAGATGTTATAACCCTGGAAGAGAGCTACACAGCGGTCTCATGATCAGTAATAGCAATGGGAAGGAAAAGGCTTTTATAGTCAAATTCAGCAGCAGCCAGGAAAATAAGGGATCAAAGAGGTGACAGTTGGGAAAGACAGAGATCTGGCTCCCTTCCCAGTGGGTGTTTGTTGGCGACAGCAGCAGGAGATTTTTGCACATTAAGGTGTAACTGTGTTCCTGCTAAATGGTCATGCATCGGGTCCTATGACCATCAGATCATACAAATGGATGAACATAATGCAGCAAATGTTCTTTTACATAATGAGATTTGTGAAATATTTATAAAGAACAAGGAGATATATTTATGGATAAGCAGCAGAGAGATCAGCCTCTTACAGAATTAAAACTAGATCCTTTCTTATGTGTGCTTTTTGTAAATAGCAAGCTCTGCTTTAATAGGGTTATATGACAACTAAAGGGTGAGGTTTTGACTTAAGATTTCATATCAGGGGTATCACATGAATAACTTCAAAGGTTTCATCTGTCCAAGGCAGAATTATGCATTCCATTGGCCATCCCCATGGATTCATGTCGCACCTCTTCCCTTAGAGCTTCCCCAGATCCTGTTGACAAATAACACTGAATCCAAGTGTAAGGAGCACTAGATAGCCATTTTTCCCCCAGCTTCCAATTTCCTACCACCTTCTTTCTCACCTTTACAGCTGTGTGGCTTTCCTAAACTTTCCTAATGCCACTGCTGTTATTAACTTTCCCCATTTTGGGCATTTGGGAGAAAGAAATTAGGAAAGAGAGAGAGAGACCATTTCATGGGTGGAAAGGCACCCTTGAAAGACAGCCCTTCCTGTGTTCTTAATGCTTGGCCTTGAAAAAGGCTCTTTTGCCTATAAGGTGTGCAGCTTCTTAGAATTCTCCCTTGATGGTGGGAGGGGCACTTGTTTCGTCTTTCAGTACTCCAGTGAAAGAGGTCCATGGCTCCCTCCCCTAAATACTTGTACTGTTTTTTAAATCTAAAGGTCCTTCCTGCCATGTAAATCCGCTGCCATGGTTGAGTTCACTCTGGTGGCAAAAGGCTGTCTTTTGTGCATCAGTAGGCATCAGTCATCCATTTCAAGGCCAATGAACTCTTTTCACATTAGCATTCTTTTCTCAACCATCCTGATGACAGAGGTCAGTTTTAACTCTGTTCAGAAGCCTTGCCAAGAGGATCTGAGTGTTCCTTCATCAGATCGTTTCAAGACTTGTGACGGCTGTGTCTAGTCAAAACTGAACCAAACTGGAGAGTTTAGGCAGTTGGCCTGGGAAGATTTACAGATATTCAAGCATTCTGTTTTCAGATGCCATTCCTGTACTGGGGAAAGCATGTTGCAATGGAGGCAGAATGATGTTTACAGGTTCTCCAGCTGGGTACATGCAAATAGGACTCAAAATGTTGGTGGATTTGTGGGGACTTTGGAGCCTGATTCAAGGCCCAAGAGGGCAGGTGAGCTAGAGGGATGGGCCAAGTTTGGCCCATATGCCAAAGACTCCCCAACTCTTAAAACCCTTAAAGATAGGCTTTCTTCTCTGTGGAGAGAGAATCCTGAAGACTATTAATATATAGGTGGCGCAAATGTGAGTTAAACAGTTATTCCCAAAAGACAGTGTGAAACCACAAGTATTTATTAATTTGTATACACACACGTTACAGAAAGGAAGCAGTCAGCTGCTCATGTGGAGATTTAGCAACCAAGAGGTAGAAGATACATTCTGTACATTTGGCGTTTTTAACAAGATGTTCTCCCATGGCAAAAATATGATAGTTGAGAAGAGACCAAAGAAAATGCGAGCTGTCCCAGATGAATAGGGACTATTGGTATATCTAGATTAGGAATCATGGGGATACAGTCTTCCATACAATTACACACTGACCTTCAGTTGTAGGGTGTGCCTTTCACATGGGTGGGATTCCTCTATGCTTAACAGCCTGAGAGGGAAATGATAGTTGACAAACTAGTCTCAGCCCCACTACTTGCATTATTTTAAAAATATCAACATTATGTCCATGGTTAAGACTGCTGATGATAAAGTATACAGCTTAAGTAAACTGGTGTAGATGTGCTAAATTTGTGGAATGAATTCTTCTGATATTAGGCTGGATAAGAGGTAAGCACATGAGTGCTAGTCTGCTGAACTCCAAGTTTATTTTCTTAGCTTAATCTTTTTGAGAACTAGGAGCTTTTTCTTTCTTTTTAAAAGTCATGCCCAATAAACTTTATGTGTTTTTTTATTAGTTTATGTAGAAATTGCATAATAAACCATGCCACAGGGAGACACTACAGAAAATTACAGGAAATGAATGAAGCTTCTTAGTTCTGTACTGTTATCATAATGAAAATTCAGGGGAAATATCTTTTGAAAAATCCTTTCCTGCAATTTCCCATGGTTGTCTGGTCACATTATGTTATACTTCTTTAAAAATTATACCTCTCACAATTATCTAGAAAATAGACATCTTTGAGAGGTGCCAAATTGCCTAAGATTATATAGTACATTGGCTCTGATGTAAAGGACAGGCTGTGACTTGGTAGTTAGACCTGAATGTCTGATTCTTGTATCTGGTCTTGGATTTGCATGTTCTACTTCCTTCTCTGAATCCCAGTATGATCATTTACATTTTGCCACCACACCTGCCTGTTATGATTTTGCTGCTGTTTCATATTAAAACCTCAATTTCAGCACTAGAATCCTTACCCAGATTCAAACATGGCTGGAAGAATGAATGCTCAGGCAATTTTTCTTCTAGTTCTACGCTACGCACCTCCAAATCATTGTCTACTGTATTTTAGATAGTGCCCACAGGGAAACAGACAGGATCTTACTTAGCAAAACAGTGCACCTTGAATAACCAGCTAAAGTTTGTAGAGTTTTGATAGGAACATTGTTTTCTGCCAGGTCTTGCAAGCACAAATCATTGTTTGCAACTTGTGTAAAACAATAGCAAGCTAATGGTTTGCCCAAATCAGGAAGTTAGAGAAGGAATCAGAACAAAGAAGGGAGTTACAAAGGGAGGCAAAACTCTACAGAGCACTTGAGTTTCTGGGCAAATTTCCAGAAGCTAGAGACAATGAGCTTGTCAAGGCTGCTGTTGACTTCTGGGGGAAAACTGAGAGGGCTAATGACATGATTGCTCATAAGTGCCTTCTTCTGGCAGTGTGGAACCCAAGCTTCTCCTTGGTTTTCTGTGGGTGCAATGAAACAAGTTAAGAAACAGCTAGCTCAGTGTTTCTCAACCTTGGCAACCGGAAGACCTGGGGACTCCCAGAGTTCCCCAGCCAGCCAAGTCCCCAGGTCTTCAAGTTGCCAAGGTTGAAAAACACTGAGCTAGACTGCAAGTAGTGGAAGACTTGCCAAGAGGCCAATTGTACATAACTTAGTGCATATATTTGTGTCTACCATGTGGCAGTGAACCCTGCAAAGTAGCCTTAGTTTGTGGCCTCCATTGCATCCTCAAACAGCCATCCAGCAAAGCTCTTGAGAGTGGTGAAGGACTTATTACCATCTGCCCCAGAAATCCCAGTGCTGCTTGTTCCAAAGCACAAAGGAAAAAAAAAAAAGTCAATTAATTCTTTGCCTACTACTTTGAAGAATAAGCCAACATGACCCCTGTTTATCTTAGCTTATTTGAGCTAGCCAAGGGGAGGGAGTTGATCAAATAAATACAGAGAGTGATGAATGTATTTTTATGTGAGGGAGTGATGCCACCAACTTTGAAGAAAGCAGAGGTCTACCCACTACCCAGAGGATTTAGTCAAATGCCATCCCTTATTTTGGTTTTGAAGGTGCTCGAGGGGGTTGTACTTGTGCAGCTGCAGACCATGGAGGACATCAATTACTCTGAGTGCTTTCAGCCTGGGACAGAATAAGCCATGGTCGTCCATCAGGTGGAAGAGAGACATCATCGATCCTGCTTGATCTCTCAGTAGCTTTTGTTATTATTAACTAAGATATTTTCTGGACTGTCTCTGTGAGCTGAGGTTTGGGGACACTATGGTGTTTCTTCATGCATTGTTGGGTGCCAGAAGCACCATTTTGTCCCCAGTGCTATCGAGCTTCTATATGACACCACTGGAGTTGCTCATCGGGGGGTTGGGAACTGGGGGTCACTTCTCCATAACATGTGAATTAGGAAAGGCTATGCTGGGGTACATGACAGCCAATAAATTAAGGCTAAATCCTGAAAAGAAAAGTTTGGAGCATTGGGGAGTTTACCACTCTTAAATGGTGTTATATTTAGTACCTCAAAACCACAGGTACTTAATTTGTGGGAATTTCTAAAGTCATCATTGCCATTGGAGATTCAAGTGATCTCCATAGCTGGGAATGTCTATTGCCACCTTCATCTGGTATACCAACTATGCCCTTTCTTGGACAGGGGCAGCCTAGCTACAGTTGTTCACATGTTGGCAACCTCACATTTAGATTACTAGAATGCATTCTATGCAGGGATACCCTTGAGCACATTCTGGAAACTGCAACTGATACAGAACATTGCATCCAGGTTACTGACTGGAGTCCAAGATTTGGGGTGACCTAAACTCTAAACAACTTTGTACCAGAATACTAGTCAGTGTGCCTTCACAGTTATAGACCTGGTTAGTCAGTGAGATTCTTTAGAGGTCCTAAGGTCTGTTGACTGCCATCTTATGGTTGCCAACAGGAGACCTTTCTCCATAGCATTGTTCATAGTCTGGAATGGTCTTCAAGGGGCATCTGTTAAAAACTTAGTTTTCACTCAGGCCTTTTCCCCACGTTTTAAATGAATAGGTTTTCTTGAATATTGTTTTACATAGTTGTCTTATATTGTTTAAATATTGTTTCATTATGTACTTTATTGCTTTTTTTATTGTAAACCACCTTAAGATACTTTGGCAAATGAAACGATATATAAATTCATTAAATAAGGAAGTAAGTCACATTCTGGTGTACTGGCCTGATAAATTAAATGTGTCATGAGTATCAGGAGCAAGTTTATCTGCATTCAAATACAGCACTCTGCCTGATCACATCACATTGTTATGGTTCATCCACTGAAGCAGCTTTGTAATAGTTGGGGTTGGATCAGACCAAGCTTTTGCTTTCTTTGTAAGAGTGGCCACTGGCCAGCTGGATGCTCTCGGATTGCTGGCCATCTTACCGCAGCAGAGAAAATCACCCCTTTTTCTACAACCCCTTTGCCTGTTTTGTACTATCAACTCCCAGATTCTTAGAGTAAAATCATTGTTTCTTGCCCCAAATTACTTTATTCCAAAGTACATACTGATAATCAGTGTATCCGAGACACGAATGCAGACAATCTGTTTGGGCTTTGTTGATATTCACAGAGCCCAGTAATGCTACATGAAAACATATAAGAGGAAAGATGGCCTGCCAAGGGGTTTTTGGAATAAAGTGGTTGCAGAATTAGATGAAAATAGTTATGAAAAGGCAAACATTTCCTGATTATTCTTGTCTTTTTGCTTTGAAACAACTAAGCCGACTTAAATTAAATTTTGTGAAGCATGCAGTCTGAGAAAGAAGCCTTACCAAATCAGTCTCAGCTCCAGAAATATTTTTAATGGCTTAGGCATACGTAACTCAAAGCTTACGTGATCCCACTGAAATTAACGTGGTTTATACAAAAGTACGGTATATACTATTCCACAAGATGTGTCTGCTTTAATATTGCTTGCAATTTAGTTCTCCTGGATTCGACTGTTATTTATAACCATGTCCTGGAAAAAAAAAAAGTATTACAGATTCTCAGCAAAAAACCTTTTGCCAACAAAATGCATATCCAGGTTGGTGTTACACTTATTATAAGTTGATTTGTTGCTAATTGCTGTGATCAATATCATACAGTGCAAATGTATATATGTCTGGTAAACTATAGGAGCTTTAAATGGTTGGCTTTTGAAAAAGAACCCTGTTTCAGCTTTTCCTAACTGTTTCGTTTAGTCTTGTGAAAGAACTGTGGAGTTGGAATCCTACAGGGCTCAGGTAGGGTAGGAAAGAATCTTTGCTCTGCAGCTACCAGATCTTCATAATTGAAACTAATGCCATTCATCCCTGGGGTGAAACAGAGAGGGACAAAGTCCCTCGGGGATAACACAATTAATATAAGAAGTCTGCTATATTTAGTGCTCAGGACAAGAAGAACAAGAAGAAAAACTAAGCCACAGCAAAGCTGCTTCAAGGGCAGCTAAAATTAACACATGAGAACACGATGGCAATCTTATACATATTAACTCAGGGTTATTTCCTAGTACATAGGTATAGATCGGCAGTCCAATTTTTCCATATTGCCCCTCGATTGGTGTGTGAAGCTTTTTAAGTACAATTTTGCATTCTGAATGTCAAGTTTGTAACCCCAGCTTTTCAACACAAATAGTTTAGGCTTTTTGCTGTCTTTTGGTTTTTTTTAAAAATGAGAGGGATTGACTTCACATGTAAATGATGTTTTATAGTGGGTTTTTTTCCTGTGAGAAGAACCAAAGTCTGAACTTTGCTCTGCTACAGGAGAATAATGAATGTATTCTGAGATTCATTTTATTTCACAATGAGACCCCCAACAGTGTCTGGTGAGGACAGAGCAAGCACTATTGGACAAGGGCTATAATATACATATAATGGCAAACATGCAAGGATTGTTTAGCATGTCTTGATGTGGAAGGAGTACTCTAAAGGTAAAATGTTTGAAAAACAACTGCAATATACTGCTATATTATCTGCTATCAATGTTGTTAAATATTAAATATTAACTATATTATATATTTAAAATCTAAATTAACAGAAAAATATAATTTAAATATATGAATACTATACACACACACACACACAATACAAATATATACATCTTAAAGCACCATTGCATATCAGCTGGAAACTGTTGCAAAATGTCAGCTTCTTCGTAACAATGTTGAGCTAGAGTATCGTTGAGTTTTAAGGAAAAAAGGGCAATTATTCAAAGGACATTCAAGTGTTCATGAAGACAGCCAGTTTGGTCTAGTGGTTAAGGCAACAGGCTAGAAACTGGGCAACCATGAGCTCTAGTCCTGCCTTGGGCATGAAAGCTGGTTGGGTGACTTTGGCCAGTCATTCTCTCTCAGCTCCCAACGTCAGGCTCAGGCAATAAGCTGGTCAGTCAATTCCTGTTGCAACCAATGGGTCAACATTCAGTTGATCCAAAAAAGCAGACCCTAACCCTGCAGGAAAATGCTAGGAAGAAAAAAAAAATCGAGTGTCCATGAAATACCTTGAGAATATTTGACAACAGTCATAAGGAGAAATGTTGAGGAGGAGTGCACTTATACCTAGCTTCCAGTTCAATAAGAATTAGAAACCCCTGATATGGACCTCATCACTGAAACATTAAAGCCAAAGAAGTGTGCTGTTGTGACTCCTTGTGAAACCCAACTGTTTGGTTAATTTTACATTTTACTCAACTAAAATGTCATAGAAAAAAATTGAGAGATAATAACCAGAAATGAAAGAGGAGATAGAAAGGAAATAGCAGAAGCTAGACATGGCCAGAAGGTAATTTAATGTATTGTTCCAACTCAGAAGTTATATAATTGACCAAGTAAATTATATTATTAAATTATTAGTGCCAAGTAAATATGAAAAAAAAAAGAGCCCAAGAACTGAGCACTGAAATGCAATAATGGTGTATTGACATAATTGAATGACTTGCTGGCCTTTAGATGGCCTTCCACATTACCAAATGACCTCATTTCTGCTGCCATTGAATGAAAAGAAAATAATGCTTTTGTGAGTAATGCTGACAATTCCACATGCTTCCATTTTCATCAGCAGATCCTTGCTGCTTCTGCATTTGCTGGCTGTCTATCCTCCTCAGGTAGAAAGGTAATGTAGGCAATGAGATTTGGGTAAATAAATCGTATTAAGATTTTCATCAATGAATTAAAAGCCAGATGGCTGAGGCAGTTTCAACAATCCAACAATCAAGTGTGAGTTTTAACATAAAAGTCTGTCTGATGTCCTTGAAAAATTATTGTAAGTTATAGCATTTGGCATCATCAAAGCAATCAGAAAAACAAGAGATCCTTTTGGATACTAACTTTGTTTTTTCCTAGGAAAGTGCAAGAATTTGTTACAGACTTGCATTATTTAAGCAAGTGGCCCTATTAAACTGCTATTTCGCTCCTAGTAAGAAAATAGTGGTTCTGGAGAGTGGACAATTTAATTACTTCTAATTTCTGATTTGCCTATTTAGAGGATGAAGGATTTGGAAAGGGATTCAGTCACTAGAAATATTTTTTAAAAAGATATTCATGTAGGTGTTAAGATATTGAGGAGCCCATCAGTAAAATAGAGATTATCATTGAACTGTTATTTAGATATATCAGAAGCAAGAAGTCATCCAGGAGGCAGCTGGAAGGCTGGATGACAAGGAATTAAAAGAGTACAAAATAATGATAAAGGAAGTGCAGAGAAGCAGAAGGAGTTCTTTGCATCTGACTTCCCAGTAGAAGACATAGGGTGGATGCCCATGGCTGAGCTTATTTTTTCAGATAGTAAATCTGAGGAACTGAGGCATTAAGAGGTGATGAAATATTAGGCTTCAGGGGCAAACTGATAGCAATAGGTTGAAATGGTATTGTATCAACAAGTCTAGATATCCACCCAAAAGTTCTGAAAAAACCAAAAATATTAAATTACTGATTGTCTAAGAAAAGTTTCTAATTCTGGGTTCTCTACAAGAGCAATGGAAAGTGGTCAGCGTAATAACAATTTTGAAATGATTGCAGGGATTATTGGATAATTAAGGTCTGCTTTGTGTGAATTGAAAGAAATTGAATGTTAAGAAAATCATAAAGATAAGAGGAATTATCTCATCGCAAATTATCTTATCTCACCTACCAGATCCGGGCTGCAGGAATTCAGATGACCACTAGATGGCAGCAAAGGGATACAGAAAAGTCAAACTCTTTGCTGTCATCTAGTGGACATCTAGAGTTTGCATACAAGTTCTCCTAGCTCTATAGTTAAATTATGGAGTTTCCTACTAGAAGATGTAGTAATGGTCATTAGTGTTCCTGATTTTACAGAGGGTATAACACATTCATGGAGGATAAGGAGGTTCTTAATGGTGATTATTCATAACGGCTGTCCTATACAGCATTGGCTGGGAAACAAGAACAGGCAAGCCATTGTATTCTCTGGTTCTTCTCATGTGTTTCCCACTGGCATCTAGGGGCCGCTGTAGAAACAGAACATTGGACTAGGCAAGGCCTTGGATTTGATCCAGCAGGACTTTTGCTGTGTTCCTAGCCAATGAATAGCATTTGACAAAACTGCCATTCACATTTGGTCAGCTGCATTAGGCTAGGCAGGTCACGGGAGTGTAGGCTTGAATGATTGAACCGTGTATTAAAAGGAGATTATTGTTTCCTAGTATAAAGTCATACTCCCTCTAGGCATGCAAAATAGGCCAGCAAGAACATGACATGCTCACGTGGTGGGAATGGAAAGATTGTGTTTCTGTAAAAGTTTTGCAAGCTGTACTAGCAATAGTCTTATGGTGTTTGTGCTCCATTGCTGGTGAGCAGCAGCTGGCTGAGCTGCTGCGAACTTAAATATGATACATAGCCCCATCTCCATAATGAAAAACAATTTAATTTCTGGTTCCTTGGTATCGACAATAGCTTGAAGTAAACTGGGTTATAATGGAGGTGGGAATTGAAATGGCTGAAAAATGTGCCATTCTGAACACATCTCCTGGTTTGAAGAAAGTCTTTCTTGGACCAGGCTGCTCTTATGGCCAGTGAATATATTTACTAAGATCAAGCAATAGGACCATAGATAGGTTTCAATGCTTCTGGCTGTTGATAGATAGCATTATTTGTATGCATTAAACCTATAGGCTTCTAAGTCCCATTCCTGATATTATTCAGGAGCATAACAGGGCCTAGATATTTTTTCCAGTTGACCTACTTAAAAAACTGTTAATTTTAGGCACCTAATAATCTTCCAGATTCATCTATTTTCTGAGTTGGATGCAGAGGGAGAAATCCTCATCACTGGGAACCTCACTCAATCCTTTTCCTTGGTGTGTTACAAGCCTCAACACAAAACTTTGAAATCTATATATATAAACTGAAATGTCCTGCTCTACTCTTTGGACTGGTGCATTTAGCAAACTCAGAAAAAGCATTTTATAATATTTTGGGGACTGACCAGAATGTATTCAGGGAAGTAAATGGGACTCAGGTATGCCTATTAATTATTTATTGGTAATGAACTCTTTAAGTTATGGGGGGCGCTTTGCATATCACCTTTATGAACCTATTTGATCAAACGTTTTGTGGGATTATACCATATCAGAGAGTAATATCCTTGTTAGATGCTTTATGAGGAGTCATCAGGAAGTTGTTAAGCAGCTGTCTCTTGCACAATGCTTTGAACCTGAGTTCAGAATGTCTTACTAAGATGTCACTATTCTGATGCTGTGCTGATCATTCCAAAAGTGTTCTGAGTTAGAAATGGCCCTGTTTCAAGCATAGGCTATTTGTTATGGCCAGAACAGCAGTCTTGAACATGAAACAGGGTGTTTTGCGCTCATAACATTTCAAATGTATGTGTTTTGCACACTTCTCCCTCTCTAACAGTGTGTGCTCAGTGATAAATGGCTAGTATCCTGTTCATTCTTAAATCTTGCCAATTAGGTAAAATACCCTTTTGCATATTTAATGGATGAGTTAAAGTCAATAAAAGTTGAGTAGAGCAGTCTAAACAAAGCCCTAATACAACCATGTATTCTCACAGGAAAAATTGTACCCTGCATAATTATTAGGTTCATTCTTATTGTACCAATGATTCTGCCTTTTCCCCACAGATTACATTCTTCAGTTCTTAAGTTGGCACAGAAATTTTCACATGAGGCTTTTGTTGTGTAATTGTTCTACCTAAACACAGAATTTGGAGGACAGAGGATAGTATCTTCATCCTGAAAGTTTCCCAAGTGTCTCACAACAGCTTCTTTTTTCTCTAAAACAAAACAAAACAAAACAAAAAAATCACTGTCAGAGAGGTAGCATTGTGATAGTATGAGAAACACAGTGATCTGTGGTTTTCAAAGTCAAAAGATTCCAATGAAGGAAAATCTCTTTCTATTTTATTCTCTTTCCTGGAAGATTAGAATGTTGCTTGTTCTTTTCTATTACTATTTCTAACTGGCAACAGGAAATCTCACAAGATCTTAGAATATCTGGATATATCTCAGACAGGACAGGAAATACATTGCATACATACTTCAAAAGAAAAAAAGATCCATTTATTCCACGCTTTTACTTGCTTAACGCAGATTTTGTTGAGCAATTTCTCAAGTGGAACAGCTTCAGAATATACAGCTTCACTTATTTTTTTCCTTGCAGTGTGAGAGGAGATGCGATCACATTGTGCTCATTCTTCGGTGGTGCTATTTTTCCATTTCTATTATTTAGTAACCACATTTTATGTCACAGTAGTTCAATGTCTTTAAGACATTCCCAAGCAAAGAAGAGGGGAGGAAAAAAAGTACACAAACCTCATGTACTCAGAGCTCTTTTGCATAATTATGCATAGCAAGATATTCAAGTCCAGTGGACCAAAGTTCAGGGACTGTAACTTTTTCAAATACAGCACAGAAAACTACAAATGAACCCTAAAAAAAATAGGACAAAGAATCTAGTTTTCACAAAGGACACAAGGAAAGCAAGGGTGGTGGTGGTGGGGGAGATAATAGGAAAGAACTGACAGAGCCTTTTGTTGATCATTTCATTCTATAATCTGCTTGCTTAAAATGTGGACGAGTTACATAATAGACAAAGAGCTTAGCTCTTCTGCTTCTGTACATGGCCAGCTCATTTTAATAAAGTCTGTACAGAAAATACTGTTGAGTGACTTGACCCAGATATTGTAGCTGTGGGTTTACTTGGTTTTCTTGGGCCGTAATCCCATGAAAACCAGTCCCATTTAACTTTGTTGTACTTCTGAATCAGTATGGTTGATAGACCTGCCCATAAGCCTAAGGATACAATTTGCTTTCATCCTGCTTCCTTTCTTTCTCATTACTCTCTGGCAAGTTTGGGTTTTCTGGAGATTGATACATGTAAGTCAAATACTACCAGTAGTAGAGATGTAGTACTGGAGATATTTTTGCATTACTGTACTGGTCCTCCATAGATTTCAAGAAAAATAAATCAAGGTGTTACATATACTGGCAAGATGTACTGCTTAGAGAAAATGTGATGCAAATACTCCTTCAACACTAGAATTGACATGAGATCAGGTCAGTGATTCTAGAGAACCTTATGGAGGCATAAAGTATAATTCTGTGGATGAAGCTGAGCTGGCCCCAGATCTGATCAGAAAAGAAGATTCTCTGCAGACCATCTTGCTTGCATACTTGTTGTGATATGGAACTGTATATTGTCCTGAAAAAAAACTCCTGTGTTTCAGTGCAGTAGTTACAGTTATTAAATCAATAAATACTACTGTTGTAAGATCAGAATAAGATCACTCAAGCCAACAAAAAACATACAGAGAAAAGTATAAAACAAACAAGAAGCTAACCACAATTTATTAATACTGAAAAAGCAGAATTGAGACAGACATCCTGGGGTTTTAGCCAAAGCATGCCTCTCTCTTACTCTGATGGACAGAAGGGTAAAAATACTGTAGCCAGTTGGCAGCAGATGTGAACAAATGTGTCTACCAGCCAGCAAATTCTGTGTTCAGCCTCTGTACTGGAAAACCTGCTAATGACCTGCCCTAATGTTTTTCTTCCACTAACTGGATAATAGAAGGGGTCTTGAGGGCCACTTTGTTTAAGTTCCTCCACTTGTCCTTTCCCAAAGGGACAAACAGGCTGTTCTACAGAGCTTTAAGAAAACTATCTAAATACATTGAGAGGATACTCTGAAAACACAGAACAGTAAATATCTTTCTGAGAGGCACACACTAATGAGTTTGGGTAGATGCAGAGAAAAGGATTTGCTTTTCTTAAAGTGAGAATGCCGTGTGACAAACGGCAAGCATTGAACTAAATCAGCATCACAGTTAGTCTCCCACTCCACAAACTTGTTACATCCTGCCATCCGTTCCCACCACACCCCCGGCCTAAGACAAGACATTCCTTAACAGCACATAAGATGACATATTAGCCTACCACTTTCCTTCCTAATAATACCAGTGGCTAGTTAGAATTACATTATTTTTGAACAGCCTACCAATCTTCTGAAAATATTTTGCCAGTGATAGCTGGACAGTCAGAGAAGGACAGCAAACCTGACTCCATTCTTAGGTAGGCAGCTGGGATATTCTGAAGGATGCCCAAGATATTCCTCCAAGAATATAGGTTGGCTTATTTTCAATTGGACTACCACTTAAGTGTTCTACTTCCAAATTTCTACACTATTCAGAAGCTGTGAGATTACCTTGATCTGAAAGGTTTTGAGGATTGTGGCATTTTGCTGAGTCTCTCCTACAGAACTTAATGTTAAGTATGGGCAAAACATTATATCTTTGGAAACTGAATGTGCCAGGGAACTTTTCCTGTGGGCCATGCTGATCCAGGATTCTGGAAATGTACCAGCAGTTTCTGGCTCCCAAATCATGTCCAACACTATCACCTGGATGCCCATATCCTCTGAAACAGAGATGACGGGCATCCCTGAGCCACCATCACGGCTGCTCAAATGGAGAAGAAGCTGGTCCAGTCACCATTGCCTGAAAGAACAACATAGCTAGCAGCATCACTGCCACCAGCACAGCACCACCAGATCTTCATCAGCTGCCCAGAAGTGTCTTCAGCCCAGCTCCACATGCCACTAAATGGCTAATTGGGAGGACTGCAGCTGATGCTGTTACACCACCAACTGGCTGTCTGGTTCAGACAGCTCCACAGGGCAGTCCTCATTGCATTCCCAACCCAAGTCCAACTTTCTTTTTACAATGAATTCTATGTCCCATCCCTAGCACACATCTGGCCTTGGCTCCATTACACATTACACATACGATACAAAGTTGTTGCTTTGTTGTAGCACTGTTTTATATCAGGTGCAATATGCAATACAGAGATACTTCAGTAGTTCTTATTTATTAATTGTGAGGCCACTTTTCAGTCCAACAAGGGTCAATCATGAGAAATTATTTCCTCTTATGAATTGAAAAAGGTAAAAGTAAAAACCTCAACACAAGCCCACGCCTGATGATTATGGCTGTTTCCCCACTAGTGACTTATAATGTCTTTTAGAGTCATTTAACCATAATTATGCCAAAATAACAGTAATGAAAACAGGATGTTACAATGATGGTTGGCTGATGCTATAAAGATACTATAAATCACTAGGAGATAAAGGACCTATGTACACATATCCATGTAGCTTTCTTAGAAGGGATTTGCCAAATGAAAAGGAAAAAAGAAAATTACACAGATAGGGAAGTTTGCAGAGTGGCAATAGAATAAACCGTGTACAGTGGGAGAAAGGTGATCAAATTCCAGCCATAGCATGTTAATTATTTAAACTCTGTTAATATTTCATAATCAGATTCTGTTTCTCTGATCACTTTCCCCCTGGAGGAAGGATTCTCTCACACCACCAAGATCTGTAACATATTTAGAAACTTATTTAAACTATTCCATGAAGCAGGCTTCTTCAAAAAAGAAGTTTACCTTACTAGATAATTCTGAATATTTAAACAAAACATGGAGTTCCATACATGAGTCTATTAAGTTGTATATTCAAAAATAATTTAACCAAAGAACCATTGGCAAATTTGGTATATTTACCCTGAATATAGCTTGATTCCTTGATTCTGCAAACAGCAGTCCATAAATGGATCAATCTCTGCATTAGGTTCTATGCATTCAAAGGTGCTGTCAAAGGGCTAAAAAATCCAGCAGATTATGGATGTGTTACTTTCAATTCAGAGCCAGATTGCTATAGTGGTTGAAGCCGGGAGATCGTGACTTCTAGTCCCACCTGAGGCAAAAAGCCAGCTGGGTGACCTTGGGCCAGTCACTCTCTCTCAGCTCTAGGAAGAAGCAATGGCAAACTACTTCTGAAAAACCTTGTCAAGAAAACAGCAGGGACTTGTCCAGGCTGTTGCCAGAAGTCAAAAACTGACCTGAAGGAATGTGCATGCACGCCCACGCACACACAAAACAAAAACCATTCAATGTAAATCAAAATTCTTCAAAAAGCATCAGCAGTGGAAAGCAAAGATTCATATGAAACATGATCCATATCCATGGCTGCAATTAATTAATGATCTATTGCTCTTCTCCAACTTGATAGCCTTCCTGCTCCAGAATTTCCAGTCAAAATGGCTAACATATCTGGAAAGCACCATGCTGGAAAAGGCTGTATCATACCAATTTAAAATTCTTAGTTTGTCATGCAACTCTTATTTAATCATAAAAGGTTCTGACTACCATGTACATGCAATAATCAGTAAAAATAATTTGTAGGAAAATTTCCCTGTACATTTCAATCTACTCCAGTAGGTTTAATGGTACAGTTTTATCCCTCAGTGTTATTTTTTCTTTTCTTTTCTTTTCTTTTCTTTTCTTTTCTTTTCTTTTCTTTTCTTTTCTTTTCTATTCTATTCTATTCTATTCTATTCTATTCTATTCTATTCTATTCTATTCTATTCTATTCTATTCTATTCTATTCTATTCTATTCTATTTTCTTAAGAAAGATTTTTTGTTCCACATTCTCAAGCCTTATGCCATTTGCTGCTTCTCAATACTCAATAATCAAAGGGGCACACTCCAAAATGTAGGTCCTCTTGTACAGACTCCAGCCAATGAGGGTGAGGTCTTAAGATGCATGTAATTAAAGGGTTCAGAATCATTACAAAGATGATTATTTGTAGGAATTTGCCAGGGATAAATACAATAAATATAATTCTAGGATGTTCTGCAAAGGAGAGACCCAGTGGCAATTTAATTCAGTTACAAAATAGGACAGAGGCGGGGGATTTGGGCCTTTTCAGCTGGGATGGCATACTATACTCCTAGCAGCTCTGGGCAGCATGGCTAATTACTAGAAATGCTAGGAGCTAGAAGCAGGACTGGAAGATTATTGACACTTTTGAACTTTGGCATTGGAGAAGATTCCTGAGAATACAGCCAAGAAAACAAACCAATGGATCACTGAACAAATCAACCCAGAGTTCTCACTTGAGGCACAAATGACCAGGTGCAAATTATCCTACTTTGGACACATAATGTGAAGTCCCAGCTCACTAGAGAAGGCTTTAATGCTGAGAAAGGTGGAAGGAAAGGGCAGAGAGGCCAACCAGCAGCAAGATGGATAGACTCAGTTACAGCAGGGATGAATGCACCATCGGAAGACTTGAAAGACCAGGTTAGAGACAGATTGTCACGGAGAAAAATCTATCTATATGGTCACTAAGAGTCAACAACACCGATGGCACATAATCAATCAATCAATCTATGGGAGGGCACAGATTTCTTCAGCCCAGGGTTAGGAAAACACAAAGGTGAACTTGGGATAAAACACTGTCAGTTTACATTGACAAGCTTTACACCAAAATAATATGAAAACGACCTCTTGGATTCTCAAAGGCTTCTACGGAGTCAGGGCAATCAATATTTCAACACTGTAAGTAATTAAGCAGGAACAATGGTGCAGCTCACTTAGCATTCCCACAAGTGAGGCTTTTGATTAAGAAAGCAATGTTAGGAGAGCTGCAGTGGGCATCTAGGAAGCGTATGTAGCATACAGCAATGACCCATGTTGAGAGATCTTAATTGGAACTTCTCAAAGTAATTTTTTAGTTCTTTCCTTTACCACATTTTCACAGGGCCACTTGTGAATTTCTTTGTTTATTAGCAAACAACCATTGTCATAAAATATGATCAAGAAATGTGGCATACCCCAATTCCACTGCTTATCAATAACTTTGGAACATCTGTGCACGTGAAGAAAAGGATTTTCAGAATATATGCCATGGCAATATATTTTTCCCCAATTTGAAAATGACATGATCAGTAAAAAAGAAAAGAAAAGAAAAAAGAAAAATCTACCCCCCCACACCCAAAAAGGAGCCATGTCTTTCTTCATTTAAAGGATTAATGCCTCACCTTGAGTTGTCACATATTTTGTTTTCTGTATATAATATGATTATTTACCATTGCTCAAGTGGTACATGTATTTTATTATTTATTTATTTATTTATTTATTTATTTATGTTGTCAAATTTATATGGCCACCCATCTCACATGAAGTGACTCCGTACAGTGCATGGCATGAAGAAAAAAACTCTCACAACCCATAAATAGCAGAGATATTCAGACCAGTTATATCAAATTCATGCTTTTTAAGAGGTATTCACATTCCTGCTAATTCCTGTTCAGCCTTCAAAAGCAAATGATACAAGTTCACGCTTTGGCCTTTAAAAATGACTTCCAAATATGAAAGTGTTCTTCCAATTCATTTCATCTACAACAAAATGCTGTTGCTAATTAAGAGGAACTCTCATATTAATAAACACTGTGCTTTAACAATATTTATAACATTTCACAATAGTCATTTACTAATGGTTCCCAGAAAGGTACATTTAACTGTTCTGTGCAGTAGTCTTAACTTATTCAAATAGTTTTCAAGATGACAGTATTTAGGTTATCAGGAATTTTGACTTTTTTCTTTTTCTTTTTTTGGTGACCCTGGCATTATCTTGTTAATTCCTGTTATATTAATTCCTGGAGTGAATGCTAGAAAATTCCCCTATTTAATCTAGAAATTGTATCTCCTAGAGCAGACAGATTAGGACATAAATGTTTCATTGCAAATTGTTATGACTTTCTTAAAATCAGAGCAAAGGTGGACACTTCTCCTTCTATGGTGGCATGAGAGTTTTCTTGAAAGAGCAATAAGTTCTTAATTGTACAAACATCATACAAGTAGTCCTTGTCTTACAACAGTAATTGGGACTGGAATTGCCGTTGCTAAGTGACACAGTTGTAAAATACAATGTCATGTGACCTGGTTGCCAATGTTAAGTGAAGACCACAGAAGTTGTTAAGCAAGGACCTCACATTATAACAGCTTCCGACTTCTGGCTGGCTTCCCCATTGACTTTGCTTGTGGGAAGCTTGGCAGGAAATGACAAAAATTGCAATCATGTGACTGTGTCTCACTGTGACGTAGTAATCATGAGCCAGGCGCCAAGCACCCAGATCACAATCACATGACTGTGGGGATGCTGCAATGGCTGGAACTCCAAGGACCCGTCATATATATCACTTGTTCAGCACTGTCATAACTTTTAACGGTTGCTGAACGAATGATTGTAAGCTGAGGTCTACCTGTATGGGAAATTAAATCTGAGTGCAGCAGGGTCAAGTCTGTAGTGTTGTGGGTGAGGAGAAGGTGTTTTTCCCATGATGAAAAATAAAATATGGAAACATTAAATCCTATCAGTGGAAAGGAGGATGTTTACAACCTCCAGAAAAAGTAAATAAAGGAAAAAGAAAAAAAAATTGAAATGGGAGGATATTGCTTCAGGGAAAAATATTTATTGGTTTTCTTCATTTTTTTAAAGGGCTTTATGAGAACTGGGAAAGGTGGAAAGATAATCACATGTAGAAAGGGTAATGATGTGGCTTGTTCACATGTACCTTTGAAATTCATATAGTATCGTGCACTTTGTACACAAGACAATGTTTATTGTTTGGGATATTAATTCCTAGGAACTTTGACAAGTGACGTTAGATAAACAATTCAACAGTTAAACATTGAAGAACTTTCCAAATTACACTTGCCTTCTAACCCAGACCAACATGTTTTCCCTTGATAACCAGACTAGACCTCACCCCAGCCATGTAGACATTTTCTCCAACTCTTTCTTTTGTTAAGCCAAGAACATTTGATGGCAAGGGAGGAGGCCTAGCTCTTTCTATCAGGATTATTTCCTTTCCTGCCACAGGAGAAGAAGGCAAAAATGTTATTACCAATTTTCTGAGGTGATTATTTTTGCACAGAAAGGACTTGAAAGGGTTGCTACTCCCTTGCCCATTCCTTTACCAACTTCTCATTTAGAAAGTCTAAGAAGTCGTGTCTTGTGCTTGCTACGCACATCAGTCCCCAAAGTAATGCTAACAAACAAGCCATTTTTCTAATGATGGTCAGTATTGCTAATCAGCTCCCTTTCTACATTAAGGGCCTGCCAGCACTGCTGGAAGAAAATGAGGGGCACGTGTCAGAGACGAGGGCTTCCCTCCAATGACCACTCCATCACGGCTGTTATCGGACAAGTGTCACCTGGCCACAGCTGTTCAGTCAGACTGCAGAAGAGGGGCAGATGGAAAGCTGGGCCATTTCTCCAGCTCTGTTGAGTAGAAACGCACCTATTAGAAAGATTCTCTGAGAGGATGGAATCCCTTTCAAGAAAAGTACTTTAAAGGGGGATTGATGGTGCAGTAAATATGGGCACTGTTAAGGTTGTTAACAATTGTGTGGTTGCACTGCGACAAATGGAAATGGGTGCCCTTGGGGATTTTTATTTTATGGATGGTATTGCTATGTTTCTAAATATTGCTACAGTGATAACAAGTGCCAAGAATCACTGTAATGTTTAACCAGTTCCCACGGGTACATGCTTTGGGCTAGGGCAGTGTCACTTCTTGATCAAGGTGGGGTTTGTTCCTGAGCAAATAAACAATACGAAAGGGAAAGTAGTTTACTATTCTTTGAAATGGAAGCACAAACCAGTCTTTTGCCTGTTTTAAACCACTGGTTTTGTTCCTGTATTCAACACCACCACCTCCTTCAACTATTATCCATTTTTTAAACCAAAGTCCTTGATGAAATCACAATTTTGCCGTGGCAATGGAATCTCATTGCTAACTAATTCACTCAGTACAATTTTGTTTGCTTGTCTGCATATTTCACATCTGTAATCAGCATGTAAAATCTACTGAGGCTAATGTATTTTCATGCGAACCCTAATTCTCCTGTGGTGAAATGTTTCAAAGAGGAAAAACTAACCATGTTTTATTTAATGAATGAATGAAGTTTATTCATTCATTTAGAATAAAAGTTATTGGGAACTTGCAGGATTTCCACTTATTTACAAATGTATAGGTTGAGAACTATTGGAGACATGCAGTTCAGCTCCGCCTCTTTGCTTTCTGAACTTGTTCTAGGCTTCCTTTGTCTAACTTCACCAGAAGAACCACAGGCTACATAAGCACTGGGACAACAATGTCCCATGGCAAGAAAGGAAAGATACAGGGGAGAAGGTGGAGAGAAAGGAGCAGAAGACATATCCTTTTCCATAAAATGGGTCTTCTGTTCCAGAACAACTCATTTCTGTGGGCTATTTATCTGCAATTTCTGTAATAAAGAATATATATTCCAGGGCTGGTCAAAGAATCTACACTTGTCCAGATGATTCCATTATTTTTTCTTGTCCAAATCCTAATTTTAATCCTGAGAATTTGGAAACGTCCTCATTTTCTATCCTAAGTTAATATCATTTCATAATTGCTTCACGCAGGTTTAGTTGTACATTTAGCGGTATTTATTTTTTCATCACTGCTGAATCCAGTAGGATGTTCCCCCTAGATCTGTAGTACTTCTGACATGCTCAGTTGAATTGTGTCCAAAGTATATTTCCAGTGTCAAAATTATAATGAAAACCTTCCCCAACAGTGACAAAATAAATGCTGCATCTTATGCAGCAATTGTACCCAGTGATTTAGCCCTAATAGAAATAATGTAGCCAATTTAATTCTTTACTGGTTTTGTTGTAAATGTTGTTAGAGATGACACATCAACACATTTTCCCTCCCTTAACATAATTTTTGGAAAATGAACTTGTTGGATATGTGTGCATTTCTACACACTTATATCCCATTCTTCATTAAATCTGTCTATCTCAAACAATTTAAATGGTATAGTCCACAATGTTTTACATATTTCAGACTGTGCTCTGATTTGATCCTAATGACTAAAACATGGTTTGACCATCAGATCTGAATCATGAGATCGTGAGTTTGTCCCTTCCTCCTTTTGCATGCCCCAAGTTCTTAACTGGACAAATAATAGTATATCAAGGCATCCAACTTGGCAGACTGGGGCTTATATTTGTCTCTGAGCCAGGAATGCAAAACATGTTTCAGAGTGGTTTTCTAATCCTAGTGTCAAGGTCAAGTATAAAATATCATTGGCTGGTTTAATTATTAGGGAACTGCAAAAACCAGGAAACAAAGAGAAGAATGTAGAAGCCCAAAGCTCAGATCTAACAGCTAACTTGCTTCACATCTGTATCATTCCTAGCCTTTAATATACTGATTTTGAGGGTCTGGACAGTATCATACTGATCTGATGCTGCATGCCTAAAGCTGATCTTATCCACTCATGAATCAGACATGGTAAGAGATTGCAATCCAATAATACATATATTTACTCAAAAGTAAGTTACATTGTGCAACATAAAATTTAAAATGAAATTAAAAATGAATATAAATTCATGTGCATCTTGACAATAGTCCTATGCAGAAGTCCTAACATTTTTAATATAGTAAGAGTTAAGTAATAGTACATATGCAACTTTAGGATGCAGTGCTGGCGAGATTGGGGGAAATGATAAAGCACAGTCATACAGTCAGAATTTGTGTAAAAGCCATGCTAAAATCTGTATCCTGAAAAAAACTGAGATGATTATGCTTGATTTTCATATCTGATTCCTGAAAATCAAAGTTAGCAATATAGAAAACTGGCTACAATCCTACACCACAAAGTTTTAAATTGAGAAACTGAATTCTCCCTTAGTAAGTGGCCTCTTTCTGATAAACAGATATGCTGGCATAAATATCAATCAGCAAGACTAAACTGTTGGTTGCAATCATATCAAAAACACCTAAGTCATGGAAAGACTGAACGTCATAAAAGGATAAAGTGCAAACTGTAAAATACAAAAAGCTATCAATACAGAGCCTGATGCCATGAAAAAGCAGGATGATTGTAACTAAAATTATATTGCTGCCATGCCATTCCCTGTGAAGCATCTGAGAACATGGCTTCTGATCTTCCAAATTCTACCACATTCAAGAATTGTATCAGGATTGCAACACTTTGGTCTTACCTTCAGTAACAGCCCTCTTTTTAGGACTGCACAGAGTCTCTTGGGAGGGGCAGAGAGGCAGTCATGCCTCCTCTTTATGAAAACAAGATACAGTTTAGGTAATTCATAATAAAAATGAACTGAATACAATTCTCTTCCATTTGTACTAATCAAATGCAATCAGCACAATTATTCTCAGCATGGAGAGGATCCTGTTCTATCAATCTTCCAAGTAGCACAGGAAGCCTTTCAAAGAAAGAAAGAAAGAAAGAAAGAAAGAAAGAAAGAAAGAAAGAAAGAAAGAAAGAAAGAAAGAAAGAAAGAAAGAAAGAAAGAAAGAAAGAAAGGCCAGCTGAATACACAAGGACTGAAATCCATCTTTTGAAGAGCTAAGATTTCAAAGTCCTCTGCTTAGATGGATGAATTTAGAATCTATCAGCTTTCTTTTTAACCTCTTTATGAAAAAGTGACAAATGTTAGAAGATTCTGATTAAACAATGAAATGAGCAAAATTCCTGATTATCCCTAGTATTGAGTCTGTATTTCATGAAGTATCCCAATAGTTAATTTATTTCCTAAGTTTGCCTGAGTTTTTCAGCAAGTCACTTCCTTAATATTTGGAGATTTCTCAGCAGGCTTTTCCTTCCTATATTCACCTTTATGCCCATTGGGGTTTGCCTAAAAAGAGCTTGGGCCATGAGTTTATGTCTTCCATCAGTACTGATTCACACTGGGTTAGGGTTAGGGTGGCAGTAGATTAATGTCACTTCTGACATAAACTCACTTAAAGGACTGGCTATCACAGTCTCCACATGAGATTCCCTAGGTTTGTTGTATTTAGATTATATCCAAGGGACTTTGAGCGCCTGCATCAGCCTTCCCCAACCTTGACTTTTCCAGACAGATGAACTCAACTTCTGAAACTCCCCAGCCAACATGGTCACTACTGAAAATTCAAACATTTGGAAGATGCTGATGTTGGGGAAGTCTATCCTTTACAAATGTCAAACATCAGTTTTCCAGGGGTCTCTTAGAGTTTCAGTTCTGCTATGAATTTAGGGTGGTGCTGGAAGTCCAAAGCCTAAGAATGAGTCCTATTCAATAAGCAACTTAAAACAATCGCTATTCAAATATATACTGCTTATGGCCTGTTTAGCTATTATAGCTAATGGCTCTTAATACATAGTGTTCTCACTTGTTGGTGTGGTGGCTAATCTGCTTTTAAAAGCATGCAAATCTGGGGGCCAGATATGGAATAAATTCATTGCTACTGGATCTCATCAAGGTATCTTCCTATACAACCTTCTCCTACTACTTCAGCCAAATTTAAAGAGAGGGAGAAGATATTCTGACAACAGAAATTTATTTAAATTAAATCAGTTTTGTTTCAATTAAAGAAATTAGCTCAAGAGTGAGTGGACTAATGCTAGAAACAGATTACTGGCTAAAAGGTACATTCCATTCACTGTACTGTGTAAGGCCCAAGGGAGAGGTTTTAATCAGCAGCTATCAAAAATAACTTATTTTCTTGTTAAGGTTTGTATTTAGGTATACAAATCCTCAAAGAAAAAAGACACGGCCAGCTAAATAAATAACTCTTCTTAAAAATATGAAATGAAGATGCGTTGTGTGCATAGCACTTGAAATAGCTGCTATCAGGGGGTGAACATCTAGCCTTTCAAATATATGAAAAGTATAAATATGCACATCAGCAAAACACATGAAGTAGAAAACCCAACAGTAATAATTCCTGGGCCTTTACTAGCTTGTACTATCTACAAACCAAAGCACCAGCCTCTAGCATCAGGACCCAGCCCATCACAGGTTTATAGTATATAGGTATGACATAAATTTACAAGGGCAAAGTATGGTTTACCTTACAGTGACCTATGTGGTCAAGTTGTTTATTGTTCTGCAATTTGCTAGGGGTACTAAGTTAGCCAGACCTCTATTGATCTGAAGTGCTTGCTATACCACCAAAAGAGGAATCCAGTTGTAATGGATTGCATATATACTTGTGTTTATTGTGCTCTTAAGAATGCATTTGCAAATATATACAACTCAATGTTTAGTAAATACTATGTTTTTTCTTTTTTAAATGAAGAAAAGATTTTAAGGCATGATCTACAACTCCTCTCAATCCAGGACTCTTATGTAAGAAACTGGTCCAACCCTGTATCTAGGTCAGTATTTCAACCTGGTCCTCTCCTGAGGAGCTGGGATTCCAGGTTCCTGAATTTCCAACAATATGGTCACCAGGTTTTGGCCTTTGAGGAAAACTGATCTAGACCAGAGTTGAGCAATCACAGCCTCCTCAAAGATTTTGGACTTTACCTCTCCACTTGACCTAGCCCATTATAGATTGTGATGTCCAAGAGATATGGGGAGGAGCAATCAGGTTTCCTACCCTGATCTACATTACAGCAGTTATTTATTAAGCAAACATTGCAGACCTCTTGGGTTGGTTTGTTGTGATTCTGCTAATAGCTAAACAAGAAAACAAAACCTTCCCAAACAACAGTGATGATTATTACATCAGTGTGGAACTGAAGTAGAATGGAAAGCAAGGCATGGTAATAATTGGAGTCCATTCTCTTGAATGTGTAGGTTCATTTGATGACATCTGCTGTTCCATACAAGTGCCAGGCCAGAAGAAATGGCCCTGCTCATTTGCTGCTGTCAAAATTGGCTCTGCTGATAATTACCCATGACACTTCCAAGCAGGCGATTCTATTAAAAGTGGTGCCCGTTCATTAATCAAAGAGGCATAACACTGAGTGAACAATTTATCTAACTGATTTCTTCATTTTCACTACCCAGATTATTCCTGAATTAGTTTCTGCATGCTCACACATCTTCAGCCCTGAAATAGCTGCTTTCCTCAATGCCAGAAGCTAAACGTTCCAGCAGTGATAGGGCTGGATCCCTGGGTCCTTCACCCTGACTGTGCTCTCTCCTCAGCAGAAGGCAAGTCAGCTTGTTAGCAGGGCAACCTGGTCTGATTTTTTTTCCAGAAGAATTTTGGAAACATAAAACAATAAAACACAATGGAGATTATTCACAGATGACTGATTAAAAGGTTGGTGTTTAGGTTACTTGTAGGGCTGACACGTGAAAGAGAGAGACCACCGGCATGAGCATTGAGGATAGATTGGAGAGAAATGCATGCAGTGCTAGAAAAGCCGTACAGCGTGTCTCTGCAGATTTGCCTGTGATAGCCTTGGCGTGCTTGACTTTGACCTCAATTATACCATTAACAGCTGTTCTCTGCTGAGTCCATGTATTTAAAGATACATTTCTGCTTTGCAAACAGGCTTGGTTCCTTTCACAGGTTGCCTTTTTAAATGCATACTTGCAAAATGTAGTGGTCCATTTCAAAAGACTTGCAGAAAATGAATGCCGCTAAGTCGAAAATAACGGCTATGAAGAATTTACCACCACATTTTGGTTTCGTGTAGTGGCCAGGGTGCCTGGCTAGAAACCAGGAGACTGAGTTCTAGTCCTCCCTTAGATAGGAAAGCCAATTGGTTGCCTTTAGGCCAGTCACTCTCTCTCAGTCAAACCCACCTTACAGGGTTGTTGTGGGGAAAATAGGTGGAAGCATTAGGAATGTACACTGTCTTGAGCTGACCAAAATAAGCACGAGATAAAAATCTAATGATGAATAAAATAAATTTTGGTACAGCTGAAATCCCAGTTCTCAGTGACTGCTAAATGACTGTGAAAATCTCTATCTTCACAGTGGTAAGGAGGAATAAAAGCCAAGCAAGGGGGCAGGGGCTGATTTTTTCTTCCAAAAAGGGGCTTGGGGATATATCTGCACTGAATGGGTAATTTTGTTTGTTTGTTTAGCATCTTTTCTCCTTACCAGAAAAACAACAGTGCTATTATTTAAGTTTGTCCATCCCCTGGTGAGGCTTCTGTTGTCCAGTAGCCTCTGAGGGTTTTTTTTTGGTTTGTTAATTATTAGAGTTCAGAATTCCAACTTTTTTTAGTGGTCCCCTGGGCTTATAATATCTCCAATTTGCAAAAAAAAAAAAAAAAAATGTATGTCATGTTTACCTAAACTGCCTTCCTTGAATGTTTAGGTAGGTCTCAAAAGTATTTTAAAATGTCATTGAAATAGTTCATGCTTACTGTCAGTAAAAGATCCTTTGCAAAAGAGGACAAATAAAATTCTGATTTGATTTGTGTCAAACGTTCTGAGCTGGGACTACATTGTTGGATGGCTGGGATCCTGCTTTTTCTACAATTATTCACCCTGACACACCTTAATATCAAGACTTCATTAACCTTTTTTTAATTCTGCGTCTGCAGTTTTGCCTACTGCTGATGAAATCAGAAATATCTGCTTTGAATGCCCTTTAGACATTAAGGATATCGTAAATGGAATCTCTTCTGACATCAAAAGAGAACTTGCAAAGTCAGGCTTCTGAGAGCAGGTTCCTTGCGTGAGAGACGGTGGGGGGAAGGAGATATAGAGAAACAGAGCACACATCAGGGGCCCATTGGGGCCCCAAGAGTGCTGATATGCACTCCTGGGGCCCCTAATGGGCCCCTGATGTGTGCTCTGTTCGTGTGCACAAGTCTTTCCTTCTATCTGACTGTTTACACTGCAATTTTTTTTTTTAAAGGAAGCTGTTACAATGCAAAGCAAAGCACCAGGTTGTGCTATCAACTTTATTTCCAAGGATAATTTTGAAACAGACTTCATAAGCTGTCTTGGAGGGGGGAGATGGGTAGTATGGATATTCCAGTACATTGTTTGGAAACATGCCCACCTAACCAAGAAAAAAAGGGGGGGGGAAATGGTAAACTGGCATAGTAAAAAGGATCCTGGAGAAATGGGGATGAGAAGAAGAGACAGGGAGCATTCTGAGAATTCACCTCTTGGGAACTGAATTTAGATACTGCCAGACTCCAGACAGACTCATACTAGATTACAACAACAACAACAACAACAAATAAATAAATAAATAAATAAATGCAAAAAACAAAAGAAAGCACACAAACCCCCCTATCAAAGGATCCTAACAGAAAAATCAGAATAATTCAGAAATAGGAATCCTTAAAATGGTCAAAACCATTCATAAATTATTAGAACCAGAAATAACAGTAATAATATATGTTAAAATAAAGCTCTTCTAAAGAGCACTGTTGTTAAGTTTAAGGTTAAGATGGCCAGGATCCCAGCCATCTAAAGGTCAGGAATGGTGAAGCCACCTATATTTCTGGGGGGGGGGGGCTTTCCCCCAGGGTGGGTGCCCTTGCTGAGGACCAAGATGGTCCTGCTCTCCCCTGGATCTCTTATGGGGGAGGAACTTTCTACCTCCCACATTGCATCACAAGCACTATCCCTTATATCAGTGTTTCTCAACCTTAACAACTTTAAGAGGTGTGGACTTCAGCTCCCAGAATTCCCCCAGCCAGCAATTCTGGAAGCTGAAGTCTACATCTCTTAAAGTTGCTGAGGTTGAGAAACGCTGCCTTATATATATGCATGTACGATGTCACAAAAAATGGGCGGGTTGTACATCATCTCCCCTTGCAGTTACCCACATATTCCCTGTTGTGCACATAATTTCATCCCTTATGCAAGATACTATAATTAGGATGAACAACGATGTCTTGATCCCACTGAATCCCATATTCCTCTCACATTCCTCCCCTCCTCCCCTCCTCCTCACTACAGCATTTTACTTAAATAGCAAAAGGCTTCTCTATTCTTTCTTTGCATAGCTGCTGCTACCGCACCATCATTGGCAGTGTCCCAGAGCTATTGAGAAACCAACAGAGATGGATGTCCAGATTCGGAATGGAAAAAGTTCAGATTTTCTGAAAATCAGCTCTCCTGATCTTTCTAGATATTTGACATTTGGTTAAATCTGATGTAAACTGCTGCTTATTTTCCAGATATCTTTTGTATGGAAGTAAACTGTAAGTCATCTTACAGTTGCATTGCTCTTGTGATTTTTTTCAGCATTACCAGATGCAGCCTACAAAAATCTGGATGTCCACTAGATGGCGCCAAAGAGATGCAGAACTCAAAGACTTTAATGCCACCTAGCGGCCATCTGGATGTTGGCAGTTCCAATCTGTTAGTCCTAGATTTTGTGAAAGTGGCTTTTACTGTTTTCCTTTTTAAATGTTGTTAGTGGCCCATGTTTTTTGTATTGCTTCTTTTTCAAAATATACACAATTACATTTTCTAACCTAATTTTTAGTAAGTTTCCAGTCCATTCAGACCTTTTTCAATTTATTTGGGGTCAGGTGCCACCTGTACGTCATTTTGTAACTATTTTCTCTTATATCTTGACATACTGTAAATTTTATATCTTTTTCCCACCATCTTTCCCACCTTTCCATCATAATATTATGTCCTAAATCCTGTGCCCATTTGATCATACAGTGTTTTACATTTTCTTCCTCTGTTTTCCATAACAGCAAAATTCTATATATTTTTGACATAATTTTCTCCTCACTTTTAACAACTTTTTCAAATTCCGATTCCTCTTTCTGAAATCCTTCTTTTAAATCTTGCTGAAAGACTGCATTCCATTGATGGCATTTAAACCAATCTATTTGTAATTCTCCCTGTGTTTTCATTTTATAATTCCCATTATATTTAATCAAAATATCTCTATATTTCAAACATGTGGTATCTAAATTTTTCATACAACTAGATTGAATTTCTTTGGGGGACCGCCATTCAGACCTTTTTCATGTATGGTTGCTGCTGCCTGACCAGTACAATTCTGTTTTTTTGAATGTGGGAAAATCGTACTTTATTAGAACTTGCCATTAGGTGATTACACTGACAGTTTAGCTGCATTTGCTTTTATTTTTATTTTTAACTTAGTATTCATTTTGCCTACTTGACTGAAGTAAAGTACTATTGTTGGTAGTGGTGGTGTGGAGTGTTGTGATGGCGCTGAATGAGTACTTGTGACTTTTTACTAATACAAAAATAGCAGAGTTGCCACACTGCCATCACTGTAGACTGTGCTTTCACATGAGCAGTGGCTTTACCCAGGATTTCCCATACGAACCATTGACAAGTGGGAGGTCTGTATTATTATTTTTTATAACTAGTGAAACATAAATAGTTGCCTAGGACCACCTACCTGGATCTACATCTGACAAACTGAATTCTGCTGAATTGCATTGGCATTCTCATTTGATGGCAAACCTAAAATGGAATAATTACAATCTTTTGTAATCTGAAGGCTTAAGAATAAAGCTTTAAAAACTTTTAGACATAGCTTCAGGATTTTTTAAATTCTAAACCCTAATCTTCTCTTGCATCTAGTCACCATTTGGAACAAACGGATTAAAAACCTAAAGGTAAGATGCCAGTTTGTCCTAATGGCTGACTCACAATCTTCCATTTGGTCACCAATGTATGTATATTTAGCATTGCAGGGAAGTGATCACTTAATACACAACAAGAATGCTTATATAATTTGCATATCAGCTTCCAGAAACAATTATCTGCATAATTACACATTTACTATGCAAATGTAAACATGGCAGATATTGTATTCCATGTCCTTCAGATAACAGGTAATTAAGTACATTTTCTTCCAGTACATTTGACTGGTGATCAATCTCAGACAGCTTTTGTATCTGTGAAAAGTAGGACATGATAGAATCATCTGGATGCAAAGTTATCCAAAACCTTATACTGTATCTTAGCTATGGATTTACCAAGAAAGATTCTCCAATTAAGTCTCTTCATCACACAGAGATGCCCTTGGATTTACGTATACACAACTTAGGTACAGAACTGTCATTGGATCTTCCTAAACTCTTAAGCTAAAGCCATCTCATAAGGAAGAATATACTGTCAAATAGTCTGGTCCTACTTCAAGGAAGTCTAGCTAAGTTGCTGTATACTTCTAGTCCTTGGATGGCATGCAAAGAAATTAAGGTTTCTGCTATTTTTTTCTCTCAGAAATTTCATAGTCTGCCTCAAAATCACTGTTTTGTGTTCTGTTATCAAGCATAACAAACCTGGATTATGACTTTTCATTCTCTACTTCATGAGTCATTTCATCTCCCCTTTTCCTTCTGTACTTCAAAAGAGCTATGCCCATTCACCACTATATGTCTGTGTTTCTCTCTCTCTCTGTATGTATGTGTGTGTATGTATATATGTGTCCAAAGAGTATGTGAATACCCATAATACTCTTACAAATGAGAGCCAGTTTGGTGTAGTGGTTAAGGCACTGGACTAGAAATAAGAGAGTGTGAGTTCTAGTCTCTTATGCATGAAAACCAGATGGGTGACTTTGGGCCCATCATTCTCTGTCAACCCAACTGATTTTACAGGGTTGTTGATGTGGGGAGAATAGAAAGCAGGAGCATCATGTACACCACATTGAGATGTACAAAATAAAAATGATATACACATCTAATGATAAAGTGAAAGTGGACCATAAGGGTAGGGAGGTGTATGGAAGGGTTTAGGAGATCAACAGCTAGTTTTGGGAGGAGTTCCTCACTCCTGCTGCTCAGATCCAATTCCCCAAATAGTGGAGAGAGAGTAACATCTATAGAGTAGGGTCTGTGCTAAAACAATTCAGATGGAAAATGTTTCCTGCTTGAAACATAATTTTGAGCTGGAAGTGAAGAGTTTAAATTTTATTCTGATGCTGTTCCAAAACATTGTAGAAGAGGTGTAAGCTTGAAACGGTCATGTTTCAAGTTCAGTGAATTTGTAATTGGGATTATTCATTTATTTTAAAAAATTATTCAATTTTGAAGCCATCCGACTTCTCAACGACTCTAGGCATCTTATAATGAAAAAACAAACCTACACACACACACACACACACACATACACACAGAGAGAGAACTGACTGGAAGACCAACTCTATATTATACACACATACATAAGGCCATAGGCACTGGACTACCATCCTATTCCAAAACCTGGGAGAACAACCAAGTTTTTAGCACTTTATGGAAATTCATTAAGATAGGAGCAGTACAGATCTCTGGGGGTATATCATTTCAGAGGGCAGAGGCCACCACTGACATTTCTTGGGTCCCACAAAATGACATTGTTTGACTGATGGGACCAGAAGCACGCCCACTCTGACTGACCTCCCTGGATTGATGGAAACATATGGAGACAAGTGGTCCCTCAAGTAGCCAGGCTTTACGTTCTCAGTTCTGAGCTAAGAACACTTCTGGAATACTTATAAAACTGTCAGAACACTTCCAGTGAGATGTGGACTTAAAGCAGGGTGTCTGAAGCATCGAAATGTTTTTTACACCATTATAGAATGATTAGATAAGGATTCCGAACAGAGATTTTTCTTTCTCCGTAGATCAACAAGAATTACAAACAGTATTCCTGAAACTTTAGGATGTAAGAGAATTAGAACTGTGCAAGAATTGGAACTGGGAAAAAGCAATGTACCAGTTTCTTAGGGTAATCCAGCCTAGTGTTAAGTTCGTGATAACCGGTCATTGTACTATCGTGCAGAAACCAAAACTAATATATATATATTTGTTATTTACTTTTAGGTTATAACTCATGAAACGTTCAACTCTCCAGTGTTCTGTACATTGCTGATTACACGGCACTAAAGACTGATAAGGGCACTTGTTCATATGCATTTCCTGACCCAAGGTAGAAAAAAATAAACAAAGGTGAATGTTTTTGTAAGATTTTCTGAGTGTGGGTGAATCACAAAGAAAGCCTTTCACCTTTCCCCCATTTATCTGGTTAACACTCTTCCCCAGGTTAGCCTTGTAAACAGTTCAGAGGAAAATTGTTATGTTGTGGTCGAATTTTTTTTCTGACATTCAGCAGCTCAGTTTTTTTACATTCTTTCTATCTCAAATACTCCCTGAGGTTTTGGTTAAGGCTAACATTTCTCCTTAATGAAACTATGTGCTATTGTTTTCTGCAATTCAGCAGCTATTGTTTTCCTGGCCAAAGCCTACCATTTTTATAAAAAGCTGTAGGTTTAATTCAATTAAAAGCAAGATAGAAAACATGTTTCATAACAACTAACAGACATTCTGAAATGAGTAATGTCTTTAGGAATCCTTGCTTAGGGCCACACACACATCATTTCTTAGTTATTTGTTAGCTTATATCCTGCCTTCTTCTAGGGGCTCAAGTCAGCATACACATTATTCCTTCCTCCAAACGTTCTCCACAAGAACATTATTGGGAAATGGGTTGGCCTTAAAGATAAAGGCTGCCTCCATTCACTCAGTGGAAAGCTGGGTTAATCTATGGTGGTCAAAAATAAGAAGGAATCTGGTAGTACCTTTTCTCACAGCCAAATTTTATTAAATGGCATATTGTGAATTTTTATAGACTTGGATCACCCTGGTCTTCATCTAACATCAACAATTACCCAACATTTCTCTGAAGGTGCACACATGTATACTTAAGTTGTGTGAAGTATACTTATGTTCACATGGTACCTTTTGTAAATATTCTTAAGATCAAATGTGCAAGTGCGTGCATTATACAGGCCATTCTTCAAAGATCTAGTATTCTCCATGCAATACAGACTTTTAGGTAACTCCAGCTTTGCCTCTGTGTAATGTGTGAAATAGCTCAGCAACATCTGTAAATATTATGTTGCTAGAAATGATAGTGTTGGCTAGGATTGCAAAAACTGTCCGGTCTTAGGATATAAATATTAAGCTACAGTTAGCAGGGCACAAATACTGCCTCTTGGATTTTGTGTTTTGTGGGGATTGTGCTTCAATACATTTATAGGAAGGAATTGGATCAATCTACTGGCTCCATTCAAGTTTGTCATATTCTCAATTAAGCTCATTTTGTCAGAAGAAGGAGAAAGAGAAGTATCTGTGTACAAATGTTTGTGTACTTATTTCTCTATATGTATTTTGGAACATAGACTTATTCTAAGTCGGACCCATTGGTCCATCCAGTCCAATATAGTCTGTGAGTCCAAACATTATTTTCTGGGATTTTAGAAAGACTTCTTCTCATCCTTCCCTTGAGATACAGAGGGTTGAAACTGGGACTTGCTATATGCAAGCTGGAGTTCCTCCACTGAGATTGCAAACAGTTTTCCCCAAGCAATTTACTTTGATTTCATTACATGTACATTTTTAAATTAATCACATTTTCATACAGCCTATGAATGTTTGTATTATTTAATTTGCAAGCTGCTTCAAAACATTTAGAGGCCTTAGTATTTAATTATAGGTTTGGGAAGTAAGAATAACCTAGGTTTGAAGTAACATGCCAATTTCCTCCTCCAGTTTCCCCCACCCCCTACATGCACTTTAAAGCGGCTGGAATTAATTTCTTTGCTCAAGGTGACAAGGACTTTCCTTTCAGATGGTTCACAATGACCCTCTGAAGTCCAACCTGTCTTTTCTTTTGATGTGTGGATTGGGTCACTTGCATGGATTATGAATGGTTTTACTAAACTTGTTCTTGTTATCCACATATCCCTGTGGTTGTCAGCCTTACCAGGTAGACCAGACAGGAAACATGACCAAATAAGCCAATTCTACTTTATTGTAAAGCTACATTAACAGGATCTTGCAAGTCTGAAAGTACAATTCTCCTGCCATCTCCTTTACAGCCTGAGAAACTAGGGAGGGTCCCTTCTGAGCTCTTGCCCTTCCCACCATTTAGCTGCAGGCTATGCTGTCTCTTATCCGACCATTCTCTAGGCAGATCTCTTCACCCTGTCTCCCAAGGTCTTTCCCACATACCATTACAGTTGTGCTGCTTTATTCTTTGTGTTAATTGTTTGCACAGCACCAAGTTACTTAGGATTAGCATAGTGTAAAGTCTACAAAATTCAATAATCTTTAAATTGAAATGGATATTCTAATTTGATGAGGCATTGAGAGATATAAAATCAAAGACTGGCCAGTAACAGCTTCCTCCAGTTTCACAACTGAAAAGAGTCAAAGATGCATATAACAACCAAATGTTGATTTGGTCCTCTTTCCAGATTGCCTTATTATTGGTCTGTTTTACTCACTAATATGTATATTTCCTCTCCAGCTAGAAGTACAGTTGGAGTGTTGAAACAAAGGGAGGCAAACAACTTTCTCAATTCCTCTGAAGGCTCGGGTTCGGTCTAGAAAGTTGAAGAAGATGGCATGAGTCCTTTTGAGAAGGTACTGTCTTCTCTCTACATTTTCCATAACCGTATTAGTTACTGCTTGGTGATTTAGAATCATAGAAGGTACAGGCTGGACATCTACCAAAAATGCTTGAACAATAAAAGCTCTGACTGCAGAATTTGATCTGCGATTGCTCATTCTGAGACATAGGTCATCGTACAGTTGCTGCCTTGCATGTCTAACCCCCACACTTTTCTGTATATAAGTGGAATCTGCTGGAATATTTAAAACAATATAATTTACTGTACATGCTTTTAAGAAGCAGGTTTCTTAAAAGTCACCTGGAAAGTCAGATCCAGTGCCCTGCCACTTTCCAACCCATCCATTTATTCCATTACTATTTGATGCTCAGTTTGTACACCTGGCTCAAGAACAGGAATTTCACACAATGTTTGGCTTGGAAGCATCCTAACCCATCAAAACCCTTTTTAAAAACGCTGGGTTAAAGTTTGTCTTTTTCTTGGCATTAAAGGAAGAAAAAAATAAAATCCACCTAAATTCTGAATACAGAAGTATTTCTGGAATCTCTGTCACAACAAATTTATTTTCCCAGGTAGAGGTAGAATGGTTTGTGGATGAATATTAATTAGATCTCCTGGGAGTGAAGTATCCTGCTGTGGGAAAACACCTAGGAGGAGAAAAAAGAAAGCTGGGGAATGTAAAGGTTCACAGCTTCTGTACTCCAAAGAGTCTTTTCAGGACAGGGTTTCCCCCCTCCTTCTTAAGTAAGTGAGATGGTAGCATGCTTATGAATTGCTTGTGATGTTATGCATTCAGCTCTAAGCCCATTGGCCTAAAACTCTGATTGCTGGTCCGTTGAAAATAGCTACATAATCCTCAACACCCAAATTTAGAATGACGCTTGTAGGCCCTAGCTCTAATTATGGACCTTGCTGTGAATCAAGAAGAAATAGTGGGTTGGGACAGTACTTTGTATTTCCTAGTCAGAGTTTGGCAAGTATGTGTGTGTGCAAATCTCTATCTGTATATCTATGTTTATATATCTATATCTGTCTATGTATATCCGTTTAATCTGTGTTAAAGCCTGAATGTGGAAGTCTTGAAAGAGTTATTTCAAGAAGATTAAGATGGGGTTCAGAAGATTTGACATGGTTGGTGCAGCCCTGCCATGTGGATGTGAATTTTCCTTTAAGGAATGAGGCAATTAACTTGTCTGGACAAATCAGCTATGTCTCACACAAGCCATCTCAAGATGGGTTTCACTCATCTGATATATTCACAGGCAATCCCAGGCTACTGATTAAGCAGGCAGCTGTCCTACAAACACTCTTTCTGGTTCTTTCATACCCTCACATTCTGGTGTTCTTTTCTCAGTGCTTAAGCATATGGAAGCACATTCAGACAGTGGACATTGATTTTAGAGTGTTAAAAAGGCTTGCAGTGCTGTACCATATGTTTATAGCCAGCAGTAGGTCCTGTAATATTCAGTGGGGCATATTCTTGGGTCAGGGTTCATAGATCAGTGCTCCTCTGTAGAGTTGTAGATTCATTTGTTTAACTGGTTTTGGACATGGATGTGAATTGTGGACCAGAAGGCTCTTCTAGATAGGGATATGGATCCATCATTGGGAAACTCAGGAGATTAAGTTTGCAAACCTCACTTTCCAATGACTTTTGGAAATTCCCTATTAACCATCTTAAAGCTATTAGAGACCTTTGGAACGACAAGTTTGAAAAGTCATCAGATGAGTTTTATCTTTAATCTGAACAAAAGAAAAAATAATTATAAGTTTAAGAACTTAAAGAATTTGAAATAAACAGCAAAAAGCTAAATAAGATTTTGATCTAAGACAGTTATAAACAAATTAAGGGTCCAGATAAATTTGGAATATTGACTTTTAGTATAAGATTTTGGAATTAACTATAAAAAATAAACAGCTTCTTGTGGGAAACAGACTTATTTTGGCTAATCCGACTATTGCAAGTCATAACAAAAGATAAGTGATGATTTAGAAACTAGACACTAGAGGGAACTAAAGAGTTCAGGAATTTACCTGTTCTTGAGGTCAGTTAATATTGGGACTTATAAAATTACACAAAACGTTATAACATTGGAAATATTAAAGATTTTTTTTAAAATGGAGCCAGAAATTAGTAACTACAATATCAACACTGTCAGTAATTATGTCTGTTTCTATGGATAGACTATGTCCAAAGATATTAATGAAGGAATGACAGATGTGGAACAAATTTTATCTGACAAGACAGAGAAAGTACTGAAAGTGGAACTACAAATGACAGGTCAAGAGAATGATTTGGAAAAGGAAGCTTTACTGGATATACAAAAGAAACTGGCTGAAGGTTTAAACATTAAAGGGGAAATACAAATAATAAACCATAGAATGACCTGGAAAATGTTTTCTTATTGGATTTACAAAGGAGGCTTGTTAAAGCCTTGAAAAAAATCTGTGCAATGGGATAAAAAAGAATTGAAGAGAAATTAAATCCTATGACAATATTTGATTGAATTAAAGATTAAGTCTGTTACAAGTAAAAGGAAGGAATATAAAGTTGGTTTATTTGATCAAGGTTAAAATAAGACTTTTTTTGTAACATTCTGGCATATCTTTATGGACTTTTTGCTGATACCAAGATTGAAAAGATGATGTTTTATGGATTGGCTTATAGATAAGGGATGTGATATGGGATGAAGAGATATCTGTTCAACCTTATAAGGGTGAAGAATTATTAAATTTGTTTATACTTGTGATGAAAGGTGGAAGTCACTTCTTTATATACGTATTTCTTTTCTTTTTCTTTATTATATTCTTTCTTTTCTTTTTCTTCTTTCTTTTTCTTTTCCCTGCACTTTTTATTCTTTCTTTCTTTCCATTCATTTCCTTAAGTTTAGTTTGTATTAATTTCTACTATTGTAATTAAAATTCTTAATAAAAATATATTAAAAACAAAATAAAACAAAAATACAACACAATCATATTCAATAATCTTAAACTTGCTGTTTCAGTCCACAGCCGTATCATTTGCAATTAAGGATTTTTATAAAATGGAGGGGGAGGTTTGAAGTAGTAGTCCCAGATTAAGCATGGAGGGGATCCCATCAAAAATATGATCCAGTATTTGAAATGATCAGATGGATCAATATATTTAATTCTAAGCAATACTACTAAACTTTTAATATACAATCCCAAGATTATTTCAGCATTTTGTGATTCCCAGCATACTCCCCTATACTAAACTATTGACTTCAACAGATTAAAAAATGGAGAGAAAAATTACATTGAGTAGGATGTACTGAAAATGAAATGGAACGGTGGGGGTTTAGATGAAATTAAAATTCTGCTCATCCAGGTTTCTTGGAGTCCTAAGAAAACCCTGCTTGTGAGGATCTGAAAACCTGCAAAGTGACTGTCTCTGCTACCAGCCCATGGGGAGTCCCTGAATGTCAACAACCTTTGCAACACAACTTCTGCCATGACAGCAGCTTAACTCAAATAATGAGACACCTTTTATTTATACCTTGATTAAATCAGCACTCAGCAATATATTTACCCTTAATTGGGTTAGGTAACTCATTGGCTGAGACATTAGATTATTAAGTTATAATGCTACATGCTCATTCCATAGGCATGTTGATAGATGACCTATTGTGTGGCCATAGATATTAGTGACACTATTATATAAATCATGCATCAAATTATATCTAGTGTGAGTCCATTTAAATCAACAGAATTCTACAAAGGGGACACACAATTTTTTAAAACAAAAATCTTGTTTGATTTGACAATACAGGGAAGTTTCAGGAGAGCAGAATCCTTTTTCCTGTATGAATGTTGACTACACGTTTTCTTTCCTCCTGTCAAAGAAATCCTCCTGTTATTAGAAAACAGCATGTATATAATAGGCTGAAAACCTTTATATGACATAACTTTTTATGTACTTTGCATTTTTTTCCCCACAGAAACTTTCTAATACACAAGGCTGATTGGTATGGCCTGAATTGACATGGTCCAAGGCTGTTATAAACTGGATGAAAAAAGAATAAAAAACTTGAACACAAAAAATAGCATTCTAAATAGTAAGCTGAGCTCTTATTGATATTTTGTCTTCTGTAATATGGATTTATTTTTATAAATAGTAGGTCTACTCAGGTAGGCAAGCCTTATATGAAATGTAGACCAGAATGCTAGCTTCTCCTATACTTTTCTACTACAATTGCAAATAACAATAAAGGAGCAAATATAATCAAGGAACAAGCAATGTTTTAGCATTCATTCAAGAAGTAGGTATAAACAGCAGCCTAGAAATGAAATGTAATTAATTCATATTTAATTAGACAATAATGAATTATTTCCCATTCTTCTGAACCCAATCTTTTAAGTAGAATAATAGAATCACAGAATTGTGGAGTTCGAAGGGATCCCAAGGATTATCTACTCCAGCTGTCTGAATTGTGTGGGAAAACCTATTAAGCCAGCCCTGAGAGTTGGATTTAAGTGTCTTAATTAATTATAACATCCAATTTAAGGACATAATTACCAGCCAACGTTACTCCCTAATTCATTCATAAATATGAGAGTACACAGAAGTTTCAGTGCTGTTGCTTTGCAAACAAGTATAATTACAAGGTTTTGGATATATGCAAACATACTTATACCCACATCCTAAATTAAGAACAAATTGTGCTATGATATTTTACTTCAGATTTTTTTATTTAGGATTCCCTGCCAAAGAAGCAGAAAATGGTGCATTCTGTTGATAGGACAAACCCAAGGAATTCTGGGAGTTATAGTCTAACGTACTTGGAAGACAGGCACCAAGGTGAAGAAAGCTGCGTTCAAGAAATACCACCATAGAGACATCAGTCAAAGAGACATGTCCCCATGTTTTTCTATTTTTTTCGAATTGGGAAATCCTAAATGCATATATAGAGTTCTCCATTAAAGTCCCTCTTCAGTCCTTGCACATATAAAACTTTCATGAAGCACTGAGGCTTCTGAATCACAACCATTATCCTGAGATTTCCTCTATTATAAATTCAGGATGAAAGGGATGAAATAGATTCAGTGAGTCATCTAAGCCAGTTTATACCGAAAGAAAAACTAGGGAGCTTGAACAACTTTTTCTTAAAACCTGTTTTTTAAGAAAACAGGAGAAGCTTTAGAGATGCATTTCTTTATGTGCTGTAGAATTGTCCCAAAGCTGGGGGAACAGCAGATGGGAGATCTAAGTGTTCACCGAACCTCAGATGTTTGAATCGTGGCAATAGTTCCTACTTACATAGTGTTTTTTTTTTTTTAAGGATTTCATATATAAAGTTTCTCTTTCTCAGTCAGGACAAAAAAAATTGTGATCTGTTGTGGGTTACTCAATCTGTAACGAGGAATTTACAGATGAAACCCTCTACGTACTAATTCTGATACTGGTAGCCATGGAGGCTTCCCTTTATTTTAAATGCCATATTAAAGGGTGGGGAAATTTCAAGAAAAATTAATGTTTCCCTGTTTGGGTATGATAGTCCTGAAAATTTAGCTTTAGAAAGAGAGGGGATTGGATGCATTTAATTATCTTATAGGTTGATCAAATCTTTAACACAGAAATCAGCATGCATAGAAAGTGATAATTAACTCATTTTTCTTTGCCCCCTAAAAGGTGTATTTAATCCATAGTCATGAATCTAATTCTAACATAATGATGAATATAACTGATATTTCTTGGAAAAACAACGGGCGTATCTGACAAATGTAAGAAAAACATACAGAGAATAGTAAACAATATGTAACTACTTTTGAAGTAATGGAACAATAACCTCTGTTAGGTTCATTTTTCATAGAGATGTTCCCAAATGTTTTGGAATTGTGATAAACCACGGGAAAGTTCAGCAGCAAATTGATCTACCGGTGGATTCTGATCTTCCTCCACCTCCTCTTTCTGGCCTCTTTGAACTTTGCTGTTTTTCAAGTGGAAAAAGACTGCCATTGCAAGGCAGAGGTGTTTTAATAACTTGCCAGGCTAGCCTGGCACAAACACACTGTCCTACCTTTATTCTCAGTTAATCTTGTTGTGTAAATCAGTGGATTTGCTCTTTCTCTGCAGAGGAGACTGAATGTTCTTGGCAGATGGATAGGTGAGTCAGGCGTGAGTCAGAGGTGTAAGCAAACTTGTTAAGGACCTGATAAGCACCTCCTGTGTGGCCATGGGTTGTAGAAATCCCTCTTTCAAGCCAGTTCATACCTGAATGCAAGAGTATGCATGCAACATTTGCAAAAATCCTCTCATAAAATCTACCAAAGCAGTGAGAAGCCATACTCTCTCCAACCACCTTACTTCCCCATTCTAGTTCACAGAAGACTGACGGACTGCTCTTGTGTGAGAAAGAAAGTGATTTATGTTCATCTCCGTAGTGGCTTGAATGTGCTTAGAATGAAATATAGGTCTCATTTGCTAGGAAGAATAAAGATTAGATTACTTCTCATTAGTGTAGACCCATATTCATACATGTTATCTTTACCAAAAGTTAAAAATATATATTATCAAATATAATTCCTCCTTTCTATATATAGAAATATATCCAATAGAAGATAACGTATATAGCTCAGGGTTGAACTGTGGAGTCCTTGGTGCTCTCTGAGCTTGGTTGTTTGCTTGCAACAACCAACTCCATAGAAATATACGTAAAAGGTAGCATGGCAAAACAGTCAACATTTGATAGCAAATGAACAGTACTGTAGCAGGTTTTCAAATCATTGCTTGACCTATATCTGTGAATATTTGACATGTACAGTATTTGAATATTTAGAGATACAGGTGATAACAATGTTTGCTAATGTAAGAAAGGCAGCCATCAATATTTAACAGTGTATGCCAATGGACACCAGCAGGACCAAATATTGAACATTATCTGACAAGTGACTTGAAAGTTTCATACACTTTAGGTTCATTTCATCTGTGTCTTTCTCTAAGGAAAGCCAAATTTCAAGGTCAATTCTCAAAACTTAAATTAAGTGTTAAAATTCAAATTCAGAAGTGGTAATCTACAGGAAAATTTTGAAGGATTGTCAAGTTTTGTTTTACAAATTTTACAAAATTAAGGTGGGTTTTCTGGATATATAACATCAACGGAACTGAACTGATTCTATTTCATCTGATAGTGTCATGTGTCCTATCCCAGACCATAAAAGAAAGCATTAAGCTGGTGGCTTATAAAATGGGCTGAATTCATACATATGAAACTCTTGTGAATTCAGTGGTGCCATCCACACATCTTAGAATTACTAAGGTTGAGAAACACTGTTCTAGAGCATCTCTGATAGATAACCATCCAGCCTGTTTGAAGATATCTAGAGAAGGAGAAATCACCACTTTGTGTAGAACCTGTTCCACTAGCTGACAGTCCATATAAGATAAATGGGGTTAGACCAGGGCAGAGTTGAGTGGAACAATTAATGCAACCTTGGGGTGCATTAATAGGTACAATCTATCCTATTAATGCACCCCAAGATAGTATTTGCCTTTTTAGCAGCTGCATCATGCTACTAGCACGTTTAATCTGTCATCAACAAGGGCTTCAAGATCCTTTTCACATGTACTGTACTATTTATTGCCAACCCAGATCTCCCCCATCCTATCATCACAGGAGGGGAAAAGAAAAAAGGATGCAGATTAGCAGAACAAGGTTTTTTGCCAAGCTTATCGATATTTTTTTCCAAGATCAAACAGAATCCAATTTAGCTGGAGGCAAGTTTTAGAGAAATTATATTGACAGCAACATTTTATGGGTTGCAGTGCAATGGCCAAGGAAAAAAAAAAAGGCTCAGAAGAGATTTTGATTTGTTTGGCAGTGTCCACCTGCATCACCTTTGAACATGAAACTTGATGTTTTAAATTGTTCTGTATTCTCATGTATGCTTTGTATTATGCTGGCATCTACAGCAGGTCACATTCAACTGGATGTTTCTCCTTTTACTCCAGACACATAATTATCTATAGAAGCCTGCCATATACCTGTATGATTCACCTTTATTTCCATATACAGCTAAGCTATACATTTTATATACAACGTCCTCCTGTATTTGCATTTGCATGCACCTTTTCCTAACATATGCATTTTTGTACATAACTAATATACAAAATATAAGTGTTTTCTGATCTGCACATTAACATATGTCGGTGGTGTGAATTAAGTAGGGTTATTTTAAAATGCACATTATATAACATCCTCTGTACCATTTATACATACATAAAAGATCATTGGGGATAATCAGTAGTAAGAATACGAGCACACACATTGTACATTCATATGCATGTGTGCACAAACAAGCACGCACAGTAACATGAATAACAGCAGGTGGTTCAGGACTGGAATGCGGCAGATCCCAAAGTGTCAACTGTGATTCTGATGGACTAGCTCAGGTAATCCAGTCAGACACCTTCCAGATTCCCAGAGGGAGCAAGATGAAGCAATATAGCTCTCAGCCATCAGCTGCTCAGATTGAGAAGCCAAGCCAGAGATTGTCCTAAGAGATCTTACCAGGGCTCCTCTTGGCTTTGCAGGTTACCTGATTCAGATGGATTACAATCTCTTCCTAATGCTGTTATGCTGCAAAAATCAGGCTTGTCCTTCTCCCATCCTGCTATTGCTCTAGTAATATACTAAGGCTGCTGGGAGATTCTTTGGGTCAAGCTCCTGGGCCTTATTGTGCATCTTCTCTCTTTTTCTGTGTATGTATGCATGGAGACGAACACCCGCTTTGATGGTTGGATAATGTGGAATCTTTTATGAACAAATAGTACACTTGCATTCAGCTAGATCTGGTCCAGTCATTACACACGTGCATATTTCTCTCTGTTGGGAGATAAACAGAATCGTATTTTTTAGGAGAGTCATTAAAAGGTCCTACAACAAGAACATGCAATAGGGTCATGTCACTGCTCAGGACTTGACCTAGCAGTGCAAATATTTTACTTTCATGCTTGTTGCATGAGGAATGGAGATCTTAACCGAGAACAGGTGATTTACTATGACATTGGATGGGGAGGATGAGTCTTTGTTCATTTCCAGTTATAATAATATGCATATGTATTGTGGCTGTTGGTCAGTGCATAAGAGTTTGGTGGGGATTGAAATAAATTCATGTATCTGCCAAAATTTCCCCTGCTATATAATTCTAATAAATTGGTTTGTGGCTCACTTCCAAAAAATATAGTCTTGGAGGGGACTCAATATTTAGCTGGAAGTGGAAGCACAGAAACTCCATTTTATTCCCTACTCCCTATTTCACTGAACAGAAACTTTAGGCATGCAATCTGAATAGTGTAGGCTATCTTAGTATACTCATGCAAACAGGGATCCATAATATGGTTGTTTGGTTCTAGTTGAGTGTGTTATGTAAAGCCAACTATTGCGGTTTGTAAACCTGGGTTCATGACTTGAAGCATGTTCCCATCTCTTCTCTGCCTACCTGAAAAGATTTTCAAAAAGTTTATGCACAGAGTGTACTGTCTGATTTGATCACAAAAGGAGTCCTAATAATGTAAAACAAAAATGAAACAGAACTTCCAGAATGTCACAATTATGTGTCTGCACAACATGTGTGATGATATGAAATAATTACATAAATGATACACGCATTCAAGGCTTCATAATTTATGCTGTACTCTGCTAATTTTAGTGACGTTATTTTAAGATGAAGACTGCCATTTTAACAATGTTAAACATAGCCTGGAACAGCACATAAGGAAAGTTCAGAGAAGGATGGGAGAAGATGATGAAGCTGAAGGCGGGAGAGAGGAGCCAGAAGCAAGCAGTTTGGGAAGGACAAGATGAGGTTCTAGCAGAAGGGGAATTGGGGTGGGGAATCAGGTACCACATCTTAAACCCTGGGGGGCTGCAAACTGTAGGTCAATGCCTTATTATGTATTGGTGTTCACTCTTAAACATAAAGCATGATGGAAAAGATTGGTTTGTAACACCCGCAGTAGTACATGTTTAGCTGTGGAGCTGGGACTTCATTATGTGCCTCTCTGATCTGCTCCTCTTCCACACTCCATGATGTTTCCTAATGTGTCTGCTGCAAACATTCTTGCTGAACAAAGTAGCTTCAGATCACATGATGCTCTTCACTTGATATTGGCCCTGGCATGCACTGTTTTTCTCTATATCTTTCGAAATTTGGAATCAGAGGGCTGCAAGGCAGAATTGGGGGATGGGGGGACACTTCTGCCATAAAGAGAATCTTAATTGAAGACCCCTAGTGGCTTTTTACTTTCTTTGTATTATTGTTCTAATAATCTATTTATTTGTTTTACTTGTTTTTAAGACCAGAATTTCTTTACTCTGTCTCCAATAGTTGATTGACATCCAAACAACAATTACTCCAAGGATGCAATAGCAGTAACATCTTTAAACTTTAAACCTTTTAAACTAACAAACAAGGACTCAGTGTGGACTGAGTAGAGAGTGGGGAGTCCATATAGAAAAACCAGGCAGGTTGTTAAAAGTAAAAGAAACAGGAACAATAAAAATAAAAGACTGAATTATCACTCCCAGAGAGAACAATTCTTCTTCTTCTTTTTTAAAAATCTCTTATAAAAATTCAAGCACAAAAATTTATGAGAACAGTATGTACTACTTTCTTTCATACCCAAGGACATCATCATCATGATAGTCTACTGATTCTCTGTGTATTTAAGTGTTCAATAAAGCTCTAGCTAAGTATGTGATATTGCTGCTATTTGTGTGGTGTTAGCATGCTTTAAAAAAAAGAGTGATCTTTTCTGGCTGTTCAGCTTTTTTTAATATATAGCATGTAACTCACCACAGCTCTGACTATTGCTGCTATCCTTTCACAAAAAAGTCAAGATGGCAGCTGTGATGGAAAAATAATAAAATAAAGTGGGACACTCCCCCCCCGCCTCTCCTGCAGCAAAATCTTTACTCCCCCCCCCCCCTTGCCTCTCCTGCAATCTCTTTTCTCCACTTCCTTCTGCCATTCTTTGCTCATGCAAAACAGGATCAGCTCTAGGCTATTGCATGACCCAAGAGTGACCATGTTCCACTGCCAAAAATAGCCCTCTTAATGCTATCATACTGAAACAATGGGAGGGCCATCACCTGCCTGCTTAAAGGTTTTTACAATAGAAGAGCCATTTATCCCCCATTTAACACCTATCCAAACCTATCCTCTAATCAGATCCCTCAGATTTCCTGCCTCTCAACCTCAAAAGTGTATAAATTCTATGCTTTTCTATTGTTCAGGGTCCCTCTTTCTTGAAAGCAGACACCCAATGATCATTGTAATAAACACGGTTCTTCTCCTCAGCATTGTGCTCCTGTCTTTGGCAAAAATTCCATGGCACAGCCATGACAGTACGATCGAAATTCCTCCTGTTTTTAGGTGCCTTTTTTTATGGGCTTTTATGGCACTGTCATGGCTGCCATTTTGACTTTTTTAACCATAACCTGTAGACATCACTGAAGAGCATTCTTCTCAGGCTGGCCATGAACCACAAATTCTGAAAGAAGCAGCCCACAACAGAGCAAGATCAACTATTTCTAACCTATGCTATTTTTGATATCTTTTTGCTCTCTATTAATTGCACTATATATAAAGCTATATGTGCCAGTGTAAAGTCAGGTGTAAGGAAAAATGGACACTCCCACTCTTGCAGACAAATCTAAAATCATACCAATCATGCTGCGACCCATTCATGCACATCAACTTTCTTCCATGTTGTTCTTTTGTTGAGATCAGTGAGAAAAAGAGAAGCTATAAATAGAATTAGTATCTCCCAGTGCCAAAGTTTCAGATTGCTTCTGTCACCAGAATAGTAATAATAATAATAAAGCGGCCATCAATACTCATGATAGAGAAACAAGAGGGTGATAATCTATGACCCATAAACCCAACCTATGTTACAGCAGCTAAAGACGCTTTGTTCTATTGGATGATACATACTTGGATTCCCAGTCTGGGTTATTCTGACTAAGCTACTCAAGGTCACCGTGAGCTTCTGTGGATTAGCTTGCCAAACTTGGAAGATTCATAATATATTTTCCACTGTTACTGAGGTATTGCCCTGTAGAACAGGAGACCTCACATACAGAGAACTCCCTTGCCATAACCATTTACTCCATCAAATATAATGAAATTCAAAATTGAGTCAATGGAAAATTTAGAGGAGTAATTTGTGCGCAGCTGTACACAGTACCACTAAAGTGTACAGCCTGGTGCTAAACTCATGGACTGGTTCTTAAAAACCATTGCTGAATTATAGATTTCAGATTTTTTTCTTCAAGGAGTAGAATTGATTTGCTCTCTCTACATGGTACCTATACTTTTCTTGGCAGTAAATCACTCTGAATTTCAGACTGACATATAATTATTTCTACATGGACACAATATATATTTAGGATGGGAAAAAAACTGAGGAACAAAAATTCAAGATATTTTCTCTGGAAATTTGGTGCAAGGAGCTTTTGAATGGTTTAAAATCACTAGAATGAGGGGGGGGGATCCTCCCATAAATTATTTAAAATGAATTATTCCCAGAGAGTATCAGAACTTGATTTTGCCATTTTTTTGTCCTAGGATCTATGTTGAGCTTTTTCATAAACAAATTTGCAAGTGCCATTCTACATGGAATGAGTTTATGCTACTCCTTATATAGCAATGGCTATAGAAGGAGCTGCATATGCACTGAAATATGTTTTAAATCAACATAAGTTTTGATATAGAAATACAAATGTAATTTGACATAATTTGTAAAGATCAGGTCATGTGGTGAGATTACCTTTACACCTAGTATACATATATACATACACTGTGTACGTGGTTTTGTATATTGTGTGAACCCAGTCTGAAATTACATACACTTGGCTTTCAATATGCACATTTAAAAAAGAAATGCCCTGTTTTCAAAGAGTTATCAAATTTGTAGAGAGTTATGTCAATTCAATATAAAATGTTACCTAAAGGGCTTAGTTTTGTGTGTGTATGCACATATATAAAATCAGTATTTCCATTATAACCTTAAATTGGTCTTTGCTAACCACAAGAGGCAGTCAAGACTAAGGATCTCTTCTTCCCCTAAAAATTTTGGCATACCTTCCTCCTCCGAAAAAATGCAAAGCAAAACTCCAACTCTCCAAAGGAATTTTCCATAAGACAAAAGCAACAATAGAAAATGATGACCTTGGGATGGCGCCAGGAAGTCAAACAGTTTGACTATTGTGTAGAAGCACAGCTGACTTTTGCATAGGAAGCAATCACAGCTGATTAGATATTACCAATTCCTGCCTTTACTTTTTTTCCTGCTCATTGGCTGCTTTCCTTTGCTGTCCCTTGTAAAAGTGAAAGTGTCTTGAGTGTGAATGTCTCCTCCATATTGTGTATTAACTAGATCCACACTTCCATGAACTAAGGTGTAACATGTTTTTAACTATACCATCCTTGATTTATAGAATCTCCTCTAGGAATTAAAGAGAGAATGTATTTAAGTTTATTATACCACACCTATTTAAACACACACACACATATAAACACACACTTGTGTAGAATTGTAAGATTCTCCATAGTTACATGTTTGTGTCTCTACTAAATGGAAAACATGTACAATGGGGCAAAAAAGTATTTAGTCAGCCACCAATTGTGCAAGTTCTCCCACTTAAAAAGATGAGAGAGGCCTGTAATTCTCATCATAGGTATACCTCAACTATGAGAGACAAAATGAGAAAAAAAATCCAGAAAATCACATTGTCTGATTTTTAAAGAATTTATTGCAAATCATGGTGGAAAATAAGTATTTGGTCACCTACAAACAAGCAAGATGTCTGGCTCTCACAGACCTGTAACTACTTCTTTAAGAGGCTCCTCTGTCCTCCACTCGTTACCTGTAGTAATGGCACCTGTTTGACCTTGTTATCAGTGTAAAAGACACCTGTCCACAACCTCAAACAGTCATACTCCAAACTCCACTATGGCCAAGAGCAAAGAGCTGTCGAAGGACACCAGAAACAAAATTGTAGACCTGCACCAGGCTGGGAAGACTGAATCTGCAATAGGCAAGCAGCTTGGTGTGAAGAAATCAACTGTGGGAGCAAGAATTAGAAAATGGAAGACATACAAGACCACTGATAATCTCCCTCGATCTGGGGCTCCATGCAAGATCTCACCCTGTGGGGTCAAAATGATCACAAGAATGGTGAGCAAAAATCCCAGAACCACATGGGGGGACCTAGTGAATGACCTGCAGAGAGCTGGGACCAAAGTAACAAAGGCTACCATCAGTTACACACTACGCTGCCAGGGACTCAAATCCTGCAGTGCCAGACGTGTCCCCCTGCTTAAGCCAGTACATGTCCGGGCCCGTCTGAAGTTTGCTAGAGAGCATTTGGATGATCCAGAAGAGGATTGCGAGAATGTCATATGGTCAGGTAAAACCAAAGTAGAACGTTTTGGTCTAAACTCAACTCGTCGTGTTTGGAGGAGAGAGAATGCTGAGTTGTATCCAAAGAACACCATACCTACTGTGAAGCATGGGGGTGGAAACATCATGCTTTGGGGCTGTTTTTCTGCAAAGGGACCAGGACGACTGATCCATGTAAAAGAAAGAATGAATGGGGCCATGTATTGTGAGATTTTGAGTGAACACCTCCTTCCATCAGCAAGGGCACTGAAGATGAAACGTGGCTGGGTCTTTCAGCATGACAATGATCCCAAACACACTGCCCGGGCAACGAAGGAGTGGCTTCGTAAGAAGCATTTCAAGGTCCTGGAGTGGCCTAGCCAGTCTCCAGATCTCAACCCCATGGAAAACCTTTGGAGGGAGTTGAAAGTCCGTGTTGCCCAGCGACAGCCCCAAAACATCTCTGCTCTAGAGGAGATCTGCATGGAGGAATGGGCCAAAATACCAGCAACAGTGTGTGAAAACCTTGTGAAGACTTACAGAAAACAGTTTGACCTCTGTCATTGCCAACAAAGGATATATAACGAAGTCTTGAGATGAACTTTTGATATTGACCAAATACTTATTTTCCACCATGATTTGCAAATAAATTCTTTAAAAATCAGACAATGTGATTTTCTGGATTTTTTTCCCCATTTTGTCTCTCATAGTTGAGGTATACCTATGATGAGAATTACAGGCCTCTCTCATCTTTTTAAGTGGGAGAACTTGCACAATTGGTGGCTGACTAAATACTTTTTTGCCCCACTGTATTATTCTGAGGGCTAGGGAGAAAAAGAGATTCAACCTCAGATACTTGAAATCATTCCAGCAATTTGAGAGGAAATATTTCTAACAATGTTTCTCCAAATCAATCTTGAGCAAAGTTACGTGTGGCGAATTCTTATTAAATCCTATGAGAATTTGTACTGAGGAGACATACATAACAGAGGCATGCAAATCCCTATGTTTTTCCTCATCCCCAAAGAGGAGAGAATGTACTTTTTAAATTTTGACGTGCATGTTTATCTAAATCATATCAATCTTTTTCCCAGTATGACGTTCTTATTGAATAAATATTTTTAAAGCATTATTTCTAGTAGTTCAATTTTAAAAACAGGGTACTATGAAAATGATTCACTGTGTGACTATATAGAAAGTTTTTTGAGAGATATTTAATACCAAATAAAATGAACTGTTGGAGGAATATTTTACTTCCTTTACAATGATTGTTAGTAGAAAATGACTTCAATAGGAACAGCTCCAAGTGAGGCACAAAGGAAGTAACTACTGTTTGTAGAGTCTGCCATTTTGAATTTCCATAATTTCAATCCCATCACTGAATAGGCTTTCTGGGAAAAGTAAAATGGCAACCACTCACAAAAATATTCTACCTCATCCCAGAAACATAACTGAAGCAAAACTGTTGATTTTAAGATGAGTGAAAAAGCTGAACATTTGTCATTTTGGCACTGCCCTTGAGAAAAATACTATAGGGAATATAAATAGCATAAACAAATGAGATCCAGCTGCCCAGTTCAGCCATCACAGATCCGAAGTCCTGAAAACTCCTGAAACAAGTCAATGTTATACTAATGTAGGCTTTCACAGCCAGCATCTGTCGGGCAGTGTTGAGCCTCAGGATTTAGTGACCATGGTCTAGACAATAGATTTCCTGACATTTTGCCAGCAACTGTGGCTGGCATCCTCAGAGGCAAGGTGGCCTGTTTGACCAACCCTCACTAACCTGCACCAATCAAAAGCCAGCTCAGCTAAACACCAATCAGAAGTCAGGTCACCTGGCTATAAAGACAAGAGTCCAGTCAATTCCTACTCAGTTGTCTGTGGTCTGCATAGCAGACCACCTTGTCTCCGAAGGTGCCAGCCACAGTTGCCAGTGATATGCCAGGAAATATGTTGTTTAGACCATGGTCATTAAACCTTGAAGTTCAATACTGCCCAAGTCAATGTTAACCTAAAGACCTTTTTAAATGTGGACATTTTCTCATTTGCCATCCCTATCAGCCAAAGCATATCCATATTAGACACACTATGATGAAAGACAGGCAGTGCTGAATTTTGTAATTTTCTTGTTTCTACATATTGTAAGGATGTTGATTGTTTAAATAACTGCCTATTTTATGTTATAGATGGCAAAAATAACATAAAACAGGCAGTGTTCAATACCTCTTTGTCTAAATACATCCAAATAACTGTGCTATTTCTGTCTTCTGAACATTTAAGAAAACCCCATTTGCAACATAGTGAGTATTCAGATTGGGTCGGTGCTTTGCAAATGAGCTTGCCTAGATGGCTTACTTGCATGCTATCAGAGCTGCAGGCTTCAATTAGCAAAGGAGACATAATAGTTGCTTAAGTTAATTTTCCACCCATGCAAGAATACGTGGAATTAAAAGGCAGCAAAAAACTCAGTTTTTTAAAAATCTCTTTATAAGTCTCAGCTTGTTGCAGGGGTTAGATGACCATGGCAAAATTTGTCCATGCTGTCACTGGGAGTCAGGCCCACTCTGATGGTACCTAACTAACAAACTTGCAGATATGTAGACCAACTTTTATTGTTAAGTTGCGATGGTACATTATCTCAGAATGTAAGATTTCAAAAGGCAGAAAATAAAAACAAACTGTAATAATCAATATAAGTAGGCAGAAACATTGGCTGGGCTCTTAGACTGAGAAAGGAGAAAATCACTGTCTCCCAGGGGGCCTCTTATGAAAAGCCATGTTTTGACTATGGTAACTCCACAGCATTGATCAGCCATGGTGACTGACAGGGTTGGGAGCAGGATCCCACAGGCCAGTTTAGCCTAGGTCCTGCCAACTGCTGAGTCTTTTACACAATCACGGGGGACGAATCTGGCTCTGGGAAAGCTCTTTGGCTCTGACAACCATAAAAAAAATTCTTTTTCCCAGTAGGAGGATTTCCATGCTATTATACTGCAAGCTTGTCAAGTCTTATTGATTCCTTATAACGTAAATGAATGCCCACTACAGTGGGTTCTGACAGCTTTGTGGTTAACTCCTTTATAATGAGTGTTACAGAAGTAGCCATTAGTTTTTCAGTGTCACCACCTTAACTGGAGTTACACGTTATTTGTTTCAAAGGAAGTCCTTCAGCCATTTTGTTTTCTACAGGATATGTTTGTTACCAAATGAACACATTGAACGATGTAAAGAAAAAATTAAAAGTCCTATCATTTGACTTTTCAAAATTGATAACCTTGAAATGAAATATAATCAGCGATCATAAGAAACAATGCAGAACCCTAACATTGGTAATGATTCCCTTTGAATTGGAAGCTTTGCTTCAAAAATGTTCAGCCTGCTTAATTTCAGCTAAAAAAAGGAAAGACACACTAAAATCAGAATTGACCCATGATGATTATATGAACCTATCATGGTTTGTTTTTTTTTGTCAACAGTATTGAAAAGCTCTCTACCTTCTTTTGTGCATTTTTTTGACTTCTCATCTGGCCTACAGACTTCACCTTGGCTTTTTTGATTCCCGCTCTGCAGACGCTCCTGTTGACTAACCAGTCAATGATTCGGACTCTGCTTTTCATTAAAGCATTCTTCCTTTCTTCAGATTTCTGTATGAGATTGAAAAAAAAGAAGTTGGAACCCATTCTGCCACAATTTTATTTATCTGACTACTTTATATACCACATGCTCCCAGCAAAGTTGTCCCATAGTAGCTTCTGATTGCTTGGACACCTGAAAAAAGTTGGGCTACTTTGATGAATAGTGAAGAGGTGCTGAGCTCATGTGAGGTCTCAAGCATTTCTGCCAAATAATTTTTAAAGCATGTTTTTAAATTTGAAAGCATTTAAATTTTTTAAAGCATGTTTTAAAGCTTTTGACCATGTTCCACATCAGCTGATATGGAATGTGGTGTGTGACCAAGGTGTGCCCGAGCCACTCAGAAAATAGGTCTAGATGCTTTATGTTAATACCAGCAGCTGAATGAAATGCACCACTGGCCCAACAGCTTTCCTATGAAAGTTGGCGTGCACCAAGGCTTGGCATTATCGCCACTGCTGTTCATTCTCACCATGGATACCATCATGCAAGATCTGTATCACAGTGCCCCCTGGGCCTTGCTCTACGCTGATGATGTCCTACTCGCAGCTACCACCAGGGAAGAACTGCAGTGCTGTGTTCAGACATGGAATGACCGTCTTAGCCAATTCAGTTTGCGCCTCAATATAAGAAGACTGAGTATCTAGAGACTACCTCGAGCACCTACATGATCCAGGTCAGTGGCAAAGATCTAGTGAAGACAAACCCCTTCCATTATTTAGGATCCTATCTGCAAAGTAACAGCAGCATTAATGAGGAAGTACACGTGAGGGGGAATTCAATATGGCTACGGTGGAAGGAGATCCCTAGAATGCTCTGCGATAGGCGCATGCTCAATTCACCTAAAATTGAAAGTGTATAGAATGACGGTCTGCCCAGTTGCACTGGATGGTGCTGAGTGATGGCAAACCACCAAAAGGGAACACCCTCTACATGCCATGGAGATGTGTATGCTCTGTTGGTCATTAGGCGTCTCCCTTCTCAACCACATCAGCAATGATACAGTCCGGCAGCAGATGGGTGTTGCACCAATAACAGAGAAAATGTGGAAAAAATGCCTACAGTGGCATGGCCACGTTGTCTGTACTGCTTACCATTTTAACACCTATGGCAAATGCCTGTGTGGAAGGCCAAAGCAAAGATGGCAGGACACAATTAACATGGATATAAAAATCACCCTGTTGGACCTAGTTGTTTCATTCGATCGCAGGAAATGGCATTTGTTGATCTGAAAAGCGGACCCTTGCACCTGTGGGAAAATGCTAGGATGGAGAAGGAGAAGGAGAAGGAGAAGGAGAAGAAGAAGGAGAAGGAGAAGGAGAAGGAGAAGGAGAAGGAGAAGGAGAAGGAGAAGGAGAAAGAGAAGGAGAATTATTTTTAAAACATGTATAAATCGACTAATCAGATCTGGTTCTACTTAATTTTTTTGAGATTCACCAAGATGGGCTAGGTATTGCCACCTGGGCTCATACTTCTTGGTATTGCCAAAAGAATGCACGCTAAAGATTTTTAAAGCAGAAGTGCTAATGTCAAAGGGACCATATTTATTTTAAACTGAACTCTAAAAATAAACCCACCACTTTGCCACAGATATATGATGAGCACAGTACAGGCAGGCTTATTCCTGTGATGTCACCATGAAATCCAGTGCTTACAAAATATGTAAAGACTTTCATTTGATGCTTTTCCTGCACTGCCATATACAGTATCTTAAACAACAATAAATATAGAATACCTTGGAGAAACTCTCCCAGAGATGTAACAGCTACTTATTTATGACATGACAAATGCTCCTGAAAACTAGTAGGTCTTCCCTATAAAGCTTGGGGGATGACAAAAAGGCACTCCAGAAGCTGATATATAAATATTGCAATACCAATCCTGTCACGTGATATAAGTTCATTTAATAATGAGGTCAATATGCAGTTCATCTTCCCATTTTCTAGTCAATAATAATTTAAATTAGCATCCTTCCACAGTCCAAGAAAGATCCATTCTTTACCCACTAATTAGCTATCCCCTTTTCCCCAGTGCTGTGCCATAATAATGGGCTTGAGCAGAACAACCTGCAACATTAAAAACAAGTAAGAACAAAAAATAATAGTAACCAAGAGTAAAATCAATAACAAGAAAGTGTTACCTTTATTTCACTCCTGCTTTTCTTGTGGAGAGCCTAAGAATAATCAATAAAATTCAGAAAGATAGAAAAGGCCTAGGAGGGAATCATTACCAAGAGTTGCTGATAGATATAGAGAAAGATAGGGAAAGAGATAGTTAAACTTAATTTGGTGCTATTAAAAAAAAACAGCATTTTAAAATGAATCATACTCAAAGCAAGTCCTTTAACAGTGTTTTGTCTTTCTAAATAATACAGAGATGAATTAAATAAAGAAAAGGAGGAGAGTCCATATTATAAAACAGAAATGTCTACATCCATTTGAAAAGATTTCTATTATTGTTCCTGCTTATGCTTATTACATCCAACTTAACTTATAATATAAAATATACTGAATCTCCCTTTTGTTATATATGTGATGTTTGTGAAAAAAGATTGTGAAACGTCCTTACTTCTTTCCTTATTGCTGTAACGAGGATTCATTTAGCCATTTTAATTCCCTTCATACAGCAGAATGTTCCTTCCTTCTCTTTTCCTCTATCACACAAAGAAAACTCGATTGCTTTATGACCCTATTAACTGCAAAGATTCACTGGGAGTTGGGATTATTATTATTATTATTATTATTATTATTATTATTATTATTATTATTATTGCTGCCGCCGCCGCCGCCACCTGTCCTTTCAGCTTTTCTTCCATTCAGTGAAATTCTTGTGCTTGGGGCTTTGAATTACTTCTCCATCCATTCTGGAGAAGAACAAACGATCTTGCAGACCTGGGGCTGCGGGTTCCCACGTGGCCATCTCTTTTATTTCAAACCCCACTGGAGCCCCCTCAAACTACATCTGTGGTATAATTGTAGTGGCATAATAACTGAAAATCAGCGGAATGGTTTCCTGACATCTTGAGAAAGGAAATAAACATAAAATCTGTAGCAAAAGCCCTGAAGTTGATTTTACACAGTTAAAGAACAAAAAATCTCCCCTACTCAGTAATACTCAGTCTCCTATATGAAAAAAACCCTAGCCTGCCTATGGCAACGTCCCTGCCTATTGTGAAAGAGGGTGCAGTGAGGCCCTCACTGGATACAACCATCTTTGGTCATGATCATCCTATCTCTTGTACCAGTAATGGACAACCACATGGTCAAAGGCATCTTCCTACCAATGCCGGTCATCGTGAGTTCTTTTCCCCTGCCTAATTCTCTCATTCCAAGTGAAGAGCCAACCACTGACCAGATTGCCTTATACCAAGATAGATTGCCTGGTCTCACCCCATGACTGAGCCCACAGGGACACTGACCATCTATCTAGATCATTAGGACAATCACCGTCTGCCAGCAGCAGCTCAGGTGGGCAGTGGCAACAGCTTTTACTCTCAGATCTCTTCTCCCCTCTGAGAAACCCCAGCCAATACCAACAGTCAACACGACTACCATCTCCAATATACTTTCCCAGTCCCAATCCAATACTCATACTCTGAAAGATAGTCAAATCCAAATCTTCTGTCAGCTGTATCTGTTATTGGGGGCTCCAGTTCTCCAGTGAAGCTGCTCATGCACAACACCATCCCACCAGAGGCCTCCACCTCCTGTCACCCCATCCCTTTTCCTGGCGGTTCGGCCAATAATAGAGACTGCCATGTGTTGTTGCTGTTAATGTTATTAAAATTTCTACACTGCCTGACTTCCAGCAACTCTAGATGGTTAGTATCAATGTCCCTCTGCAGTTGCAACTCTACCAAGGAGCACAGCACAACCTCATTTGCCACTGCTGCCATGCCAAGCAAAATAAGTTACAACACTGGTAAGAACAGACAATTCTGTTCTTCCATACCAATAAGCTACCACCAGTTGCTTTCATCAAGGCCTTTCCTGGTGTTTCCTCTCCCAGCCTCCACTCTTCATATCAGTTCCAACTCTGGAGCTTCCTGATCTGGCTCTGTCCAAGCTGTTGTACCCACAAAGTCTGAGACCACTCCAAAACACAGCCAGCACATCTTCCAGTCTCCTTTTGGCTTCTCTAAATCAATATCCTAAATCACTCCAGCAAGAAACCCTCTGAGAAACCAACCACAGCCAGAGTCCATCTTAAGAAAAAAAAATCTGACAATAAATAAGAGTAATGGTTTAAAAAACATAAAAAGGCTAAAAAGAAAACACAGAATAAATGCATGTCGATGTGCTGTTTTATTTGACAGATTCCACTTTGTGCTCATGAAATCCTACTCTCCATGATGACAGCATAATTTTATGTTGCTGCATGTTTCATTCACTATGTGAAAAGCAGCCAACTTAACTCTGACTGAGAATTCTGAAGGTTTACCCTGGAGAAGTGATAATAGCAGAAAGCTGGAAGGATTTGTTTTGAAATAGGATCATTTTCTATTCAAGTACTGAAAGTACATGAGAACCCCTGATATTCTTTGCACCTGACTCCCCTTGGCTGAACTCAAAAACTAAATGATTTAATCCTAGGCTAAATCCTAGTGAATTTAATAGGTCTTACAGTTAGGTAAGCAATAAAATAGGAATTTCAGTTTATTTTTATGCATTTTAATTGCTATCAAGAAGAATGATTTGCTGCCAGGAATGGAACCTCCATGTTCTATGACAACATGCAGGTGGTCCCTGGGTTAAGAACACCCAGTTTAAGGATGACCCATAGTTAAGAACAGAGCCTATTGTAGCAAAATTTGAGTTAAATACACAATGATTTGAGTTAAATACACAATGGATTGAGTTAATTACACAATACTACTTATACAGTATTATACAACAATTCTGTTCTGGCTTACATACAAATTTGACTTAAGAACAAACCTTGGAAACAGAACTCTTTCTTAAACTGGGAACTACCTGTACTTCTGATTTAATAGATACTAATGCTAAGCAAAAGAAGATAGGCATCCTTGTCATGATCTACCCAAGGGTCTCCTCCAGTCCACATGTGAAGGATCAGCTTGGGACATTTGTAGACAATGTGCTTTCTCTGTGGAACTTGTCTTTGGACAATGAAGGTATTACTTCCCCTCTTTGAAACCTGTATTTGAAACCCATTCATATTAGTCCATCAGCTGATAGGCCTTCTGGCATATAGAGTTCAGGTGTGATGAGGTATTGTGTCTACTCTTCTTAGGCAAGTTTTGTAACCATCCATAGCATCCTTCTCCATGTGCTGAATTAAAGTTTCCATCATGGTAGCTGGGAAATACGAGCACTGAAGACCTCAGCATCAGGAAGGTAGCAGCTTGGTGAAGACACTTCTATAAGGATGATTTTTCAAGGGTCCTAGGATCTCCAGATGTTTCTTCGATGCAATATTTCACAAGCAGTTTCTTAAACAAAAGTCCCCATAATGCAATTTGGAATGTCATATCACATTTCTAACTTAGATTATGTCTCACCCAATGTATTTATTTTAATATATTTTTATACTATATCATCTCAAAGTGGTTTATCAAAAAATTGTAAAAACAGTGATATCAGTAGTGTTTATATTGTTTTAATGTATAGTTTTAAAGCAGAACATACTCTTTAAAAGTGTGGGAGGTAGGTAGGGAGGAACATTATGGAGAAATCATTCATCTAGCATTCATTTAGGGAGAGTTTGAGTGAAGAGAGAAATCTTCTATGGATACCTAAAATTGCAGTAATAGATGCATCCTGAATGTCAGGAGTGAGAACATCCCAGGTTACAGGGGCCACCACAAAGAAGTCCCCGCCTCCAGAGCAAGAAACTTTGGAGTTTTAGACAAACATAGAAGGCTCTCCTTCTTACTCAAAAGAGACCATGGAAGTATCTCAGATCTGCTGAGAGCATACCTGAAACCCAGCTACTGCAGTCTACAGGTCATACATACATATGATTTTATCTCAGCAGTATTTAAAACAAACATAGAATCTGAACAGGGCAAAACATTGGCTCCTTTTTTTAAAATGCTAGGATGTTTTCATAACCCTGGCCTATACAGTATTTGTATGCCTGGCACTCATTCATCAAAGATAAAAATGCATAGTGTTCTCCTAACTTTCAAGCTAGAAAAATGTTATGTAAACTGGCTGTAAATCTACAGCAGTTTTCTGACAGCTGAAGTTAATTCACATGTTTAAAATTTCTCTCAAGAGTAAAAACTCTAATGCTCAAACACTATCTAGTCTAGCTAAGCAGCAACACAGTTGTGCTATTTTTATGCTGTTCAATAGTGTATGCATTTGTGTGTCGGTCCCTAGATGCATTCTCACCTCTTCTGAATGGTGAGAAATTGCAGGGATAGCATTACTGGCTTAATTTCCTTAATGTACGAGTAGTATAGCTCTACAATATTTGCTTTGTCTAAAAGCATCAAAACAGAAAAGAAGTAGAACCAAACAGGAGGGGCAGGTATAAGGGCTTGTTAACATGAGGTACCTACTAAGGCCTGGTGACTGGGTGACTGAATGGTCAATTCTTGACATCCTCCCTCTTTTTAGGAGATTTTCTAAAGCCTTCTGGGCTACCATTGGCTGGGTAGATGGTTTCGAGTTGAATGGGTCTGAATTACTTAATTAAATGTAATGAATATGTATGTTATCATGGCCTCTCAACACATGGACACCTGAAAAGTCTGCCACATTATGTGAGGATAGAGGTAACAATCTGACGCTTGGGCTCCATTCAATTCCCCATTCCTCTTCTATGAAATTAACTTGAACAGCACCCATTAGTAGGTTCCTCTTTCACAGATTTGTCTATTCCCTGTATAAAACATGTTGGTTGTGGCCATCACTATATTTCTGGAGAGAGAAATTACATACATTAATCAGGGGCTTTATTCTTCATCTTATAGCAACCTACCAGAACCAAAAGAGAAACAGCAACAATACAACATCCTCATAACTCTGAGCCTTACCAATTAACCTTTGTTCTTACCTATTAAAAATGGTCTGTCAAGTTGATTAGCTCAACTGATTAATCTTGTGACTAAATTGATTGAAGCTTGCACCTCTCACACTTTTGAATATCATTCAATCTCATAATATGGTCTAGTGCTCTCCATTTATAATCCTGTGTCTGCCTTTTCTCTTGGAACAAAGAAGGGAAGGACATCAAGAAAATGCCGTTGCAGATGAAATCAGTATCACTAAGCAGAAAAAAAAAATAATATCATGAGATCTTTAGACGAAAGCCAATTTGAATGTACATTGTGTTTCAGAGCCCATTTCCTCTGCTCGGTAGATTTTGAAAAGGAACATCCCACCTGTGTCTGCCAAAACAAAGGAATGCTGCTGCCCACGTGATGTTATCAGTCCTTCCTGTGGTATGGCAACAGTATCCTGGTTGTTTTCTTGCACAGAATTAGTAATTGTTTTCAAGAGAGGAGTGACTCTGTTAGGTGGGATTTCATGGCATCTAGTTCAGTGGAAGTGGGTAGTGTTTGGAGGACACCCAGACACATGACACAGTTCTCTGGAAGGGGAGAAACCAAATATAGGAACACAGCCATCAAAGCCATTAGTGATCACAGAGTTTTAAGGCTGATTCGTAAGACGAAGCCTTTTAACATACTGAGGGAACAATTGCATCATTTAAGAAACTGTCTTGAACCTGGTATAACCTTGCTTAAAGCTATGTTCTTGATTTCAAAATCAAGACGGTATTCTGTTTTCTTGTGAATATACTGTAGCACCATATCTTGATCTCATGCCTTGCACTATACCTCAACTCTGCATGATTTTACAAATACAGCAATTTAAGCTGTTTCAAATGTAAAGATTTGGTTGAAATTTGCATTTGCAAGGCATTTTTCACAATTATTAATACCAAGAGAGTGTCAGAGGCATCTCAAAAGGTTTTATTTTGTATTACAAGAGGGAAATACTAAATAGTATATTTATTTTCAAGAAAATCCCTGATGGACCAGTTATAGGAACATGTGAGTTTACTTGATCCGGGGCTGAATTTGGTTTAACCAGGGTTATGGCTCAGTGCAGATCTTCTGCTGTACATGTTTTGAAAATATAATAACTCAGACCATGGCACTATCAGGAATTTCAGAAAACTGGTCTGGGGAAGACTCTGATTCAGTTTCCATGTATGGTTTTATTTGGAGAGCTATAAGATTTGAAGTAATAAATAAGTTATCTGTGAGCATCACATGTCTGAATGCTCTCTCAAAGCTTAAGATTCATAGGAAACACAGCAGAGAGACTGTATCAATATAAGGCATCTTATTAAATCTCAGGAGTAAAGGGGAAAAAAAATCTAACATAATAGATTTAGGATGTCAGGTGACTAGTTTTTCAGCTTGAATCTCTTAGGCTGTCCAATTATCTGCAAATAAGCACAGTATGACAACTTCTGAATAAATGTCCCTGCATAGGACTAAATTGAAAGCTTATAAGCCTTTTTGTTTTTCAGTCATTTCCAATATTTACATATTAGATTATACAATTCAAAATATAAGATCTAACAGCGAGATTTTTTAAAAAATTAGGGATCCTATAAAAAGGACATTCAGTTAATGGATAACAAGAGATTTATTTTCAAAGCAATTGAAGTTGTAGAAATTAATAAATACTATGGCCTGGGCTTCTGCACAGTTTATTTTTTTAATAGATCTGCAGGATGAAATATTGAATTTGTATTATTAACTGCACTAAAATTGATTTAACAATTATTGCTTGGGAAATGTAGTTTTGTAAAGGAGATTAAAACTATCAAACAAGCAAATGTTACCTCTCTTATTAACTTACTATTCCCAGGGTGTTTCTTGTAGCTGTTGCTGCTTGAAAAAGAAATTACAATTTAAGTGAATGAAACTTAAAATTTATTTATTTATTTATTTATTTATTTATTTGTTGTACATAAATTGTTCAGGGGTTATAACTACAGATTAAATTCCCCAGTCAGCCAGAAAACTGGTGAATAATTTTAGTTAGACTAAGTCATCTGTTTCAAATGTCAGTTTTCTTTCTATAAAATAGGAATCAGCATCTGTTTTGTTTCAGAGTTTTTAAAGATAAGACCTATCAGAAAGATATAAAGCAGCCACAGACTTGGTTAGTTAAGGAAGACTATAAATAGACCAACAAACCATATTAGTAGAATGTTTTATAGTTCTGTTGACTCATAGTCCTTTAAAGATAATAGATTTTATCTTTTTCATTTATTTAATGCCGGACTTGAGCATCAGATGTCATCACACAAATGTATTATTTCATCCCAATAAACATGAAATTGGATGTTTCCCATCAATTGAAATGTTTTAACTTCTGGTTACTACACAGTCCACCAAATAGGAGTGTAACTCATGTGTGCAATATGTGACAGGAATTATTTAGTTTCCCAAGAACAACATGTTATTTGATTAGAAGAACTGTGTAATAATGCCATAGCAACCTTTGTGAAAATAGTAACGAATGAATTGTGATAAAGGCAGTGTGTTATCTCCTGATAAGACTTGTCTTTTTAATAGAGAAAACCTTGCCAGTCTGGTCTGGCAGCCTGTAGACCATTCCATTCAGCTTCATGATTCACATTTTTCCATGCTGAAGCCAGTTTTTAAACTACTCATATATAGCCCACTCATCCAGGAACACTAATTGCGTGGCTCCCCCTCACACCCCATTATTAGAACAACCCTTTGAAATAGGTTGGGCTGAGAGACAGTGACTGGCCCACAATTATCCAGTGGTTTTTCTGGCTGAATGCACAATTCTGTTATTCCCGTATGATATCTCATCATGATACCACGCAGATTCTCAACAATGCATTCCTGCCCATATGTCACAGGGACAATTATATTGTTATGTGCTTCTAGAATATATACTGAATTGTTCATCTTTGGTATCTGACAACATATGCGGACACAGCTAGATGAGAGCTCACTTACTTTTCTGGCCATCCACAGCTGGTTCCCATCAGGAAGTGTGATGTACCTGATGGAGTAACACTTTTCACATATTACTGGTGAAACTAGGGTGAAAGGGATAATAGGGCAGAATATTTAATGCCGCCACCACTCATTGCAGTCATAGTATCACTGTTGCCATGTTCAGCATTACTTTTCCAGTAATGCTGAACATAGCATTACTGGCTCTCTGTCCTTTGGGGTTTTTGCTGTGCCTTTGAGTCATTGTTGACTGCCTGGATGAGTCCCTGCAGTTCTCTTGGCAAGATTTCAGAAGTGGTTTGCCATTGCCTCCTTCCCAGGGCTGAGAGAGAGGGACTGGCCCAAGGTCACCCAGATGGCTTTCATGCCTAGGTGGGACTAGAACTTCCAGTCTCCCAGTTTCTAGCCTGGTGCCTTAACCACTACACCAAACTGGCTCTCTGTCCTTGGGTTAACTTCTTGTAAAAATGGGAAGTCTTTTTTATGCAGGATTCTAAGCTATAGGGGCGTCTTTATACTTACAGAAATATGTCAATCTTCTGCTTGAATTACTGACAACATGGTGATATCTCCATGAATTATTTATTAATTATTTGAGGGGAATGTATTATATTATGTTTTAATAATATATTATTATATTTCACATATGAGAATATATATTTTATGATATATATTCTCTAGTATATATTGCTTTGCCAATTGTCAAGGCAGTGATCAGGTGTCCAGGCAAATGGTTCTTTTAGTTCTTTTAGATCCAGAGACAATGAACACACCAGTGGGTAAGGAGATTTTAAGCTTTATTGTTAACTCTAGCAAACAGGTTTAAACAGGAATAAAAGAGCATAGTATAAAAGCATAACATACCAAGCAAAATGATAAAACTCTTCCCCTACTGTCGGGAGCGACCATAAGGGAACAGAGGAGAGACCCCAAGATGGCTTAGATAATGCAGCGCCTAGTCCCAAGGCCTGGGTCCACGCTCCCAATCCCAGGGGCAATGCCAGGGCTTTTTATCCAAGTCTGGCACTGCAATCCCATCACTCCGTTTTGGAGTCAGGGGCTGTGAGATTGGCCTTGACCAGATGTGATACCTGCTCATCAAAAGATTCCAGAGCCTGGGAACTGTAGAGATAAGCTAGTGCTTAACCTGAACGATCCCAAGGGTTTTGCTCCCCCTGCCACATCTAAGTAAAAGTGAAAAACAAGCCAGCTAAATATTATTATGTTTGAAAGTGAGCTTTCTTAATATGTGCAGGAGAAATCAAACTGTGTCACCTAAACTCCTCAAAATGACAATGGTCTTCCACATTGCCAGTATATGTATACATACATGCATGCATAAATAGGTGTATATCTTGGTATTGACTTTTTAAAAAATGATAAGAAACTGATTTTACATTCTTTAAAGCAATTTTCTATTGTTATATGAGGACAGAGTATTCAAGCTTATTATTCCAAAGAGTGTATAAATAATGGCAATTTCATCAACTTCTTTCAAACCTGAAAACATTTTGAATAGCATTCCAAAAACCATTGATTAAGAGTTCTAGAATAGAACTTTCCAGTATATATCTTCAGTAGTTTATACAATACAGGTAGTCCTCAGTTAACGATGGTAATTGGGACTGGGAACTCCATTGCTAAGTGTTGTGGTCATAAAGCGCAACATCACGTGACTGAGCCAACTTACAATGGCAGTTCCCAACAGTTCCAGTTGCCATAGTTAGATGAATCCCACACGGTCATTAGGTACAATGTCACATGAGCAACATTTATGACTTCCTGCTGGCTTCCCCATTGACTTTGCTTGTTGATCATAAATGGTGATCACATGACTGCGGGACACTGCAACATTGTAATTGAGAGCCAGTTGCCAAGTGCCCAAACTGCAGTCACGTGACTGTGGGGATGCTGTGACAGCGCAACTATGAGGACCAGTCATAAGTCTCCTCGTTCAGCACTGTCATAACTTCAAATGGTTGCTGAACAAGTGGTTGCTGCATGAGGATTACCTTGTCAATTGAAGCTCTGAAGGCTAGAAACTTACCAGATTTTTTCCTCCTTTCCCAATATAAAAATCTGGTGGGAATACTCTAAATGTTCTTTGTGACTGGGGTGATACAACTAGCATCTCTATGTCTATTTCTCTGGTCCACTGGTGTGTATTACTCAGTGAAGCAGGATCTACACTTTTGAGTGCAAGGCACTGCAGTGATGCGTATAATATATCAGGCTTTGTCTGAGGAAATCAAGATTTAAGTTTGCACTGGACTTGGAAGATCAATGGGGAATCTGAGGCCCACCACCCTCCACCAGCCCAACCTACTTCAAGGATTGTTGCTGTGGTGATAAAATTAGAGGAAATTCACATGTAAAGTGCCTTTAGATCTCTGAGGCACTGCACCATTTGCATCTCACCACAATATAGACATGTTCTGGTTTCTTACTGCTGTATCTCCATCACGTTATATATAAATGCAATGAATCCTAATCACTAATAACAATAATAATTCTTTGACATGTAACTCCTGCTCAGTGGGCAAACCCAATCGATTTAGCACTTTGTATCCACTGTGCTTAAAATGTAAGAACAACATATGCATCAATCCAGAACAGTGTAACTGCAGGAGAAAAAGGAGATTAGAAAGAGAATATATTTTTACAATAGTCAGCTTTGTTGATTACAAAAAACAACAACTCTATTTATTGTCTAGAACTTGCAGAAATGAACTTTAAAAGTTAATTGTGTGATTGTGATTTCCTGTTAAATTCCTTTGCCCCGGGAAGGGTTGTGGCCAGAGTGCTTGGCTTTCTAACTCTACTTTTGGAAGTTGGGCTTTAATATTACTGATCATGCAGAGTTTGGCGGGGAGGGGTTCAGCTGCTTTCCTAGCTGTCAAGGCAGGCATCCCATTTGTAGGCAGGCAGGCAGGCAGGCAGGCAGGCAGGCAGGCAGGCAGGCAGGCAGGCAGTTTTTCTCTCTGTCCATCAACCCATCCCTCTTTGAACCACGCCTGCCAGTTAGAGCTATCATACTGAGACACTGGAGCACATTTTATTCAATAGCACAGGGAAAATATAATCAACCCCAAAAGTTGTCTTGAAGCAATCTGTGGAAGGGGAAAAGAATATTGAGGAAAAATAGCATAAAGAGGATGGGATGGGGAACGTGCTGCGTGCTTCATGAATGAGCCAGAAGTTGCAGGTATGGGTTAAAATGCTTGTACAGATTAGCCCCTTTTCTGGGACAGGGATTCAGGCTGATGCAGTGAGAAATTGACTTCTCTGAGCCAAGAACTAGATGCTGAACAGGCAGCGGGTCATAATAGTTCTAAATCCTATGCTGATCTACTGAGTGTCATTTGTTTTATTTTCTCCCCTCCCCACTGCATCCAACTCTCTCGAACCCCTTTGAGCTAAAAGTTGTAATTCAAGCAGAGCCGACATCCTTACATACGGTGCATGTCATGAGGCAGGAGAAAAGGATGACATTTGTTTCAATTTGCTTTCTGTCGCTAGAGGAAATGTAGAGAGACAGACAATGAGTCTGCAAGCTGAAAGGACAGGCACAGGGTGTGTGGGCACATTTCCTTTAAGAAAGGACACCATGTCATATTCTGCATGGAAGTTCGGCCTGCCATTGACTTCTGCTTGGCTTTTGGCATTGTCTTTATCCCATTGTGTGCACAAGCAGCTCAACGGGGACTTTCGATTGAGAAAGATACTGAAATATTTCATGCTGTTCATTGTTAAGTACCAAGATTAAATGAAAAGGTCTCCATGAACTGGGAAGGGTTCTGTGAAATCAGCGAAGACTTTTTAAAAATATCCATTAATGGTTGTAGCAGCATTATTAGCCAAAAAGACAGAATTCCAAAATCTATATTAGGGCAATATTTTCATTGGACAGCCTAGACGTTCCCAAGTAATGGGTAAGCCATTTTATCTTTTAGAATTCTTCATTAAGTAATAAACACAGAAAAAAAGAAGGAGGGGAGGGAATCCTATGGAGGCTGCATTTAGTTAGTCTTGAGATGGTTTATGAAAGAAAGTGATGGACATTTTAAAAGGCTTTATAAGGTGCTATCATTATTTATATTTGCACCTAAGACTTTCCATAGGGCTGGTGGCATGAAGGTACAAGTGGTCCCATACTGAAAATAAAACAGGTATTGTATGTTATGTTCTGCTGGCAGCTTTTATGGGCAAAGAAGAGGAACTCAAACCTCCTCTGATACTTGTCAGTATATAAGATGCTAAAGATAAAATTTGTAGCTCCAAAACTCAGAGAATAATCTTCTTCTCATTGTATATGCATTAAAGAAAGCTTTGGATTTCTCAGAAATTCAAGATACGCATCTTAAAAGATGTTAAGAAGGCTTGCTTTCGATACATTTTAATCAAAATTCTTATGTGGCATTAAATATTGTTGAACACAAATCTGCCCTGTTTCTAATCTTTGTTTTTAAAGAGGAATATTTCCCTTTCAAAAATCTCATTTTTAAAAGCTTGGATCTCATAAGCCAAAAATAGACACATTTGTAAGTTATGTGATTCTGCATTCCTGGCTTCTGAACACCAAAGTACATAAAATATTAGTAGTAAGCTTCTGTTTTTGTTTTTGTATAAATCATGTAAGTTCTGATCTGAAGCAGGACTACCATGAGTAGGAATAGGGAAGTTAATCTTTTTCCTTAGCATCTTTGTTTAGAAAAGTTCAAACCCTTTTCTACCCTCACAGGGGTGTGTGTGTGTGTGTGTGTGTGCATGTGTGTGTAGGTGTTTGTGTTCATATTCTGATGTCTCTGAACTCTGCAGGGACATCTTTTGGGACTCTGATTCTAGAAAAAAGTACTCAACCTGCCCCAGGTCCTTAGTATGCTTTTGTGAATCTCACATTATGTAATTTTTTGCTTAACTCCAGGGCCACTCGTGTCTCAGTTCAATAGAAAAAGCCAAAATTCAGCATCATCAGGCTGGTTTGCAATATTTAAGAAGGAAACATAAATAATGCCTTAATTAGTAAAAGCTAGTAACAGTAAACTTTGGCAGTTTTTAAGGGACTTATGAGCACACTCCATAAATGCGTCTAATTGAAGTGGAAAATGGAAGGACTTCACGATGGTTTCACCTAAGGCTATTTAATAAACTATACGGCAGTAAACTTCATTCTACTTCTCTGACAAGTGAACCAGTGTGATAGTTATGCTTATCCAATCTATATTATATCTGAGATGTATCACTAATAATGGAAATTCCCAAATATTTATTGGCTTAAGCTCAGCTATATAAAAACATCTGAACTTAATATAATCAAGAAGATAGTATTAAGGAGCGAACTGAAATAATGAAAGTTAACCAGCCCTTGCAGAAAAGTTGTGATATCATAAAGGAAGTGATATGTAATGGAATCTGCATTTTTCAAAAATTTCTGCTCAGGCACAGGTGGACGTGTTGCCCCACCCCTACCCTTTACCATCCCAAACAGATTGCAAATCCTCACATATCCCAAATAATGGAGGATGCTGTTATTTTAGTCTGGATAATTTCAATTGTTCCAATCAAAATAAATCTGCTTTTCCTCTTCCCACTTCCCTAATGCATGATGACATTGCATGTTCTTGTTAGGAACCTGAGCAAACATCAAACAAGTGCTAGCATTTTTTTTTTTAAAGAAACCCAACTCTGATCTACCATTGGGAGAAAAAGCAGGGACTTTACACCTGAACATGTTACTGAAAGATTTATGTTTCCATACTGAAAGTCAGCCTTTTAAAAGACTGCAAATTGCAAATCCTCACATATCCCAAATAATGGAGGATGCTGTTGTTTTAGTCTGGATAATTTCAATTGTTCCAATCAAAATAAATCTGCTTAATTCTTCAGAGAATAACTATATGAATCTAGATTTGCAGATTTTCCCCAGTGCTTAACCTAATTCTAATGTTTGAAAAAGTGATGATAGCTAATGTGCAGTCAATCTCTCTCTTTCTGTCTCTTTCTCTTTTTCTTTATGCAGATAACTATATTAATCAACATGTACAGAAACCTATGGGGATTCTGGAAAAAAAAAATCCCTTGATATTTTGACATTTGTATCCCTGGTACTTTCTTCCCAGTGCTGCAGAACAAATAGTGGTCAATTGAAAAGCATCAAAATCATCACATGTAGAAGAGTCAGTCTGATTCCTTGTTGTCTTCTTGGGTTCTTCAGACCAACCTTTATCAGTTTGGTGCTCTCTAGATGTTTTGGGACTACAGCTCCCATGATTCCCTGTTAGAATAGAGGGCTACTTTAAAATGTCATTGCAGATTTCCCTAGCACAGGATATTTCTTATTAACATTATTAATTTCTTACTTTAAGCAGTCTGAAAACTATGATTTCATTCATATCAGTTGAAAATGTCATTTATTACAGCAGACAAATAACCCAGCTTTTAAAATATGCATGTCAGTTTTTCTTCTGTTAATACTTTCAAGGGATGGATTTTAGGTGTATTGCTTATTTTCCTATGGATTTACTTACACCGCCGTATGAGCTGGTAATAAAACATTATAAATACTTGCAACAGCAAGCGTTTTATGACAGCAAACAACAGGAATAGAATTTTAACTTAGCATCACTATTTTATCTTGCCCAGTTCAAAGGGAGTTCACACTGTACCACTGTGTTTGAGCCAGTACTTTGAGGGTGGAAGAAGGTGCAATTTCTTTCATGTTCTTGTCCACTTTTTGTATTTTTTTCCTACTTGCACACCAGAAGCAGCAAAGGAATTGCTCATGAGTAAGAGCATATGTGTGTTTGTGTATATCTGCTAATTCACTGCTTGATTAACTATCTGTGTTCTGTCCATGGAAAAAGCTGTAGAACCTAAGATGTTTTTGCATCTTTCTTCCTGAGAAGATCCATTTGTGTAGAAATAAGCTTCTCTTTTCCAGGGCATCCATTGGTAGAAATGGGTTGCAGCTTGCAGAAACCTCCTTCTGATGAGTCAAGGTCCTGCAGGCCTTGCATAGGGTAGTCTACAGCCTTCCTGCTTGAAAAAGGAAGAAAGGATATCCCAGGATGCCAGTGCACAATTTCAGCTGGTTCAAGAGCTACACCAGACTGTTTCCAACATATCAAGGGATGTGCTCTAAAGTCAACACAGCCAGAACTGGGTATTTTGAACAGTATTTGAAAATTTAAGGGGCAAAATGTATGTGTCTGCAAGGCTTATGATCTTAATTTAACAATTTAATTTAATTTATGAAACTTTTATGGCCGCCTACTATCGTCAGCCCTCCCAGGTAAACCAGACAGGAAATACTGTATGACTGGATGAGCTAATTCTACTTTATTGTAAGGCTACATGAACAGAAGCTTGCAAGTCTGAAAGTGCAAATCTCCCTATTTACTGCCTGAGTAGTTAGGGCGGGTCCTTCCTAAGTTTCTTTCTCTGGTCATTACTCTGTTGAGGACTCCTTTCTCTTTTATCTGATCATTCCCTAAGCGGCATCTTTCCCCTGTCTTCTAAGGTCACCCTCACATTCAGTCATAACCATATACACAATAATCCTAGGCAACTCCCAGCAAAACCAATAAAGCTGTAATAAAACAATCAGATCACAAAGGAGCATCACACTTCCCACCACAGTGCCATAACTTCCCTCAACTATACATACGCTGGCTCATCCCCAACCCTCATGCCTTGGGGAAGAAGCAGGTCCTCATGGCCTTCCAGAAGGCTAAAAGAGTAGGGGCCCTCTGAATCTCAGGTGGCAGGCTGTTCCAAAGGGCTGGAGCAGCTTCAGGGAAGGCATGCCTCCAAGGTCCCACCAGATGACAGCTTTGAAACAATTTTGCCCCATTGTCCCTCCTGAACATGAAAAAAGGGCTAAAAATATTGGTCCTACTGACTGTGGGAGCTCTAGATACCATGAAAGAGATACTGGCAAGCGTGCCACCCTTTTGGTGCCAAGAGGAGGTGTATATTCCATGTGTCCTTGCCCCACTGCTCTTGTGTCACATGTAAGAGAGGAGAGTAGAAACAGGTGGTATAGAGAGATCAGTGAATGCGTAGCACTGAAGCAGCTCCTCCCTGCTCAAAGACATTCTACAGAACAAGTGGAAACTTTGCTCCACTGCCCCTCCGTGTTCAGACCAACAGAGTTCAGCTTTATGTTGCCCGTTGAAAACTGCAAGATCAAACAATTTAACAACAGCTTGTCACTCAGCTGCCCTTTTAAGGGGGAGGAAAAATGGAAAGAATGGAGTTCAGCATTGCTCTTTAATTTTTAAAAAAGATTTTGTTTAATAATATGAAAGCCTATTTCAAGGGCCATATCAGCTTTCTGGTTATTCCCCCTGGCAAGTTTTCTGTGCTGAATAATTCATCATCTTTTTAGCCTGTATTAAGCATAACTTAAAATTGCAAAACTTACCAAACTCAATTTAAAGTTTTTCACCTTAAGCCACACATTTCATAAATAATGCATTTTCTTCTAATATGCATGTTTCAATGGATGGCAAATTGACTAGATGCCATCCCTTGATCCTGTTTATTTTTCACATGAAAGGCAGAGAAAAGGGATGTATTCTTTTTGCCCCAAACTTTCAAACCCTGAAAAAATACAGCTCCTTACAAAGGCTAGCACAATATGTCAAAGCTATATTATTCCAAAGTGACACATACAATTCCCCCTCCACACACACACACACTCCATAAAATTATAGCAAATCTCTGGTTTTGCAACCAGATCATCAGTTTGAAAACTTCACTATAAAGAGGAGTTTGCATCCGGCTTACTTTGTGGCCCTGAGGACTTAACTGTAGTCAAGGTCAGCTCTATCATTAGACAGTCTGAAAGGTTTACCATGTTGTTTGCTATAAACTTTAGAAAATGATGCAACAAAAGAATCCAGTCTATTAAAATATGAATTTGTTCAGGGAACTCATCTTTTATGTGGAGTTATAATGTGCCTTTTCTGGCACTTTCTTGTAGTACCTATGAAACCAACCTTAGTTCTTTAACCTAACTGGGATTAATTCCCAAATTTTCCTGGTTTAATTCCCTAAACATAGGTGGCTACTTATTGTGAGGAAGTTGGTATTTACCAAAAGTTAATCCTACCCATATTATAGGGAGCAATGGTGTATTCTTCACAATACTGTTGAGTTGCTTTTGGTTCCAGGTCAGAACTGAGTCTAAGCTAATGTTAATAAACACAGTTAGTTTTTAGCTCTTGTGTTATTCCCTCATAAATAAGCAATATACTTATGCCTCATCATAAAAGAGATCAGAAGGAGACACTGATTTGCACAAATTCTCATAAGAGAAAATACGTTGTGAAAGATACATTTGGTCTGTTTGCCTATATGTTGCTGTAGCCCTCAGATGACACCTAGTCAAAGACCATGCTATTGGTGATAAAAGGTGCTGGGCCCTGTGGAAACTGGGCAGTGTGCTCTCAGTAGTTTAAAGCATTTTATTCTCCTCCTTCGGTTATACTTTACGTATCTTGTAAGCCATCTGACAGCAGACAGGAAGCTTCTGGAAACTGGAGCACTAGTTCTCTTTGTTCACAACACAATTCCTCAAGTGTATCCTTTTCAAATTATGTAAGCAGTGTACAACACGAACCCAGGATGTCCTATACGTGCAGGTATAAAGAACTGATTTTCTGATACGTGAACAGAAGAAAACTGCATAGTCACAATGAAATTTGAGTATGAAAAACATTAACTTTAAAACAAACCAACCCTGCACTCCAGAGCTACCCCAAGACGTTTTGTTAGCTGAAACAGAGCAGCAAATGGCAAGATTCATTTAACTGAAGTGTGTAATCCTCAGAGCCAGCAGTACTTACTTTGACTCATGAGACAAAAAACATTAGAAATATATTTTCTTATAAATAGCAATCAAAATACAACCACATGTGGCATTTGTTTTCTCATGATGATCAAGTTCTGTGGCTTGAGGCAGGCACTTCACTAGCCAGCCTTGTTTAAACTGTCCAACATCCTAAAATCTTGATTTCCTGGAGGCCTGCATGAGAATGGACAAAGCTGACCGAAGACCTTTTTCTACTTAAGGTACAGAACAAGATGGCACCACCCTCTTTCTCTCTCCAGAATTCAATTCACTTTGGGGTCCTTAACAACACCTGAGAGCATAGACCTGCCAAGTGACACACATAGTTTTTGTCATCTAAGGCAAGGGAATTGTTGTGGGGCTTAGGAGAAATAAGGAGAAACATAAGGGAAACTTTTTATTTCTATCATCTGCCACCTGAGATGGTTGCCAGGGAATGGAGATATGAACTGAAGAGGCACTCCATAGCTGATTGGCAAGTTCTATGATTAAATGGGCATTTTCTTCACATGTGGACATATAAGCTATCAGTAGCCAGGACTACTTCTGTCTGGCCAAGGGGAGTGGTAAGAATGGGAGGTAGCTAATGTTCTACCTCTGTCCTCATTCTTCACGTCATCACATTTGCTTTTTGCAGCAAGGGGAGAAGAACAGAAAGGCAAGCCGACCATTGTTGGGAGAGGAATAAACTTCTGTTCCTACAGTACGAAATGATGGGTGTGTGAGAGGAGAATATAGAAGAGTTGTAACAAACATACTGCTAATAGTGTTTATTGTTGTTTGTGCCTTCAAGTCAGTTTTGACTTCTGGCAACTGCCTGGACAAGTTCCTGCAGTTTTTGTGGCCACGTTTTCAGAAGTGATTTGCCCTTGTCCCCTTCCCAGGGCTGAGAGAGAGTGATTGGCCCAAGGTCACCAGCTGGCTTTATGCCTAAGGTAGGACTAGAACTCATGATCTCCCGGTTTCTAGCCCGGTGCTTTTAACCACTTCACCAACACTGCTCTCAATAATAATATCACTAATAATAGTGTTTATTAATCTGCTGTTAATCAAGCAATTTTGTTTTATAAAACAAGAGAAATACTTTAGAATCTGAGAATAAACAGCCAGAAAGTAAGTTTACATTTTCCTAGTCAGATGAGAACATAAGAATGAAGCTAATCCGTGATTCTTAAATTCAACCGACTTCTGAAAATTCATCTTTTCCTGGAAGCGATAATGGAATTAATAAATAATTTCAACACAAACGGGGATCTTGTTTCATCTCATTATGCAGCCAGAAATAGAAATAGAAATTGGCATGCATTACTGGAAGCTGCCTCCTTTGCTTGCAGGATCCTCCTAATCATTATCTCCCCAGATTAGCAAAGGACACTTATTTACACCACGTTAAGCAAACTGGATCGATGTCTCTCTTTCACGTGGGAACTGCTTCCCCAAATTGGGTCCCACACTTGCACGGATGGAAGGTTAACTTGTTGAGCATGTTACCCATAGACCTATCTGTTTTCCCTTCTCTATTGAAGAATCTCTTTACACACGTTTAAAATCACACACCTTTTGGACGGGCAGATTGGTCTATCTCTGGTCAGCGCCACTGTTACATAAGTGCAGCCCTAAGAGCGTCCTATCATGTCATCTTTAAGGGGGGGGGGAACCACCCATGAATGAAAATCTGAATTGAATTTGTATTTAAATATCGTTCTGCAAAGTTCTCTTAAAGTATTATAAACATGTTTTATTTTGGAATGAAAATTTCTAGACATAATGCGTTTAATATGCATTTTAAACACAGTTGGATTTCAAGAGAAAAAAAAAAAGCCTATATTCAGGGAAAGGCAAAATCAGTGGGGGCCAGCATGTTTCTCTCTGAATCCATAAAAATTCTGGCAGAATCCTCAAACTCCCCTTACTTAGAATATTGTCTGAGGAACAGGGCTTATATCTTTGGTATTCTTGGACTCATAATCCGGTTAAGAAAATAAATGCTAAAGGCCATATTTTTTTCTCTTTAATAGAAAACATGAAACCAAAGTAGCAAATTTAGGAGGATGAGGGATTATCTTCTTTTCATTCTAAATAACTCTAATACGTCTCTTGTCTGAACCAAATTCCTCAAAACAGCCATGACCAGCAATATTTAGACAGCAAATTGTTCTACAAGGGAATGCAGCAGAACATTAGAAAGCCAGCTGACATTATTTGTTGCCCTTTGATTTGACCGCATATCACTTCAAGGAGTTTTCCAGCAGTTAAACCTTCTCTTTATGGAAAGTGCTATTTGGCTCACAGCCATCTCCCCAAACACGCACACGGACGCACACACTTGCCAGGATTCTTCTACATAGTTCATAACTGAGCTGCAGGAAGGTTTGCCAAGCAATCAAGGCAGCAAAAGTCTTTACTGTTTCAACAGCTGATTCTATTTATCTTCTGCTTTCATATTACGGGAGGTTGCTAAACCTGTGATAAAATATGGCCCACTGCCCAGTACTTACTAGGCAAGCTAAAAAGATGGATATTCTAAACCTCTCTGCTGAATCAGGTGGTATATTGTATGTCCCAGGGGCTATTCTGTATTCAAACCTGACTCCAAGTATCATCAAAGCTTCCTTCCATCTGAAACATTAATATTCCAGCTGGGCCAAAGACAACACAACATGCAGTCCAGTGAATTATCATTATGATGCGTACAGCATCATAGTAGCAAATGTTTCTTAAGGTGCACAAAATAGATGCATCAGCTGTTCATTGCTCCATAGTTTGTTCATGATGACTGAAAACATTATGGCTATTTTTTTTTTCTTTAGCCTGTGGTCAGCAATAAGGAGGTGAGTTAACTGCTTGAACGTTTGCCGCGGTTCAGCCTGAGAGCACAAGGAGAATGCTCTCAGACACTGACAGATGACATTGCAAGACTCTGGCTCTGATCCAGCATCACATGGACTGGTTAAACATCGTCACTCTTAAATTTTATCTGATGTACTTATTCCATAGCAAGTAAAAACCTGATAATTGAAAAGAGTTGGGAATGCACAAATATGCATTGTACATACTTCATTGCATCAAGTTTGCAGTTCAGGACTGAACAATCCAAGTAATGAATTGCTAGGTATTATAAGAAGATATTTAATCAGATGTTAAAATAGATGAGTGATTTGGGATTCAGGAGTATTTCTACAGTCCAATTAGGTGCATGTTTACTTAGTAATAGCTTGCACTGAATGTAATGGGCTTACTCAAGCATGTGTGCATATGGAACATAATCATAAAGGTGGCAGTCCTATGCACACGTAACAGAGAATCCATCATTGAGACTTCTTTCCGAATAACTATGCCCAGAAGTCAGTCTGGATATAGTTCTTAGTATTCTTATTCTGAAATAGATTTCAAAGTGGCTAGGAGAAGTTAGCAAGTTGCTTAATTTTGTTTAATTCACATAGTATGTGTGAATGTGCTAAGTAGCTGAGAATAAAAAATAACCAAAAAGGGAAAAACTGGTGAAAATCCAGCAGGGGTGATCATTCTTAAATCAGACAACAAAAAGATCAAAAGGATCTTTCAAACAGTGCAACTACTTTGGGGGAAAATGCAGACAGCTCCCAAGATTTCATTTCTTAGAGCAGCAATGGAGATGGACTTTAATTCTGAACAGATGCTGATATATTGATTGTCTCTTCATGAAAGCAATTTCTTTGCCCCACAACCAGCTTCAGAATGTTTTTCCCCAAATAAACTTTCCTTTAAACCATGAAGAAGAACATTTGCACATTCTGACAAATCTATCTAAAACTTTGTCTTCTTTCTTTCACCCTATGGACAATAGCTGGTAACCTTGTATTTAGTAACCATCATATGACAGTGATGAGCTCATGTGACAATGAGAAGCCCATACCTTTTCTCAAGCTGATACACTTGCACAAATAATAGTGTATAAATGTATAGATCCTTCCAAGTAATATCATTTTATAATGATGGTTTCTGTAAATGATTGCTACTGAGTTGTAAACCCACTACTGCTCCCAGATGTTCATATTGCTGGACCACTGAATATAGCGGTGGCCCTATGTCATTGTTTGGAGAATGGGGAATGAGGAGTGGAATAAAATCTTGTGCTACATACAAATCAGGATGCCCTTAGAAGGAAACATGAGATAGATAAAAGAGAAAACAAGGTATAACAATCCTTTCAAGTCATAGATACCTCAGTGTTAGATCAGCCTGGAATTAGAGTTCGGGCAGATTGATTAGAGACACTGTGTACTTACAGAATGAGCAATATTATCTGAAACAAAGCAATTTTTTTCATCTTTTCTGATTCAATTCTACTGAAACAAACTCATTTTTCATAATATAATCTGAAAACGTAAATTTTTAACCTGGGTGGACTAAGAATAAAAATTGCATCCATCAAGCTGTTCTGTGGAATGTGATGATGTATGCCTTGACAAACTCAAAGCAATATACTTTGAAATATCTTTGATTTCAGAAGGAAAGCTGTACAAACACATTATAATTTTTCCAGTTCAAAACAATGAGATGACTTCTTTTTTTGCCTAATTCATGTTCAGTGTGTACCTCATTGTGTTTCAACTGGAGCTAGACTTAAAAAATGCGAAGGAGGTAATTTTTCTCTTTCTCCTTAAAAACCTCAAGCTTTTTCCCTTAACTATGCACTTAAGCTGATATGATTGTGTATCATAACGGCAGCCATATTAACAATCAGAGACTTACCTATATGAACTCTAGAGACTGTACGCTTGAAAGGGAATGCTCCTGAAACATCTCTCACAAAGTCAATTGTTATAATCAGCAGCCTGGAAAACATTTATAGGCCATAATAATATTCTGTTACTGCAGTGATATCATATCACGTGAACACAGGTCAGGAACAAATGGGAAAAAAATATCTATTTTTAATTCCCTTTTAAAGACCCTCATTGACCCCTGTCTGGGCTGGCAAATTGAAAAGAAAAGCTGCCTGTGCTTTCAAGCCTGAATAGTTTTCTATTAAAGCAATTTGGGTTCCTTCTTTCTTATCTGCCCTCAGCAGCCAGTTGAGAATACTTTGGCCTTTAAATAGCCTTCTCCAAGCTGGTGTTCTCCTAGCAAAGCCAGCTTTAAACACTGCTGCAGGGAGCGTTATTAAGACAAAAGCTAGTCCCAAGTGTTCAGATTTAATTTGAGAGTCCCACTGTTAATCATCACCCCAGAATACAAGGTCAATAGGCATAGGCTATAATGAACTTATGGAATGCACAGATATGCCTGTTCATGATTATCAGTATGGTAATTATGTTACAGCAAGACTCTAGGATATAATCTTATGATCATTATTTAGTTCTATAGCACCATTCATTTGCATAGACCTTTGTGGAGATCACTTTGTAGAGCTTAGAATCTAAAATAGCTAAAGCATACTAGCTAAAAAATATATCCTGTTTAATATCTACGTGACATCATTGGGAGAGTCATCCCGCAATTCAGGGTGAGGTATCTCATTAATATACAGATTATACCCACTTCTATATTTCCATCCCAGGCTCAATGGGAAATGTGGTAAAAGTTTTGGCCAGATGCCTGGAGGCTGTCAGGGCTTGGATGGGCAGAATCATGCTCAGACTCATCCAGGGAAGATGGAGATCAGTGAATTTAGAAGTCACCGGTGCTGGGAAAATTCCAATTCTAGGCAGCAGATCAATTGCATAAATAACTAACAATAGAGTATTTATAAATGTCCAAGACATTTAGTGTATAGCTTGTCCAAGCGGGGAGGGGTCAGTTCACTGCCTTTAACCATTTCTCTTCTTCTATCCAGAACTTAAAATTCTGTAATTTTTATTTTCAATAAAATAAAAATAAAGAATTTCAGCCAATTAAGTTCCTTTCTCTCCCCACTTTGGCAATACAATCAGCTAATTCTTTCTGTACTATTTTTGTTGTTGTTACTGTTGTTATTTATTTGAGGACCAAAAGTATGAAGTTTATCTAAAGGATTGCAAATGATTTTTTTAACTAGTGGATGGAGTGACGTCTTATTGCCCTTAATTCACATTTAGTAATGTTACCCATGGTTTGACTAAAATAAATAGGAAGTTAATCCAAAAATTCCACTTACATAATTCAGGAATAATGGCCTTCAGTCAGTACAAAATGTGATTCATTTGAGGAACTTATACTGATTTTCTGGCTTGGCAAGAATTTACTTGCCTGTGAAGGTATTAGTTTATAAAGCAGTCTTTATTCCACTTCAGAACACCATGCAGGTTATAAACAAATAAAATATTAGCTTAGGAAATAAAAATGTCTGGAGTCATTAATACAGCAAATGTGTCTGTGCAAATGCAAGATGCTTTGAATGCAATAGATTTATTCTCAGATAAATGAATATAAGAATGCAGTCTCAGTTAAATAGCTAGCTAGCTTTCAAGTTTATAAAACTGTAAGCAGTTGCAATATTATTTCTCTTTGGAAATTGTGTCAAAATGTATATGGTATTGCACAGGCCCTTTTTAAAATGCTGGCTACAATTCACAGAACTCCTTTTCTTTCACAAAACTCTCACTCCTTTTAAATTCTCCCAAGACCAAAAAGGTCCTGTAACAGCAGCAGCAGCAGCAACAACAACAACAACAACATACTGTATGTACTATTAGGCAGTCCTACATGTATGGCCTATGTTGATGAAGATTCTCAGTCATCTAGGTGGAATTATCTGGAGGTTGGCTGAAGAAGCTGCTTGGACAAGCAGTGAAACGTATCAAACCTAAAGAAAAGAAGTCCAGTTGCCATGACTCAGCCTCCAGATGTATGGCCTATACAGTATGTGAATAGCAGCTCTGACTACCAGCAATCCACAATCACTTAGCTTCTAAATTAAAAATGCTGGAAACATCTCTCTTTGTTACTCCCATGTTTGTCCTGTTCCTTTATAATATCTGTGGGATGTCTACTTTCACAGAAAAAGTCCTTGTGGGTGAAGAGACCTGAATCTTCCTCTCTTGTTGCCTTATCTTCTAGAGGAGAAGGAGGAGGTCTTATTTGCCCACTTCTCTCTGGACGCAGCTTGTAGAACACCATAAGTTAAAACAAAAAGTTCAGAAGGATGAATATTTCTGGTCTGCTCACTCTTTTCCATGTTCAAATGAGGATTTCACGCCCACTGCTTTTTGTATCAGCTGGGAATAAAATTTGTTAGAAACTGAGAAAAATTTACACTATATGTGAATAAAAAAAAATATGTCTCCCAAACACCTAAATTGGTCTTTAACATGTACACACATGGGATCCATATTATAAATAATAATTTAAATAAATTATTTAGAAAAATATATGTAAATCAATTGAACAATCAGTATATGTCTAGCATATGCAAAACCTATAGCAAAGATTAAATTATCAAATTATCAAAGGACCGGTTCAAATTCTCAACCACCAAGAGAAGTGTTTCTCAACCTTGGCAGCTTGAAGATGTGGACTTCAACTCTGGCTGGGGAATTCTGGGAGTTGAAGTCCACACATCTTCAGGCTGCCAAAGTTAAGAAACTCTGACCAAGAGCATTTGAAGCAGTTGCTCTTCAATCCCACCTACCTGTGTATAAGCCAATATCACTTAAGGTGGGATAGTATTGTAATATTCTTTTAATTATAATTATTTTCGTAGCCATGGAGATTAATGCAGGTTGTTGGCAAGGAGACACGAAATTGCAGTTTTATAATGTTTCACCATAGAAAGTGCCTACTAGGAAAGTATTATTGCATAAAATACAAAAATGCTAACTGATAAAGAACATTGCAAACATTATAGGGTAGCTGATGATTTGGTCTTACTTATTGCACATTTTTAAGTCCATTCACTTTACAAAACATCAATATACTTTTTTTAAGTACTAAGAAAAACAGTTTGAAACAATCTGTACAATGTGACATTTTAAAGGCAATAGATTCTGAAATTTTTCAAAATATAGTTTATATGGTAGAAGTTTCAATTACTATTTGAAAGACTTCTTTGTGAGGCCATTCTTCTCACTGACTTTTTTTTGCAGATGATTTGTAAAAACATTTTAATAAATTATTGCATTTCTAGATGAAAACATAGCTTCTTATGAACTTGTATGCAAGCCAGCATTTAGCAATGCCAATGTCCAGCTAAATACTGCAGCGTGGGAATCATCTGATCACTGGCTGTATAAGCAGAGAAGGGACACTAATAGTTAATGCTGATGTATGTAGGTCTCTGTAATGGGAATTATCATCTTGGCACAAAAAGCTCCAGGGGAAATCCATAACTAAGTTGAATAGCCTAAGCTATAGTTTCAGAGGAGCTGTCAGAAAAAGTTGCTTGAAGGCACATTCCATTTTACTAGCCTAATAACTGCCACTAGGAGAAGCAAAACATATAGAGAACCCTCTGGGGAATGTGTACATGGACACATTAAATCCCATAGGATCCCCATCACTGAGCCAAGGCTATGCTTTGTCAAGTGACATCCTCCAGTTAAAATATTTTCCTGAACTTTCCAAGGCATCAGAGACTTTCAGTCCAGCGATGCTTCAAAACTGAGAGGTTCACCCAGTGCTTAAAGCTGAGAAAGGGATAATGAAGCTGAATCTCCTGGGGGACCTTTGGTTCAGTGGTTTAATTTTTTTAAAAATAAAAACTGTGTAAATGCTTTTCTTGTAAAATTTGGAAGTTTGGAAGATAATGCTGTTGCCACATATTTCTATATAGTTGTGTGCTCTGTTGACAGGGCTTAAATTCAACAGAACCACTAAGCAGGGGAAAATTGGCAAAGCGGGCTACATAAAAATTCCTTTGAAGGTCATTGTGTTCCCTCTTTCCTTCCAGGTGACATTCCTGACTGGAACTAGTAACTGTGCGACTTTACAACTGGCTTTGTACACATAGCATGTTATATTATTAGAATGTTAGGCCAAACAATTTAGTGTCCAGAAGACTAAGAAACATAAACGTGCAAAAGGCAAAGAAAATAGTTTTATCAATATTATTAGGGTGATGCCCTTGCAGCACCCCTCTAGGTGACAATGAGGCTTTTCATCTTTTCCCACCATCTGCTGCAAAACCCTGAGCCTTATAATAATCCCTTATAATAGGGAAGAGATTTCACATGAGCTCCTCTGCACATTCAGTGACTCATTTTGGTGGTTGGTGGAAGCCATTTGCACAATGCACAAATCGTTCTGCCAACCTTGAGAATAAAGTTCCCTCTCAAGTGCAGGAGCTGTCTGTGCACACGCTCATATGCACAGAAAACCTTTTCACAAATATTCCAGGGACATTCACTAGGAAATGAAATGGTGTCTGAGTCTGGCAATGGGCAGAGTTAGTGTTCATTAAAACATGGACGAGTTCCTTTCAACATCCTGAAAATTCATTCATTTGGCATTGAAGTTCTCCTACTAGGTCTCACAAATGCTGTCCAAAGTAGAGGTGAAGGAGTATAGTTGGAGACTTACTCATGTATTTGGGTAAATGTTTAAGAGACACAAATTGTGCAAGGGAAGGGATTCACATTATCCCAATAATGTCACGTGCATTGACTTTACACCACTTTACACCAACCTTACATCACCAGTTGCACAAAATGCAGGAGAGGGGAGAAGGTATGATAAAGGTGAGACCAATACAAATAATCTTGTCCTGCTCCTTCCCCTACTGGAAATGGGAAATTTAGGTCACTTGAACTCAGTACTGATTTAGGCCAGGTCTTAAAAGGCCTTTCCACACAACATCATCTTTTTCTGTCTCTTCCCTCAAATTATTGCACTTCATGTGAAGACTAGGAAGATTCATAGAAGGAGCTCTTATACTCTTTCACTGATGGAGTCATTGAATGAAAGCCTTCTTGGCCATCATTTATGGAAAACTAGAATATAAATAGAACTAAGTAAGTTCAAACGATGTATATGTTGCTTTTCATCAAAAGCAGCGGTTCTTTGTTTCAGAAATTTAATCAGGCAAGAAGCAAGCCACTGAAAGCCTAATAGTCAAAGAGATTCAAGTATTGAAGCTAGTAAAAATGCTTTAAAAATGCCTGGACTGAAAGCTTTTTTCTTTTTCTGATTAGCTTAAGAAATAATTCGACCACCAACAGCATTAGCATTGTGCCGGCTTCTGAAACATCTCTGTTGTCTCACTTAGCTGCTGCAATCTTTTAATGGATCAGTGCACATAGACAAGTACAGTAGTTGCTCTGCTGTCCCCAGCATTGTAGGATTCTCCTTCCACATGCTCTGTATTGGTAGGGAAGTGCTCACCTGCATGTTCTTAATCCTTGTGACAGGAGATGGTGACTTGTCACAGGTCCCCTGCATCTCAGCCAGTGGTTTGCAAATTGTGTCCGTAGGAGCAATGTGGAAGATCTGTGGGCCACCCATACTCTCCATTGGGGATGGCTTGTGTCCTCAACAGATTACAGTGTGGTAAAACTCAATGTGGCTGTCTGGGGAGAGCAATCCGTAGCTGTAGTGACTGTATTGAATAGCCCTCTGCCTTTTAATCATAAGTCTCACCTCTGATTGAAATAGCATCTTCCACTGACCTTAATGTGTGCTAGTTAGCGCAGAAGAGGCAGCCTTTCAGGTATTTGGGCTCCAATTCTTTTAGGCCTTAAAAGGTAGGCACCGGGATTTGGATTTGGACCCAGAAATGCATGGGATACCAGTGAAATTCTATTAGCATTTGAGAGACATGACCCAAGTTGTAAGTCAAAACCTGGCTGCTAAATTAAGCTTCTGGATTGTTTTTTGAGGTAGCCATATGAGATGTTACCAAAGCATGGATAATGCCTGGCACATCAGGATTCTTGGATTGTCTGATTCCTATGGCTATTGATATTCTGAATTTAAAATCTAATTGTGCCCTTGCATCAAGAAAAGTGGCAGATATGTAGTAACCAGAAGTCCACCAAGCTTACTGAGTTCCTGTTAACATAGCTGGAAGCACAGTAGAGTCTGAAGTTTGAAATTTTACCAGATTTTAACACTTAATAATTTTTGTTGGAACATATTGTGAATTAAGGGAGAGGGAGCTCACGTATGACTAGCCTAGAAGATGAAAGAAAAGTGTTAGCCTTTCTAGAATGTGCTTGATTGCCAGTCAGAAGCTGTCATTGCAGCAGTAGGTATTTTCAAACAGAATTATATCATCGGGAAAAACTGGTATCATTTAATTGTGGAATGGATGGTAGCAGATAGGTTCATACTTTGCAGAACCTTTAGTTTTAACAGGATAACATCCACTGAGGAAGACTACCTTTTCCCCATATTCTGCTTAGGAGTTGGGCATATCATAGCATTTCATGCTAATGTAATGAGGCCACCCTCTGACAAGCAGCTCTTTTCTTTCCCCTGACAGGGCAAGGCTGGGGCCATGGGTGTCCATAGCTTGGCCAAAGGGATTATGGGTTTTCCTATCCAATTATCTATCTGTCGCTGGAACTGGGAATTTGAGCTGGACACAAGCTGCTGGATGCTCAAGGAAGGGCAACAGGCCAGAGTCAAGGCTTTAGGATCAGAGGCTTCATATAATCTGTAATGGGCAATGAGAATAACCCTCATAGGAAGGCAGGAGGAAGAGCTGCAGCCTAGACAACATTCAGCCCACAGAAGGAATGGGGGTGAAGAAAGCATCTTAGAAGGAACCTTCCCTACTTCTCAGAAAGTAAAGGCAAGGGAGAGGAGAAGTGCTTTCAGACTTCAGTACTCATGGTTATGGTTTCTTGCCTGGACTACCTCAAAGGGCTGACAGTGTTCCTGCAGGACTGAATACTTCCCAGCAATACCCCCTTCATATCTGGAGAGGACTCTCAGGCCTTCAGCTTTAGATAGTTCACTTGGTTAAGTTTCATATCCCCTTCATATCTGGAGAGACCTCTGAGACCTTCCAGCTTTAGATAGTTCACTAGGTTAAGTTTCAGCCTGAGCCGATATGGGTTTCATTCTAGTCAGAGTCCATGGGTGTTATTAGATGTGGTTTCAAATGCGTGCCAGGAGCTACCTGAATTCCCTGCCAGTCAATCAGTGCTTTCGTTGGGTGCTTTCCATTACACTAAGTGTCAGCTTCCTTCTGTGGTGAGAGTGAAGTTTCTGCAAATGGAAGTTCCCTGTTTGTATAAAATTACACTGTTGTAGTAAGAGGAAGTTGGGACCTCATGCAATGGAAAGTACTGATACCATCAACTGGTTTGCGAGAATCAGTGGGGAGGCTTATTTTACTTCCTGCATGGATCAGAAAGCTGACCGTGGGAGAAAAGGGAGGGGCTGATTGTTATGCTGACCTTACAATGGTGCCACCAAGACAGGACAAGAGCTAGGTCCAAAAGGCCCTTTGAAGATTTGTGGCCAAAGAAATTAAGTGGACAGTTCCTTCAGATATCACTAGTGGAAGGAGAACTTCTTCAACAATTTCTTAAGGGCAGAACTGCCTTAGCAATAAAAACCATATCCCTATTGAAAAAGCCCCAAGAGGAGAGTTCCCCACTGACAGTCTTCCTTTAGAATTCAGCTGAAACACAGGACATCAGAGAGGTTGCAGCCTGCTAGAAATTTGACTGTACAATGAAAGGTCGATTTGAGCACTGACCTAAGCACTCTTAGTCACCTTGTGTTGAAATAAATGCAAGAACCCTTGTGGGAATTTCTCTGATATTCTTTGCTTTTTAAAAATAATTTCTAGAACAAATGCTCTTTTACCAAACTGGGTGAGAATTGGTAGGAGATATATATATCTATATATCTATCAAGAGAATTCCTCTGGCTGGTACTATGCAGGATATATGAACCAAAATTTAGAAGTCAACTTAGTAAAACGATCAAAAATTTTCCTAAAGGATGATAAGCTAAAAAAGGGGAGATATGTAATAGCACTAAGTCCATAATTTTAAAATCAAGCTGTGCCATTCATTATTGGCTGTTTTTAAAACACCCCCTGGCACTTTGGTGCCTACTTTCTGTAGGCATGTGGGGTTTTCAAAGTTCTTCAGATGGTCCTGAGGTTCCTCAGAGGCCCATCAGAGAAACCTTGGTTGAGATAGTTAATAAATGACATCTTGCCCAATCACTGTGAATTTTTCCTGGCAATACAGAGTGATGGGGAAGTTCTCTGGATGTGTCAATTTATGCAGAGTGACAGAGACAGACCCAAGGTGGTTTACCCGTGCCTTGTGTGAGCCATGGATTCAGCTTAGCATTTTGACCATGCCAAGCCCTGCATACTTTTTTGGCAGACAAGCTCTCATTCAAGGCAGAAGTTCTGAAAACCACACTGCATTCATCTGAATCCACAGATCATGGAGCTCAATTCTTTCTTTCATTCATGGCAATTTTGTTACAAGGTGGGGTGTGCAAGAGTGGGATTTGTTTTATTTTTGTTTAGGGTTTGAGGTTGGATTCCCTCCATCCACAAGATGTAATCTCCTATAAAAACCTGTTGAATTTATGAATAAATCTTATTTGTGGTTGTTGTTTTCAGTATTACTTCGAAGGAAATTCATAATTTCTTTATGGGGATGACTCACGGAAGAAAAAGTTTACATGTTTTTAATTTCCATAGCACCACCTCCCTCACCTATGAATAATATACATATATACCAGCCTTCCTTAAACTGATTCTTTTTGAACGTGTTACAATATAACTTCCATTATTCTCAGTGTATTTGGTCAATGGTCACACTGGCTGGAGACCATGACAGTTGTGGTTCACTGCCTTGGGAAAGCATCAGTTTGGGTGAAGGCTGATACACATGCTACAGAATGACAACTGAACTTTCCTTCTCCTAGGGGCATGAGTACAGATCACTTTGTGGTAATGCTACCTTTTCTCCATGCAAATCTTAACTTAAGCTTTGTATCATGATTATAATAATGACCACATGAATTAAAGGTGCATGGTACATTCTCAGAATATCCCTGGTAGAACAGAGAAGGGAAAAACTCTGATCAGTCATCTAACCGTTGCTTTGTCTACCGCCGGATGGGATTTTGCTGATTTCAGTATAAACTCTTCAGTCACACAATGGGTAGAGACAATGTAGAACCAAAACGGCTGTCCTTCCTTTGTGCCAATTCTAAGTGTAACCTCTGTGCTATGAACATAGCAGTATTTGAACTATGGATATCTTGCATTATGGATTCCCCTACCCTATCCTCCTTTGTTTGCCTTTCTTTTCCATATACTGCTTGGAGTCCTGTTTTGAAACGCTTAGCTTTTTTGGGGGGGGGGAATATATATTTTTTTAATCTGAAATTTGTTCTGCAAAGATTGAAGCTGCATCTGAAAACATGTACGCTCTCATAATTCTGTATCTTATTTTTTGATAGCCAGATCAAGAGGCCCAAGATAAATTTTTTCAGACATGTAGCTTACCAGTCAGCGATGAGAGGGTTCCTTCTTTTAAAGTCACAATATATGCCATATGATAGCAGCAGGATATTTACAACCTGGCCATCCTTTTACATTATCTACAGTGCTTTGGATGGATTAAGTTACTGTTCTGGGGCACCGTAGCATCTGCCTCCTTCTAAAAAACAAAAAAAAAAAAGGTGAAAAAAATTCAGAAAATTCTGCAAAATATTTTTTTCTCCCAGGATGGGAGCTGAAGAGGGAAACATATCAGACTATTTTTTCATAGCGAACTGACTCCTGTGAAGTAGCTGTTTGGTCCTACTGAAAGGCCACCATAAAAATAAAACTAAAATAAATTAAAATAACCAGATAAGAACTGTGAAGTTGCGCCCCCGCCTTTTCTCTTTGCCAAAAGTGAGAGAGGGATCATACTGTGCTTTATGTCAGTAAAAGTAGCAAATGCCACTTTGAGGAAAGCAAACATTTTCAACTCCATTTGCCTGTGGGACAAAAGAGTGCGAGGACTGGGAGGCGGGGATCTTTGGGGAGCAAGAGGAGTAATGAAATAGGCTGTATCCACATGAATTCCATGCTAACTTCCCAGAAATTTATGCTGTGTATAACTTTGCATTGAACCTCCTACTCTCTTTATCCTTTCTTTCATTCACTGATTCTGTGCCATGCCAGTATGAGACTGTGGATAAGAATGTGGAACATTTTTAGGGAAAAGATCTCATTAGCTGTTTCTCTGTGTACTTCCCCATACACAAGTCTTACACTCCCTCCACTTTCAGCAAAGTCTAATGTGCCGGCAGGTCTAATGCACAGAAATATTCAAGCAAGGGACAAATGCTCTCTCCATGAAACACCCCAAGGCTTTTTTCAATTCATTCTAAGCTTTCTATATTTGCAAACAAATTAAAACGAGTGGATTTAGCCTGTTGTACCATGCAAGTTAATATAAAGACAATGTTTTAAAATGGTTTTAAAATCAGGGTGGCATATTGCTGGCATGATCACAAAGGAAGCAATTTAGGACTCACTTCCTCAGAAGTAATTACGTTATGGGCTGCTGTCCAATGCTATTCCTTCTAAAAGTATTTACATCAGCAGAACTCTATTAAACATTACAACTCAATCAGTTGCGGTTGTACGCTTTATTCAGAAGGAATACTTCCTTCATCATCATGTACAAAAGTATGTGGGAAAGAGTTGAAAGCCTCCCAATGTATAACCCAACTTGCCCAGATTTACTGTACTTGTATATCAGGTAGAAGCGGTCACCCAAAGTGTGACAATACAGGTAGTCCTTGCTTAGCGACCACAACTGGAACTGGCAACTCTGTCACTAAGTGCTGTGTTCACTAAGCAGAAAATCACACGGCCATGATGGACTTACAACATCACTTCCTATTTGGTTGTTAAGCAAAGCACTGTGGTCATTAAGCAAAACATCACATGACTATGATATAAGATTTTACTTCTGCATTCTCCATTAACTCTGCTTGTGGCAAGCCGATTGGGAAGCATGCAAATAGTGATCATGTGACTGCAGGATGCTGCAACAGTCATAAATGCATGCCAGTTGTGAAGTGCCCGAATAGCAATCATGTGACCATGGGATTCTGCAATGGTCGTAAGTGCGAGGATTGGTCACAAAGTTGTTTTTTTAATACTGTTGTAACTTCAAACAATCGCTAAACAAGGCGAGGTAAGTGAGGACTACCTATAATTTCACATAGTCAATAATATATGAATATCAATGGCAGCTACATGCACATGTCAGGTTGTGCAACAGGAATGGCAGGATTGAGGGAAATTTACTCAACAGACCCAACTCCATTACATCCTCACCCTGAGAATCAGTGTGGTGTTGTGTTTAAAATGTTGGGCTAACACCAAGGATACTTAGGTTCAAGAGTACTCTCTGCCCTGGAAACCCACAGTCACTAGTTTTCAACCCAATTTATGCCACAGAATTATTGTAGTGGGTGGAGGAGGGGGAATAGAGAAAGTAATGCCAGGTATGCTGTCTTAAACTCCTGAAGAAAAGGCAGAAAATATATTGAATAAATAAATATTTAATAGTGAGCACCCAATTAATCCATAAGTCAATGCTCAATTATCCCCATGCCTTAGCAAAGAAATCCCAAATTTTGGGAGGCTGATAGGCACATTTTGAATGTTGAGAATCAGTTGTGTCTGCTCTTGCAAAACGCTGCTCGGTGTGGGGTCTTTATTTGCCCATTCACAACATGGTTACCATATTGACATTTTTAATCATAAAGCTCCAGTTGACCAAAATGCACTCTCTTTTAGAGGATATCCCCTACTCCTCCTGCTTATTTTTTTCTTCTTGTTGCCTAGTGGTTATAGCCTACCATCGTTTTTATTTTTAAGGAGGCTTATGAAATCCATTTGGGACTTAGATACATTACCAAAAATAAAGATGATGCTAGAGGCTAGAGCTTCTCTTTGTAGCATGCCAGCCTTTTACTATCATAAATATATAAATAGAAAAGGTCAGATGGAACAGAAATCCTGCTGAGTGCCAAGGAGGATGGCTATGGGCACACTGGCAACATGTAGAGGAATTCAGTGCTGCATCTCCTCCCTGTTTTGTGATGCAAGTGCAGCCATTTGTGGACATAAACCACAGCTTCATAAACCATAGTTTGCAAACCATAGTGGCTGGGTTCATACCACACTCTGTGTCACAACCAAACTACATTATATTCTAGTATGATGTTTGGACCTCATCAAACACTGCCATCTTGGTGCAATTGTGGATGTTGAGGACCATCAATGAATCTATCGCCTTCCTTAGTGAGGGAGGAGACCTGACTGGAGTAAGCCTGCTGCTGTATAAGGTTTCTTAGAAGGCTATTCAGGAGAAGATTCAGGAGAAAGCTATAGATTCTATCTTAACTGGCCTAATTCTCTAATCCAGGGTTTCTCAACCTTGAGAACTTTAAGCGATGTGGACTTCAACTCCCAGAATTCTGGGAGTTGAAGTCCAGATCTCTTAAAGTTCCCAAGGTTAAGAAACCCTTGCTGTAGTCCATCCAGGTCCTTCTCAACCTGGTGTCTCTAAATGAGTTCCAGTCCCAAAGCAGCCAGAGAGCCCCAGGATGGGAAAGGCTGCTATTTGGTTCCTATACCATATTACATTTCTAGCACTAGTTTTTGAAATATCTTCAGCTGGAAAAGTAGCAAAGCTGTCCTGTCTCTGATTATTGCTTAGATGGAAGGGCTTTGGCAGTGTGGCTTTTCTCCCCTTGCAATGAGTAGCAATGCCAGTCAGAATTCATTATTTAGCAAAAAAAAAAAGTCCTGAGTTCCATAGAGTTTGGTCACCCTATCTATCTTGATGAGTTACATCATCTTGAGAAACAAAGTGAAGGAAGGCTCCCTAGCTTGGGTGACTGTACCAGAGAAGAAACAAGTGTGGACAAAAAGGGAAAAAAGGAGAGGGAGGCATATCAGTTTACCTTGCCTCTCTTCTGAATGATCCACTTCAACCATCATCCATGCCATTTTGCTATAAGCAAAAGGTACAAACAAATAAACATGAGTTATTAATAACTTCTTGTCTCATTGGTTCACAGACAAGTCATTGCTGATGAGCTAGATCATATTTTAGGCTGGGATTTTCACACCAGTGCTGGCCACTAAGCTATTTCTCGTGCTTCTCTCCTACTTTAGCTCACCTCTAACTCAGAGGCCAAAAGCACCCCAAGGTTCTTTTGATCTTTCCCCGTGTCAAACCCGTGTGTTTTTATTCTTCCCCATGCCAAACCCATGTTTTTATTCTTCCATGGGCATATTTCCTTGGATGTTTCTGTTATGAGGATTTACTCTATCCAGATTACATAAATCAGATCCTACCACTAAGGGGTAGAACAGCAATTACCCATGGCTCAACTTGCTCTTACTGAATTACTGAACTGAAATTAGATGGGCAAATTAACCAGTCTAGATGGGTCTCTCTTTTTGCCAACTTTCTGTATTAGGACTATTGTAGAAACTCACATACAAGACAAAGGGAGCAATGGTAGAGAAGAAAAGACAGGAGAATGCTGTACCTCTAACATTTTGGAGCATCTTTTCCAACTGGTGCTCCCATCCCCAATGCCTTTGATTAAAACCACCATCCTCCCCAACCAGTATGGCCACTACCCATTTTGGCAGGCATGAGGAGAGTTCATCCAACACATCTTGAGAGCACCAAGTTAAGGGAGATTGCTTTATAACTAGTTTACAATCTTTGTCTTGTTTACTTTGTCTTCCAGTACTTCCAATAAGATGAAGAGCTAATGTTCTGCTTTAATGCTGTGGAATAGAGGCTGACAGATTGGGATTTGCTCAAGGCCAATGAGAAATCTGGTTGCTGAGATTATTTTTGGATCCAATTTTCCTGGGTCAACACTCTTCCCGCTGATCCACAATGTTACAGTTAAACCAGGACTGCACAACCTGTCCCCCAATAGGACAAACACCGCCCACTCACTAATCAAGGTGTATTACATGCCCTATGCAGCAAAAGCAAGACGTGCATTGAGCCTTGTGTAATTAATACATAGCAGGGGGATGACAAGTTGTGCTAATGTATCCATAACCGAATGCCATTTTGAATAAGACAATAGCATCAGTCAGTTTCTTCTCTGGTTCTGTAGAAGGCTGAATGTAAATCTGATTTTCACATTCTGCCTCAGCAGGAGCTTATAACTATTTTTGCAAGGCCAGGAATTAATACAGCCATTAGTGATGGCTCTAGCTTTTCCTAAGCTCTTGGGAAATTGTCTTCCCTAAGCCTTTGGCTTCCTGATCTCTACTGCTGCTGCCAAGAAGAGGGTGGCAACATCCTGGCTATTGAGCCCAGAATGGATAAATAGATAGATGGGGCTGAGGCACTCTTTTATGATGGCTCCAGGTTCTTGGAGACTTGTTTCAAAAGATGGTGCTACAGTTCTGATGATTAACCCATAGCCATCAGCCTCTGGTGTCTCTCAGCTTGCCAACTCATTCACAAAGATCGTTAATATAAAACCTGGAATTGCTGGGAGTTTGCTATCATAGCATGTTATGTCACTAAAGATACATGGTCTGGTCTGATGGCCACAAACATATTTACATAGCTAATTATAATAAGGGGTAGGGGTAGAGATGGAGAAAAATACTTTGTGATCCCTTTAAGGCTGGTAACTCGTCATCAAACATACGTCCTACTCTAGCTTCATAAGTCTCTTTTTTACTGTCTGCTAGTGGCTACAAAACAGGAAGTTAACAATCACTTGGCCTGAAAGCATTCATGGCTGGGAGACTCCATGCTGTATGTCAACTCACAGTGTGGGATATGCTGAAGTACATACTTAGAAACACATGTAACTTCCTTGGAAGGGGCACCTTTCAAATAAATAACAACTTAATGTTGTTGATGCTAGGAATAGGGGTGACCATGTAGTGTGACAGATGTGCAAGAGATAAATACCTTGATACATTAAGCAGGGATAGTTGTGGGGAAGTCTGTACTAGATCTCACCAGTGTAGGCTGCTTCATGCTGCATTCTGGTATGTAATAACATGTACCTGTATTGCAGAACTGAACTATTCGTTCTTGTCCAAGTTATATAAAGGGAAACCATGTGATAGTTTAAATTACACTTGTAAATATAAATAGGAAGAGATCTGGTTGCAGCTTGGCCAAGGAGATGTGAGTATTGATTTACTTCCCTACAAGTCGACTGGAGATGCATAAACAGTAGCTTGAGAGACTTTCTGTGACCTTCGCAGCACTGAGATCAAGATGATCTCAAGAGCCAAAAGCACATTCAGACATGCTGTTTTTCAGGCCTCATGAGCACCATGCAGTTTGCTGAAATAATCAGAAAGGACAATTGAATCGCCAATATGAACAGCTGACCATGCTATGACTGCAAATATGCAGATCTGTGCTTATGTAGGAAGCATATAGTAAGATCCACTTTATTCTGAACGAACAGCCACACACCTAACTCTGGCTTTTTAGCTTAATGTACGTATCTAAAAATCAGTCCTTGCTTTCCGCTCCAAATATTAATCTTGCACAGGATCATTCCCATTTTTTCTGATACTTATATGAGAACAATTCTTAGATAACAGACATTATCTAAGTGCAGGTGTAACTCCGAAAGCAAGTGGGAGCTAGCTATGTAATTCAGAGCAAGCCACACAAGTAAGAAGTTAAACATTTCCCAAGCCATGCAAAAACAACCTCTAGGCGGTTACGGGTGGAAGAAGAGAGTTTCAATGACAGATAAGAAAGCAACTCTCCATTTGGAATGCAAATTATATTTTCTAATTGATATACAGCATTCTACAGTTTGAGCAGTGTTTCTCAACCTTGGCAGCTTTAAGATGGGTGGAGTTGAACTCCCAGAATTCCCCAGCCAGCCTTGCTGGCTGGAGAATTCTGGGAGTTGAAGTCCACCCATCTTAAAGCTGCCAAGGTTGAGAAACACTGGTTTAGAGAAAGCACTTCCCCCATATTCCTGTCATTCATCAGGAGAGCCTACCTAACCCTACACAGAATAACTGGTGAAGTCATCCTCTCCTTTCAGTCCCTGATTCCTCTCCTGCAGTCTTGCAGAAATGCACTTAGTTTTGGCCTTCTCTGTTCCCACTATGTGGCAAGCCTCCAAGGCTCAGCATACAATCAAATGCAAAGGCAAGTCATTTTGGCATCATTTCAGTGTCCCACATATCTTCTTACTATGATTTTTAGCATCCCATAGTGCCAAGAGCTATTTTATTTCTATTCTGGCTGGGAGACAAGGCAACATTTCAGTGGTGGCAAACTCCAACTTGTACTTCCTTTCAATCATTTTAATATGCTTGCTTTAGACCCTCAGGGACCAAAATCAGAAAAGGAAATTCTATAAATACACTAAGGGAGACATATTTGAAAAGTGAAAGTACCTATTTGTAGCAAAGATGCTCCTGAGGCTTTGCTAATTATTTGTATTCTTCTGTTCATTGAGTTGTATATGATGTAACAGATTGGTAAACTTCCAAAGAGTAGAACATAATTTTTTTTTCATATTGGCCTATGGGAGCTTGTCATTCAACCTGCTCTTCAAGTTGACCAATAATAAGCTTTTTTTTTTTTTTTACTATTTGTGTTGCTACTAGTTTTCCTTGCCTATGCTGATTCCAGAAAGCACCTTGTTATATTGTCATATGACTACAAAAGGAAATTTGTTTGGAATTCCAAATGTGCAATGCAGTGTATTCCATATACTCAGTGCAGCAACAAAACCAGCAGAAGCCCAATAACAAAGGATGTGTTTTATTTATTTCCAAATCAATGCCTTCTTAAGTTGACCTCACACAATATTTTTTTCTTTTAAAACTTGAGTCATGGAGGGATTCTTTTGGTCTTATGTATATAACTGTAATGTTCACTTTATGTGGCCAGATACGTAGAATAAAGTAGTTTATTTGGGAGCCTCTGAATAAGTAGCTCTTCCATTTTCCAGATCATCTACAACTCCTTTATAGTCTCTTCCTATATAGCAAGTGATCCAGTCGGATGATCTAATCTGTTATTTTAGGGATGGAGATACACTCCCTTTTATGTAGCCAAAGAAGTACCTGGAAAATTGGGCTACAAATGTTGGTAACAAACTACTGGGGAAAAAAATTGGCACAATTTGTTGCTGCATTATAAAAGAAAACAGGGCAAACTAGGTATGCGAGGTTAAACATCTAAAATATCCCCCCAAATCCTGAAAATACAGGGAAAAAAATCTGGAAATCTCTGCCTCGCCCACTTGTTGCACGACATGTGGCATCATCTTCATGCTCGTTGTAACTCTCAGCACAAAAAGGAAATTTTACCTACCACCACCCATCGCTAGATGCTAAAAAGCTTTCCAGACCTATGTTAAGTGATATTCATGAGACAGAAATGTTGTGCATAATCTCAGGGTCTGGGATTTCCTTCAGAACATGCTTTTTGCTCTAGGTCAGATTCCAAAAGTGATGATGGGGAAAAACAACGCACAGCATTCAGCACTGTCATTCTTAATTGCATGAAGCACTTCAAAATTCATATGGACTGTCAATGAATCCTCAGATTACATGTTCTCTCTCTTCCCTGTGGCAGGATGCTTGGCTCAGTTGTCTTCAAAATGATGAATCAGCATTTCTGTTACTTGAAAAATAAATGTTTAAATATAAGAGTGGGCTTTGAGAAAAGATTGTGCCACTGGGTCAAGGATATAGTACCACAATCAGCACCAAATGCCATTATTATTGTGTTTGATGGAGTCAGTGAGTTGGGGGGACTGTGCAGATCATCTTCTCTAACATCTGACTTGGTACAAGATGCCATAGTTCAATGCAGGATGTGACTGCAGTGTTCCTGACAGATGACTGACCAGCCTCTCCATAAAGTCTTTCCAAGGCAAAACAGTTTAATAGTCTTTACTAATAGGAAATGTACCCTAATAATTTGATAAACTTGCTTCTTTGCACTTTATTTTGTTCTGTTCTGTCCCTCTGAAGTAACAAGAGGAAGTCAGCTGTTCTGCATTGCAACTCACTAGATCTTTGAAGGCTGCCTTATGTTTTCCTTCATTTCACATTCTCCGTGCTAAACACATCTCTTTCCAGTGATGCTGATACGTCTTAATTTCCTGTTCCTTACCTACCATCTTGGGCTTCTATGAAATCATCCTGGGCCCTTTCCTTTTTGTTACTTGCTCTTGAGCAGCGAGATGAGTATCTATTAATTATCCCCTGAATAGAGATAGAATTGCTCCTGGTCTATTCTTGTTCTGCACGGGGGCAGCCATATAATTTCTTCATATGATGTTGCTTCCTTTCATTTTTATTTGGTTAGCACTGATCCCACTGCTTCATTCAGGAGGTATCACAAGAGCAAGCATTGCAATAAAGAAGCTTTTTGTCATTGCAAAGTTTGTTGATAGGAAATTATGATACTTGCAGTCTAATACAACTAACATGAAAACACCTATGAAAGATTCCATTTGCAGTACAGAATCTCTGAGCTCTTGGTCTGATGTAGGAGAGCTATTCCTATCATTCTTATGAACAAAAAAGAAAAAAAAAGGTGGTAATTCTAGGATAAATGTAAATAATTGAAACGTGCCTTTCGGTTATAGACCCCTTGTTTCTTATCATTTTGGTATTTCTCTAAAATAATGTGGGCCTTTCCAAACTGGTCTCAGTTAAAGTCTGCATTCATAAAGAGGATTATAAAAACTGGGAAAAATAAGGAAGGGACTTTTTTTCTTTATATAATGCTTCAGTCCTGGTGTGTTGTGGGATTCATATTTCATTTTTTATTACATTTTTAAACTTTGCATCAATATTCCTCTGGGCAGTAAACATACATATGAGAAGTATAATGTAAATATCTAAAATATGATACTACAATGCATTAAACAAGCACAAACAATAACCCAGTAGCAATTCTCAAAGCAATAAGAATTAAGTAGTAACAACAGTGAGTTCTAATAGAACCCACTGAAATCTGCAGCACCAAAGGAATATTTTCATATACCAACCTTATCTAATCGTACAGGGGAACCTGGAGGAGAGTCTCTGATGAAGTTTTTAGTGTCCAGGTAAGAAAATATGGCATGAGACACTCCAGACAACTTGCCCCCAAGCCATTTAGGGCTTTACACATGAATATCAGAACTGGGCCTGAAACATACTGAAAGCCAGTGGAGATGGTAAAGCTCTGGTATAATATAATCATGTTGATAGATCTGTCTGTCTCTCTCTGTCTCATGAATCTGTCAAATTTATATGGCTGCCCATCTATCCAGTGAAACTCTGGGTGGCAGTAAATTTGCTCTGTTTTGAAATGAATGAAGTTTCTGAACTATTTTTTACATTGCAGTAATGGAAGGGTTATTAATTTATGTATAAATGTTGCCCTGTGACTCTGTCTAAGTAGGGTTGAAGCTGGTATAACATGAGCCTGGCATCCTAGAAATGCCACCCATACCGGCTGGAAGATTTCCCAAGCCCTCCAAAATCCTTCAGAATCCAATGGTCTCTGGAATGGAGCCTTTCAGAAAGTCTCCCAGCCTTGCAGACAGAGAAGGCAACTGAAAGACTACACTGTTCAGCAGAACATTGTCCAGTGTGACAAGGGAACAGGTATTAAACCCTCCATTTCAGATTATCACATTTTTCCCATTCAGGAAAACTTCATTCAGAATGAAGCCTACAATATGCATTGAGCCAATAATGTGTATTGGGACACATCCATGTTTGTAATGGACCTGAGGTGCTCCAGTTGCAAAAGCATCAATATTCATGTTCCTCAGGACAAACATGGTGTGAATCTTCCTCCCCCAATCCACCATACAGAAAGCAGAAAGTGGATACTTCTTTTGAATGTAGTTAACAATGAATGGATGTAAATACCCAGATTTTCTTTGCTGTGATGTGCCTGTGTGCATTGCACCTTCTGCTATTTACCTCAGTTTACCTCATGGTAAACCTTCATTCTGATGTGCACCTTGCACACTTGCCAACAGTTGTCTAAGCAAAATCCTGGTCTTGCTTTGTAACAGCATTATAATTTTTGGTGCCCTTCACCTACTAATTTTCAAAGAATTTTTTATATGACAGCATGATAAAATCACCCTTTTGTTATTAAAAAGAAATTAGGCAAGAGCACAGAACTAATTCATGAATGGAGAGTATGTGTTTTATTATGGATGCTGTTGTCATTGCTAAATCAAAACCTTATTCATTACATACTTTTATGTAGTTATTTCATCTAACAAAAAACAGAGCAAACGTGGTGATAATATTTTGGACTGAGCTAAATTCAGAATGCTGAAAGAAACTGAAATTCCATAACACTATCATTTTTAAAAGTTTTTTAAAAATATGAAATAAAAATTAAATATGTTTAGGGTTAATCTTAACCTGCTGTTAATCATCCTGTACATTGTTTAGAACAAAGATGTGAAAACTTCCATAACCCAGTGTCCTCTAGAGGTGTTGGATTGTCCAGTACCATAATGAGTGAGGATGATGGGAGTTGTCATCCAATATAGTTGGAAGGCATTAGGTTGAGTAGGCCAATTTAACTGAGAGAAAAGGTATCTGGAGAGACTAGGATGATGAACTCCCTAGCTAGAGAGGGTTTTTTTTTGAGATGACTGTATGCTAGCAAAAGAGACTTCAAGAGATATTTAATTAACAGCAAAGAACCAAATAGTTTTAGAAGTCTATCCTTTTAGGAGCTCTGTTGCATGAGCAAATTATATAATTAGTTTCCATAATGCTGGTCTTCAGTTGCATAAGAAAGGTTACATCCTTAGTAAGTTGCCCTAGGCATCCCCATCTAGACACAAGATCTACTTAGTCAGGAATCATTTCTTTGTTGCATATAGGAGACAGTATCCATATTACATATTTGATGGTTTCTGGGTGGAAGGGAGAGATTTTCTCTGCCATATTTCAGATGCTTTATTATATGCCATATTTCAGATTTCTTTTATAGGGCTACTCTGTATGAAAATAAATCTTGAGGTTCCTCTTCCCAATTGCTCTCATCCCATCTATTCAAGATGGTTGCATGTTTACATTTTCTGTATTCCTGCTCTCCTATCCAGTTAATTCTTCCAAGTTAGGTTAATTCTTTCCTGCCACTAGCAGAGCTTTACATTATATTCCACTGGATGGCAACTCTTCTTCTCTGTGTATTTCCCTACATGGACAGCAACAGTTTCTCTTTCTGTGGCAGTGGCTTCTCCGTATCCTACCCATCCATTCTGATCCTTTTTCTCATTGCCATAGTTCCTCCTTCTCCCCTTCCCGTTGTCTTTGCCTGGACTATGGGGGCATCTCTGAGCCATCATCCTTGCTAACTACTTTCTGTGTCTGCTTTTGTCTAACATATAACACAGTTTGCCCCAGCTGAGAAAATCAGTTTGGATATTTCTTTGTTCAGAACACACTGGCCTGAACTGGAATACTGTATCACAAGCACCATCTCTGTTTATTGTGCTTCCCTTTAATTCTTAACTCATGTTGTATATTTAGAAAAAGATGATTATAACTATAGTAAAGCCTCCAAAGCTCTCTTGTCCCCCCATGCAAAAAGCTGCCCTGAAAATAAAATAGATAGGGAGGAAGGAAGGAAGGAAGGAAGGAAGGAAGGAAGGAAGGAAGGAAGGAAGGAAGGAAGGAAGGAAGGAGTTTTCTAAAGTATCAATTGCCACTTTACCCTAATTAATTATTTTTTGATCTCTAGTGGCCAATATCATTATCTAATGGGATTAGTATTTCTTTACGTAAATAAAGTTTCAGAAATTCAGCAAGTGACTTTTTTCAGAATAAATTTCAATTGCTGATTTCATCCTCATTATTCTCATCCTCCAGGGATAGAAATTTTGGTCTAAGAAGATGGCAGTGCTGCCTACTTGCCATCATAATATAGAACTTACAGAATAAATTTTTGAGTAGATATATCATGTTGACATCATTAGCAAAATGCAGAGGTTTTAATTCTAGGTTACAAACCATTATCGTTTATTTTCTCATAATTATCACCACTTAACTACTTCACTTGTACTGCAAGCTTTTCATTTTTCATATATATGACAATTTCTTTTTTTAGAAGCGTGACAACACTGTTTAAGCTAAGGAGATGTCTTGAAAGCAGATGTTTTTTATAGTTTATTCTTGTTCTCTTTTACATTGAATAAACAATGGCAACTTATTCTTTGACCTCTATATTATAAACATCCTTGCTTGCCATGTACTGTGTACTGCACGTTTGCATTTATTAAGGTGAATCTGAGAGGAAGGACCAACCTATTTTGGAACAACTAAGCTATTTAGTTTTTACTAATCAATCATCAACAACAATAAAAGAAATTCTGGGTGTTTCTGTAAAGCAGTACAAAAAAGAATGAGTCATGGTAATGACCCTTGGTTTATATTAATGCATAACTCAGAGAACAGAATTAGGGCAGTTTTGTAAATTTATTATGACTAGGTGGTATTTGTCTAATGAACTAGATTAGCAGTCAGGAACATAAGCAAAAAAATATTTTAATGAACCTTCATATACTTAATTTTTTATCTAGAATTGGTGTTGTGAAACCATAAGAATGAGGAGAAAGAGACAATCAGAAACCATTTGAATTTGGATTAAGATCAAAGCATAGAAGAAGGTGAGTTTGATATTGGAACCAATATGGACTTTAGCTCTGAGGCAATCTGAAGCAAGTTATGTAGTGTGGATACCTTTTATGACATTTACTTGCTTATTCTGAACTCTCTAGTGATCAAGTTTATAATTCAAGGAGATATCACTAAGATGCCTTAATCTTGTGCACTCTCTCTCACTTTCTCTCTCTCTCACCTTACAGTTGAATTCTGGGGGGAAATGCAAACCATTTAACAGTGTTTAAGATGCAGGAGGGCAAAAGTATTTGAAAATTAAGTCAGGCTAGATTAGTATCTTTATCATTTTCCCTTTCTAAGGTGACACCTGCAGAGATTTTTTGAAGGGCTCTTGTCCCTTCCTATCAAAAGACATTTATTCATTTTATTTATTTATTTAACTTATTATACTTCCAAGATCAAGTGATGGTTTTAAAAAATGCCATGAACTAGGTTCTCTTGTTCCTGCCCTGATCAGCTGAGCAGAAGCCCAAAGCATCTGAAAGTATGCACTTCTTCTTATGCCAAATCAACTGCTCTTTGTCTGGCTGTCCCTTCCCTTGCTTTCTGTCCCTTTCCTACAGGACATGTCCCTGTGGGTTCAAGTCAGATTAACTCCCAGAAAACCTTGGGCAAACAGAAATTAGTCATCCAGCTAGAAGGATGAAAGAAGCAATGCGGTTTCTTGCTATGGCCTCTGATTTGTGTGATGATCAGCTCTCACAGTATTGCACTTTCTGAGTGGAAACCCACACCTATATAAAACAAACAAATAAACAGAATGACCAAGGGCAAAAAAGCTGTGGGAGTGGGAGTGACTTACAATTTGCTGCCAGCTTCCCCATTGACTTTGCTTGTGGGAAGCTGGCAGGGAGCATCAGAAATCTTCCTTCCTTCCTTCCTTCCTTCCTTCCTTCCTTCCTTCCTTCCTTCCTTCCTTCCTTCCTTCCTTCCTCCCTCCCTCCCTCCCTCCCTCCCTCCCTCCCTCCCTTCCTTCCTTCCTTCCTTCCTTCCTTCCTTCCTTCCTTCCTTCCTTTCCATATATAATATAGACTTGAGCCATTTCCCCTCCCCTCATGACCCTCAGGAGAGCCCTGGTGAAGCCTCCTCCTCAGCTGACCCATGGAACTGTCTGCCACTTTGCTGGGAGAGGTGGAACAAAGGGAGTCATGGACCATGAGGAAAACTGCACTCCCACTCCCCATTCTGGTGTGTCCCCAAGGGCCCCCCTCCCTTGAGGGAGGAAGAGGGCTTACCCATCAACCACTGGCACCCCCCCCCCCAGCCAACTCTCTCACCAGCAGGCATCCAAGTCACTCCCTCATCCTTCCGTCAATGTCCACCACCATTAAGAGGTTTCAAATTTCTGCCTCATTTCAAAAGCAACCAATTGCTGCTCGCCCGTTGGGCCTTGCTGCCAGCTGATTAGGCACAGGGGACAGAGGGAGGTGGGAAAGAGGTCAAGGATACACCCAAGACAATCACATGACTGGGCTGACCACAACGGTGCAGCAGCACAGCAGTGCTGAAACAGCCACAAATCTCCCAAATTCTAATCCCATGGGAATAATGGGTCCAGGATTTTGGATGCATTCGTAAGTTATCCCATTTAAGTTACCTTGGTTCAAAAATTGTTGCCCTATGACACACCATTTCACCCAGTTGAAGGTTACAGACACAAGAGTTTTAGTAGTATATACTGTAGATTCCACATTTCTAATGAGGGGAGATTTACAGCCAACTGTGTATCCCATGCAGGTTTTTCATATTCAACCAGAATTATATTTAAAAATATATCTAAAGTATAATATATAGTGTCTCACTGTTTAGTGACACACACATTTTATTTACTGTTTCTAGAACTGTTAAAGGCATTCCAAGACTGCACTGAAGTATTTATGTGTTTATACTATTTCCAGTGAAAATCTGTCATAGTCTTCTTTTCTGTTTCCCACTTCATAGGTTATTACATATAGTATGCTGCAGAACTGGGTCAAGTTTCAGGGTCAGTTCCTTTTCAGAAAAGTCTGAATGCCTTAGACAGAATGTTCCCTGAACAAGAGTTGCACAAGATTTTCTCAAACAGAGTTATGACGTTCATTTTGTTTTAAATCCCTCTGATGTGAACAAAAAATAATCCTGAGGCACTGGTTCAGAAAAGCAACCTCTGAATATGAGCCAAAGCTATCGGATCCCAGTCTCCATGCTTGATCACTTCTGTGTGACTGAAGGCCAATTTTCAAGGACACATCACACCTGCAGATGCTACTTGAGACTAAAACTTCAGATTGGAAATATAGAGGAAATTTGAATCTAAATCCCACTTATTTTCTATTATTTTTAAAGCAATAATATTATTTTGATAATAATATCTTTTCATCCCACCTCTCTATATGCTCAAAGTGGCTCAGAAGAGTAATTTGAAATCACACACAAATAGTTATAGTTCACTGAGAAAATGCTTTCACGAACAGGAAAGTGTTTAGGTCCCTCAAAAGGCTAGGATGCTTTTAATTTTATGATTAAGCCTTGTCCCTCTATTTTCTTTAATGTGAGTTTTATTAATTTTTATGTTGCCAGTAGGGACACAGTTATTTTACCTCAGGTGTCAAGGTTTCAAGAAACAAACAGATAGACTTTAAAAAGTCCTGCTCATTTATTAGTTGAATTCCATGGTGCTCAGTGTGGCTGAAGATGGTAACTTAATTTGTTCCCAGATTGTTCTGCAAACCAATCAAAATGATCAATCTATTTTTCTTGCAGAAAGAATTCATCAGTTCTGAGCAGCTTAAAAATCAGTGTAGAAGTCTCACAAATGAGAATTTTTCCCCAGAGACCTGCCTCCAATGTTTAAGCATTATCAAATATAGGTCATGTTAATGAAGAAGTCTGCAAGGTTACTATGGAAACTCATATGGAATTCAGCTATTGAATTCTGATTAAGAAATGTTGCAAATAGTTAAACTGGTAGTAGCTGTTTACTGCTGTCTTTGAGATGAGTCTCCAAGTCCCCTGATGCAGTTTGGGAAAGTCTAAAATGTGAGGACATAAGAAAATGTTGAGGAGAGAGTCAATGAAGAGTCACATTGGTGCACTGAAAAAGTTGGCTTTCGATATGGAAACTGCTCTTCAAATCTTCCTTGCCCACAAAGAATAGCCATTATTTCTCAGCCAAATCAACCTGTTGTTGAGTTGTTACACGTATTAAAGTAGAATACGTTTGTATAAAGTAGAATACAGCTTGTGTGATGGACATCACAGGTCTGGCCTACATCCCCCTACTTCTTTTTTCTGCCTATTTCAGGCACTGGTTGTTATAAAATTAAAATGTCCCTCTCAGATCCATGAGAGGACATGAAACAAGAATATAATCACCAATAAGTAATTTCATCTTCATGTTTATGTCCTTTTAATCACAAATACACTAGCCAACCATGCCTGGCTTTGAAAAGATATGCAGGGTAGGGCCTGATTAGCACTTGTATGGGGAATTACCAGGAAATCCCAGGGATGCGGACTCGAATGGGGAGTGAGAAAAACAACTTAGAAGAAGACAGTGGCAAACCACTTCTGTATTGTTCCCAGGAAAACTACATGGGTGGATCCATGAAGTCCCTAGAATGTGAACTCTACTGGAATAAGATTTTGCCTTTGGTAAGACTTACACACTCAAAGGGCCAAGTTCCATAATCAAAATGGCCATTACTTTGCTCTCATTGGAAGGATTGCCGGATAAATTCATTTCTGAAAACACCCTACCCTTAAGGGCTGTCAGCTTCTAGAACAGAAGATGCTGTTCCTGAGTGAACTGGACCTGTGAAAATGCAAATTCTAGCAGTTTGGGATAGCTCTGGATGTAGACACCAACACAACAATCTCCTGTTAACTTAAGATGTCCAGGTTAGAAAGAGAGCAGGAAGGAAAGAACTTGGAGCTTTTCCTTTTCTGCAAATGAGTCGAAGGAAAAGGCAAGTCTTGATGCAAAATGAACAAGGCACGGTGTGTGTACATGTATATGTAAGGGTTACTTAATGAAAGAGGAATGATGAAGCCAGTAAGTTTCACATAACATGTTAGCCTTAGCGTACTTCTGCATAGGCTCTGACACCAGCCCAAATCAGTGCTGTGCCTCTGTTGTCATCACCACTTATAGATCAGAGCTGATTTTCTTCCCGTTCAGCTGTGACTCAGGAGGAATCATAAAATATCCATTTTGGAACTGACAATACTGTACTGGAGCACTGCAGAACTTTGGGATGGATGGTTTCTGCCTCAGAGTTTCTTCTTCTTCTTCTTCCCCTAAGCCACCACAGTGCCACAGGGCCCTCACATTGGACTTCCAAATAGAGCAAAGGGGCAGCTTTGCAGCCCCTTTGTAGTCACCACCTTTATTTCCTGTTGTGAAAGCAAAGCTCGGCTGGATAGTGGCACTACTCTGCTCACCCAGAATTCTCAATGGAAGCAGTGGGGACAATCAAGGGTCGCTGCAGAAGTGGTTAATATGGTTTGGACACTGTCCACAGGGTGTGGTTAAAAAGTTAAGATGGTGACTGCAACGGTATTGTCTAAGCTCTTGTTTTTTCATTGTGTCACACAAACAGTGCACATAGAAAATAGGTGGAGCTTTGATGGCACGGTTGTGGTTGCCATGTTGACTTTTTTGACCAGACCCTATGGACACAATAGTAGTATAAGTATAATCTTGCTTACATAAAACTTTCTAAAGATTTATTTTGTGTGTTCGGCTTGTGATGTGGAAATTTAATAACTGCTTTCCGACTTCTAAACTGCTTCCAGACCTGGGGGAGTTTGTAGGAAAGCTATGTAAAATTCTCCTGGAACATGATTTTGTTTAATGTGAGCTAAAATAGAGAGGTGGGCTCTGGTTTTTATTAAGCACTCTTCTTTCTCACTATATTTTAAGTACTGAGTGAGTCTTCTAAGGCTTTCCATCAGTAGCCTCCTGCAGATAACCCTTCTTTGTTCAGATGATCAGTGGTTCACATCAGTGGTTTGCATGGCTGTCCTTCCAGTAATTTAGGGCACTGTGAAAAACTTATTGAATTACAAGCTTCAATCCTTGGGTGCCAGACATCTCTTTGTTATATTTTTGTGTGCATATTTTTGTGCTTATATTTGTTATATTTGTTATATTTTTGTGTGTGTGAGAGAATATTTTTTTACTAGTAAGGGTTCACTATGCAACCCTTAAAAAAGATGATGTAGGAATGAATGTTTTATGGTTTGAAGCACAAGACTAAAAACAGTGTGCATTATGGAACTAAAATCTGATCTTTCAATATCACTTGCTGTGAGATAAAAATGGAAAAAAAAAAACAGGACAAAATGTTATTTGTTTGTTTGTTGTGTTTATTTACTGCCAGATTCAACAAAAATGACTCCTAGTGGTTTATTGCATAAAAACAGAACAAAAATGTAAAAACACAAACATCTGTAAAAGGTAAAGTGTAATAGTGATTATTTATTTCCCAGAGCCCCTCTGAAACAATTCTGTCTGTAGCAGTTTCTGGAAAGCCAACAATGAGGGGGCCAATCTAATCTTGAGGGGGAGAATATTCCATAACTTGGGGGCAGCTACAGAGCAACACTGCTTGTGATCCTCAGCCCCCTTCCCCTCCTCTACATGGGAACCACTAAAAAAGGTTGATGGGAGCTCCACACTAGATGAGTTGGATGGGCCAACTCTATGCAGAAAAGGTGATCTTGTAAGTATCTCAGTGCCAAGCCATAAGCTTTATAAGTCGAAACCAGCATTTCAATTGGACCTGGAAACCTATCGGTAACCAGTGTAGCAACCGTGTTATATGGTTATAGTGCTTTAGATTCACTAACATACAGGCTGCTACATGTGGTACCAACTGCAGTTTCTAGATAGTCTTCAGAGGCAGCCCCATGTAGAGTGTTTTGCAACAATCCTGATAAGAATTAATGTCGCAAGGAATCCCTGTTCCAAGTAGGGCCCTTACTAGGGGACCAGCTGAAGCTGGGCAAAAGCCACCCTCCCAGACACAGTTGCCATCAACCTAGCTTCCTTGAGCAGGAGTGGGCGTTCAGGCCAGAAGTGGAAACCATTAAGAAACGATTGGCCTCCCTTCCTCCGTAATAACTCTCATGGTGCCCCTTGCCGTAACTGCCATAGCCCATCACAAATGAACTACACTCCCTGCTCTCTTCCTCCATTGCAATAGTTGCATTCTCTTCCACATCACATGAATCCAGAAACCAGTTCACCAGTATCTTCCCATCTGTCAGTCCTTCAAGATAGGCCTGGTCAGGAAACAGACTCCACAAGGACTACTGGAACTCTATTTTATTGTTGCTGGGTATATTAACAGAATCTTCAAAGACTGAAACAGTTTCTCCCCTGCTCTTATATCCAAGAGAATCAAGGCAGGCAATCCTCTTTCTCACCACCTTCTTTCTTTCAGGGCTACACTAGTGTTTATGTAACTGTTCTTGCATTCCTTCTTCAAGGTTATTTCTGTCATCCCATCCTCCTCTTCCAACATTAATTTAACTTCCTGGATTCACTTTGCCTTCACTGCCATCATCACCTGATGTCAGCCCCACTAGTAGACTAGACCAGGAAATCAACTCCACTGGAAGTTTAAAACTATTTTTATTGAGAGTGGCTTGCAGGCTGATTGCGCTGTTCCTCTTCCTCCTCCTTATAGTTCAGTGAATGAGGGAGGTGTCTGCCTGGGTCACTTCCAAATGTTATCTTGTTGCTCTGGATTTAAAATGTTCTAGCCCCCTCTGCCTAAGAAATGGTTCTTGCATATTTCCATCAAGGTGATCTTCCTTACTCACTACACCTGGTTCCATTAAGAGGAGCAGTTTTCCAAACCAGATCACAGCTTCCTCCAGCAAAATCTGCCAGGTTTTGCAGCAACTCTTGGCATTCTAACTATGTTCTGACTGATCTGGCCTCACATAGAATATTTTGCCATCCATCATGATAAAGCAAAATGAAACTAAACTAAGCCCAATACCATTTCTGACAAGCCTATGTAGCTCCAAGCTTCTCAGGAAGGCAGGCTTCTTTGCAACCAAGTAGTTCCTTGGATTTGAGGTCTCTTGTTAAATAATCCAATTGTTCCTTCATATTTTTGCCACAGAACCACTTCCATTTCAGGCAGATGGGAGGGGTTCTTTCAAAATTTCCTTTAATACAAAGTTTTAAACACGTGCTTTCCACTGAATTTGATCTACCCAAACATATACAGTAACATTAAACTTTTTTTCAAAAGAAAAATCAATGAAGGGATGAGGCCTGAAGAGGTAACATATTTACAGACACAAATCAGGTTACAACAAATACAGCACAGAGTAAACCAACAACTGAATGTGTCAAATACCACATGGCCTGCTGCCAGGAATAACACAAGTGGTTTAGTTATATCTATATTCTGCAATCAGTTGGTCAAATCAAAGCCATAAACTTCATGGCTTTTAGATTCAGACTCTCTCTGACTTTACAGAAACCTGTAACTTCTCCCTTGTATTCCTTCCATTTATCCTATTTTTTCCTACCTATACAACTTGCCGTGTTTTGTCAATTTAATCTTGGAATCTGTTTTCCCAGATGCATATTTACTGTGATACTAATTCCCACTGAAATTAGAAATGATGGCACCAGCCAGCAACACCCACCTTCACATTTAGGATTAAGGAACAGGTTTTCCAGGGAAGCTGGCAAAGCTTCAGGTCAGGTTTGGACTTTTTTATGATTAAATACTGACTATTCATCATGTTCAGATATTTCTTTGGAATTTTTCAAAACAACATTTCAGTGTTTTGTGCTCTTTTTCAACAAAACTGAAGAAAATAGTCATGTCAGTAATGTAGTGTACTGCAGTTTTTATCCATTGCGCATGAAGACATACGTTCTCAAAACTAGGTTGGAAATCTTTGATGCAAAGCTGTTATAATTATTTTATTTAGAGACAGGTGGTCAATTCACAAAAGAACAATTGCTCCACAGTTGTGTAAATATCTTTAACTCCTTGACGCTAGCCCTATTCAGCCCTATTCAGCCATTTTCTAATTTGAGGGAAACACAGGAGTAGTCCTTCTCTTCCTAACACTGAACTTTCTGGCCAATGGGTGATTGGCTCAATAAGAATGTTCTATGCCATGTTCTACACATGTAGCATTTCAAAATGCAGTCAGGAACACTGGACAGCCCAGTAGAAGAATAATGCATGAAGCTATTCTGGTTCAGGCTGATCCAACTGTGTATCACTCAGAACATGACCCATCCATGTACTACCAGGAAGTATTAGCCTGTTCATTCCTGTATGTCTCTTCAAATGGAGAGATTAAAGAGGCCTTATGTCTTGCCTCAGACCAAGACTTGGAAAGAGCCAGAAGTCTAATCATGATAAAACATGTCCCTTCAAATGGAGAGCTTAAAGAGGCCTTATGTCTTGCCTAAGACCAAGACTTGGAAAGAGCCAGAAGTCTAATCATGATAAAACTTAGAACATGTTGTTCAGTTACTCAAGTTCTCACTCACAGGTTGGCCATTCGCATGTTAAAAAAAATGTTCTTATGCAAAAACTATACGTCTACCACCCATGAAAGTAGGCATTGAAACTTGTAGTCATGAAACCCTTCCAGGCCTCTTAAGTGGCCTGCTATTTTTCTGGATACCTCTGGAAGAGTTCAAAAGAGTTATTTTTCTAAATTCAGACCAAAATGTCTTCTAACAATAGGAAATTACATATCCAAGAAAGCTCCCCAGCAGGAGCAGAAAGCTCCCCAGCAATGTATTCTTTTATTATTATTATTATTATTATTATTATTATTATTATTATTATTATTATTATTATTGGTGACTTTGAGTCAGTTTTTGACAACTGGTGATTGCCTGGACTAGTCCCTGCAGTTTTCTTGGCAATGTTTTTCAGAAGAGGTGACTGGCCCAAGGTCACCCAGCTGGCTTTGTGCCTCAGGAGGGACTAGAACTCACAGTCTCTCAGTTTCTAGCCTGATGCCTTAATCACTACACCAAAGTGGCTCTCCGTGTATTCATTATATACTGTTTATCCTTCAACAATAAAGATATATTGTCTCTGACAAGAAGGTGGGGAAATGCCTGTCTTTGATGGCTTATAGGAACTGAAAGGCCTATTCTTCATTCATTAAATTAAATCTTTAGGAAAGCACCAGGTTAGAAACTGGGAGACCATGAGGCCAGCCATTTTCTTTCAGCCCCAGGAAGCAGGCAAGGGCAAGCCACTTCTGAAATCTTGCCAAGGAAACTGCAGAGACTTGTCCAGGCAGTCGCCAGGAGTCAACACTGACAAGAAAGAAAGAAAGAAAGAAAGAAAGAAAGAAAGAAAGAAAGAAAGAAAGGAAGGAAGGAAGGAAGGAAGGAAGGAAGGAAGGAAGGAAGGAAGGAAGGAAGGAAGGAAGGAAGGAAGGAAGGAAGGAAGGAAGGGCAGAGCAAAACAAAACAAAACAAAACAAAACAAAACAAAACAAAAAAACACAACACCATAGGTTAGCAATGCATAGATTATAGCCATACATACCATTAGTTCATTATGGCTTTGACTCAGGGAGTATCCTGAGAATCTTTCAAAATCTAGTACACAATGATGCATCATCACTGTTGACATTCCTTGTGAGAACACTTTTTTTTTTTTCATTTGTTGGGCTGTTTCATGGCCATATGTATTCATATGTGTTAATACTAGTTTAGGTAATACTGTACTTTCCGCAAGCTCCATAGATTCATCCTACGTCAGGTACTGGAAAATTAAATAAAAATAAAAATAAAAAAATGATATATTAGCTGTTATCTAGTTGACCCTTTAGAGAAACAAATCTCAATTGCACATTTTAGTTAACTGGTCTTTTAAAGTCCTTCAAGCTCTGATTTGGAAGCAAATTATACCTCTCATCCACCTTCCAAGCATAGTTGATTACTCATCTCAGTTTTAACAAAACTTTTCTCTATATATTTGTAAATAAATAAAACAGTGGTGCTGAAGAAGAAATAATATTGATCTACAAGGAGTCTGCAATCTAGGCTACAAAATAATGACTTGGCAAAGAATTTGGGGGTGGGGGTGAGATCAATGTCATGCCCAGGCATGGAATCTTTTAACCATGATGTTTTGAATACTTTGAAATGGCGCTAAGCCATAAACCACACTTAAAAAAAAAAAAACAATACCCACATCCTTAGGTTCACACATTGTGCTAAGCTATCAAACAATGTAATGCTGGAACCCATCTGTGCCACAAGAAGCCTTGTTTCTGAGCTTGCTTCCTGTACATCTGGTAGTCTGTTAAAGCACTAAGTTGTAAGACTGGAAAGTACCACGTCAGACCTGAGCTGAGTGACCACATATGGTTACAGGAAGTGGGCATTAACTGATGTTTGGTATGTTACAAAAAACATACAATCAAAAAGAAAGGAAGAAATCTTTTCCATGTTAAACTATTGTGTCCTGTTGCTCCAAAGGGTTTCTGGTAGGAGTCTTTCCCAATTCTCCTTTGCGATGCCATGGTCTGAATCTGGAACCTTCCATGTTAACACTCTGCTATGAGCTATAGTCTTTTTTCATGTTTATCACACTTGGTTAAGTTTGGTTTGGCTTATACTGACATGGCATTTTAACGATGTTGTTAAATGCACAAGTCAGGATCAAAACGGTGGCTGAATGCCTGCTGGTTTGCTATCTATAGTTAACTTGAACACTCATGTGTGTTGCATATAGTAATTCGTGTATGGTAATATAAGAAGGTAGAATGGCGTGGTGTGAATGTTAATAGATCAGTTGAAATGACTCTATGAATATATTTAACTACCTCATTACATCAAGAAAGCATTCACCATCTGTAATAAGGAAGTAGCCAACCCACCAAAACAGCCTTGCTGAACTTACATGGTGCAAAAGGATTGTGAAACATAGAAAATGAAGAACTAGATAAAAATGTCAACCTATCAGTGAGTTTTTAATTATTTTTTTGTAAAGAATATGAATTTTAAAATTCCCTTTGGGAATTTCTGAAGCTACAGTGAAGGCAGCTATAATTATGTTTTGGAAAAACATGCTAGAATCACCCTTCCTTCAGTCACCCAGAGCAACAGATATGAGATAGCCAAGATTCATGATTAATTCTCCACATTTTTAAATTGAGAAGTATCTTTCAAGGGTTTTCATTTAGGTCAAGAGTAGCGATTACCAAGGAAGGAAGTTAACTTTTTTCTTCAACCCATAATCTAAAACTCCTGCAAACAGCTATTAGTTCCTCCTACAGAGGAACTTACATGTACAGGATCCTATTTTTCTCTTGGCAGTGCTAAAAGCAGCTCTGATCAATGTGAAAACATTGTTTTAAATGAGAGATCTGACAATGGATATCCTATATCACATCACATATCTCAGACTTATCCGATCTGAGGCTTATTCCTAAATAGTCAGTTTGAAGTCCAGTTTGAAATGCAATTGTATGATAATTTGTGGACCACCAAAAGATACTTGTTCTATGAAACTGTTAGATTATTGCTTTCATAGTCCCTTGACCCTGGTCATGCTGGGTGGAGCTGATGGGAAATGAAGCCCCAAATACCTGGAGTACAATGCATTGCTCATCCTTGTTAGCTGGAGATAAGTAATTATGTTATTGTTGTAGAAAGCTTTGCAGCAAAGTGGACATTTTGTCTGTACCAATGCTACTGATCTTCTCAAACTTTCAAAGTTATGTAGCCAAGATAAATACCAGTGCATAACCTGGCAATTATTTTATTTTCTGCAATTTATCTGTGTTTCAATCCTCTTGGATTCCAGAAGTTCCAGAATTCTGAACATACATAAGAGCAGGAACCCACTAGCCTAGAGGCAAGATCTGGAGATGCACCAAATGAGGCCAGGTACTCATGCCTTAGTTGCTTGACTAGAGGCCTTCTTATGCTTGTTCTTACAACTCATGAATAGCCTTTCCCCACATGCCATTAACAATGGCATAAGCATGCCCTAGCAGCATCTTTTTGCAACTGTGTCCCTATGACACTCCATTTAGATCATATTCAACCAGGAACAAGACAGGTCTAAGTCATCCAGTAGTGCTACCTGCATTGAAGTAGCATTTCTTCCCTTACTCTGGCAATGCCCAAGGACAACCTCAAGATGTATTACATGTGTTAGGCTTTGTCACTCATTAGCTTGGGGGGAAATCAGGTGATCGATGTAACCTGAAACAGAGAGGGGAGAGGGCTCTGCAATGGAAAGAGCAAATTTCTGTTCACTCTAGAATGGGTGGACAGCACTTTTTTCTCAGTAGTGGGGAACAATCCCTAAACTAGTTACTTTTATTTCTGGGTAATTCTCTGCTCTGCAGGCTGAACACTATTTTTCAAGGCAAAATGTAGGGACTTCATGTTAATAATAGCATCATCGCAGTGGCGTTGTCCTTAGCGGGTGTGGAGTCGTGTTCAGGCAACACTCCAAGCAGCCATGACTGGAGAAAGAATTACATCATCCTAACAGGAGAAGACAGTGGCTGTGTTCTGAGAAAAGGTGGCTGTTCATCCCATTCTCAGTGATAACAACAACAACAGCCTCAGATTACATTTTTGTGGGGATAAGGAACAGTAAAGGATTTGTCACTCTGATTTTTTTTAAACAAATATGCTTGAAAAAATCAGCCATAACAGCAATAGGTGTAAAGCATATAGGTATGCCATGTATATGTAGGTATCTCCTAGGGCTGGACACCCAAAATGACCAAATAAAGTAATCAACTCAGATGAAATCTTTGAAATTACTGTTACAGAGCCCCAAATGGCCTATTGTTAATAACCATCATTATTGTTAGCATCTACTGATCTCACCACCATGGATGCTATTGAACTTTGCTGTCCAAAATGCTTTGGTCATCTCTGGTGGCTATCGTGCCATCCTGGTCCACATAGGCAATAACTTTTTTTTTCACCCTTTGCATTCCACATATTCACCCAGTGTTTATATGTCTTGCAGTACCCACATTACATGCAATAGTTAGAGATGTAGAAAACATGGCTGTATCCAGTGGCCTCCCTTCACTTGTTCCAACTCTTTGGAGGAGTCAGCCTGTTGTTTTGTCCCTTGTGACTGGGCTCCTGTTCCAGTCTTGCCAGAACAGACCCACCACTGCTGCTGGTGAAGAGATGTGGGAGGAGAACGTCGAGAAGAAAGCAGTAGTTAGACATGACAGACATAGGATGGGTCACAAGTGCAGGCCTGCCAGTTAAGTTACTGCTTTTCTTTGAAATGACAGCTAAGTGGAAGTGAAGAGATCAGGTGTGTGGGTGGGCTGCAGGTAGTTCTTTCACTTTAGAGGTAGGCACGCAGATGGTACATGCATATGTGTATACGTGTAAATATGTCCTGTGCTTAACACGCACAAGTGTGACCAATAAAAAACTGGGATGAGATAAATGTAATAGCGGGACGTGCAACATTGGTTTTGTTGGTTTATTAAGGTTTGATTTCCCCTGCATGGAGGATCAGTTAAACATGCCGAGATTTTACTGTAGTTTCAGGCACCATTTGAAGGGGGCATGCCTTCTCCTCTTTCCTGTCACGAGCTGTTTATGCTATTGCTCCTGATCTTTAATTCTGTGCACCATCACTATTGCTCACACTTTTTGTGCCATTTATCCTGCCCCCACCTCCCTGATTTCTCAACTTTAGCTATATCTTATAATTTAAAGAAAAGAAAAAGGAGGAGTGGGCACCTATAACTTTTGAAATGCCTTTCTTTTAATTCCACTGCACACTTCTACTTCTACTGTTTTGTCACCTTTGGGAAGAAATGAAAGTATCAGCCATGACAAGAATTGAGGAACTGTTACAGACAACATTCCTTTTACCCACACTGGTTAGTCACTGGTACATTTATTCATTTCAAAATGTACATTTTGTCATTTAAATAATTATCTCTCTCCCCCTCCAGTTCTCTCATTCTTCCTCTGTGATTTCCACATCTGTTTCTAGATGAATTCCTCAGGGCATAAATCAGTACTCTTTGCCTGGGTCCCCAACATTGTGCCCACAGGCCTAAATGTGCCTGTCTCTCTCTCCCTTAGCATCTTCCAGGTTCTGTGCCCCATCAGACTTTATTCTGGGATGGCTCCTGCTGCTATAACATCCATTTTGGAAATGGGCAAACTCTCTCTAATCCCCATGATAAGCATTCACAATCTGTTCTCAAACTTCTAAATTTATCCATTGGCTGGTAAGACTGAAAAACCCTGTTCTATCCTTTGTAAGTAGCCATACATGCATAACCAGGGATCTTCTTTTGCTTTTCATTTTTGTTAAACACGTTGGACTGCAATGAGTGCTGTCATTATAATTAGTAATTAATCTTTCATTGTTTTTCTGGTTAAAGCATCAAGGGACAAATCCTATAATTCTTCTTTTTAGGTGTGACCTTGATATGCAGTCTTAAGAGAAGATAACTCAATGAATTCTTTAGATTAGTGGTCACATTGAGGGATCTGGAAAATACCTTCATCTTGCATGGCTTGATACAAAGCTGCCTTTTAAATATTCTTGTGGTTATTTCCAATTTATAAGATGACTGCCCGTCTATTGATTGTTCTTGTATGTTTCAGTTGCTGATAAGAAAAAAACAGGATTTCTTTGTTCTCTATCACAAGTATTTTGAAGTGGGAAATCAAATAGCAGACTAACTTTTGATGTTAGGAACAATCCATTATCTCTGTCTTTCATACTGTGTCTACTGGCACTGGAAACCAGAGGGGAGGGGGAAAACAATTCTTAGAAGTTGGCAAGCTGGTCACAAGCATATATTGCCATGTGAAGAAGCCAGATATTGGCTATCTTTTATTAAGACAGAGAAACTGGGAAGAAAACATTTTTTAAAAATGCAATTTTTATTTTACCCTTAGCAACCAAAGTGCATATGTGCTTTATTACAAATGTACAGATAGAACATAAATGGAAACATTTTTTTTCCAGAAAGCTTCTTCAAGGCTGTACTGGCAGTTTCTGCTGATTTCAGCAAGAAACTGTAATCCTTTTTTCTCTTTCAACACACACACACACACACACACACACACACACACATACTTTTCTATTTCAGCTGGGGAAATGTCACTTCAAAATGGTGAAAAATATACTGATCTGGCTCAAACCTCCTGATCTTTGGTTCTCCTTGGGAAACACCAACCAAACTTCCTTGATTTGTAACACTTGATGATTAAAGAATCATCAGCTAGAAGCTGTAATAACATATTCCACTAAATGTAGGAGTTGTACTCAAATTATTCACGGACAAAAAAAGCTCTATCTTTGAAAAGGGCCTGAAGTGTCTTGCATATCTCTCCCAACTTTATGGTTGCACTTGCTTCAGAGGAAGTGAATGTACAGAACAGGAATCATCTTCCTGTGATTCATTTCTGGCTATTGGTAGCTTAAAGTAGATCTAGACAGGAGTCTTTATCTGTTTATTTGAAATATATTGTTGCCTTCTGATCATTGGCTAATGCTATCAGCATGGAATTTTCAGCATTTCTGGGATCCCTGTTTTATAGTCCTTGTGACCTTAGAATACAACTTTTTTATTGTAGTCATGAGAGCCAGTTTGGTGCAGTGGTTAAGGCACCAGACTAGAAAATGGGAGACTAGTTCCACTTGAGGGATAAAACCAGCTGGGAGACCTTGGGCCAGTCACTCTCTCTCAGCCCTAGGAAGGAGGCAATGGCAAACCACTTCCAAAAAACTTTGCCAAGAAAACTGGAGGAACTTGTCTAGGCAGTTGACAGGAGTAAAAACAACAACAACCCTGACTTGAAGGTGCACACACACATACACACACACACACAAACCCCGTAGTCATGTCTTCAGAGGGGAACATGCCTTGGGTATCTTTGGTGCTAACCTTTCCCAGTGTGGTACCCTCCAGATAAGTTTGACTTTGACTTCCAGAATCAACATCATCCAGTGTGGCCATTAGCTATTGGCTGAGGGATTTGAAGGGTTTGACCAACACATTTGATAGGCTTCTAGAGGGGGAGACCTGTTCTACAACTTCTTGGACAATGAACGATTGGTATTCTTCCCTCTTTCTAAGAAGGGGTTCTTATGGTGTAGTCCAGTTGAAATCTGGATTCTAGTGTGCAGGAAACCATGGGTTTATCATCTTTTTATAACATAAATTAACCTACATTTATTTAAGTCATATAATTACATATGGCAGTGATATCCTTTTTACATGGTAAGTGTAACTTTATTAGGAACGAATAAAATCAGTGCATTAACACTGACATTTCAGAGAACTTTACCACATTGTTTATGCAAGAGAGAGATAAACAAAACATACTTTGATAGCAAAGGACATTTCATGGTGATCTTAAACTGGTGATTCATCTGTAATTTGACAAAATTTTAAGAGGTTGGTTCAGGATGTTCTTTGCATGAAAAGCTGCAAAACATCAATGCATTTTCATAGCTGCAAATACAGAGAACTCAGTGGGACATTTTTCCCCTTGTAAATAGCTAGAAGGGTTCCCACAGTAGAACTGGCACTGCAGGTTTCTCTTGTGCTTCCTGGGAGCTGAAAGTTCATGGGCTCAGCTGCAAAACTGCTGCAAAAGTCCAACAATGAGAAATAAACTGGGCACTTCAAATGTCCCATTGTGAAGAGGCCTTCAAGCACTAGCTGGAACATATTGATTTACTGTAAGGTTGAGACCAGAAATAAAATAAAAACTGATATAGTGCTTGTTAAGGCTGTGCATGGTGCCCAAATGATTTGAAAGAATTGCTTTGGACTTTTGTGAATGTGCATCTCTCTGCTATTTATGAAACTGGATTGATATTTTTCAAGTTTTGCATGAATCTGAAAAAACCTGCCACCACTTTAAGGAATTAACCTAAATTAACATGATTCTTAAAGCAGTTTTAACTTCTTTCAGGCTTAAGTCTGAAAAGGGAAGAGCTTTTCTAATAAACAGCAGAGAGGTGCTATGCTTGCCCAAGGTCTAAAGCATTTCTGAATTGTTTTCAAAGTGTGCATAGCCCTAGTACTTACATTAGTAAATTGGATAACTGCATAAAGGAAAGTGTCAATAGAAGGCCAGCTAATTGTTACCTAATGAGTGCATGGCATATTCTTTGGAGAAGATTCTTGCATGGGAGAATAGAAACAGTATCTCAGTTCTAGAGTTGTTCTTCTCCCACATGGACAGCCATATTCAATATACTTCAAAGAGGATATAAAACATATTATAAAGCAACAGACAAACATTAACACAACTGGGCTCTGAATGACACTGCGAGCCCACGCCTGGAAACACAGGCCAACAGGATCAAGGCCAATCTGATCTCCGGGGTTATGATGTTCCACAAGGCAGGTGCGGCAACAAAGGAGGCTCTCTTCCTGGGTCCTGCCAGATGACACTTTTTAAATGACAGGACCCATAAGCTGCCCCATAAAAAACTTGGTCCCTTGGCATGAAAGGCTATATAGGTGGTATTGGCCCTAAGGCTGAAAGTTCTGAACCCATGTTTAACTTTCATAGAAATTCTGATGCCAGCCAAAATGAAGGGGATGAAAGAGAGAGAGGTGACAAAAGGGGTCATGGAAGTTTGGTGTGCACTGTGTGACTCAGGCTAGTGATGGAAATTCAGGAAGCCCTTTTGCAGACTAATTCTTATGTCACAGTCTGTCACACAGGACAAAATACATACATTGAAATATATCTTGGACTACTTTTGTTTCTGTTCCATGTTGATTTGCTCTGTAAACTAAATTGGACTATATTATTAAAGGCCATTTGTGTTTCTTTTAGTATTTTTCTTGAAAAAAAGTATACTCTTACAGGCTCCAAGTGAATCAGAACAGCAGGAGTAAAATGCATCTAAGTATTGCAAGATACCACTAGTCCAGCTGATACAATCTCTGGGGTCTTCCTGTACTGGCCAACCAACCACTCATTTTTACTGAATTTCTGAAAAGCCAGCAGGGATGAACTACTGTAATTAAAGAACCATTTTTTCTTTAATAGGAATGAAAATAAACATTGAACTGCGGGAACATGTCCCTGATCAAAGAATGACATTCTTGGTTAATACATTAAAAGCACTTAGTACAGCTATTTATGTTGTACTCAATGAATATTAGAGAGGTGATGAATCTTCAGGGATATGTGAATGTTCAGTTCAGAGAGAATGACACTCCAAAGGTGGGTGGGGATGAAATGGAATAATTAGGACATAATCAATCATATTTATCTGAAGGCCTGACAGCCTTTCCTTCCTCTCTGATACCTTTTAGTCAGATAAGGGTACTTAATGACACTCTCAGCCAGAAAACAACTTTTTGACTGTGCATTCAAGCTTCCAGTAGCTTGTGTTCCTCCTATCTGGCTTTTTCCCATTGTGATCTGGGAATTTTCCATCTATTTATGAAATCTGGGTCATGGCATAATCCTTTTCATTTCTTTAATCGTATCCTGGCTGTGTGCTGCTTTTGAGTTTCACCTTCAGTAACCCCAATTAGAAGTGGGAATTAAGTTCAAAAAATTCATAGAGGAAGATCTAGAGTTCAGATTTTCTGCCTGGTCAGGAAAAATACTGCTGCCATGAGACCATGCAAAAATCCAATTGTTTCCCACAGAGCAGAGAGAAGAGAAAATGTTGGCTCAGGCAAGTAATTTTATACAGCAGATGAGTCAAACCCACTAAGATTTGTTTGTTTTTTTCATTTCAGCATGATCTCAGCAGCAGTCTAGTAAAATGCTTTAGAATAATAAAGGCTAACTTCTTTTTCTAATTATCTTTAAAATAGTCTCCAAGTCTCATCTTCTTGCATGGTATTGATTAAAAACAGCCTTATCTGAAGGGGAATGGAGAATTAGAAAGGATAGCATTCTGCCTTCAGTATACTTCAGTGGGATGGTTTTTTAAAATTATTAAATCAGGGCTTGTAGCCAGACAAACAGTTCAAGATATGTCCAACTTCCAATACGATTTGAAAACTGTTCTGTTTATTGTACAGTGCCCTGCCCACACCAGGGCTCCCATGTTCAATGACCAGCCTGTGTAAAACTGTCAGTTTTACCATCTTGTGTTCACATCTTTTATTCATAAGACCAGCTGAAAACTGGAAATCTAATTCATCTCCCATGGAAGCCAAAATATTCTTTAAATCTTCTTTTAGCCAACTTGGAATAAAGTCTACCTACCAGTCCATCCATAGCTCTTCAACATTTTTGAGCAAGCACCCAGAGACCACGGATGATTGATGGACTTGCTGAGCCGAGCCAGAGAATCCTTTACATCGAACCCTTGCTTTTTCTTTTCTGCCGTTTGTTTGTGTTGCAGTGCTAATAGTCCGGTGAAAGAATGGATGGAGGCTTCCAGAAAGTCTGCAAGTTGCAGCTTTTGCAGCATTCTTCTGTGGGTAGAAGGGCAGGAATCATGCCAGCAACACATTCTTTCAAAGAAAAAAGGCATTACAGGTCTCTTACCACAACTTGGAGCTGCTCCCTAACTTTCAACTATTTCTCCCTTCCATAATACTGCAGCAGAACATAGGTGATGATTTGAAGTTAATAAATAGCACCATGTATAGTCTTTACCAGACACCTCAGGCCCACTGCTGATGTAGAAAAGCTTAACAGTACAAGAAGTTGTTCCAGTGCATTAACCTTTACATGCACTGTTTTGCTCAAGCTGGCAGTTCCATATCAACACAAATAGGAATATGATTCCAGTTGCTTACATTCCAGCATGTAATCCCAATCACTGCCAGAGCCATTTGAATGTTAGTGATGTGCTTAGTCCTAGGAATTTTCCAGACATTTGTAATGTTCACAGTGTAGCCATAATGTTGTTTTCTGAACTCAGAAGACCTGTTGTATAATTATGATTTCTGAATCATAATTATGAAAAATGAAATACAGTAATGGAATTCCACCAAAATGAGTGCAATGGGAGTTTCATAATCTTTTGTCCTTTTTGCTTGGTATTAATGGTGCCAATACTGGATGTCCTCCACAGGACATGAAATGGGGCCATGACTTAAAGTAAAATCTCTTTTCCTTTCCTTTCCTCATATATTCCTCAATGGATATATATTCATATATACCCATTGGTACCAGTTGTGAAGAAGTGGAGATGAGGTTTCCTGCTAACTTTCAGCAACTGGAGTCCTACTTTAAAAAAAGAATGGAGGGCAGGGATTTGCAATGTGCATATTCTGTTACTAGTCCTCACTTATTCTCCCCCAACACTTACATTTATTTGTGTTTCAAATTTGGAATTATCCTTTCCATAGAGCTATGTCTGATGCTGACCATGCAGTATTCCAATACTGGGTCAAAGTGTGTTTATTTGCTCTAGCATTTAAGTTAAACTATGGCTGTTTCTTTGTACTCTGCTTCTCTTCAGAATTTTAATGATGTTAGTGGTTTTGGAAGGTTGTGGATTTTTCCTCCCTTCATGGAATAATCTAGTTTGGAAGGTGTCATATTTAGCCAATCAGGATGGAGTTTATCCAATAGGAAGGGAAGTTTATTCAATTTGGCTTAATTGGTTGAATTGCCACCATTAAAATTACACACTGGTTTTGTTTATGTAAAGACTGTAATTTTCTGTGTTTCTGTACTGCCATAGAACCTCATAGGTATTTATGTTTTCAAAAGCCGGAGGTGGGGTGGGATTTAATATATCCTTTATCTTTCACATTTGAGTGTAATCTGATCCCTATCACACCTAAACTGATTGTGTTCAGCCCTTTGCCCATTCATCTCTGACTGACTTTAGACATCTAGCCTTTTTTTTTTTTTTTTATTTCTTCATTTTTTCCAGATCCCTGTTTTTGGTAACTGGGAAAAAAAAAGCTGGAGAACTCAAAACATTTGCACAACTCTTTATGTCAGTTTTATTGATTGTAGTAAAAATATTGCCCAGATATGGTTTGGAGGTTATCTTGACAAAGTTGGCTATTGCTACTGATTTTATTTTATGTAATTTATCTTTGGTGAAAAGATACACTATGCATTCAAAAAGTAATATTATTGAACATAAATGCTGTAGAATTCAAATATTCTTCCTGCAGAATTTCAGGGCCCTTCCATCTCCCATGCAGATTATATATACCATTGATATATATGATTCTCTTGCTTTATTTTCATTTTGTTGAACTAAGGAAGTGCCTTTGGAATCTCTGGGTTGACAACCAAGGTCGTGTACAATGACTCACCCATCTTCCAAATCTATCTATCTATCTATCTATCTATCTATCTATCTATCTATCTATCTATCTATCTATCTATCTATCTATCTACCTTCATTTATCAAGATTGCTTCTAGTAAGAAGAAATCTTAGGGTACAAAGTGTAAATTGAACTATCCTTGCAACTCTCTTCATAGGCTACTGTCTTGGTTATGGATGAGTTGCACAAGTTCTTCAAAAGGATAAAGTCCATAAACAGCCATAAGGATATCACCAAGTTTCCTGGCTGTTATGGATCATTTTGCCAATTCAAAGCTATTGAAAACAAAAGAACAATGAATTTTTCTCTGATATACAAGGTGCTTTGTGCAAAGTGCATCAACTACCTTATCTTTGCACTTATTATTCCTATTTTATAGATATGAGAATTGGGACTTAGCTACCTAGAATTTCCTGATTGGGTTTCCTCTGTTGGATTAAAACAAAAACAAAAAAATGTTTTAGTGAATGATAGGATATCTCTGTAAAAGTAGTGACACCCTGTAATCTGAAGACTTGTTGACACTCCTCACTATGCAAAATTCTAAAAAGAAATATGCTAGAGGTCAAAGCTAGCTAGGAATGTGATACTTAACTAGCAACATCTATCCTTGGCTTTACCTTTGGTTTTTGATAGGTGAAGGAAGTTTATATTGTATACGTTTCCAGCCACAGCTTCAAAACATCCATTCATGGTTCCCAAGATTCACTGAGTCCAAAAACAATTGAGTGGATGCCCGAGCTTGTATTAACATCTGCACTGGTACAATAAAGGGTGACTTTCCTGATGCTTCCTTTGTGCCACCAATGAAAGTGGTTGTAGGTTCTAGAAAATCCCTAGAACAGGGATTCTTAAACTGTCTGACCCAATTACCCCCTTTTCCAGTCTCAAATAATGTTATTATCCCCACAAAAAACCAGACTCGGTCATTTTACACAAGCAACTCAGCAGTGGCTGTCCCAAACAGAAACCCTCACTCACAAACAAGCAATTACAAAGTGCTCCATTACCCCCAGGTTAGAACCACTGCCCTAGAACCTACAATACGTTCTGCAGCTGTCTTAGAACAAAAAAATCACGATGGTGAAAGAGTCCATTTAAAATCAAGTCCCCTGCTTACTACAGGAATCCAAATTAAGGCAACCCACGTGGCTGTCTAGTTGAGCACATCCAGTGAAGAGTAATAGGTTCCACTGTCAAACTATTCTTTCTAGTATGCCATTGGAATCTGTCTTCTTGTAACTTACATTATTACCAGTCTTGCACTCTAGAATGACCTTGCATAGAACAAGGCCACTAAGGAGTATTAATGCTCAATCTCTCTCAAGTCTAAATACACCCAGTTCTTTCAGACTCTCTTCTTAGGACTTAGTTTCTAAATCCCTGCTTATCCTCATTGCTTTCTCTGAATCAGTTCCAATTTCTCCTTCAGTGTAGTGCCTAGAATTGGGTATAGGTGGGTCTGACCATTACAATGGAATAATTTCTTCTCATGATTTGAAATGTATACTTCTGTTGATATAATCTAAAAATGTGTTCGATTTTTTTTGCAACCCTACCATACTATTGGCTCATAGTCCATTGGAGTTGGGTGGCCAATAAATTATTATTATTATTATTATTATTATTAATAATAATAATAATTTTGTAATCCATTACTATTCTAAGATCTTTTTCAAAATGCTATTTCCAAGCCAGTATTCTTAACATGTTCAATTTGTTGTGGAATTAAAAGGGAGAGAGAAATGTGACAGTCTAAGCAGTAGGTCCCAATGAGATGGACTACTGTGGCATAATCATTTAAGAACATGTCTCATGAAAATGGCAATAGCAGCCTACAGTACCTAGCTGACATTAACTGACACCAAAAAAATCTAAGCAGGGTCAGATCTGATTAGTAATTGGATGAGACACCACCCAAAAATATCAGACTAGGCTGACTAGGATGCTTAAAAAAAGAAAATCCCATAATAAGGCAATGACAAGTTGCTTCTGTATTTTCACCATGAAAATTACAGAGATATGCCCATGAAATTACCAGGAGTCAAGTTTGATTTGATGGAATAATTGCCTTTTTACTGTGCCTGTGCAAAGCAACTTAGATTCACTTTAATGAAGAGATTCACATGGTGGAGGAGTTGCAATTTGTTTCATTGAAGCAAAGAGGCAAAGCACTTTAACTCAGCAAAGTAGTCCTCGACTTATAACCACAATAGGGACCACAAATTTTATCATTAAGTGGGGTAGTTGTTAAGTGAGGCATCATGTGACCACACCCAATTTTACAACATTTTTTGCAGCATCATTAAGCAAATCACCATGGTCATTAAGTGAATCATGTGGTCGTTAAAAAAATCATGCAGTTCCCCATTGATTTTGCTTGTCAGAAGCTGGTTGGGAAGATCGCAAATGGTGATCATGTGACCCTGGGACACTGCAACCATCATAAATACATGCCGGTTGCAAAGCACCTGAATTTTGATCATGTGACTGCAGGGACACTGTGACGGTCATAAATGTGGGGACTGGTCATAAGGCACTTTTTTCAGCACCATCGTAACTTCGAATGGTTGCTAAACAAATGGTCGTAGGTCGAGGACTACCTGTAATGTAGTTGGCCTCAAACTTCTTTACACCACTGCTATAAGAGAAGGTTCCTAGCTGGAAGTCCTTCCACATGAGTTGAGGGGCCACTATGCTACCTATCTGTAATGTATATTGTGGGATTGCTTGTAGCATATGCCATAACTTTCAGCATTTTTGATGAAACTGCCCAGACTGGAAGTGCTCTAGCTGGAGAAAGGTCCTCTTAGCCTTCTTCTATTGAAAAAGACTCCTACCAGTCTTTTCCCATTGTGCAAGCTCTGCTGAATGAGGCTGAGGGAGGCTCTGAAGCAGATCAGGGTGAAGCCACAAAGTTGCTCTCCTTTATTCCTAGAAAGAAAGAGCCCATGTTGCTTTCCAAAGCAGTTTCAAGGGGGCCTCATTCAAACCTTCATTGAAGCAAAGCACCCCTTCAAACCTTTTCACAGCCTTAGTCTTTACTTCTATGAACACATTTCTTTCATCTGTATTCTTCTGCAAATTCCTGCAGAAGATGAAGACCCCTGTTATGGGGAGATTTAATATTTGTGGTCTAATTGAAAATTCTTTAATTACATCCTTCCAGGATCATCAACTTGTTTTAAAAGGGCAAAAGCCTACTGTTGTCCTTCAACTCTACCCTTCAATTAGTTGTCCCATCACCATCTTAGGTGCAGTGAATGTGTTTCAGCTGAGAGCAAAGAGTTCTTTGAATGAAATACTGACATTTTTTTACTCTGCCCTTTCTGTCTGTAAGGGCCCAGGCCAAAGTCAAAGTGGCCCAAACAAAGACACATAACTGGAATATGCGTTCAGCAATTCATAGTATCCCTGGAGTATTGATGTGATATCTTTCCCTGGTGCTAAATTCACTTTATTTTCAAAGAGCTAAAATGTGTTAAACATGACCAGAGGCACAGAGTTCTTCTGACAGAGATCCGCTTATAGAAAGTATATGAAGTAGGAAAATCTTGACAATAATCTTTTGAAGAAAGACTGGTGATGTGAACTGATGTTCTTCCACATCAGAGATTCCCACTACTTTGATAAATAAATTCAGAACTTTTCTTGACTTCTCTCAAATGGCATAATGATTGTGAGCTGAATACAATCAAAGCATTAAACGTGAAGAGGTAGGAAACAATAGAAAACAAAAACCAAATAAATCTCAATGTCATTTTTTACAGTCATCAATACTCAGTTACATTAGAAACCATTATTCTTGTCATTCAGAATTTCTAGTTATCCCCATGCATCCATTGTTCCTCATATGCTTTTGCAATTTACCATAACTCTATAACAGATTACCTGAAATGCTATAATTCGATGTTTGAACATTCCTCCAGCTATTCAGATAATCAGCAGCAACAAATAAATAAATAAATGAGCAAAGATATAATTTAAAGGTTTAAGAGGAAAATTAAATGGATAACCTAATCATAATTTCCCAATTGACCTAGTGATTTCTGAGGCTTGAGGTTATGATCCTAAGAATAAACTGTCCTGTGTTCTTTCAAGGCAGGGAATGACATAGCTTAACCCTACAGGGCTGGTTTGAGGATAAGAACGAACAGTATGACGTTCTTGGATACTGTGGTGATAGAATCATTTAAATAAGGAATGACAACCATTATAACAATATAACCTTTGAAAATTGGAGCATGCAGCTACCACATTATGGAGAACTGGAACAGATTTAAAAGCGCTTAAGTCCTGCAGGATATGGACACAACTACATAGTGTTAAGTTTACTCAGCTCAGCTAGATGCATAACCAGGAAACAGTGCTGCCCAGAAAGGCTTATGAATAGTTAAATGTGTGTGCACCTGTGGGTACTTAACTGATGTCTGAGCACACCACAGATGCGTTCATCCATGCCGTGCATACGCTCAAGGCTCATACTGCCTTTGAGAATATGGCTGAAAACCTTAGTAGTCTCCCAGATAAATTGCACTACAAATGTGGATCCCTACTCAGCAAAACAGAGTAGGAACTAGAGGTTCATAGCCAAGACCACTAGCTAAATACCAGTTGGCCAAATATCACCTTTTTGTATCACAAGTGTGATCAGCAACAGAATGGGCCAAGGTTCAGGAAGTCATGTATTCTTCTCCAGAATGTATGATTCCATTCTACTTCCAGTCCCTGATGCCAAATAACTCAGCATTTTGTGGAATTAAACATGTCCAGCCCTCACTGAACTGCTTTCATTCCTGCCCCCCCCCCCCCCCCCGCAATTTATATCTATGTATGTGGTTTCCTTACAGCCTTTCTATTCTTAAACAAAATTTAAGACCGTTCCAAATCGGCTTCTAGTTCAGTCTTATTGGTAGTGCTGTTTTGACTTCATATGAGATCAAATGACTAATTTACAACTAAAATGCAGGCTAATTATTGCTCCATACTTTTAGTCATGGAGTTGGCATTGTATAGTATAGAACGTGAAGTGCCTTGGGGAACATAGCACTTGTGACCTTCTTGGTCAGACACAGTACAACTCTGAATATAAGGTATCTGGGAGGAGAAAACTGAAGACCATATTCAGCATCAGTGACATTGCAGCAGTTACTCTGCTCACCTACAGGCTCAGGGAAAAGTGATCTATACACTCAGTAACATCCAGCAGTGACAACTGCTTACACAGTACTGCTTTTGCGTGGACTGTTCCCAAGAAAAAGGTCATCCCAGAGGAAATGTGGGCTAGATTTACCCTCGGTTGGGAACGGCTTGCCACAGCTTGCCAGCGGATAGTGTGAGAGAACTCAGAGTCCAGCTGAGGAGGGGAAATGGTGAGGGAGAGAAGTTAATCTCCTGGGGAAAATCAGAAGTAGGATTTTGCTCAGAACGTTAGAAGACCATTTAAAGATAATAGGCTGATTCTTTACTTTTCAAGAAGCCTCTGATATGCCATTACAAGTACTTATACATAATTTTTCTCTGTGGTTAAAAGGCACCCTTAGAAGTCATTACATTGGCTTTATTCCATTAATCATTTAATGGCACCCAGACTGATCTCTGTCCTGATCAGGCCAGCCTTGGGAAATTGTAAAGGTAATGTTGGCTGATGTGGTCTGTTTTTTGCACGTCACTAATTGCGTATGTTTCTGTTTGCTATATAAGGAAGATCACTGCTGTGCAGCATGTTGGGTGTGTATAAGAAATGTCCAAGTCTGCTTAAGCCAAGTGAGCAAGAAGAGCTATATTTCCAAGAATAAATGGGAACGTGCTGAGGAAAGCTAATTGTGACATGAGACAGGACAGAAAGATTTTATCCATACACATGTGCATATAAGTTTTGTTCATACAGTATAGATTGTGGATCTGCCCCATTCAAATGTATCAATTCATGCAAAATGAACTGTAAAAGTCTTCATGTTTAATAAATGAATGAATTATTTAATAATTGGTGTCATGTAATTATCTTGAGCAGGGTTTTTCAGATTGGGTTCTGTGGAATCCTAGGGTTTCATGAGAAATTGTCAGGCTTCTGTGACAGATTAAGGAAGGAAGGAAAGAAAGAAAGAAAGAAAGAAAGAAAGAAAGAAAGAAAGAAAGAAAGAAAGAAAGAAAGAATGAATGAATAGGGTGGAGCTACAAAAAGAAAAGGCAGCAGAACTCTTTTAGTTTGTCCTTCTATTAAAAGGCTAATGAATGCATGCAGTAAAATCTCTTACATTTTTACCATGAAGGGCAAAAAAAAAGAAAAAGAAAAAAGAAATGGAATGGAATGGAATGGAATGGGAAAAAGAAAGCCTGTAAAAGAAACAAATAAACAAACAAACAAATAGAAAAAGGAGAAGTACATTGATTGGACAATGGATGAAGAAGAGATACCCGAGACTCCTATGCTGATCTGCTCCACAGTAAATCCCAGTTTTGTGCATCGTGCACTGTGGCACAATATGATCTTTTCTAAAAGAACACATAAAATGGGACATCACATGGCATTGCTTTAAATATTGTATACTGTTGTTCCTTATCACAGCCAATTGCACATCGTTTGATTTTAACTAGATTTGTTCATTTTAGTAGTAAATGTAATTTCTGAGAACCAGGCTGGTGACAGAAAGGGAATTATTTGCCTATTGTTGTTTTGAAACATTTTTATGCTTCATTTACTGGAAAATGTACTTATCTCAAAAATAACATTAATATTGTAACATTGATATTTTAACATCAATCTGTTCACCCAAAATAGCATATATGAACATACACACTCACTGTCTATCGCCCTCTCTGTCTCTCTCTGTCTCTCTGTTTCTCTGTCTCTCTGTCTCTCTCTCTCTCACACACACACACTTACTAAAGGACAGAATTTGAACTGTGATTTCACAACACACTTTTTATGGTATGCCACATGACAGAGTCATGTTTGTGAGATGAATGGCTATATAAATGTGATGAATGAATGAATGAATGAATGAATGAATGAATGAATGAATGAATGAATAATTTTGGTGTCATTGTGATTAGGACTGGATGCCTATAATGATGAGCCTTCCTATATAATGATCTTTTATTAGAAGTAACCAAAACAGGTTTTAAGATTGGCTATATTTCCATCCCCTGTTTAAACTAAATTATTTGCCTGCTTTATCTCCTGTCCTTCACCTTTTCTAGGAATTTACTCCGTTTTTCTGTCTTTTCTTTCAAAGCACCACAATATGTTCTTTTTGCAGTCAGGGGTGGCTTCAGGGTATGGTCAAAAGCCAAGACTGCAGCCGCAACAGCACAACGGAAGCTGTACCTGTTCTTATAAGCATCACAGAGAAAAAACAGAGCTTTAATCACTCCATTGTGGTCACTATCTTGACTTTTTTGAACATACTCTATTTACAGTTACAGTATAATCCAACATCTTCCCAGATGTTTGTAAAAGGTGGTCATTGTTTATAGCAGCATTTCTCAGCCCTGGCAACTTGAAGATGTGTGGACTTCAACTCCCAGAATTCCCCAGCCAGCCTTGGGGAGATGAAGTCCACACGTCTTAAAGTTGCCAAGGTTGAGAAACACAGGTTTATAGGGTCTAATTTTTAGCACAAAGAATGTCTGGATACTTATTATTTAAGGCAAAGCGTATTTCTTATAAAACTAAGCCAGCAAATTGTAAATGCCAAATGTCTTTGTCTTTATGTAACATACCATACTTGAACATCATATGTTGTTCTCACAAATATGGCACAGGGTTGAACTGAGGATACTAGAGTGCATTGTGAATCTCCTTTCCTCAGCAGTTCTACCAAAAATAAACTTGTTATAATAAATATTTGGATATATCAATCATGCACTAAGTTACATTGAGCTTATTTGCAGCCATGCAGTCATCTTTCCCACATGTTCTCCAGTTAAGAAAACAAATACTTTGTTATATACAACATGAATGGCAAGATAGTTTTCATGGCATACATAAATTTTGAAAATATACAGATTTAAAGCTGATTTAACCCTAACCATTTAAAAGTTCCCCCCTTTTAAAAAAAAAAAAAATTTTTTTTTGGTCCTTTGCAAAATTCTTTTTTTCTGAGAACAAGGAATCGTTTATGCGTTTGTTTATGGATATTCAAGCTATTTTAACAAAGTACGAGTGAGAAGCCTCTGTTTTTATTCCTCTAGGACAGTCAATAATAAAAAAAAAAACCTTTTTCTATATATGCTTACTGGTCAAACTGGGCAAAACAAAGCATTCAGAGCAGCTATAGATGATAGCAATAGATTTTAAATGGGGCTTAAAATAGCAATACCAGATTTGGGCTGCAAATATCTGGATGACAGTGAAATGGCAGCAAAGAATTAAAGTTTGCTGTATCTCTTTGCTGCCAACTTGCATTCATCTGAAGCCCAGATGCCAACTTGTGCTCTTTTGCAGCCCAGATCTGGCAGTTCTGGCTTATAGACCATCTACTCCAATCTACTTTTTGGAGCGGGAAGCTCAAGGGCAGGATTAGCTCCAAAATATGGCTAAATTGTTACGGGGTGAAGACCTCTACCAAGGGAGAAGAAACTTACTGCTGAATGTTCTAATCAAATAGAACCAATGGGCTTTATTCCATATAACATAAAGACCAATTCAACAGTGACTGGACTGTATTTTTCAATTTGCCTCTTCAGCAATGGCAGTTAACAAGAGGAGAAAATGGTGTTTATCTTCATGTTGAAAATATGGCTTTGCTCCTCAAATTGCTATTGAAGGCATCAAGCTGGAGCAATAAGGCTGAAACCATGAGTTGTTTCTTATATCATAAATTCTTACGCTGGCTCTGGGAAATAACTAGCATGATGCATGAAGAATATTTATACTTCAGAGTAGATGGATAACATAAGTAGGAGCATGAACACACACAAAAAGATGCTATAATTCTGAGGGTCTGCAGTACTGGTATTTATGGAGACTGCAGTGCTTCTGAGTGAATATCATGTACCACTATTTGTGCTGAGAACATCTTTTGGTACCGCATACAAGTATACAATGCTGCAGTTATAGGAGAAATGGATGGTCTTTCAAATCCATGTCAATGGAGTTGTGTCACATTGCAACATGGTGTATCACTTGCATTGCATTACAAAGGAGAAGAGCTTCTAAGATGAGTCTTTCAGCTTTGGATCTTTTTTTTCCTTTAATATTAATGCATGCCTGCTAGTACACATCTGGTTTATGTTAAGTGTCAAAGTGGATGTTTACCCCATAACTGCAGTCTCTTCTGCTGACCTGTGTTCTGTTGTCACAGATTTGGCTGCGGTTACTGCAGTTTTTCTCTTCAGTCACTCATTTGGATCCCTTTTAGAATTTTGGAACTTCTCCAGGTACCTTGTTCTATTTTGCTGTGGTTTGGAAGCAGCCAGAGCTATTCAGTTCATGACTGATTTCTAAATAGTAATATGCAGCATTGTGTTGTCACTTTCTGGTATTTTTCCCCCTGGCAGGAAAATGAAACATGAAAAAGAGGATGTTAGTAAAGTTTGTAAAGTACCTCAAATTCTGTTTTCTTCAAAAGAATAATGGTGTGAAGGAGGCAATAATGCTTTAATTTTCCATTACATTGAGCAAGGAAGGAAGAGAAGATGGGGGAAGCTGTTTGAAAAAAGATGGGAAGCTGTCCATGATAACTGTCTTCTACTCCTCAAAACATTGCTGCTGCTGCTGCTGCTGCTGCTATCCCCCCCACTCCTCCTCCTCCTCAAACTATTTCTCCCTAGAACTTTTCTTGCAGATAATTTAATAGAGTCCACATGCAATTGTTCACAACTGTGGAGTTTCATGAGCGTGGATTGAAAATTATTATGCGTATAATTAAGTGGTTGGTCCTGGGTAGGAAATGAAGCTTCTTGACAGATCTACACCCCACCCCTAATGAAGGGTAGAGACAGAGGAGATGAATTTGCCGAACTATTCTCTAGGCTGACATCACTTCCAGTCATTTTAATCATAATAGATTATAACTCCTCTATGCAAGAATCATGACTGCAAAGGCACTATAATTGAGAAAGCTGCTACTGTATGTTTCTCAAACACAGTCTTCAAACTAAGCAGATTAAAGAGGCAAAAATTGTATGAGGACCATTTGTTGGTGGCTGTGGCACTGCTAGCATGTCAGTATCATGAATAAAACACTTGGACCTGAGTGACAACTGTCTGTCCATCAAGCATTGTCTGTATCAGCATTTCTTAAATGTTTCAAGATCATGGGACAATAAATTATACTTTTTAGGAGAAAAATGTATGGCTACTTTTTTTTAAGGGGAAAAAAGAATATTAAAGCATGATTTCATAATACTCTATATTTCCTTTACAGTCAATACATTAGTTAAAAATGTTAGTGGGATGTCTGCCTGAACATGGACATGATGGCATCTTTCATCATCAGGGTCCTGAGTAAGATGGGTAGAAGGCAGTCTTGGAGTCAGCAAAATCTTTAGCCTGCTTTGATATTTGATCTTGGTTGTAGAAAGTGATAAAAATTCACTTTCACAAAGATTTGCTGAAAGTGTGGCAGCATCTTCAAGAACTCTTCACTTAATGGCTCATATTTGTGATGAATTTTAATTCCAAAGTCTCCTAGTGATTTTCCCCCCAATTGTTTCAATGTGACATCTGCCAACATCTCCTCTCCTTCATTCATAGACAGAATTCTTGTTTGACTAGTGAAGCTAAATGGATGCAAATTCATAGGTTTTGGGGGGGGGGGGTTCCTGATTGCTGGAGGACAGTTCATGGAACATCTTCAAGAAACCATGAGGTTCTATGGAACATACTTTCATAGGCATCTGGTACAGATCACAACTACATAAATTGAATCACCATAATATATCACCCTAGACTTTGCCAGGTTGAACAATATGGACTTTCTGCTTCTATTCATGCCAAATAGTTCACCAGCATGCTGGTCTCTATCGGTGGTAATCAGCCCCTGCTCTTTTGATGAAATAAACATATTTATGCTATGTAGACTTTTAAATCAGCCCAGTGGAAAATGGAACGCGAACGGTTGTTTCAATTTTACTCATGGTAAGGGGAATCTATGATTGGTAAAAATATGTACTGTGAAGGTACGTCCCCCCCCCCCTTTTTTTTAATGTTAGTGTCTGAACATAGTGACCTGATCTGGACTGGGAACATCATGCATGAGAAGGAGGTGATTCCTTCCTTCTCCCCAGGCCCTTTCCTTCTAAAAATTTACTGTAAATCTCCATGCTACAGATTTAATGTATTGTGCAATTTTCACCTTAAAGTAGACCCCCAAACAAGTCCCATTTATTTCAGTGGGTCTGCCCTTAACTACAATGACATTGGGAATTAACTAAATTTCTGTATCAGATTGACTGGTTCCCTGTGCTATAGTGCATTCAGCATGTACAGTAGCATATCTGACATGATACTCACATTTTTTAATATTTCATCTGGCAATACACATACATGGTCACAGTTGCTAACTTTGATGATGTACAAATGTGCTTTGTGATGTTATGATGCAAGCACTACTCTTTCATACTTGTGTTGTGACATCACACACAAGTATACCAAGGTGAGGTGTTTATGTTCCAATGCCTAATTTCAAAAGATATTACTTAGGTGTTAAAAGTCAGTTTCCTATATGAAACTGTTTTCATATAGTTTTGGGTATTCTTTAGGGCCACTGTTCTCCACTCTGTTCTGCATCATCATTTTCTACCCACTTAAGGCCCAGAATTGTACTGCCTTGCATGATGTTTGCAGTGTGAAGCCAATGCACAGAACAAACCAAGGTAGAATGGAAGCTATATTTCTTTGCTGATTTAATAGGATGCAATGACCCCATCACTGTTTGTTCTTGATACAGTGACTGAATTGTTATTAAAGGAAATTGTGTTTCCACTGGATTAAGATAATTTACAGATATACCAAATTTTTCAAACCTACTGGAAAAATGCATTAAAGCCGTTTTATATCAACACTCTATTTCACTTGGAATATTCCAGAATTTTCAGTGGAAATGTTGTGTGCAAGGCATTCCTAAACATGTTTGCTTTGGAATAAGTCCCATGGAATTCAGCAGTTTTATTGTCATATGCAAAGAAAAAATTCCACAGCATGAAACTGCAGCTACTTTATGTACTCTGGACGTTTAGGATAGTTTGAAAATTGGTTTAAAACACAGGATAAGGAGTTACAAAGGTTTGACTGATCTTGCGGTTAGAAATCTTTGTCTTAGGGGCTTGATTTATAATTCACTTTCTGATGAGCATGACTCTGTTTGCCTTGACTTTGGCCTCTTCTTATGAAGCAACTCCCCAACCTCTGGGTGACCCTATTGCAGGTCAAATCAATACAGCTCTGTGACTCTAATTTATAATTGGCTCCTATTTTTCAACATAATGTCCTGCTATTTCTGACAAGTACTTCTGGACCTCTGATTGTCTTTTCTTTTGTGATTATCAATATCGTGTTCTCTATCTTTTGTTTTTCTGTCAAAGGTTGTGGTCTTTTGTTCTTTGTGGTTTTTCTAATGTCCAATTTCATCTGTACCTTTGGGCCTTCTTTTACTTAGATTCAGGGATCTGCAAAAGGTTTGTTTTCCTTCGCCTTTTAGGGTTGCCAGCCCACAGTCTAACAGACGATAGATCTACAGGCTTCATGATCAATGCCCACATGTTCTTGTCTCATAACATTCTTGCAGTCACCTTCAAGTGTTTTCTTCAGAGTTGACATGTTTGATTATCAGAAAGAGGAATTACTTTGTTTAGGGTTAATTATATCCATTATAATATTTAAGGATCACAAATATTGTCCTAGTGTGATCATGAGTAACAGACCCCCAGAAGGGGGATGTGATATAAATGTACCCTTATTAGTACATGTTCTAAGCACATTCATTGCTTGGGGGATACGTTCTAGATGGGCTATTGTTGGATATATAATGACCCTTTGAGACTCAGAATGCTTCTTCCCTAGTCAGGAGGACGCCAACTAGAGGAGCTGCACCAACGTGCATGTCTTTTGTTGAAGTTATTAGTATTACCTTTTATAGAGCTTACAATCTTATTTTAAGCCCTTTCTATGTTGTTTATTAGTATAGTTTTAATAAAGGAATCTGCATTGTTTATTTATGTTGGTATCTAGTTACAACTGGAATTTCTGGCCAAGACCATAGCTGATGGGCAGCTAAGAAGAAAAAACTGCTTAAATTAATTATATACTGCTGTTTAACGAAGTCCTGAACATTCAAATTATGTCACTGACGTGAAAAGCAAGCATTTCAGCCAGAACAGTGATTGGAACTCAGATAAATTAAACAAGTTGTTCCTACTTTCTTAGCATGTCATGTTTGTTTAGCCCTGATCCAGCTGTTGCAGATCACTACAATGGTGTTCTGGTGTTCTCATGAGATGTCAACAGTCTTGCACAAGATCTCACACAAGATCTGAGATTTCATCAGATATCATGAGAAAATGCCAGTCGGGGTGCCTAGTGGTGAGTGAACACTGGTTGGAGGGGGTGTTGTTGAGGGTGGCAGGAGGCACTGAGTGCATGGGCAAAACAGCTCTGGGAATCCAGACAACCCCTGAGACTGTAGATTGTTTGTTAGTTTGGATATGGCTGGGACCCTCAGACCTGGGGATGAGCCAATATGGGTTGGGGGAGGAGGGGATCTCTGGGGTTTATGGATGGGCCAGGGGGATCTCTGGGGGTTTAAGGATGGGTTAGGGGGATCTCTGAGGGTTTAAAGATGGACCAGAATTCTCTGTGGGGGTCGGTAGTGGGAGGTGTGGTAGGAAACGGGAGGGTGGGTCACTCTCAGGAAAGGTGGCCTTGATGTCTTGCATGGGTGCCACATTCCAGCCCTCTGGCTCAACCCCATTTCCCGATCAACAGACCTTCAGAGACCCAGGCTTTCAGCTACCACTTTTGAACGCCAGGTCAATCTGTAATAAGGCCTCTCTCATTTGTGATCTGATCACGGATGAGATGGCTATCCTAGTGTGTATCACTGAAACTTGGTTGGGCTTGGAGGGGTGTGTTGCCCTTTCACGGTTATCCGAGATTCTCTGGTGACATTCAGGGGCTCTGGTTACTGGATGCCAGACCCTGTTTGTTAGATTGGGTTCTAGGGATCAGTTGGGACTGCTGCTATTGTAACAGCCTCTCTGCTGTGTAGCAATCTCTCTGCCTGAGTTCCTTGATTCTGTGGCTGGTTGGTAGTGGAGTTCCCCAGGCTTATGGTCCCAGGGGGACTTCAGCCTTCCTTCTCTGGGAGTGAAGACTGAGGTAGCTTTAGCCATGGGCCTGTCCCAGGTCATCAAGGGCCCGACACATGATAGTAGTCATACTCCTGATCTGGTTTACCTGTCAAAGTAGTGGCAATGTGATTTGGAGATGGGGGAAATTTCCATTGCTCCCTTGTCATAGTCAGGTCACTCTCTGGTGCTGCCCCACACCTCAGGGAGGTGAATTCTATTAGATCGATCTGCCCCAGGTGACTGATGGACCTGTTGGGTTCCAGAAGGAGCTTGGGGTTGTTTCTGAAGGCCTGCTGCATGGCCCAACCAAAGCCTTGGTTGCTGCCTGGAATGAGAAGGCAGCAAGGACTCTGGAATGGACTGCACCCATGTGACCACTCTCTACTTGTGGATCCTGGTTTACAGAGGAGCTGAGGGACATGAAATGGGTAAAAAAAATGCCTAGAGTGCCACTGAAGGGTGATGAGGAGTGACCCTGACTGAGCATGAGTTAGAGCTGCTATTAGGGCCTACCAAACAATGGCAGAATGTCAGTATTTGTCTGCCCTTATTGCATCCATTAGCTTTATTCAAGGTTATCCAAGCTCTCCTGGGACAGGGGCTCAGAGCATTACCTGTGGGGTTGTTGTGAGGAATACACTAGGCATCTGTCAGATAAAGCCACTCAGATTTGCTCCAAGTTGAACTCCAGCCTTGAAGCAGATCCTAGGCAGGTGACTGATATTGTATGACTTAATTCACTTGTGCAAGATCTCATAAGATTTCAAGACAGCACAATATGTGCTTTAATGAGATTCTGTGCTCAGTCAACATCGTTATTTTATTATATTTTTAGTATGGTGACTATCAGGTCTTTCCTGATGGTCAACATTAATAACACACTGGGTGGGCAGAAAGTTTGCCAACCTCTATACTAGTTAAGCTCTTCAATCTGAGGAAATCTGGCCATAGATGTCTAAGAAACATCCTTTCCCAAGTTAGTACCCTTTGCATGTATGAAAACATTTAGAAGCTGAAGTTCAACAAATCCTGAGGACACCAGTTTGGGAAAAGCTGCTGTATTCCACTTTGAAAAAGACAAAAACACTCTATTTCCAATCCATTGTTGCATTTATACACCCATAAGCCCGTCACATCCTATTTCCACATGAGCTTGAAGATTTGTTTAAATCCATATAAAATATACTCTGTCAGAATATTTCAAAAGTGTGAAAGACCATGCATGACTAAATATCTGTGAGCTTTTTTTTCTATTAAGATGTATCACTAATAACACTACAACTCTTCCGTCTTGGTGTTGGACAGCTGGAAAAGCCTGGATTGGTCTTCTAAAATCAGTGATGGGCTGAATGTTGAAACTTAAATCAGAGGAGAAACAGTCAAAGAGGGTCCAGATTCAATAAAAGTCAGTTTTGGACAAAATTGGCTCCCTTTGAAAAAACAAATTCATAATTTGTGATTCTCCTGGGTTTGGCATGATTTTTAGAAGCCCTGGAACATTTTTGCTTAACTTGGTGCTTCAAATACATCAGCTAATAAAAAATAGGGATCTTTGATCTCTGAATTACTTATTTATTTGTTTTTTTTTCCCTACTGCTTTGCATTTTTTACAGGTTTAATTGTTTTTATCGTTTTTGTAAAAATAGTAGTGAAAATGTTACATAGAAAGAAGGGATGATGAGGATGATGATGGTGATGATAAATAATCTCATCTATTGTGGCTTGTATATATGAGCAGGTTGCCAGAGTGGATGAGGCATATCAATATGCAAACCAACTTAGCCTGTTTTTCATACTATTGGCAGGCTATTTCTGATGCACGTAAATTGAGAGCATTTCAGTATACAGTGGTACCTCGGGATACGAACGCCTCTACTAACGAACTTTTCGGGTTACGACCAGCTCCAGCCGCAAAAATTTACCTCAATGTGCAAACTCCGCCTCGGGGTACGGCCATTTTTCCGGCCTGACACGTGGTCCGTGGCCATTTTCCTGCCCCTGACACGTAGTCCGCAGCCGTTTTCCTGCCGCGCCGCGCCGCGCCACGCCCAGCCGTTTTCCTGCCACGCCGCGCCCGGCCATTTTCCCGCCGCGCCGCGCCCAGCCGTTTTCGCGCCTCACCGCGCCGCGCCGCACCATGCCCGGCCGTTTTCCCATCCCTGACGTGTGGCCCACGGATGCCAGAATGGATTAATGGTAATTACATTGAACCTTATGGGAAAATTTGCTTCGGGGTGGGACCAAATTCGGAGGGCGGAACGGATTAACCGGATTTACATTGAACCCTATGGGGAAATTTGCGTCGGGTTACGACCAACTCGGGATACGCCCAGCTTCATGGAACGGATTAAGTTCGTATCCTGAGGTACCACTGTATTCTATAACCAAAATGAACCAAGGTTCCACATAATTGAATTGATTGAAATTCATGGAAGTAAAGTGATCAGGAAAAAGAAAAATATCTCATTATAAATATCTTGCAGACTAAAGCTTCTATTTTCTTGCATTGTGTGCCACTATATTAACAACCTCAGCTCACATCTAGTATTTCCATTTCCTGCAGATTATAATAGTCACACTCTTAGCAATGGGAGACATTCAAATCTAGTAATATGAATTCTGGCCTTTGTACCTGGCAGTTTCATATCTTACCAACATTTTGTCATAAAAATTCATTGCAGGATCTAAAACATTGACCTGCAACCATTAACAGTATGCTGACAGGGAACGTTATTTTTAGATTTAATCAGCTTGTACTTTTGACACCTATTCAGTGATGTGCCTAAGCATGCAACAAACAATATTATCAAAAAAGCTAAAGATTGTGGAATAAGCTGGCTCATTCATTGAGGAGAAAGGAAGGGAATATTGCCTTTGCTTCCTGAATACTTCCTGCATTTTACTGTTAATTATTAAAACATATCAGCGCTAAACTACAGTCATAAACTTGTGATCCTCCAGAAATGTCCATTTATATAATGGAGAATGTTTAGAATTGTTTTGTGGTGGGCCAAGGACCATAGCAGTAGGCAGAGCAGTGATTCCATTGTGTCAAGCAAATGGCTGGGGTTGGGATTTCTGCTCATTTGGAAGAGCAGTCTGGGGAGATTCTTTGGATCTTTAAGTTTAACTTGCCTATTTTGATCTGTTGGTTCAAAGTTGAGAGTTGGCTTGAGAGTTGGGCTATCATTTTCCAGTTGCAAAACTCCAGGTGACCACTAGATGGTAGCAAAGTGAGGCCAAAATCCTATTTACTGCCACCTACTGGTCAACTGGAGATTTGCAGCTCAGGTACAATAATCCTGCTTGAGAAGCCATTTGAATCTGGGTCTCCCCAGTCATAAATCAGCATTTTAATTACATCTACCGCAAATTTGCTGCTGTCTGGTAGATGCCCAATTTTTTTACATCTTGGATGATTGCCCTTTATGAATTCTTATACTTTCCCCTTCCATAAGGGACCAGGAGCAACAGAATCATAGCAACCAGAATGGATATGACACTTAAGGCCACTATCTGTGCTGGCTGCTGGTATTGCCTCCTTGGAGCAGAAGTTTGAGAAGGAGACTCTTTTCTTCTTTAATCTTTTAAAAGTCTGATCATATGCATGTGAATCAATCTATCCCTTCATTTCAACATAAACACTCACAAAATGCATGTCATCCAGGTACAAACACTTAGCTGCTTTGGAACAGAAGTATCAGAATAACCACAATAGAGTTGTTCAAATAGTTTACTACTTGAACTGGGAGAAAGAGGGGTCTGGGTTAGGGGACAGATGGACATTGATGATAGAAGACACTGAGGAAGTAAAACAAATGAAGCCAATTTTAATTGTATTTATTATAGGGCTGCTACATCTGAGCTGCAAAGATCTGGATCTAGATCTAACAATTGCCTGGATTTTTGCAATCCAGATCTGGTCACTGTAGCTATTTGCTACCTTAAGCCTTAGAAAGAAAGGAAAGTATACATGCTTTGAATTAGTCAATCAATCAGTAAGTAATCCACTGCAAACAATTATAATTGTTGGAGGCCAGAGAACAAAGACAACCTAATGGTATTAGCTTCATTCTCCAACAATCTTCTGCCATAACAAGGGTTTAGGGATTCTGAAAACAAACATTAAACAATATCAGCACCAATAAATCTGAGCTGAACATCCATCCATCCATCCATCCATCCATCCATCCATCCATCCATCCATCTTTCCAGACTTAGTAAAGAGGAAGGTATTTCCATTTGTGCCAAAAGATAGATGGCTTGCTTCAGTAACAGAATCAATTTGATTAGATCCCCCCTTTGCTTTTTAGAGCTGGGACCCTCTCTACCCTCCCTCCCCCCGCCACTTCTTCTCAAGCGAGCAGCCCAGGTGGCAGATCCAGGCACCTCTGTTCTGTTAGCCTTTTAGTGGCATACTAAGAGGGGGAAGATGATGGCTATATATGAGAAAAGTGTTAACACAGTGGAGTCCACTCAGAGACTTTGAACAGAGTCCTGTCATACTCTGCAAATACCTTTGCAAACAGGCAAAACAAATATATATAAAAAGACCTCCCTGGGCTATCCTATATACCAGGGTTCCTCAACCTTGGCGACTTGAAGATGTGTGGACTTCACCTCCCAGAATTCCCCAGCCAGCATTTACTTCACACAAGCATGGCTGGCTGAGGAATTCTGGGAGTTCAAGTCCACACATCTTCAGGTCGCCAAGGTTGAGGAACCCTGCTATAGACGTCTACTCAGAAATAAGTCCCATTATTAATCCTTAAGAGGATACAGAATTGCAGATAAATTACTTAAAATACAGAATGTGATTGGGAGTACACTGGTGATTTAAGTAATAGACTCAACCCAGAGTAAATTTGGCTGTACTTGAAATACAGTAAACAGGGTTACATAGATGCAGCCGAAATGGTCCCATTACCCAACACAAGCTCTACTTTAGAGCCTTTATTTCTAAAAACGTGCTGTAAACTAAAATAAATTTTAAAAATTAGAACTGTATATATTATTTAAAAAGTGTCCATATCTAAAAATATCTGTGCATGCATGATCTTGAAAAATATTTTAATGAAAATATCTAATGCACGCATTATTAAAAGCTGCTATTTGTTGAAAAAGCCACTACTATAGTTTGTGAATAGATATGAATTAATTATATGCAAACAAATGTTTTTAATAAATATTTCTGAAGGGCATGTATTGATAATAATAACAAAAATAATAGACTTGAACCTCTTGTTTGCTTACGTAATCACTAGGCTCATCAAATCTTAATGCACTTTGAGATTCTGTAGTTTCATGTTATCAAATAGTTATTTCTATCTCTCTTCCTATACAATTAAAAGTTTGTTCTTTGAAATATATCTTTGCAATTTTATCAATTCTTATCAAGTAACCTATGTCCTTGGAACTTCTCTTGGTTGTTGGTCTTCCTCGGCAACCTTCCAACAAAGTTACTGAAATATGTTCTACATGGAATTACACCCTTGGACTATGTAAAAATGACAATTTTAGCAAATTGCACTCTGCAAATGGTGACTTCTGCCAAAGCAAATTGCTTCTCTTATTTATGATCTGAACTGTCTACTAGTTTTTTTTTCAGATGACATTTGAAGAAGGTTATGTATGTGGTCTTAAAATACTGTAGAATGGTACTTTTCATCCATTTTGTTTAACTATAAAGTAGGCAATTAAAAGCTGTCCTCAAACAAAACTCATTCTTTTTAAGAAATGGGTGTAATATGTTGTTGAGTATAATGAGCAAGTATCTCTCCTGATAACTAGGCTCACATTCTGTGCTAAGTTATGGCTTGTTTAACCATGAATTAATGAGCAATCCATAATGGTTGGTTCACACAAGACTGAACAGATCATATTATGCCTATGGCTTCATGTGATGTGTGACCCCAACCAATTTGGTTACTATCCTATCAAGGTAGAAAGGAGTAGAATGGAGAGGTTTATCAAGATCAATGTGATAGCACAAAAAAGCTTAGAACTTGTCAGTTAAAAAACTGTGGGAAAAGATCTATGAATTTTCACATATTTCAAATGAAGATGTTGGTGTTATGTTTTTTTAAGTTTTGAAAAAACAGAGCACATGGTAGACACAACTGTCAATATCCATACCAAGGCTTCTTTGTAATGCCAGATTTTCTTGGTTGCTTTGACATAGGGAGGTACATATCTGAAATTAGACTACTGATCCATTTACTTCAATACATAGTGGCTAGGATCACACATTACATTAAGCCATGGCTTGTTTAAGTATTGGCTGTTGAATAAACTACAATTGGCTCAATTCACACAGCATGGTAATCTATAAATCATAGTATATAAATTACAATGGCTGCATGCACAAACATCTAAACTGAAACCAAACAAGCAAGGTTTTGAGTTAGCTGCATCCTATAACCAAGGATTTACAGAAGTGTCTGATTTGGGAACAGAACCCTTCAGAGAAGTCCAGAATGTTCAGTCTCCTTCTGGACCCTGTTAAACCTTCACGCTGAACCAAGAGATGGCTCAACAGTTTCCAGAATTAAATCTACAGGCTCAGATGTGGACTGAGGTGACTCAGACATCATGTTCCATTCCCAAATCAGTAAGTTGTGTGCATTCTAAACATGGTATGAACTAAGCATCAACTGTAGTTCTAATTCTTATTTTAGTTAGGAGCTCCAATTCCAACTGGATGGAATGGAACGTATTGGGAATAAAGACACTTACGTTATTATGTTATTCTTCCACTTCCACCCCTACCATTGAAGTGTAGGTCTTCCAATGAAGAAACTCCTTCACATGCTATTTCAGGGACAGGACGGAGTGAAGCAGCCACTTTAGACAGCTGCTTTTGATGGCTGTTATAAAAGAACAATACACTGTAGTTATTTAGTATTTTGTTTCTTGTGCCAGGGAGCAAAAAAGGCACTTGTAAATTTTTCTGTCTTAGCTGCCAAAATAGGTTCACTAACCGAGGGGGTGGTGGTGGTGAAATGCTTTGGAGCAATCCTGAGGATTGTTTAACTTCAAATTTAAACAAGGAGCATTGAGCGTGTTACAGTATATTCTGTATATTGAGTGTGTAGTATATTCAGAGTATCTACACCTGCTTAATGGTCAGTATGCAAGGAAGTATGTGTGGGAGTGTATTTTTTAAGTGAAACTGTTAAATCATGACAGGAAACCACTTAGCATAATGGCGGTTCTGTTCATTTAGTGGGCACAATTTCCATCCAAATTATGAAAAGGAGACTACGTTTTTCCACTTAATGCAATTCTCAAAAGATACCATAAGCCATAAGTTAGCAATCTTTTCTGACCAGAGTTACCATTGCATCAACCTGTCTAATGAAACAGCTAAAATTGCACCAGATTGCCTAAAATGCTGAGATTTTATGCAAGAACTCCAATTCTCACAGGATTTCATCATTCTCAGATGAGGTCTAAGATTCTGGCAATCTCCTGATATGTTACTGCTTCAGGAATTGTTGACATTTAAAAAAAGAGTTTTCAGATAATGATTTTGGGAGGGCAGATAGTCCCTGACATCCATGAGCACCATGCTTATTGGTCCCTGCAGTAAGTGGCTTGATGAAAGGAATACCCTATTTCTATCCAGATAAGATGAGAATCAGAGCCCTGGCCAAACCCAATAGATCTTGGCTGGCAACCGAAGTATATGAACTGGAGAGAAGAGGATGGTTCCTCTTTGGCAGCTGCCTTGTTCTGGCTGGCAGCCAGTTGCCATCAGCCCAACAAAAATGAGCTAATTTTTCAGTGGTCTGAGCCAGAAGTGAAATTGGACAGGTGCCTCTGCATAAAATGCAGCCTACATATTTTCGATGGCCCACCCTTTGCGATTTCTTATCATCTCAAACTTCTCACAGGTATTTGAGCTGTTTGCTGGCAGCAGTCCCTAGTGTGAAGTAAGGGATCTGCTCCCCCTCCCCCTGGCCTGCTGCCAGTTATCTTGTCGTGCTGCTTCAGCGCAACAGGCAGATCAGCTGCCAGCAACGCACTGACCCAGATTACCCCACCAGGGAGTGCGCTGTGTGGCAGCTCTGGCTTTGCAGGGCTGCAGAGGGGAGAAGGCTGCCGCAGACTCACAGGCCCCTTGTGCAAGACCTCCCACCAGGCCGCTTTGCCACTTAATGAGCAAACCAATGATTCAGTCACTGTTTATTCTCAAGGGGAACAAACTTGACAAACAGGACTGCAGTCTGATCTTCCTTTCATGTCCACCGGCTGCTCGTTTTCCCCTATATTTCCCCTTAATATGGGCAGGTTGATGGAAAGCACTGCAACATTACAATTTGTGGGTCTTCCAGTTGACAGGAAGAAAGAGCCACTGTGAGAATGCACCCTTCGCAAGGGAAGGGAGTACCACAGTTCTGCACCACAAGCAAACTGATGGCAACAGCTGAGGTTCAAAGCCCGGCAGTTACAAACTGTGTTATGAAATCTCGATGGGTCAGGAACAAGCTTGGAGCTGGAATAGAAGGTCATTGCAGCAACACTGCTACCAGAACAGCTTCCAGTATCTGGCACAATTATTTGTTTTATTTTTAAGCGGTTTTCATTTTAACTTGAGCTGAATAAAATTGACTGGTGTGGGAAGAGGGCAGCTCCTGTCTTGGACTGAAAATAATGTTTAGGTGTTTTGGCCCTCCTCTCCAATTTCCTTTCACTTCATCTTTTGTGTTGTAACTTTGAAAAAGTCAATATCTGAGTTTATATAGTGGTAGATCTACATATGTGTGAGGAAGAAGGGGGCTGTAAAAAAAGTCAAGATGGCAGCTGCAATGCAGGTAAAAGGACCAGGGCTTCAATTATGTAGCTGCAGGTGCTATCCTGACTTTTTTGACCCCACCTCACCCACACACAGATGCCCCTGGCTGGAGATACAATGAATTAACCGGTGTGACCCAACAGAGGAGAGTTAATTCTTTTGAAGATGCTCTTCCTTTCCAAAACACAAAAAAATATAAGAGTGCTACAGTTCTATGTCATGCTATCACTTTGCTAAGAGAAATTACTCTTGCATTGTCCTCTTACTTTTGGTGGTGAAACACACTGAAGAAGGAAGCTTAGAAGTGTTAGTGAGCTCTGTAACTCGTCTCTTTATACCTACACTGAAGAATATCCCTAACTGGAATGGAAACCACAGAGAGATGTTCCAGATATATGAAGTGGCATAAATGACTCACTGATCCATTAACACTTCCGCTTATAATGACTCTTGCACCTAACAAGCAGTGACATGATCCTTTGCAATCCCAGGAAGGCTGAATCCCTTGGTCTGTTTTGCTGTTGTTTATGACATGCTGTGTGAGAGAAGGATACAAAGAAAGGGAGGGAGAGACAGCCTAAATAGGAGTTAGTTAATTTGACTTTGAAAAATAACATGGTGAATAATGTGGGTGAACTATTCAGGATGCCCAGTTTAATAGGACTTCAGTATGCAACAAGGGAATCTGCTTAAAAATCTGCCCTTGGCACTATAGCTCAAGGCAATTAACTCAAAAAATATTATTGATCAGGCAGTAAGGACTGAAGCAGACTTCAAGCCATTGGTGATTATTAAAACACTTGCATTGTTTGAATGTTTTCCTTTACCTGGATCATGGCAACACCACTCAAGGCAAGCATTTAAAACATTTTAATATAAACTATGGTTGACAGTAGTTAAGCTTATATATCAGGAAGTATTTGCAGGTATTTCTAATAATTTATACCCTCTCACACTCCTACTAATCATGATATTTTTACCTGAAGTTTGTGAAGCAAATTATATCACAAATAATAATGTAACATTGACTATGATATATGAGGTGCATGATATTATATTATTATTCCCCCTGCAAAAAAAAGATCCCTGCAGTAACATCACAGATCAGCAGTAGATATGGGCTACGGGTTCAAAGTCATCACACAATTACCTAAATTTACAAATGAATTAACAGCATCTGAATCTCAACTTTACTCTGAAATATGTCACTCAAAAACTTTATAAGTATTTGTAGGGCTACCAGATCCTGCTGCAAAAATCCAAATAACCGTCTGATGGCAGTAAAGAGACACAGGAACTCTTAAATTGGCAGCACACATAGTCAAACAGGTGGCTTGAAAGAGGCAATCTGTGGTCCTAGGATCAGCATAATGGATACCTAGTTTCCTGCTGGAAATGATGGGAGGAAACTAAGCAATCTGGTTTCCAGCCAGATCATTGGCAACCAGATCTTTGATTTTTCTTGAATGGCAGCAGAAAACCAGTAATCTTCCAAGTCAATAGGAGAATAGGAGAGAATGGAATGATAGAGGAAGACGATGTGTGAAAAGAGAGAGAGAATGATTGTAAGTCTATAAGTGTTTATATGTAGCCTCTGATCTTATATATAGGATTCTTTAATAAGAATCAACACAATTTTATTACCACCCTTCTACCTTATATTGGGGTGGAACATGATATTTTCTTTCTTAACTTATATAAAGAAAGTGTGATTGTTGCTTAACTGAGTGGAATATTGAATTTTTACTAACACAGAAAAGAATAATTTAATTACATTTTAAGCAAATCCCTGTGAATTCCTTGGATGCTCATATGTAATATAACAAAATTATTGGAAGAAATCAGCATGTTGAATGTCTGTTTGGGCGAACTGACTATTCACTTGAATACAAATCTATGCTTAGTTATGAATATCAGTCAGTAACTGGCTTAGAAAGATAAGCAACTGTTTATTAGCCTGATTTGATCGCTGTGAAAGTAAAAAAAATTTTTAAAGCCTTCTGAATGCTGATGTGAACTTCTTGAAGGAAAGCCAGGGTACCCATGACTGTGATGTTTTAGAAACAAAGTAGTATACCAATGTAAACAAAGCCCAACCAGTAAGTTGCAGAACCTTGTAGTTTGTTAATTTCAGCTTTAGTTCAATGCCCTTAGTTTTTATATGTAGCTTTAAGCTGAAATGCCAAGTTAAATTATTGTGGGAGCTGTCATTATTTTCTTACAGAGGAGAAAATAGAAAAATGGATTTCCCAATACTCATTCAGTCTGGCAGAATATATATTGTGTTGGTGAAGACATTTGGGAGTGTCAAATACAATTAAGCATGTACTGAAGGATTTTAGAGCAACCACCAGGATACATTCTATTCAAATCTTTCCTCTGCCAGTAAGATGAAAAGATACAGATCTTTAATAACATAGCATACTCTTAAGTTGCTCTTGGGAAAATCAGTCATGAAGTTCAAAATGTTTTCGTAATTCCCTTTCTGTAATGTAGGGATTATTCAATGTGTTATCATTTATAGAATCTTCAGGCTCTGATGTTCTATCAGAGACCTCCAGTAATATGGGATGGGACGTGTGTAAGCACTTAAACACCAGCCGCTACAGGAATTAGACTCTGATGCTCTATTTTGTATTACAGGATTGTACAAAGCATTCCAAACAAGTGCTTCACAACATGCAGGAGCATATTCAAGGCATTTTTAAAAAAATAATTAAAGCAGGTGTGTTACATTGCTGCTTCAGACCATCTCTGCATGTGTGTGCATGTGTAGCCGCATTACTTTGCTTTGCTTCAAAGAGAACAGAAAGTTATTAAAAATCACAAAGTTGTAAGGAGAGGGAAAATGACTTTCCAGGAAGCAAGCCATTCAAATCTCTATGTCTCTCTGCAAATTTAGCACTTAATTCTAATTATGTACTGTATCTGAATATCCAAGGCACAGTTAAGCATGAACCTATGGCTGGAAATGATTTTGCAAACCATAGTATGCATTAATCTTAAGATAGTTTCTTCACCTCTCCATTATCTCAGAATGCAAGATAACAAGCTGACAATCCACGTCCTGAAGAAATTAGTCTTAGCTCTGTAAAGGAAGCTTCGATCTACCTTTTTTAAATTTATTTTTTATTATTAAGAAGAAAAAAAACACATAGAAAGTGCTTTAACAAAAAAGTGAAATACAAGAAAAAAACATGTTACTATGTCATTATAACAGTAAACAATTACAATGCTATATATACTTATCTGATGCAAATATTATTCAAGTATGTATTTCTAATACATTTATATGACTATAATTTTTTTTAAACCTATTGTATTTTGTATAAATGAGTCCCATATTTCATTATACTTGTCCATACAAAGTCTACCTCTATAGGCAATCCGCTCATAAGTGGCAAGTGCAAGCAGGTCTTCAGTCCATTGAATAAAAGGGGCCATGCATTTATCTTTCCAATGCTGCAATATCAGTCTTTTGGCCATAGTAAGGGCACGGAGAATCCATTTATGTTGTCCAGTTGTCAAATTCCATGTGCTAGGTATATAGTTCAAAAGAATATTATCCTCTGAAATTTTTAGCTTTTATCATTCAATCATATTTATATAGTCCACTACTTTCTCCCAAAACATGATAAGTATAGGACATTGTAGAAACATGTGTTTTAAAGGATCTTTATCCTTATTACATCTCCAACAAAATCTGTTTTTGACAATCCTTTTCATAATGGAGTCCAATAAATTCTAATGACTTCAGTGTACCTTTGAGAACTTATTTTAGACAAGCTCACAGATATGGCTGGTGGCAGTCCCCCCATGAAGGACTCCATATTGATCAAGGAAGCAGATAGCAAGCAGATAGATGGTTACAATACCAATACTGACATGAAGTAACTGGCAGTTTCTTCTTCCTACTATAAGAGTCCTTGTGCCTTTAGGGCTCAGAGTAGTCATGCTGTGTCCAATATATCTCTGGATCTTCAGGTAAAACATTTTAATGCCTCCATTTCTTGCTGCCATCTCTCCTTGTCAGAGTAATGAACAGCATTCTGTAGCTAACTGTGGGCCAGCTTCAGAATAGCCTTCCTCTCCTGATTCCTCTCTCTTCCAGTTCTTTGTCTTTCTCTTCTCATTCTCCACAGTGCATCTCTTTCTGCCTTGTCTACCCACTGTGTTCAGCACTTACTTTCAAATCCTTCTTCTTAGCCCTGCCCTGCCCTGCCCACTAGCTCTCCATAGTATTTTATGGCCTCCTGCCCTGGTTTATTTCTTTTGGCATTTTCTTCTGTTACTGATCTCACATTCTTCCTGCCAAGGATCTTTTTTTAATCCACACTTACTTAATGTAACAAATAGCAATTAGTGCTATGTTGAACCATTTCCCTACACCAACTACTACAGTTGCCAGAACATACAAAACTTTTTCCGGTTACTTGAAATGTCTCCCCTATGGTTTTCTGTGCAATAAAAATAAGACTTTCCTATCACAAATACATGGCAGAAGAATGAGATGAAACTGCCATTCAAATATATGCATCTAAAGATGATCTTTCACTGTTGTCAATTTTGCCTGCACAAGTTCTGAGACAGTCTTTTCAAATAGATGAGTATATGTACGTACAACGCTCCTTATTTATGCATAACTTTATTGTCTTAACAAAATTAAGACCACAGAATGGTTTAGAATTATCATCAGATAATGCAATATCTTAAGCTTTTCCTTGAATCAATATTTTGATCCAAATTATTTCGGAGACCAACCAGACCCCTGAAATGTAATGGCTTGTGACACCTCTTAGTTTAATTAATTGCACCAATGGACCATTTCATACACTTATGTTTAAAAGATAAATTGGGAAATGTTTCAGTGGCTTGAGCCTATACAATACCATTGTACTTATTGAAGAAAACAGCCTTTAAAAATGAACTGTTCCTGCCAAAGCTCCTTAGTACTTTGTTGCAATTCAGACATTGGATAGGAAGTGATGAAGCAAGGAGGCAAAACATTAATAATGGAAGGAATTAAAGCTTGAACATTTTATTTTTATTTGTGAAGATAATACAGAAATACCAACTTCATATTTAGCAGGAGAGAGTTTACAGGTCCTTTTCTTCATAACCCAGTTGGATTACTATGGTGGGATAAGCTATGCATATTAGTCTCCTGAGGAATAACCTAGATCCGACGTCACACATGGTGGTGCTTAAAAATAAAAGCTTTTCCATTTACAAAAAGAAACTGAAGTTCTCCCTATGGGAAAATGGAGAAGCTTCTGATGGATCTGGTTTTCTCTCTAAATAGCATAGCAAGGCAACCCTTTGGCTGTAATCTGTCTAAAAAAAATACACCTTGTGGCCTCTCTGTCAACACCACAAAAACAAATTGAGCTGAAGTAATTTTTCAAGTGCTCTTTCTCCTCTTTGGCATTATTGTGTTTCTCAGTTCATAGAGAATGGTAAATTTAATGTCCTCCAACATCATCTAGATAAGATTTCTCTTCTCACCAATACCTGACGTTATCTTTCATAAAACACTGAAGATGGTGAGCACATCAGCAAAAATGGAACAGAAGAGTCATGAAGTTATTCCAGTTCATTTTGAATTGAATTCTACAAATATAGTCCTTGACCAGTACTGGAGAAGGCAGGCAGGCAGAATATACATCTTGAACTTGAATAAACGTATTACAAATAAAGTGGAGAGATTCCAACAGATAAGAACTGTTATGACGTATGAGAAAACCATATACTGGTTACAGCAGGAGAGGAGGAATGAAAACAAAAACAGTTATTCATTCTGAAAATTGAATAATAGAAATTAAAACATAGTTGAAAGTAACCCATATAATATTGATAGTGCTGAGTTTATTCCAAAAATGTGGAGGCAAATTTTGGTGTACAGATGCCATTTTTCATTTTCAATACAAGATTCTCCAGATTAGATGATAGGAACGATTGTCACTTGCTCATAGAAAGATGTTGCCTGTTAAGACCATGGGTGAAAAAGAAAAAAAGATTAGCTTACCTAGCCAGTGGCAACTAATAGCTGGTGGCATCCAACTATCTAACTAATTTTCAGTGCAAAATTTTCTTCTACAGACTTTTGAAGTTTAAAATTATGATCAAGCTGTGCACTTCAGTTGTATGGAATGTTAACTCCCAACATCTCCATCCAGTACAATCAATTTTGGGGCTGATTGAGGATTATGGGACTTGTAAGCCAACGTACCCGGGGAAACCTGCTATAAATAGATGCTGTATGAAAGCATTACTATTGACAAGACAGATCTCCCACTGGATAAAGGCAGAGGATTTGATAGCCCATAATTTATTCCGGTGAGAAGGATAACCAACTATGGAACACATAGGGTATTGAGTTTAATGTTACTAAATTTAAGCAAACATAACTATCTATATCCAAGTAGAATGTAGAAGTTCATTCCTACAGATAACATGCTGAATCATTGCTTTAGAGAAATTTAAATGCATCAATGAGCCAAGATAATTATCCCACGGAGACTGATATATGGCACTAGTTCGATATATGGTACAGATTTGATATATGGTATTATCTTGGCATTTCAGGGATTAAACCAGGGCTGTCAGGAATATATAATCTGAGTTGGAAATTGAATTAAATAGCTGTGGATAATCTGTGGCTTGCAAGTATTCAAAGACTCAAGTTTTGAATACTTACATGCTTTATATCTAGATCCACAATGCGGCACCTATATACCCTCAGATTCCTCTCTTGGTGATTGTCCATCCTCTTGACCAATTCCATCTTCAGGAGTTGATGCTGAGTATCCAGGAAGAAAGAGAGATTGTCAGGAAGGCATCTCACTGATTTGCCTTCAGATAAATTGTTACTTTGTTATTGGCCATCACCACTGTGAAAGTGATGTTGTGAATTCAAAAATTCCCTTTTGGTAGCTGTTTTCTGTAAGCAGCCACAACATGATCCTCAAATGTCCAATGCATTCACTGCCCAGAAAGATTGGGGATCCTTGCCATAACAACCATCACCCTTTACTTTAATGGTAAAGGAATAATGGCCCTCTAGAGCTTGGTGATTAACAGCTTCCAGCACCCTTCCACATTGGTTACAGTGGTTGAGGCTGCTGGGAGTTTTATTTCAACAATTCTTGGAAAGTCCAGGTTTTTTCCCTCTAGCAGATGGACAGATCTGAAAGATCAGCAATGACAAGGTGTGCAAAGCTCTTTGAACAACTGAAAAAGGCATCTGGTTGAGTTTTTCTGGTGCCCCATCTGTAGCAGTGTTTAGTGATTTATAGAGGAATATATTTATATTCCAAGTGGGATGGTCAAGAAAAATCATAGGACTCTGATTCCAGGGCCATAATATATTATCCGACCAGCTGCAAGCCACATGAATCTCATTTCAAGTTGAGGTTAACACAGGTTAACAGAAACGGTTACACAACCAGCAACAGCTGATTGAGATGTACAGAAAAGGAGAGAAAGGTTTTTTGGACTGCAGCTGTAAGCACTGAGCAGAACCTACTAGTGTGAAGTATATTTCTAAGACTAGAATTGTAAACCAATAATATAATTCTCTTTCCTGTGGCCCTTGGAGCTTCTGACTATGATTGCTGGATACTGACACCATGGTTTCCACCAGAGGCAGGAAACAAATGATAGCTAAAACATATGCTCTACAACAGACATATCACAGTGAAAAAAATCAAAACCAAAAAAAAAAGAAAATGTTTCTTGAGTGAGCTCAATTCCTGGTGACTACATGGGCATGTCATTTTTTTTTCTTGGAAACAATGCAGGATTGGTTTGTCATTGCCTCCTTCTAAGAAGATTTTAACTACGCAATGTACTGTTAATCCTAGTTGTATTTCCCATCCAAGTATGACCCTGTCGTATTTTTCTAAGATCAGGATTGGCCAGTTGCCTCTTGCTCTGATCAAGTGAACAGGAAGATTCCCACATTTGCCCCAAGCCCTATTCTCTCTCACAAGTGTTTCCCCACCCACTTTGCAGCCTTCTCCATTGAAAGTGCTGCTTTTAGTCCCCAAAAGGCTGCTCACTCTTGGTATCATCTAGAACAGCAATGTCAGAGCTGGAATATGCCCGTAATGGGCCGTAGAAATAACCTTGAGGAACAGGAGGAAGAGCCACAAACAAGGCAACAGTCAGATAAAAGAAATGTGAGTCCAAGGCAGAAATGTAATTTGGGAAGGCGTCTCAGACTTGTCCCTCCCTAGTTCTCCTGTAGATAAAAGAAGGGAGTGGGGAAGGGCATCCAGACTTGCAAGATTCTATTACTGTAACCTTATAATAAAAATAGTATTAGCATTCATAACTTTGGTTTCCTAGTCTGGTCTACCTTGAAGGGCTGACAGTGCCAGTATGGGGCTCACCTAAGTTTCAGAAGTTGGCATGAAAGGGATACACTGCTGGCAGAACATCCGCTAGGCCCCCTGACAACCGAACAAAAGGAATAGGGAAAGCGTGCAAAGAATGGCTCCTGGAATTCTTTCCAACCCCTTTACCAGCAGTGGCCTTCAGAGATGTCAATGTTTTCTTTTGGGCAATGAACTAAGGCGGGGTGTGGATGTTAGTGCTTTTCGTTGCGCTTCCCATGCTTTCTGCGCATGAAGCTGAAGACAGGCTGCAGAGGCTCTGCTCTGGGCCATGTTGCATGGAGGGGATTTAGAAGAGCAGTTGGCAGCTTTCCCAGGCTGTTGACCAATTGCTTCTCTCATAGGAATGCACTGGGGGAATTTCTTTTCGGGAATGTTTTCCTCTGCAGCCCCCAGCCATATGCAGCCCACTGATCTTTCTTTTGCCAGTTTCTCCCACCATACTAAATGTGGTCCTGCTGTGTGCAGTTTTCAGTGAGTTAGCCCACTGACAGACTGAGCCCTGAGAATCTGTACATAATTTATTTACAATGTTATGTAAATTGAAAAGGAGGTGCGAGATTCTTCTACAGAGTTCTTAACTTACATTCTTCAGACCTGGTTTCTATTTCAGCAGGAATCCCTTGAATGCTTTGCACTGGCCATCTCCAAGTTTTGTATTCCATTGACCAGGGCTGAGAGTTCTATCAATCTGCTGATTTTGCTAAGCTATAACTCCCAGCATCCTCTCCCATTGCTTGTGTGGATGGGGCTGATGATAGTGGTAACCTAACATCTGGAGGAGAGGCTCTCCATTCCTTCTACAGGCACTGATGTATTTATTTTTTTCCCCAGAACAGGTGTTATTCTCTGAGAATATAACTCTCAGTTCAGTAGCCTCATTCACAGCTAATCTAAATATGTTGACAAAAAGGCACAGAGTTGTAGCTTTTGTTATTTATTACAAAACATGGAGAAGGGGGCAAATGTCAGTGAATTATAGTACATAGGGTTTTTAAAATGAATCCTAGGTTGCTTGTGGAATGATTTCACCAGCTTTCAGTTCTTTACAGTGCTATTCTGCATTTGTTCCTGAGCAACTGAGATTTTGCTCTGAACTTTTCCTTCCACTATTAGATCAACCCTCTTACTAGTCCAGTAAGACTCCTTTTTCTTAGTCTTTCCAAAGGCTTATCAAACATTTGAAACTTCCTAACAGACAAAACTCCATTGTCCATTCTCAGAGAGGGAAGTGTGACATTTCTCTTTTTGTCCATACTGGGGAATCCCTTCCCTTCTCCCCCACTTTACCAATCAGCTGTTTTCCCTTGACTCCCACACTTGCCCATTAGGCAACTGCTCTTTGCCTGTAGTGGCATGAACAAGTTCCATACTTACAACAATCAAATTCCTCTCTGTTGCTTAGCTTCTCCACCCTCCTCTACTTTGGTTTCAAAGAAAATTGCCTCTGCAGGTATTTGATTTGGAAGTGAAGGTTAGAGAGAGCAGAACACTTTAATGCTACTTTGGGCTTCAGATGAGAAATGCTGCTTGCTGCTAAGAGCTTTTGCTGACATCCCTTCCATCATCTTCTAGGTGGCACTGCTGATAGGTCCAATGACTGTGACTCCTTCTTCCAGATGACCTAGAGAGGTGGGCTCTAACATGAGCTGCCAGTGCAGTTATATCATTCATAGTAAAAGCTGGGGGTGGATATTTTTCATCTGTTTGACTCTAAAGCACAGGTTCTCACACTGCATCTTTGCCCCAATAAGCACAAAGAGCAGGAATCTTATTAAAGAGGACAGCTGACTGAAATTTCATGAAAAGCTTTTTGCAGAGTCTGGCAAGGGCTTTACATAAGAGGCTTCACAAAGTGCTTTTAGCAGAGATAGGGAAGTCTTATGTAGGGCATCTGAACAAATGCTTGCAAAGGATGTTTATTTCAGTTGCTCCTAATCATGGTTGTCCAGGATAAGTCAACAGCAAGCTGGCAGGCAGCCACAGAAATATCAGGAATGAAAGAATAGAAAGGAGAACAATTTAAAGAGACAACAGTGATTGCATGGAATTGATTCCACAATTACCAAATAAGAAACACCAGCATCAGAAGTACTTTAAACATGGGTAGACATGAGTTAATTGGCATAAGGGATCTGGCCTAAATCCTGTTCAGATTCCTTATGATAATCTTGACATTGTATTGTTAATGGTGATAGACACTGATTGTATTGATATTTAATATGTATTCTGTTTTTTTTCTCCTTAAAGTATCATGTAATCCACTCAAACATTTCTACAACTGGACAGATATATACACATAATGAATAAAGATATTTCTCATTCCATTTTTCAGACTCTAATTACTATATTTTATTTCTCTAATTAAAATATTTTAATCCCACTCCTAAATAAAAGTTCCAGGGTGACTAACAGCTAGTAAAACTAATTAATACCAATAATCCCAACAATTCAATAGCCACTCTAACTTGAATATAAAGATGTAGCAAGATAATACTTGTATATCTTTATAGTACGCATCAGAAATGAAGCTTCCTGTAGATTTGGAAAAAGTCCACCTATTGCTTTGAACACAAATACTTTCTGTTTATGCTTCAACATCTTCATTAAAATGAAAGTAATAATACTGTTTCATAATCTAAACAACAGTAACCACTTCAGCAATCTCAGTCTGTGACAGCTTGTCTAGTTTATTCATTTAGCCTGGGAGAGCTGTACAGTAATGTATTAACAGAGTTCTTCATTTGTTTTAGAGCTGAATTTCCAGTGGTTTTGAACTGGTGGGCATATTTGGAATTTTAGAACCTAAGAGTGCTCTTAGGCTCTTAAATGGTGATGGTGCTGATGGTGGGACTTCTCTGTTTACTGAATAGCTGCCTTTGGTGATTTACTTAAAAAGAAAAAAGAAAAAGAAATGTGCTTTTCTGTCTAGTCCTTCTCTTGAGGGACACTTCCTAGTACAATGGTACCAAGCTTTGAAAGGGCACTTCACTCTGACATAGGTTTGCATGGAGCAGTGATCCCTCCCCTCTGCCCCCGCTTCTAAAATGAAGTGAAATGGCCTTGTTGCTTCACTTCACATTGTTCTGAGCCCCTCAACTGGCAGTTCTAGCAGCTGGCTGTGGCAATTCAGGCACTGGAGCTTCTTCTGACTGTTAGAACCACTAGACTTGAGGCAACACAGAACATCTCAACAAAGAGAATCACACTATCTCCATATTCTTTGAGCTTTGGCCCCACTGGCTTTTGGTATGCAGCTCCAATATGTATGTGTAAAGCCAATGCAATTTCCAAGACTCTTCCCCTACCCAGATCCCTAATCCTGAACTACCCTGAGCATTGCAGTTCTATAATATTACAAGATTTTGAAATCTCAGAACAGTTTGGTGATATTTTAATTTTTTGGGTGCGGGGGAGAGGCAGGGAACTTCTTGAGAGTTCAGAATCTGCCCAGATCCATATAGAAGTAGAAAATATAATCCTCCCCATGCACAGGATGGGGTTTGTGGTGGAAGGAGAAGGAGAAGGAAAGATGATGTGATGTGTTCTATTGAAAAATAGCCATGTGGCATTATAGAGATTAATTGACATCTGTCCAAACAATCCATAAGGGACATTTTTCAAAGGCCAGTAGTAGCACCTGTTTAAGACAATATGGCTTTCATACTCTGCAATTCCAATGCATTAATCAGGTAAAGAAACGGGAAGAATAATATGCTCCATAAATTATTTGCATCTCATTTTAAATACATTTTAAATGGCTTGTGTGACAAACTTCCATACTTCATCCAGAAAGACTACATTATCTCTCCAACCAAACCTTTAAATGCAGAGTGCCAAAAGCATGTATTGTATTTCATTTTTAACTCAAGCAGATGCCCTTAAAATGTGAGCAGATTATGCAAATTGAAGTGTGACCCATATATTTTCAACTTCATTGCTTATCTTGATAAACTTGCATTTTGAGAATGGCTTTATATGAGAGATTCATTGGGAGCCAGAGGTTCCTAGGAGAAGAATTCTGAAAATGTCAAGAGTTAACTGTGTTCTAGCACAGAGCATGAGAAGCAAGGTTTGCATAAAGCCATGAAAAGGGCATCAGGAAAAAGTCACCAACTTTAAACCTAAGAAGGTATAAGATGTGGGTAGCAGCCTTAACAGTCAGAAAGTAATCACTTTTGAAGTGCTTTCTGTCCTAATATTCAGTAAAGACCCACACCATGCTGGGTCAAGTCTGTAGGTCAGTGTTTCTCAACCTTGGCAACTTTAAGACATGTGGACTTCAACTCCCAGAATTTCCCTTGCTGAATGGGGAATTCTGGGAGCTGAAGCCCACACGTCTTAAACAAAAGTTGAGAAACACTGACCTAGGTGCTTCAGCCAAATCTGAGCCAGCCAAACAGAAACCTGACACCTTATCCTTTATGAATTCTAAGGCAAAAGTCCACATGCTTCATCTGGATTGTCTGATGGTTTAGTTGTTTAAAAAAAAAGAAAGAGACACAGTAATGATTTTAATTATCCAAGCACTAATTATTGGCAGCAAATTATAATTTCAGTTCCTTTTTCTTCAAAAACCATAGAGGATATTTCAACAATCCTTGACCTTCAAACAGACATTCTTGAGTAGAGGAAAATACAGTGACCAATATCAAGGTTAAACAACTGAGCTAAATTAATTATGACTTTCAACATTATTTCTAAACAAGCACCAAGTATTTATGTCAGCTCAACAGTACTAGAGTACCTGTGCCATGGTTTTAATAGCCTTAATCTATAAATAATTTATTGGTTGCATCTTCTATATTTTACATTTCCTCACCTCTCCTTTTTCTGTTTCCCCTGTCCCTTTTCTTCTTTCTTTCTTCAACCTCCCTTGTCCCTGTAATATTTCATGCATCCAGGGACATGAGTGGCAGTCTACGCAAGCTGATGATGACATAATGTATTTGTTACTTATTAACATTCCACAGGACTCTTTTTTATTGTTGTTGCAACAGAAGAATATGGTACACATCTGCAACCTTCTTCTCAACTGCAGTCACACTTGAGCAACTGCTACTAGGAAAAGCTGCAACTTAATTTGAAATCCAAATGTTTGACGTACAAGATATCCCAATTCCAATTCCTTGAACTCCAGATTGACCTGGGAACAACATGTATCTTAAAAACTGAATTTCAAAAAAGTAGAGGCTTCCCTTAGTCTAGAATGGATTCCTAAATTATTGCTATAATTAGGGAAAAAATGTATGTGAACATTCAGATCTCTCATTTTTCTTCTTGGTAATATATTGCCTAATCAAGTCTTGCTTTCAATAGGATGATTCTGGAAACACTCCAAACATCTAGACAATATAAAGGAAAATAGGGATGGAGTATTCTGAACCCTTCCAAATAATTGAAGAAAAGGAAGGAAGAGTGACAAGATGAAAGAATCTAGAAATGAATTTTTGTATTATACTTAACATCATAATTCTCTAATTTTCTTTCACCAGATAAACTCAGGATCCACTTGAAGTTTCTTGTGATTTTAATTTAGAACATTGTTTTTATGTGTGATTCATTTTAGTCTATGAGTGTGAGGCATTCAGACAATGATTACAACATCGACTTAGTGTAATAAGGTAAAAATTTGCTTGTAAATGGCAAGGGGGACCTCAAACCCTGAATGTAGTACTTTGCAGATTTGATTTTCATAATCTGACAGTGTGAACTATCATTTTTACTGCTTAAGAATTCAAAGATAAATCACCCTTAAGTATATTTCAAAAAGAGGCATGGGGTGTTGATGATTTTTCAAAATAAAATGTTTGAGATGGGAATGTTTTAAAAAATAAACTGCATTTAATGTGGCATTTGTGTTGCTCCAGGAGCAGCTCTACATCTCTGAGATGCTGCAGAATCACACCTTTTCAATAGTTGTTCTCATTTATCTATGATTTATTTTTTAACATCCTGCAAATCTGTGGGTGCCCATTTCCCCATTTTCAGGTCCTCTTGCTGAATCCCACATTCTGGCTCCTTGGCTGTAGCCAGGCTAGGATGTCTTCAAAGAGATGGCCTTTCATTTCCTCTTGTCATTGCAATTGTTAGAATGTGTATGGGCATGTGTGTGTGTGTGTGTATACACACACACACACACACATAAACATCTATATACATCTATCTATACATTTACATACACATATATACAGAGTGTACCAAAAGTCAGGCTCCATCGACAATTTATTATATAAATTACATTAAATGTTCAAATTAGTTGCATTTCCTTCTAAACACTTCCTTACACATTTCATGCATGACCTTTGAACATTCCTAAGTACAGTAACATTTTCTGGAAAAAAATGTTAATTAATAAAACGTAGTCACTGGCAATATGACAACATGCTCTATGGGGCCTGATTTTCGTATACCACGTACATGATTACTTTTGTATATAATCACCACCTTTGTATATAGCCAGACAAGCAAATGTAACATGAAGTAAGGATGGGGATGGGTGATACAAAACAATCATTTACTTCCTTTTATTGTGGAGAGAAGGGTGAATGTTTTTGTGTTGCTGTAGAACAGGAGCAAGGGGTTGGAGCAGAAGGTATGTAAGATCCCTTCATTGCTTGCAACACTTTGATTCTATGAATTCTATGAGCCCCTTTTTTAGAGCTTCATCCAGAAATCCTTCCTCCCTCCCTCTGAATTGCAGTCTGTGCCCAGGAGCTAGCAGTGAAGAAGGTTCAAATAGGTAAGTTGTTTTCATTGCCAATTACAGGGAAACTCTAATAACATAGGAGATCAGCTACTGCAGTATCTAGGAATCAAGCTATATGTATATAAAACCCAGGTTTTAAATCTGCTTCTTTTTCTTCTGCCCATCTGTGTATTTGGATTTCTTGCTGTTCATTTCTTGACCCTGAATGTGGAAGACACCTGCACTGTATTCTAATAATGATCCTATCTGATCTTAGTTTCCTTGTGACTTTCACCATCATACCTGTGGCCACTGTAGTAAATTTTTGCTCCTTGTGCTTAGCATTTCTAAGTTCGCAGAAGAGAAGATCACAGATCATCTTAAAATTTCTTTTGAAAGTTGAGGACTGAGAAGTGAATGAAAACAATGGTGGTGTGGAAAGGACTCTACATGCATACAGTGAATAAGCTGATTCTTTAAAAAAAAGAATCTAGAAAAAGAGAGCAGTGAATACTCAGCACTTCCTGAACAACATGTGAATGATTTCATTAAGTAGATATTCTGACTTTTGACAGTTGACTTACTTGGAGTAGAGCTTTCCCCAGATGAAACTGAAGAATACGAGATCTCTTGGAATAAATTCTGCCATTAGAGTTTCCCCTCATGAAAGGATAGCAAATCATTAGCTGTTTTATTATTATCAGCAAACTGTTGGCCATCATATAATCAGCAAATTGTTGATTATTTATTTTCATTATTATATTTGTACTTCCAGGAAAGAGAAAAAGTGCTCCCAGGATTACCCCCCCCCCCCCAATTAGGTTCCAGATAACTTTCCTGGGCTGGATACCATGGACCTTGACTGTGGATAGTGATGAAGGGGAATTTTGTTTGGTTTGCTTCTTTAAAAGAAACTATAAGAATTCAAAACAGGATAGAAAGAATTTAAGGTTAGCCAAAAAAACCCAAAAACAAAACACAACCCTGAATATGGGAAAATGAAAGATATCTGTATCCAGCTTTGCTCTTCAAACTCTAGTTCTGAGGCTCTTGTATTCAACCATATTTGGGCTGCTGAATTTGGTTCTCTCCATCTTTTTTCCTGATAGCATAGGCATCTGTTCCTAACCACAATGAAACCAAAATAACAGAATGTGCATTGAGATGTCACAACACAGACTCCACTCTTCAGTACTTGCATTGCAATGACAAATGCAAGTACATATGGTCTGCAGTTTGTGTCATGTCATTGTGACACATGCTTAATCACATTCTCTTCTGCCCACTCAGCCAACCTCGCCCAACCTTGTGAATGCCCTGACTGATGGACTTCTATTTTTTAACAGCTACATATTAACAATGTCATTTCCATGCTGGAAATAGCATATCTTTTGAAATTGGCCAGCATCAGACAGTAAGAATTTCATTTAATTTGCTTTCAAAGAAAATTAATCAAGGTCTGCATATTATCGCTTAGCAGGACAGAAAGCCGAATGAGGCTATAAAATGAGACAAAAGTGTTGTGAGTCACATCCCCACAATCTGCCTTCAGCACTTGGGGGAAAGATCTTTTTTTGTTAGTTTATTCCAATCCTAAAGATCTCATTCAATTAAGAGACAGAGAAGAAATGGAGGAAAACCTATACACTTCACAAAACAATGAAAGTCACAGAAACTTAAAACCTATTGAGGAAGGCCTCTCAAAAATAAAATTAGAAAGGTCTTCCTCTGTTCATTAGATATTATCTAGGAGCTTTGATAAAGATATCATTGAAATACATGAGAATAACTCTGGAGATATAATTAGATCATTACACTATTTCTTACTGAAAGTTTGTGTCAGCCTGTACGTTAGTTATGAGAATAAGTGACGACTGATGTCAGCTCAAAACTGTGAGGGGAAGTTTATTCAATTAGGTCATGAGCTGAAATGCTAAGATGATCGGCCTGCCATGAGATAATATTGTCTGAATGCTAAAAGGCAATAAGCAAAACTTTCCAAGTTGGAACAAAGAATCTTGTAGTGGGGCTTAGAGTTCCAGAGAGCCTGTTTTACTATTATTGTTTCAATTGCAATAATAATAGGAAGAATAATACCTTTAGGTAAATGCTTCATTCTGATCTGTAGGACAGGAGACCACTGAAAATGAAAATGAACCTTTTTCTCAAGCCCATAAATAAATTCATTATAGATGGAAAACCTGAACAGACAATAGCTAGAGATGACGGGACTTGTAGTTCAAACTATCTAGAGGGACCCTGCTTAGGGAAAAGATCTGGCTTATTTATCACTGGACCACACAGCTCTCACAATAACTTATCTTCCTTTACTATGAAAAAAGTGCTAGTGCCACTGAATGTGGGGAAGAAGTATAGTGGTCTTGGTAGCAGTCCTGGTAATGTAATGTCTGACCAGGAGCTTCTTGGTCAAGCATGAAGTAATACTGAGGAAGTCGCTTTTTTCCAACCTGCTTTTCTTTCAGTAGAACTGACATAAGAGCTAATCACATCATGTAATAATGCTGTCAGAAAAGGGGCCTGAAAGGCAGTGAGGTCTTCAAAGGACAGATGCAGCAAATAAACAGCAATGGGTTGCTTTTGAACAGGGGTCCCCAAACTCTCCAGCTCATTAACTCCTTCATAGAGTTTCAGATTGTTCATCAGCCTCCAAACATTATTATATGAAAATAATTTAATAAATACTTTAACTACTAGTACTATGAATAACAACAACACCAACCCCTTGGATAGTCCCATCAGCTCCTGGGGTTGATATTGACTACTTTGGGGAACCCTGCTTTTGAAGGTGATTGATTGATTGATTGATTGATTATATGTCATTAAGTTGGTGTCAACTCTTAACGACCACATAGGTAGATTTTCTCCAGGAAGAACCATCTCTAACCTGGTCTTTCAGATCTTCCAGTGGTGCACCCGTTGCCACTGTAATTAAGTTCATTCACCTTGGTGGTTGTCCTCTTCTTCTCTTTCCTTTTTCCTTTCCCAGCATTATAGGCATCTCAAGAGAACTAGGTCTTGGCATAATGTGTCCAAAGTAGGATAATTTGAGCCTGGTCATTTGTGCCTGGAATGAAAACTCTGGATTAATTTGTTTGAACATATCTATAAGTGGATATTAGTCTTACAAGCTGTTGGATGGGACCGCTATGCCTTGCCTTTCAATAACAGATCTGTAGCTTCAAGCCTATCACTGTCAGATATCTGAGATATGAAGATAAATCTTTAAAAATGGTGCAATATTTCATTTCTATTTACAGTATCAACCTATTTCACAAAATGTTATCACACCACAGTTTTGAATCACATTGGATGTACAGAATATAAGAGACTCATTTTGTTTTTAAAAGCAATATTTATGTTCAAATTATTAAGAAACGCACTGATTTGGCACACAATATATGGTTAACGATAAACTGGAAAATATGGCCTATAGAAAATGTTTAATCTCCGATGATTTAACAGCAGATATTTAAAGCTGGCAAAAAAAAAAAGTCACCCTGGCATAATTATAGCCCAAGTACAAGCTAGCGATATGGGAATTTGGCCCTCTTTCTGGTTCTTATCTTACAATATTGACACTACAAAAAAATTACAATTACTGTTCCAACTGTGTGACAAGAAAGCAGTTGCTTTACTGTTAATTAAAGATTTGTTTTAAAACTGTTTACAGGAACTATTAGTCAGAAAAGAATATATTCCACATGTTCTTTTGTGTACAAAACCATTATTATGTTCTTAGAAGATTTTCATAGCTCTCCTTTCTAAGAAAGCCTCTAATCCTTCTAGAGAAAAAGCAAGGGCTGCGTGCTAAAACAGGTATAGGCAAACTGATCATCTTCTTCCATCTTCAGACGCTTCCCTTAGAGTCCTACAGGTCATTGTAGACCCCTTGAATATCTTTCTGCCTTCCTCAAATCAGGCATTCCATGCTAAACAAGCACAATTATGGTTGTACTTGCATGACTCATCTTCCCAAGGTAAGGCAATGGGGGATCTTTCCTACAAAAAAGTTGCTGGAAGGAAAAATTGAAAGCTCTCTCCCTTACAGTCTGAATGTCTGAAGATCCAGCCAGAAAGAATGTGTTCACACATCTGTAAATTGTGCACATTCTGTTCATTTAAACAGTCTCTAAGAGACTACAAGGCAACCAACATGATCCTCTAGTCTGAAAAGTTTGACTGGCTAAAAGTTCAGAAACCGAGGAAACTATGAGGAGAGCTTCTTGGTCAGCAAACATGACATTGTTACTCATGCTGCTTTTAAGACTGGTTTTATCTGCTGCACTGCCCTTAGTTTTTTATTTTTAAAAAATGTTAATTCTATTTATTTATTTCTAAAATAAATTAAAAAGATCAGCAGAGGGTATGAGACTATGTACCCAAACCCTGTTTATGCTACTTTCCAGGTGATTAAAAATACTGAGACCATTTTTATTTTTAATACTGAGTCTCAGAATTTAGCACACTGTGAAACAGATGCTTTCAGTAATGAAGTTCTTGGGTACAGTAAATTCAGATTCCCATTATAAAAATACCCGGAGTTGACAAGCAGCAGGAAATCCAATTATGTGAGCACAGAATAGAAAATATCACCAGTTATTCTGCCAATGCTTTATTAAACAAAATAATAGAATAATGAAACAATCCTAAGTAGTAAATCCTGTTGAGTTCACTGGGCCTACTCCCAACTATTCGATCGACGAATTGCAGCCAAAATGTCCCAGAGGGATTATACTTGCTCAACTCATATAATCCATCAAGAATTATGGTCAATGAGTCCATGTCTTATTTTAGGACTGAAATGTGCTGCTTTTGAAAACGGCATTTTCTGGTTCCCAGGATTTTAGTTCTTCCTTGTGTTGTGATGGATGAGCACATTAGCTCAATATAGATAACCACGTTTCCTGAGGCTCAAATCCTGTTAAAGTAGAGGACATATACTGTAGATCATGCATAGGGAACCAGCTTATGTTCAGGTAGTTCATATGTAGCCTAATAAGCATATGGGAACTTGAGTTCTCCATTGTTACAGTCAATGACTACCCAAGGTTGCAGCTATGGCAGAAGCCTGTCCTACAAACTATGATAGCTCTGAACCTGTGACAAGTGTGCAGCTCCTCTTGGGTTGCCTCATCATTAAGTGACTTCAGTCAGATCCATAGGACAGCACATTACTGTGGTCAACATTTTTGCTGGAGCTGAAGATGAGAATAATTCTGATGCCAGTAGGTGCTTATGAATCTGCTTGTGCTGATCAGGGAAAGCAGGAGTTTATGTGATTGGAAGGCCCACTGGTTTAAAGAGGAAAGGAATAGCTAACCAATGAGTCTCATTGGCAGTTTGAATAGACTTGCTAAATATGATGGATAGGTGGGTGAAAATTAGTAAGTCCATCTGCATATGGAGAAATGGAAAAAATGCCTTGTCATGTGTGAAAGGAAAAGCACACATGTGCATCCACATCATTATTACAGGAGTACAACACTTGGGGAACACACCATGAAACTGTAGTACATCCCAGTTTGCTATAATATCCAGGGTAGCCTTAATGGGTGTGGAGAGATATGACCACCCAACTGAGATTGAGAAGATGTAATGTGTGGGTCCTGTAAGGAAAAGAATGAACGAATTGTAAAGTTCAGCAAACTACAGTAGGAGACAACCAAAATCAAGCAAAGAGAGGACTAGGAGATCTTTGAACTGGGTCATTTTGGTACTGGTCTGCATTACTATGTGCCCCAAAGTAGAAGAAACTACAGGATTTTATGTAGTATTCTGCAAATTTGTTCTCTGATGTAGCATATGGAATGCACAGACGCTGCTTAACAAGTACTGAAAGCTAAATGGTCCCATAGATATTATTGCCAGGGGCAGGCAAGGTGATGTGGTGTGGAAGAAAGTTATGGCTAACCTGCTGAGTAACTATGAGTAAACAGTGAGAACTCAATTCAACCTAATGGCCTGTGTCATTTATTCCATTTTAAAATAATGAGATTCTGCGCAGTGGATGGTCTCTCTTTTAAATTGGTGTTATTGCAAGGATTTAAGCTATATTGATGCTGGGTTTGGTACAGTGGTACATCACTTTGGCTACGTAGAGTGAACAAGCTGTTCTGCTGAGTAACTGTAAATGTGGTTTTACATACTATTATGGATTAGGCAAACCCTAATGAGAGACCTGCAGGTGCAGTCTGTTTCCCAAATTAATTACATTTAAAAATAAATTTAAAAGGGGACTGCAATCTTGAAAGATCACCAAATGGCACAAAATGTCAGGGTACTTTTATGACCAACATGGAAGATTGTGCGATTGTATTTCATGTCTGGAAAGGATCAAGCTCCTGCCTTGTACTTTCCTTAATGACAACTTCAACGTACCAGAGCAAAAGTAAGGTTCAGAAAAACCTCGTGGGCACCTGCAAAATTCTATTTCATAATATCAAGTATATAGAACAGGGCAGGTACCTTTTGGTACCTCTTTTAAGTGCTCTTCCTCCTCTTCCAAAGCCATAGAGGGAGTGGCAGTGATGTCCCTCGAGGGCAGAATGGAAGATTTAGGATTTTAAAATTCTTTTGAGATTGGGAGGCTTCCTTCCAGGAAAATAAAAGTGGAAGTCCTATTGGTGGCATAGTGGTACCCATTTATGAGTCCATGTTTGCAAAGCTATTCAGGTGCCCTTGTTAATTATCAAACACAGTTCCTATTCCTAATATTTTGCATCATTATTCCTAGTGATTTTTACAGCCTTTTTCTGTTCCTTTCCATTCTGCAAAACACCAGCTACCAGCACAATGTAGAAGGCAGTAAAAAGAGGCAGGATAATGATTCTTTATGCCAGAAGCTCTTTCTGTTGCCACAGCAAAGGCTGGCTTCTGGAAAAGTTCACCAGGGAGAAAAGACTAAATCTCATGATAGATTCCCATAGTTAAAGTAATTAAAGTTTTCAATTCTGGCAAAATAAAGGCTATATTCATAGCATTTAGCAAAACTAAGCCTCAGTCCTCACTTGCATTTACCACAGCACAAACATATATTCTGACAAGACCAATTTTCCTCACAAACTGCCTAGATTTTGGCTGGTTTCAGGTGGTTAGATAAATTCTACAAACAAACAAACAAGCAAAATCCCCAATGTTGTCTTCATTTCATCCCCAGCCCATGAATGAAATGGTCTTCAGTCATAATTAGGGGTGCTGGTTTTGAAATAATACATTCTCCCTTAAGCTAATACTATCTTGCCAAAGTTTCAAGTTGTGTAAAATCTGTAAATGCTTTATCTTCCATCTCTTGGAAGTAAGATCAGGTGGCCTGCTGTGGGTACAATCAGAGGTGTGTTTTGGGAGGGAAGGACCAGCTTCTATAGCAGCCATTTTATGCCCAGCATTTACCCTCTTTATTAACACTTTGTTTCTTGAGTTTCTTTCATATCTATCAATTCCTTTTCTTTTTTTTTATACCAACTTCACTTCATGCTTCCAAGAAGGTAAAGGAAAAGAGAGTAGAGCTCAGTGCTCTTTTATTTGTAGAAAGAGAGGAAGTGAGTTTACACTGTCAGCTTTAACAACATTTTAAATGTATCTTTATGTTAAGATACAGCAGCCCCACATTTTCTCATGGCCATGCTGTCTAGAAACTGAGGATGTTAAATTAGGCTTTAGTTTCTTCTTGGCAAGTTTCTCTGTATTTGTCCATTTCAATTGCTCCCCCATCCCTTGAAGTAAGAGAGGTGGCTGCCAAGCCACTAATCAGTTTCCCTTATTGGGTCTTCAGTAATTAGCCAGTTGCACAATCAGGCATGTTTTGCCTCCATCTTCCCTGGAGCTATTTCTGTTCCGGTGTTTTCCCATATGTTTCATTATTTCACATTAACTCAACTAGAGAGATGTACAAATGGGGTTGGTGGTAGGTGAGCAGACAAACCAGCCTAGAGAAGATAGGCAGCTCTGATGGATGTTTCCTCATGGGCTGCTGAAAGCGGAGTACAACAAAGCCAGAGCAGCTCCTAAAGATGCCATTGAGTCAAGCTCAAACTTGGCGACACCATGAATATTCATGCAGTCTTCCTGGCAATTGTACAGAAGTGGTTTACCCTTTCCTTCTCACAGGATGCTTTTTCGAATTCCCAGCCTAAGCCAACACCCCAGGATTTTCTGATGATCTTGCATCCAAGTATTAACCAAGCCCTTTCAGACACTTGCTGAGAGATAATCTACCTCCTCTTAAAGCCTGCTCATTATCCAGCTCCATTCCTCTGACTTTTTGCTGTGACTGGTTGTCCACTTGGCTGACAAATAGGCTCAGAGAAGCAGGTTGGGTCTTCTGTGGCAGCGAAGGTAATCTCAGGACAGAAAAGCAACAGAGATGGCCAGCAGAGTCCTGCCTCGGTGGAACTATGAGAAGAAGACTGATCACCTGGTCTCTGACCATTGTCACTGAACAGCCATCCACCCTTTTCTCTTGCTTGCAACTATTAGTGCTGCTACAGGAAAGTTCTCACTAAGGCATGCAGAGCAACCTTAGTTAATACAGCTTCCCTGTCTTGTCACTGTGATGAAGGAACATTGCCTTGTTATATCCCAAAAAATCCAGGACCAGAAAGTTCATTTACCTGAATCACCATTTTAAACCATTGAGAATCGGGCACGACATACACATTTAATAAATTATTATTACTATTATTATTTTTCCTTCTGACAGTGTCGTATGTTAATACAATTTCTCCCCATTTTTTTTTTTTTTTTGGTCCATTGACGTGAGTGGCCCAGTATGTTGTAGTATGGTGAAATAACTCTTGAGACTATATTTTTATTAATTAGCTTTTACTGTCTTGAATGAAAAGTTTTGATCCATCCAGTCCTTTCAAATACTGGAGTACCTTGAGAGTCAGAGTAATGAAGTCACTGGCATATTGGACTAGGCTTGAGGAGACTCAGGTTTTATTCAGCCCTCAGCCATGAAAGCTCACTAGGTATATACATAATGGTCAAGTGATTTTCACATCCTTGGCATTTCTGTTTCTGTTTGTCAGCCAGCCCTCTGCAAGAACAGTAGTTTTTTAACATAAGCCCCATATATGTGTGTGTTAATAATCAGACTGGCTATATCCATCTGGACATGCTGAAAGACACAGCTGGCAAAGCAACATTCACAGCATGTAAACTCTATCTTGTGCTTGTATTGATGAGTCCCAACATCTACTATGGCATTCGTAAGCAATTCACTGCTATCTGTTAGAATAGTTACCGTTCCATTTTTAGAGCTGCCAAAAAATGGGTGTTAACTCACACACACACACACACACACACACACACACACAGATGCACACACTTATATTCTGTTTTTATTCTTTCCAACCCAATGGGATGTTGGAAAGAAATGTTGTAAAGGGACTCAGAAGCTAGTCTGTCTGTCTGTCAGCACAATAATTTTCCCCAAACAGCATGGAACAAGGCCAAATTTGGTTTGTGGGGAGAAGCTAGTAAAAGGTCTGAAAATGAGCTGGATCCAGCCAGGGACTGGGGATAAAAAAGATCTAGGAACAATTTCCACAATGCATCCCTATGGGAAAGGCAATTGGGCAGTGGCTGAGAATGTTGCCAGCTACTCTGTTCTAAGCCCCTTTTCCTGGTCCTGTGATGCAGAGTGGAGCATATGCAGAACCTCCTATGCTGCTCCATGCAAACACACATATGCACAATACAAGGGGAGAGCGGAAAAACATACAGATATGCAGCATGTATGTGTCCATCTTGATTAGACCCTCACACAGACATGCACACATGCAGAAGCAACATGTATATACAAACCCTGATGAGTTCCTGGAGAAGAAGTGCACATAGATAGAGCACATTACTGTTACACAGAAAAAGATACAGATACCTCCTATGGCCATCACTGATGAAGGGGTTGGAAAGAATTCCAGAAGCCATGTTCTGTATGCTTTCCTTATCTTGTTTTAATTACAAGATCTAAACCTTGGGATAATTTATATATACTTCTGCCTTGACTTGCTAACAGAATCCCACCCACCTGTCAGACCTTATCTGTCAACTACTTCTTCCTAAAATGCTTTGCACCATATGTATCATTGGAAGGCACAGACCAATGTGAAGGAATTAGGCTGTATTAGGAGAATGTATCACTTTTCACTTGCAAAAGATATTTCCATCCTGAAGCCTCCTTTTCCTTTTGTACGTAGCAGGAAAATATCAGTGTTTTCCCCTGCTTGAAGAAGTTAACCATATCTTTGCAACACAAGTAGCCATTATAAACAACCATACCTAATTCAGACTTAGAATGTTACTAGACTTGGCTTTTGAACTTCTTGGGAAGCAAATACCCCACCAACCAGTCAAAAGTTATTTCCCTTGTGCCAAGTCCCAGTTGCCCCTTGATATGATGGCAAGGTCCTGTGCAAGTGGGGAAATTTGTTTCCCACAAAACCTTACCACTACATAGGAGGAAGCTGGATCTTTGTGCAATGATAATAGTTGATCAGCAGATTTGAAGCCATGTCTGGTAATGTCCTCAGAGTTGGTGCAAGAAAACATGCTTCAGAGAACTAAACAAAAGTCAAGGAAAAACAGATATTTGTGAGATTGCAGATTTTGTTATAAGATGAAGAGGTGGTGTTGCTTCTCCATGGCTTTATGAAAAATGTGTCTAATAGAAAGAGAATGAACATTAGACAGGAGGAAGAAGAGAGTGGAAAAGTCAAAGTGGTGAGGAAACTACTCTCTGATCTCTGCTGGCTGTTTTTGGACTGCTGCTGATTGTCCATTATGCTGCCAATTGCTGCTAATGATGTACTGTGCATGATTTGAGCAACACAAGCAAAATTGGGGGGGGGGGGAACAGGGCAGGGGAGGGGAGGAAAAAAGATGCTGTTGAGAAGTAAGGAGAATGCTAGACTACCATGCCAAGTAGAAGATCTGGTTAATGTCCTCCTGGAAAGTAATAACACTTTTAAAAAGGAGAGGCATATTAATAAACTGGAACACCTGGTGGAAAGCCACTCAGCAAAGTTGGGGGGGGGGAGTACAAAAATTCCTTAGAGATCTTGCCAACTGATTCATTTTTTAGAAGGCTGAAGAACAGCCAAGAGTATTGGGTCTCTTAGATCCAATTGTAAATAAAGTAAAGAGGTGGTTGAAGAGGTAAAAGCTGTGGGAACTCTGGGAGAAGAAGACTAGGTCATCTTGGATACTACAGGAACAGAAATTGGAGCATAGTTGTACATCCCTGCTGAATTTCAGGACAGACAATTTCAACAAGCTTAAAAATGTACTATAGAAGGGCCCAAAGTAAGCACAGAAGAGTTGGGGACTTCTCAAAAATAGGATACTGGAAGTACAATTGCATACTTTTCCAAACAAAGAAAATGGGAGGCAGCTTAGGAAAACATTGTGGGTACCTAGGAAACTTAACTAAGCTAAGAGTTAGAAAGGACATGATCGGAAATGGAGAATCACTATAATCACTGAAGAGGCGCACCAGCAATTAGCTAATAACTTCAAAAAGAAAATCAGGAACTCTAATGCACAAAACAATTTAGGTTTGCAAGGGAAGCTAAAAGGAACAAAAAGTGTTTTTTGTTTTTTGGGGGGGGGGGTTGGTTGGTTAGGTCAATGGAAAAACAAGGGGTGGGCCTGTTGCTAGGAGAGGATGATAACAAGTGACAAGGATAGAGTAGAACTCTTCAACTCCTATTGTGCTTCAACTCAGAGAACAACTGCGTTCAAATGGACCTAAGCAAAATAATTGACAAAAGGAGAGAGTATCAGACCAATGCAAGTAAAGAGATGGTTAGGAAACATGTGGCTACCATGAGTAAGTTTAAATCTCCAGGACCAAACCAATTACACTGAAAAGTCTTGAAGAATGTTTCAGTATCCTTTTCTGTGATCTCTGAGAAATCATGGAGGATGGGCATAATGCAAGAGAACTGAAGAAGGGCAATAATGTTTCTATTTTCAAAAAGAGGAAAAACAGGACCTGGGTAACTACAGATAGTCAGCTAGACATCAGTACTGGACAAAATTCTGGAACAAATGATTAAGCAATCAGTTTGTGAGTATTTAGAAAAGAATGCATTGCTTAGCAAGAGAAAACATGAGTGTATCAAGAATAAATCATACAAAACCAAGCTGTTCTCCTTTTTTGATGAGTAACTATACTTTAATTGATCCTGGGAATGCAGTGGAAATAGTGTACCTTCACTTTAGCAAAGCATTTGGCAAAGGTTACATGAGATTCTAGTAGAGAAATGGGTGCTGGACTATTTTTTCATTAAAGGGACACTTAGCAGATTGAACATTACATTTTACAATGCACTTTAATGGCTCTGTATCAGGCTGGAGGTAAATGTTGAATGTAGTGTTTCAGGGAACCATTTTAGGCCCTTACTGTTCAACTTATTTAGAAATAAATTAGATGAAGGCCTAGAAAATAGGATTATCATATTTACAGATGACACAAAGATGGTGGGGGTGGGGTAGCAAACACATTAGAGGATAGAAGTGATTTAGGAGATCTTGACAATCTGGAACACTGGCCTCAAACCAGCAAGATAAATCTCCAAAGGGAAAGATTAAACAAATGCGTTCAGACATTTAAAAGGAACTGAGAAAGCTTGGTGGATCATAAGCTGAACATGAGCCAACAGAATGATGCATCTGCCAAAAAAAAAAAAAAATGCAATTCTAGGCTGGATCAACAGAAATATAGTGTCAGCATCAAGAAAAGCCATTGTTCCTCTTTATTCTGCACTGGTCAGACTGTACCTAGAATATTGTGTCTAATCCTAGGCACTTCAGTTTAGGAAGGACATGAATTTAAAAAGAAAATTAATTCATCAGAAAATATTATTTTATGCTTACTGAATCTCTCAAATAATGTTTAAAAAGGATTGGACATTAGTTTTTTGTATTGGCATTAGTTTCAAATCATTACATAGGTAAATACAACTTAGGAAAGAAATGTTATAGTTAAGAATCTTAACAAGATGTTGAACTATATTCCAAAATATGGAATTATCTCATGAATAGCTTTGGCTCTATAGAGCATGGGGTATGGCAAAGAGGATAATTTTATCTAACAGAAAGAAATTTATCCTCCTGATTTTAAGAAATGGATTCAGAATATGAGTCTGTTAATTATCTCTGAAAAGTCTTTGCATTCTAAAAATGGGAAGATGAAGCAATATGTTTCCATATGGTCTATATTTAATGATAAATTTAAGGATTGAATTAAATTTATATTGATACCTATAAATATTATATGAATCTTTTATCTTTTTATTTTGTTAATTAGCCCCTTTTTCTTTTTTGTCATATTTATTTTATTTTAATCACAATAATATATTGGTGGGTTTTTCTTTCCTTCACTGTATTTCACCAATCCTCATCATCCTCATCCTCATCCCTTCATTTTAAGAAGAACCTGACAACTGGAGCACTTCCACAGGACAGCAACCAAAATGATAAAGGACCTGGAAGGAACAAATGTAGAGGTGTTGGGTATATTTAATCTGGGGAAGAGAAGATTGCAGTGAGATATGTTTGAGTATTTGAAGGGATTACATGTAGAAGATAGGACAGCATTATTCAGAGTTCTTTCAGAAGAAGTGAAAAAAAATGGAAGTAGCTTTCATATGGACATCAGGAAAGATTTCCTAACAGAGTTGTTCAACAACGGAATAGAATGTCTTGGGAAATGATGGCCTCTACTTTGCTAGAACACTTTAATTAAAGGCTCCAACATTTACATTCTATGTTCCTGGTTATGTATATAAAACTTCTCCAAATACTATAGACAAGCTGTAGAGGAATGATCTTACTGTTTTGTTGTTTATTAAAATTATTTGCAGTTAATACCTCTATAGTATTTGAATCACTCCCAGATTGGCCTATAAGAATTAAAAAAAAAAAAAACAGTAAAACTTAACTTAAAAAACAATACAATAGAATTTGGGGTAGTTATCCATCATGCATAACTGTTAGCATCATGTTGTATTTCCCTTTTCTTTAATACTCTTGGAAAATATAAAGATCAGGGGAAAAAATCCATCCATATCCATATCATCTATCACCCTCTCAACTCATTTGTTGATTTCCTTTGGTGTCTTAAGACTATCATGTGACAAATGGATTGCTGGGGGAGAAGGCATTTAATATCCGTTTCTAAGAACATACCATATGCACATGTCAGCAGGCTACTTCCAGCCTGGCCTAACCACCTATCTTTTTCTGATGAGTGTAAGGATTCTTTACATAGATGTTAGTGATTGGCTCTTACAAAGATCAATTACTCCTTTGTGTTGTGATAAGCTCACTAAGGTGTATCTTTGTCAAGTGTGCCACATATATCTACTAGACTCTGATGCTAAAAAATATGTAAGACAACAAAGTACAATTTATTTTCCTCTGTCCTATATTTGTCCATGATACGATTACCTGTGAATCAAATAGAGTCTTTGAAAAATTAAACCTTTTCAATCAAGCAAAACACTGCCAGTGTGCTTTTCTAAAGAGCAAATGTAAGTTGATCTTCCTAGAGGATTGCAGAGTTCAAGGAAAACAACACTTGGCCATTGAGAAACTGCCCCTCCTGTCTTCCAGTAAGAAGAGGAGAGCAACAACAGTTTGGTTCCGTCCATCAACCAGAAAAAGAGCAAATGGGTCATTCCACCCACCAAAGAAAGAACACTAAGCTCCAAGTGCCAGTTGCCCTCCTATGAAGAGAAGCATGCCCAATTTGCATCCATTGGTCAAAGAATTAAGGGTCTGCTGATCTAAGTAGATTTGGAATTTAAATTTAGGAGGAGGAGGAGGAGGAGGAGAATAGCTTTTACCCATATCAACCAGTGGATGGGGCTTGCATGTTTTTCTTGGAGCAGGAAATTTTGGTAGGATTAATTTCTTTTTAAAGTTGTGTTAAGACTTAATTTATAGTTTTTGTTTCCTGTCTCAAAAGGGTGAGAAGGCACATAACTAATTTTCAGCAGCAGAAGTGGGATGAGTGGGTTTCCAGAGATTATGGAACAAAATGACCTTTGGAAATGGCTTGTTGCCCTGGAGTTACAGTGTGCCAACCCCTACTTTAAACAAAGTATAAATAAATAACAGATTGGGATGCAAGATTTTGATGCTCATGCATTTCATAACTGAAATTTCACATATATAATTTTTTTAAACTAAAAAAGGTTAACAATATGATATTCATCATGGTCCTAATGATTAACAATAAATAATGTGTTGAATACTATGTGCTTGACAGCCATGTTCAGAAGTTTGCTGGGGCTTAATTTAGTGGTAGTGATAAGACAGGGCAGGCTGCCCCTTCCATACCTTTCTCTGTGTACAGGTCCCACTTGCTAAGAGTTTGAGTTTGCTGCCTTGAATGAGAAGGCTGGAAGAAAGATCTGTTCATGTTTGTTTGCACATGAGCCAGTCAATCCTCACTATGGTAGACATGGATCAAGTTGGATCCATGATTGTACAGCTGAGTTCTAATCCTTAATGAAGATGAGAAGATTTTTTTTCAGACAGACTATACCCCTATGTGCTGTGGAGCACTGTTTTTCAACCTCAGCAACTTTAAGGTGTGTGGACTTCAAATGGGGAATTCTGGGAGTTGGCTGGGGAGTTCTGAGAGTTAAAGTTGCCAAGGTTGAGAAACACTGCTATAGAGTCAGATGCTGAAGGGACATGGAGCACATAAAAGGATGGTTGCGAGCTGCCCAGAGTTGTGTTTTACAAGATGGGTGGCCATATACAGGAAGATAGATAGATAGATAGATAGATAGATAGATAGATAGATAGATAGATAGATAGATAGATAGATAGATAGATAGCAGAGGGCCAGCAAGTGTAGTTTTCTCTTTCTATTTGGTTGTGCATTCAAGGTCTTGGTCACTCAACAATCCAGAACTTGGCATTACTATTTTCCTGGAAAACTGAAAAAGATTTCCTCTAATTATATATGCCAGTTAAGTAGCAGCTGCATGCTTATTCCCTACTATTATAAAGTTATTAATATGTCACTAATCAGCCAACATAAAATAAGTGCTATACTCCATTTCACAATTTAAATATGTATATTAGAAAACAAACTGATCAATCAGCTTGCCTGTGCCATTATAAATAGCCCCCTTTTAAGTTTAGGGTACTAAAATAAGTTATCTGTGGTTGCATTTCCTTTTATGTTATTTATATATAGCCCTCCATTTTAAACAAATGTTACAGTGAAAGTAAAAAAAAACCAAAACCAAACATTTGAATATAGGTATGAGGAAATCAGTTTCAGTACAAGTTGAATCAAGCTGGACAGAATATGGATTGGGAAATTACAGACCAGCTACTTTTCCAAAGAAGGGCTTGACTGTCCTAAAGTGCCATTTCCATTTATCAAGAAGCCATCCATTAGCAAGAATTAAAAGAGAGGAAGAAACAACTGGGTATCAGACATAAGAACTGGGAGGAAGTCTAACTAAATCTTAGGAGAGGAAATGGTATTATGCAGTGGAGAGGAGGAACCCTCACTCAGTTTAGAAATCCTTGTATGGACCAGTTCCAAACATCTATGAAAATGGTTGTCCCTTTTGAGGTCAGAAGAGGGATCTTAACCCCTTCCCAACTTTCCATTGGATGATGGTTAGTGCCACACAGTGTAAGCAGACAGAGGTGAGAGCAGCAAATCCTCCAATACAGTTCGTTGGTTGACCAGAATCTAGAGGAGTTCTGTTCTAGCCTCTACATGTTCAGTCTCTCAGTGAGTCTATTCCCTCCGCCCTCCTCTGCTGTTCATCCTGTCCCTGCTGTCAGATTTTATTTGACACAGTAATAGTGAATCATCTGTGATGTATCTGAAATGCAAATTTTAACCTGGAGTTGCAACATCTTGCTGCGTAAATCGCATCACTTAGAATTATCCAGTGCAAATTTGAAAATGCAGGGCAATGAGTTCTCCTCTCAGGAAAGAGGAAACAGTTCAGTTTGGAACACAATGATGTAAACAAGATCTAAATTCAATTAAAGTGCCTAAGGGGAATCCCATTGCAATATCATTTTAATCTTTTGCTGCAAACATACTGCTGCATGTTTCCTTCTTTTCAGTTCTCAAGCAATGCAGTAATAAGCCCCTTGACTAAATGTTCAGGGACTTGGTATAGAAGGTGAGATGATACATTTCATAATATCTTAGTATCTGTTATGAATGCTAAGATGGATGCTTAAAGCTAAAATGTATCAATCGATGCAGACATAAGATAAGATGATGAAGGTCCTTTTGCTAAATAATACCCCCTCCCCAATGCTCTGAATGCCTTTAGGCTTTCACATGTCAAATTATGGGCACTGATACTGCAGGGCAATGTTAGATCAGCTGGGCCAAGTACAGCCATATAAGGAATTGCACTAAGCATTGTTCCTACATCTAAAACTCCCATGACTTCAATTGCCAATTCAAAATGGCTGGAATTGCATTCCTGTATAAGAAAAAATGAATGAAATTCTAACTTAACGAAATAGTTTAAGTACCATAGATACCCAGACATGTGGAGTCCTTGGTGCTCTCTGAGCTTGATTGCTTGATTGTAGACGTTTCATTACCCAAATAGGTAACATCATCAGTGCTAGTGAGTGTGGGGTTTGCTCCCTATACAATAGCTTGCCCTGCCAGTGTTGGTGGGGGTGTGATTTTTCTCCTTGGTAGTTCCTTGATTAGGGTATTGTTTTCTGCTTGATTGAGACTCAACCATAGTTTCAACTGGGAAACTGTCAGCATCCTAGACCAAGCTAAATCTAAAAATGCTAGGGCATTCCTGGAAGCTTGGCACTCAGACACATCAGCCATCAATAGATACATAGAGATAAACCACATTTACAAACCATTCAAAAGAGACAATAAGAAAGCTAAGAAGGAAACAAAAAGACCAGAACATATCCTTTCCAGCAGCCAACACCCAGATAAGCAGGGATTAATACCAGACAAACAATCAAGGAGAAAACAGTACCCTAATCAAGGAACTACCAAGGAGAAAACCACACACACACACCCCAACGCTGGCAGGGCAAGCTACTGTATATAAACAGGGAGCAAACCCCACACTCACTAGTACTGATGATGTTAGTTGGGTAATGAGACATCTGCAATCAAAGAACCAAGTTCAAAGAGCACCAAGGACTCCATAACTCAACCCAGAGCTACATATATTGTCTTCTAATAATATTTGCATGTGTGTGTGTCTGTATCTCTCTCTCTATCTACATGCAAATACTACTGTATATGCACACTGTTCTAAGAAAAAAAAACACTTACTCCCTTTGGATTCTTTTTAAACTTCTGTACATCTTTACCATTTTGTCTTATCAGAACTTCATGTAAGTTCTGTTGATAAGAGCTCGCCCACACATCCCCTAATAGTGGCTTAAAAATGCCTTCCTAAACATTCTTCAAGGAGATGTCCTCATGGCTCTAACTTCAGCCCATAGCTGAAGTTGCCTAGTTTCATCTTTAACTGACCCAGTGTTAAGATGGCATTTTTCATCTTCCCTTGCCACAAAACTTGCTATATGTAAAATTTCTGATACTTTAGGGTAGCCATGATGATGTAGTTAGAGACCGGGATCTGCCCAGCATCTTTTGGCTGCAGCATAGACCCTCCCTCCTTTCTGATCCCTGGACTCACCCTTCCATGACCATTTTGGTTTCTGCTCCTGGACTGACATTACACCTGGCTTCTGTAGGCAGCCATCTTGTAATCCCTTGTTATCAGGTCTTGCACATGCTGCTTATTAACATGTGTACTCTGTTTTATAAACCAAAGCTGAACTTGTTCAGTGCTCTTGTGAAACGTGACTAGAGACAGCATTAGACTTTTGAAAAACCTCTTTCAGAAACAGAAGGAGGAACAATGCAAGATTCCTATGAAGACTGACAGCAAGATCACCATGGTCTCCACCACTGTGCCGTTGTATGCAGTGAGAACAGCAGTGGACAGTAACTCTTTGTAGTGATTTTTCTATTGATCCTTGCAGCAATCTGTCAAAACAGGGCACATGGATTTGGAACTGAAGTGGGATGGAGCTCAGCTGATGCTCTCCCTATGTTCCCTTTTACTTTGTCCATCGTCTTGTGTCCCTCACCTATAAATCATATTTTGGGAGAATACATGTCTATTGCTCTTACAAAATAGCATTACACAGGTGTTTAGAACTAGACCAAGTGACAGTCCACTAAATGATAGCAGCCTGTCACTTGGGCAACTCAAAAGTGGCACAGGACATTTGTTGTGCTTTCAATATGACTGTTAAACTGTTAACATGGCTGTAGCCTCTAGTAAAGGAATAGTGCTGGGTTTTGGATTCACAGGCTCCTGTCAACCAACCCCACCTTACTACAATGTTAAGAAGAGTTGATTGGTAGTCGTTTTTCCCACTAGGCAGAAAGAAGTTGTAATGCTGATGGAAGGAGAAATACAGCCACCAACTGTTGCCCTTTATTTGTCCCACATTAAAACTGTAAGGACAATAGCACTTGTCAGCCTCATTACTGAGGAAGAATAGAAATCAGCTGTTGAAAGAGAGCAAACTTTGTAACTTAAAGCAGCTAATTGGATGAGCGCCGAGTAAAGAAAGAATACCAAAGTTTGGTGTTTGTTTCATTTGTTCATCAACAAAGTCACCTAATATGCAACATAGCAGTGTTGATAAAGTAATCACCTCCTTAAAACCAGTAACAGGTTGCATCACCTTTGGATGCAATTACACCAACCAAATGCTTCCTGCAACTGGTGATCAATCACTTACATCACTGTATAGGAATTTTGGTCATCCTCCATGGCAAGCTACTTCAACTAAGTAGCATTTGAGGATTTTCTACCATTTCAAGCCATGTCACAACATTTCTAAGGAGGTTAAGTCCGGACCTTGACTTGCCTATTCCAGAACATTGAATTTGTTCTTCTTCATCCATTTTCTTGTAGACTTGTTTGCATGTTTGGGATTATTATTTTACTGCATGACACATTCATGCGTAAGCTTCAGCTTCAGCTGACAGATAGATGAATGGATTTTTTTCATGTAGAATTCTCTGATACAAAGCAGAATTCATGCTTCCTTCAATGATGGAAAGTCATCCAGGTCTGGAAGCAGCACAAATCCCCAAACCGCAGCACTGTCAACTCCAGACCTGACAGCTGGCATGAGGTTCTTTGTGGAATGCTTTGGTTTTTGCTAGACATGACATGCATATAGCCCCCAAAAGTTTACTTTTGACTCATCTATCCATAACACATGCTTCCAGAAATCTAGATGGTCATCTAGGTACACTGAAGTAAATTTGAGATAAGCATCAATGTTACTTTTACTGAGCAATGGCTTCCAGCTTGCTATTCCCTCATAAATTCCACTTTTACTTGTTACTTTTCTGATGATGGAGTCATGAACATTGACTTCATCTAAGGCAAGACTAATATACATATTCCTGGATGTTCTCCAGTGGTTCTTTGTGACTTTCTGGAAGATTTTTTGCTGCTCTCGTGGTGTAATTTGGGCAGGAGAAAATTGGAAGGATTCATTGTTGCCCCAAATCTTCTTTTTTTCAAGACTCTGACTGCAGCTCAGTGAACCTAGAGCCTTAGAAATGGTTATGTAACTTTTTACCAACTGATAGGTATTAATAAAAGGAAGTCTTCAGATTTCTCTTTTGAGTGGGGCATGTCATACCTGTAGAATCTGTGTGGTGAAAATTTCACTGTGATAAGGCAAGGCAAGGTGTGTGAGATTTATCTAGGCAGGGCTGGCCCAAATTAGCCCTGATTGTTTAATGTAGTACATATAACTGGTCCTAGATATGTTTTTAATTTAGTTGATTGGATGCAGGAGGCAGTGATTACCCTTCCACCTTGGTACATCATGTGTTGGATGGCTTTATACATGAAATAAATGAATCAGGCCCCAAATGTTCATGTTATCTGTGCACTCAGAATTCCTTTATATATCACTATCACCATAGGAAGCTCTGATAACACTCAGTGGCATTACATACAGAAATTCTTTTTCACATAATATATATTTTAAAAAGAGTATGTCTGCATAGCCCTATGGGAGAATATGGACTTTGTTCTTTCAAGTCACAGTTTCTCATGTTACAAATAAATTAAGAATGTGTATTATTTCCTGTTGTCTGACAGAAATCTCAGTTTGTTAGACTCATAGCCTGATATAAAGTGTGACTATTGTTCGGAGGCTGAGGACTTGTAAGTGATATAATAGCTATATATTTCATATGAACAGCAATTTTTCCCCTTGGTCTCTTATGATTCAGTGATGGAAGACTTTAGGTGGTCCTATTCTTTTGCAGCCTTTTTATGTTCATAATTTGAAGGTTGCCTATAGAGTTACTTCATAGCCATTTACATCATGCTTCTAGACCCTACTAGTTAGTCATAGTATCTGTTCTTTCTCCAGCTAATCCTAACTAAGCTTTACAAACCGTGGTACATTATATTCTAAGTTGATTGTGGTGCCAAAGGTAGGAGATTTTGCAGTTCAGATCCTTAGATAGGTATGCCCATTTGATACTTTGGATCTCAAGTTGTCCTCCACTGGCAGAACTACTTTACCCATTGCTGAACCTTCTTTTATATCTACAGTTATCATGGAAGGAAACAAAGAAGAGCATCAGGAGTTATTCCTAGGGAGTTGAGAGAGGAGTACACAAAGCTGCTGTAGGGGTGGGAGTGGGGGAACAAGGGGCCATAAATGATGGACATGGACTGGAACATCATGTTGCAAACTCCTCCCCTTCCAATCTTGTGCAATCATCATATGCAGAGGCAGAGCTTGTATCATGACATTGCAACAGTCTTTTTGATGAAATCTCTGTTGGGAAATTATTGCGGGTAATTTCCAGTCTAGTTTGTACCCACCCACTCCCAGTCAATCCCTATATCCAGATCAGAGTGAACACATGTGCATTCAATATGGTTAGAAAAAAAATATAGCTTTTATTTATTTATTAAACATCAGCAAAACTTCAAAAACATTTAACTGGCAGAAATGAGGTAAAAGGCAGGCAAAAACAGGGAGAGAAAGACATGGACAACATTAACAATTTACATTATCTATATATATTTATCAAAAGCAAGAACTTTCCAGAGCCACTGGAAACAGAACTGTGGATAATTAGCAGGAACAGCCCCAAAGAGGAACCTTTAGTTATTCCAGCCTTAAGTCTTTTATATACAAAACAGCAGCAGAATAGAGATGGAAAATAGGACACCAGGTAATTCTTCCTCTATTCTGCACACTGAAAGAAACAATTTGGTGGATGGGGATGACAGTCTCAGCTCACTGCAAATGTCCCTGTTTCCATGGTTTAAAATTTTGCAATGAGTCATCCACTTATACATGAATGATCAGATATTTAAACCAGCAAACAATAATCCCGTTCGTGTTGGGGTGAATAAGTCTAACCACCCTCCAATATATACATACATACATACATACATACATACATACTTACATTCCTGTTTTTGTATTAAGACCTTGCAAAGAAAAAGTATAATTTGAACAGTAGAAAAAGTTGAAAGTGTAGATTACTTAATTTTAATTTAGTTGAACTGAGCTTCTAAGTACACTTTTAACTTAACCTAGATCTACCTTTCAGACTCAACACTCCTATAAATTCCCAATCTCAAGTGTCAAAGAGAATATTAAGTCCCAAGATTTATTTTTATATTTTCATCAACAATGATTTGTTTGTGCTTGAACTTCAGGAAATGCTTACCACTGCATCTCAGGAGGATAAAAACATGGCTCTAGTTCACTTGGACCTCCCATTGAGCTCAATGCCTTTTCCCATGATCCCAAGGAAGCCAAGAAGCCAAAGGTGTTCCAGATGCCTTTTGCAAGGCAGCAATCAATTTATTAATCATATGAGTAATTTAAATCAAGGTATTTCACATGTCAAAATAAAATGAATCATTCTTCTTGAAAATAGCCCCAAGGTACTTCCAACATGAAGACAGGTACTGTAAGCCTATAACAACAAACACTTCTGATTTTTAGGTGTTATATATAGGGAGAGATTCAAAAACCTGGAAGTTGATAATTTGGAAAAACAAATAGCTAGTTTCAAAGCAGCACTGTACAAGTTCCATAGAATATGAAATATATATATCCGTATTAAACAAATCCATAGGAACTACAAAACAGTAAGGAAAGATCATCAGATGTTCAGGACCCAATAAATTGCTACTTGTTTCATTATTCTCTGATAGAGGTTGCTTTACTATTCATATTAGAATTACATGTATATAGTTGCTGACATATTTAGGGTACAAAATCTTTCCTTAGTCAACTTTGATACAGCATGATTTTGTTGAATTAGCAAGTTAATAATTTCATATGATTCAATACCTGTCAGATGGAAGTTTGATACATTTATTTTTTGAAAGAACAGATTCTACACTAGAATAAAGAGCAAACCACAAAACCTAGTTAGCTTCATGGAGGTTTTAGAACTTTTCATCTGAAATACAAGGGACAGACTAATGAGAATTTACAACTCATAAATTGCAGAGCAGCAGATGGCACAGCTAAGGGCTATGGATCTTAATATGGAAGCAGGCTTTTTAACAACTCCATGTTTATTTTATTGTTTGCAGTTCACAATTCTCTCAGTTTACATCATGGTATTAAATAGTAGCAGGAGTGGATAACATAAAGTTCAGCCAGACCATTGATTCTCAGTTTTTATATCCTGAAGAGCTGGTTCTTCTCCAAATGCTCTCAAGGATGAGAAATAAATGTTCCTTTTTAAAGTTTGGTCAGGTTATATAATCTAATTAGTACTACCTAGCAGGAAAGTATCTCATAATTAAGAGATAAGAATTTTAATAGGAACCAATCATTTATGGAAATGAAAAAATATCTTTCCCAATCTTCTAAGAAATACACAAATTGGCAAGGGATTTTTGCTTTATTGTTAGAGTGAGCACGTAACAACAATTTTTACTTTGAATAGACATGAGTTCTTATCTATTATTGGGGAGCCATTTCCATAAATCAGCTGGCCATTAATAGTCTAAACCAACGTTTCTCAACCTTGACAACTTTAAGACGTATGGACTTCAACTCACCGAATTCCTCAGTCAGCACGCCCTGGTGTAAACCAAAATTCAGTTAGGGAATCTCTAGATGTTGCTTAGTTTAGCCAGCAGTTGAGAATTAGGGTTGCAATCCAGTTTGGGACACAAAAATGGGCAAGGCTTATCCTTGTTCTCTGTACTTTCTTGTGTCTGGGCTCTTACAGAGGCAGGAACCCAGTTGATCCAAATAGAGGTGGACTGTTATTTCATGCCTTCTATTTCAATTCTAAGTTGAGGGGGGTGAGAAGTAGTGTTTCATTCCTTACTTTGAAAGCTGTGTTGGCTTGTATCAAAGAAGAACTCAAAACATTTACCTTCCCTCCCCATTTTGACCTGTTTTATTGCTTAGATTCCACTACGGTTGATTACAGTGAGAAGGAAGAAAGCACACCTGGAGTCCCCCATGGAAATGAAATAGCTTTGGGGTTAATGAATCCACCTGTTGGAATCTACCCCTGAGAATATTACTAGAGATCAATGTATGTGCTCTGAGTTTTCCACAAGCATAGCACATCCATCCTTGTCACTAAGATGGATGTTATGTGGGGCAGATTTGCCTTCTGCTACTGAAGGAGCAAATGCAGATGACATTAATTTCCTTGTGAGCCACTGAATCTGAGGGATTGCTATCTCACTTATGAATTTCCTCCATTCAACTAGCTAGCCACTATTGGAAATAAAATATTGAACAAGGTTGACCTTTAGTCCAATTCAATATAAAGTGGATGTTCAAACTTCTCCTGACTTATGGCTGAAATTCTGGTTCTGTTGCACTGATCAAAATAGTGCGGGAGAGTTTCTCTTCCCCAATGTTATTTATAGAAACTTGGCTTTTCTGAACCTTATTACTAGTTAGAGAGGCTGGTAGCAAATCATAAAAAGAAGGAAGCTGGTTCTTTGCTATCAATGCAGAAAAATTAATGTAGGGCAAATGCCTATTTAATGCTCAAAATGGAATACTGTACTTGATTCACCACCAGTGTGATACTTGCTTATTGGCGAGTATCCCTGATAGGAAATACTTAAAGTGAATTTGAATAGAAATACATCAGTCAATGTACAGTATTTTAAGACTTGAACTTTAATATTATCAATGTTGTTCAAAGCTTTAGCTCTTTTGTAGGACTGTCAGGTTCGAGCTAAAAAGTATCTGGATGGCCTCTAGGTAACAGCATTAATAAATCTCTTGGTTGATATCTAGCAGTCATCTAAATCTGATAGCCCTAATCTGTGGGCTAGTCATGTGTGTTTGGAAAAATAGACAACTTCAAGAGATTTCTAATAGAGCTTATGAAGAAATCTGCTGAAGTTTCCCAGGACTCCAAGCACCATTTCCATTCCTCAAATATTGCAAGTTTCACAAATCCTTTTTGACAGTCATGTGATACCAGCTTATTGTTTTCTGGCAATGTTCATGGAGAGTGTGACATTAGTCAAGAAAAGGATATGAAAAGACATACTGTCCTTTTCGTTCCTGTTCCATTCTAGTTAGCAAAAAGTTGGCCTTTTCCTGAATTGTAATGCTTGCATTAAATTGAAAGCGGTCTGTCCTGCACAAATAAAGGTGATACGTTCTCCTTTGCTGCCCTTGGTCATTTTAGGGATCCATTGTTATTCACACAACACATTTTCTTGTGGATTTCATATTTCACAATGACGTTTTTGAAGTACTTGATTGAGTTTGTTTCTAGACCACCGAATAAGAACTCAATGAACAACGTGCAATCAAATGTATTTTAAAAAATGGTTTAAACTATAGAACAGCATAAAAGCAGCATAGAAAAGCAATATAAAAACCTACATCGGGAACAGCAAAAGTAGCACGTTAAAAATAGGGTTTTTTTAAAACACCAGGGAAATATTATACCTGAAAGACATAATGCAAGTGAGTTGCTTTAATATGCTTTGTTATATTTTTATATTATATCTTACATATGTATAATATAATACGTTGTAAATCTTTCTGGCATGATATCCTATTTCTAATAGGATTTCCACATATACAGATTGTTTAAACTGCATTTTCTACAGCAGGCAAGGCATCAAGTCACGCCTATAATGCATTCTGTTTGGGCTATGGTCATCTTGTAATTGAGCATGAAACTGAGCAAACTCAGGGAGGCAGTGAAGGACAGGAAGGCCTGGCGCAATATGGTTCATGGGGTCACGAAGAGTTGGACACGACTTAACGACTAAACAGCAACAACCACAACATCTTGTAAGAATTGTCTGTATATGAATGATGCCAAGGATTCTGTCCATGAAAGTGTTCAGAGATCTTGTCTCTCTTGGTACCTTGCCAGCTATCTCTTTGCTAAATAATCTCCTTTTGTAGTGATTGCACTCCAATAGGGGAGAGTTGTCCCATTACAGTAGTACAAATTTGTGTTATATAGTTATACAATCAATTGCAATTGATACAAAGGGTAGCTTTGCATGCATGCAGTTCTGAGCTTTGCTTACTATTAATGATGGATAAGATCCTTTCCCATGGAGCAGAAAAATAGTGAGTATCACAGACAACTCAGCAAACCACTTCTGGGAGCAATTTACAAAGCCTTCCCAGCTGATGGCCTAGCCATCTTTGCAGTGACTGATCAAGCATCATTTCAGTTTGTTGTTGTTTGCTCACAAAATAAATACAATTACAGGCATACAGCAGCCTTATCAAATTCCCTGCTGAGACATATCGGCTTAATTCTTCTCCTGTGATCCCTTTTCATCTATGAAGGACCCCTATTCGAAAGAGACAGGAGCAGGGAGCATTTTGTCATTGCTCCATTCAGTTTCAGGCAGCAAGAAGGGAATGTGCAAATTCAGACAATACACTAAGCCTAACCACAATATAGCATAGTTTGACGTGTGAAAATATCCCCCAAGTCCAGTTGTTTAAGAAATGATAACAATTCTTCCTATTCTATTGTATCGCAGGAGGATAATTGTATCCTCCAAAATCCTTAAGAAAACCTCCTTACATGTCAATAATTATGCTATAGAAAAATATTTTATTCAAATTTTCTAAGCGTTCATAACTATTCATAAGAGTCATCTACCTGACATAACTTGTTGTAAACTGTTCTATTTTAAAATGCCAAATCTGCAATCGAAAGATGAAAGCAGATGAACCAGGTATTGCTAGAACCCTTCTGTCTGATCTTTTATTGTTTTATAATTGTTGTGAACTGCCCTGGAGCCAGTCTTAGGTGCCCTGTAAATATTTTAGATTGTAGGGGTTGTTTTCACATGGAGAAATATTACAACAGAAATCTGTTCCTGTCACCTCATAATTTGCTGCTGTATCTTGCGAGCTGAGAATATGAAGAATTAACAGAAGGCAGAGAGTAGAGAATACAGTGATACCTCAGGTCACAAATGCTTCTGTTCATGACCAATTCGGGTCACGAACAGCTCCGTTCGCAAAATTTTGCTTCTGTTCACGAACGCTGGATCGGGTGACGAACAGGATCCGCGGCCATTTTCCCTCCCGTGACACGTGGTCGTGGCTTCCTGTAGGGAGGGGGACTCTCCCTCCAAACAATAACTGCCTCCCCACCCGCCTTCCTGTCCTCCACGCCAGAAGTCGCGTCGAGCAAGGTTAGCGTTCTCTCTCTTCGTACTGTATTTTGTTTCATATTTTTGCGGTTTTTTTAAAAAATACATATGGTTCAGAACGGATTAACCGTAATTACATTGAACCTTATGGGAAAATTTGATTTGGGTCGCAACCAATTCGGGTCGCGACCAGAGTCGCGGAACGAATTAAGTTCATGAACCGAGGTACCACTGTACTACCTATATGTGCCTTTCTGCACAATCTGGTTGGCTTCCAGTTGCCTTGATTTCTGGCATATCCATTTGCAAGAATCTGTTTCTTCACAATGATGTGAATGTGCTATCCATCTGTGTGTATTTTTATACAACTCCAGATGATCAAATGATATTTTCATTTCAGCTGAAGCTAAACGTTACCATTTTACCATTCAAGCACTTTACCATTCAAAGCACTGTACTAATTTGTAAAAATCCTTAAATGACAGAAAGGGTGCATAACTTCTTACAAGACAAGGGCAATGCTTGGATAGACCTAGAACCAAATCAAAATTTCATTTCATTTAACTCTCTTCAAATAGATTAAATTGAGTTGATGTGATTCCTCTTTGGTCATGTATTTAATACTTTTCCCCTTCTGTGACATTAAAAAATCCAATGTTGATGGTCTCTGGGGGTCAAACTCAAGGCTTTCATGGTCATACAGAGTGATGGGACTTCAGGTTATGCATCTCTGGACTGTAACATCAAAAAGGGAGAACAGGATTCTGAATCTCTGTCCACCCAGAAGAAACCAGAGACAGAAGCCAAGCCGTGATGGCTTTGAAACAGTTAGTGCCTCCAGGCCTCTGAAATTAAAGTTCATCATTTGGATGTCTTGTTAACCAGCTAGTTACCATATCTACCCATATGGCAAAGCCAGTAGGTGAACATGATTGTGTTTGCTGCTGCTAAGTTAAGAGCTCAAAGGAATACATTGATTACATTGGGTTGCTTCAGAAGTACAGCTTGAGTGAACCTATCATTAAAAAAAAAAAAAAAATCAAGAGTCTGAGTAAGTCAAAATATAAGAATGCAATATGCAATCAGGAAGACTTTCAAGCTTTTAAAAGAGTGAAAGACACAGAGATGTTATCAGATCCAGCTGATTTTTTTTTAGATTTACATTTACAAAATATGAATCTATTTTCCACCTGTTCCTCGAACCATCGAGACATACAATCACAGCAAAAATAGCATTCAGTTTCTATTTATCTGTGCTTATCCACAGATCATGTTCCATTTTTATTGCAAGGCTGCTATATAAAGTTTATGTATCAAGGTAGCAATAGATAGCCTCAATATTAGCTGTAGTAAGCAACTAGTAATCATACAACTTTCATGATGCTAAATATGAATATTTTAAGCCTTGATTATTTTAGTTTGTGTCCCACAATCATACCTATTTACACTTATGGTAGTCTGTCATAAGTACAAGGTTGTGGTTGGCCTTAGAGACTAATGGAATAAGAGTGCCTTAAGCAACAGACAAGCCTATTGATTTCCTCATGTGTCTTCATAATGGTGCTCTATCATGTCACCAATATAATGAACTCCTAAATATCCTTCCTTGGCTGTGGTAAGCCACTATGGTTTACAGCTGACCTTTCTCCAGCAAGGCACTAGAATTATTGCTAAATATATGTAATATCTCTGGCTTACCCTAAAGAAGTTGTCAGTATTACACTCAAAACGTTTAGGTCAGGGAAGTGAATTTTGCCTTTAAGGGAAAGATGAAGTGACAAGATTAATGCACAGATGATTCATACACATTTAACCATAACTGGTCCATGGAGTTCTTAATCCATGCACTCCTGGATGTTTGATAACTGAATTGCAGGAAGAGACTTCTTCCCAATCATAGGATTCATAAACCAGGGTTCATGACCACTGACTTCCTGATTTTTTCAAATCTGTGCCCCTGAATTGTCCTTCCTATCTCCTACCCATATAGTTCCATATATATTGTATAATGCTTTTCCTTGCACATGTGCTTGTACCCTAGATTACAGCTCATAAGAATTTCAAATTATATGTTTGAAATGCATGACTTTAAATATGATCTCCATTCCTCATTGAAAGTTAGAGCTAAATTAAATGGTTTAGAGCACCAAATTAATATCTGCATGAACATGATTTAAACTAGTTGTTCCCTAGCTTTGCCTTCATGCAGATCACTATAAAGTCAGCTAAAACTTTGAAGACCTAAGCCAGGGTTATTGCAGTTTACAGGAACATAGGAAGCTACTATTTATTGAATCACACTATTTACCAGTGAGTGTCAATACTGCCAACATGGACTGGTAGCTCATATCCAGGTTTTCAGGCAGGATTTTTCCAGCCTTACCTGAAGATGCCAGAGACTGATCTTTGGACATTGTACTGTGCGATGGAGCTATAGTCTTCCTGCTACTCATTTAATTAATGAAACATATATATCCTACTGTTCAGTCTGTAAGCCAACATTGGAAGTAGATAATAATTAGGGCTTTGTGCCCTTTGAAACTGATTTGGAAGAAGAGCTTTAGACCTCTCTTTTTCAGACTCCTGTGCAAGCTTGGAAAAAAAGATGCAATTCCTTTAAAAAAATAATCACCATTAATGCTAATATAACTCTTAAAGTAACAGTACCTTGTTTTCAGGCTCACATGGAAGATCAAAAATGTTGGGCCACCCTAATGAATAATAGACAGATGTTCTGCTTGTGTGAAGTCTAAAGCACTTCTGAATCATTTTTAAAGCATGCACAGCCCTACTAGCAAGGCATAGTCCTTCTTAAAATTATTATTAGCCTACACAAGAGTTAAAATCAACTTGCATAGTAGCAGGTCAGACAACTGAAAGCAGCATCCATAATAATAATCATAATAAATTTACTAGCATGCCAGACTGAACAATAAATCTGTCCCAGATTTGTCAGCAGGCAAACCTTGTGAAGGAAACATGGGATATAAATTGAACAAACAAATATATACGTTGAAAGCTTTTCAGAATTGTAATCTTTTTATATCAATACCATTTACTATACCTCTCCATACTTAATCTTACTTTTTTTTTATATTCAGCATCCTTATACATGCCAATATTTGTGAATACCGATGACCAATCACTTTAACATTTTCATACTATCAAACATCTCTCCTAATTAATCAATTAAGTTTTACTTCTGAAACTTTGAAACAACATGGACAGCCTCTAACTTTTTCACCAATGTTCCACAAATGTTGTAAGCTATTGCCAAATGTTCATTCACAAAGAAAGAAAAGAATATTTATGATGAAAAGGTGTGTTTTTTAAGGTAGAATAAGACAAAAGTTCTGCAAATCTTACAATAAATTAAATATCAGGTTATCTTTGGGATTTTTAACAAAATAAAAAGAAGTCCATAGCTTTTAAAATAAATTTAGTAAACAAGACAGAAGCCCAGATTGTGTTTGTTGGATTTACCTGTATAAAATGTAAATGGAAGTTTTTATACTAATTGGCCATAAGTTGTGGTCAGATCTTATGCTCTATGCAGTATGATACTCATATTCCTTTATTACAATAAGTTACAGACAAAAGATATACAGACAATGCACATTGGGCTAGGAGAAATAAGCCTGCCTGGATCTCAAAAGGTTGCTTATACACCCAACAATAATATACAATAACCTATCCAAAATAATCCCCCAGCTGTTCACCAAACATGTAATGATAAGGTCATATCTGACTGGTAGTCTCCCACCCTTCTGTTCCACATGATCAAGATGTGACAATGAATGTGATTAGATCAAGAACAATAGCTTTAATTAGATATAACCATTTAATTAATGGTTAACCACTTAAGTATGAGACAGCAGTGTGCTGCAGCTGCCAAAAAAGTCAACACAGTCTTGGGCTTCATCAACAGAATAATATCAAGATCAAGGGAAGTGATAGTACTGTTCTACACTGCACTGGTGAGGCCACATTTGGAATATTGTATCCAGTTCTGGTCACCCCAATACAAAAAAATGCTGAGGCCCTAGAAAAATGTAGAGAAGACCAACAGAGATGATAAGGGGCCTGAAGGCTAAATCCTATGAAGAACAGCTAAAGGAACTAGGTATGTTTAGTTTAACGAAGAGAAGACTGAGGGGAGACATGATAGCAGTCTTCTAATATTTGAAGGGCTGGCACAGGGAAGAGGGAGTCGATTTATTCTCCATAGCACCTGAAGGTAGGACAAGAAACAATGGGGGGAAGGTCATCAGAGGGAGATCCAACCTGGAAATAAGGAGGAATTTCCTGACAGTGAGAACTATTAAGCAATAGAACAGCTTGCCTCCCAGAGTTGTGGGTGCTCCATCACTGGAAGTTTTCAAGAAAAGATTGGACAACCATTTGTCCAAGATGGTATGAGGACTCCTGCCTTGGGCAGGGGGTTGGACTAGAAAACTTCCAAGGTCCCTTCCACCCTATGATTCTATGTATTATGTATAGCCATAAGAAAATTCAGTGCTTCTTTCAAGAAGAACAGAACACATTCACCCAAAACATTACTACCAAGTTTCACTTGTAACCTAAGTTATTGCCAGCACATTAGAAGGAAGAAATTCAAAAGCCCAGATATATTCTAAATGTGCAAGTTGATATAAAGATAACCAGAAAACAAGATGAAACATAAATGAGAAAATAATCTTTTGCTGGATAAAACATAAATCGATTATATTAAAATCTATTTAAAACTAGAAGTCTAATCACATCATGAACCATGTGGAGTATAGAAGGCCACTGGAAGGAATGACACTGCAGGCAGGTCCAAAGTATAGCCACAAAGTTCTCAGTGGGGCCGTGATCACCACAAGAACATGTGGACATCAATCACAAGGCCTGGGTACCTGAGATGTTGGGCCTGTGAGTTGCCAGCCATATGGAAATACAAAACAGATTTGTATATTTACCAATTTTTGTTGTTGTTGTTCAGTCGTTAAGTCGTGTCCAACTCTTCGTGACCCCATGAACCATATCGCGCCAGGCCTTCCTGTCCTTCACTGCCTCCCTGAGTTTGCTCAGTTTCATGCTCATTGCTTCAGTGATGCTATCTAACCATCTCATCCTCTGCCGTCCTCTTCTCCTTTTGCCTTCAATCTTTCCCAGCATCAGGGTCTTTTCCAAAGAGTCCTCTCTTCGCAATATTTACCAATACTTAAATTTAAATCAAAACAGCCCCAAAACAGCAAAAACAAAAAACCTATATTCCAGACCTCAAAGGATGAAAGATTTATATAAGAACAGAGGTGGGGAACAGCACTAAGCAGGAAGGGAGTCATCAGCAGAGATGGAAGGATTTAAGCTCAGTTAAAGAACCAACACAAGCAAAATCACAGAGCTTGATCAAATTCACCAACAACAGGGTCACCTAGAAACTGAGGATGTATTGTCCAATAAGGAAAGTTCAAGTTGAAGCAGGCAAATATAATCAATGCAAGCCAAGATGACCTCACAAACATCTAGAGTCATCATGCAAATAAACAAACATAGTCAATCCAAATACTTCATAACTGAGTTTTCTGTAGCCAGGAGTTGTCAAATTACCTACCAGCCCTTAACAACTAATTAAACTTACTGTTAGCTATGTTCCTCTTGCTAAATTCAGTTATATTTAGTTTAGTTGACTGTGTTGCCAACCATAATAATAATAAACCATGATTAAAACAAAGACATAATACTTTAGTGCATAGTTTTAGTCTATGTAATTTTGGTAAGTTCCAGGGTTTGACCAGTTTATCCATTTAAGTAGCCTGTGAGAGTCACAATATATGCAGTGCAGTGCTTTATTGGGTATTGAGTTAAAGCCAAAGCCAAATTAATTTAAAGAAAGAAAGTCCATGTAAACAATGTTTCCTATACCTTTGCCAGAGATACCCCCTACCCATATCATCTCTTGAAAGTAATTCTTCCAAACAAGATTCTCACTGAGTCCTCTTTAACAAGATTTATCGAGATGAAACTGGTAGGGTTACAAGAATTTCAGCAACTGAGGTTTTCCCAGTTTAGAACCAATTTATCAGGTGGCAATTGTTTACATAACTGTCTCCTGAATCCTTATGAGCCCGTGAGCTGACTATTATATTACTTCCAATTTATCAAAAATTATTCTGAATCTACTGGGACCTGATTAGCTCTTGATAATTCTATCCAATGCAGAGCCTGTTCAATCTTTCTTGACATACCACCACAAGTCCCAGTTTCCTCAGCCTTGTGCCCTTCCAACTTTTATGTGCATTCATGACTACCCCTTTGATAAGCCCTATGCTTAACTGATTTCTTTCCAAACGCTTTGTACTTAGATAAAGCAACATTATACATTTTTCTTTAATAAAATGCAGATTTCATGCTTGACAGCCTTAATTATATTATTTATTAATAGGTGGGTCACCATATTTCATCAAAGCTCTTTGTGCAGTGTTTAATTCTGCAAGCAAAGGTGGTGCTTTAAATGACTCATTGTGGTTGGAGACAAACAATACTTTTTAAGGAAGATGAAAATAGTTTCTGTGAGGCATCTCTCTACCTTACTGTATACACATTTCTTTTATCCTCAAAATATGTTCAATACAAATGAAAGTGAGATGAGTGTACACATCATAAGCAGCTTTTTGGAACTATCCATAATTTTTGAAAACCTATTGTCATTCTCCTAAGATGTTAACGAAACCCCACAAACTTCATTACATAACAGCAATGTGTGCAATCCACCACTACCTCAGAAAATGTAATGAAAATCATTTTTGTTTGCAAAAACCATTTTAAAATCAGCATATAATTAGAAAAGTTGCATAACAAGCAATACAGTAGTGCTATGTTGTGTTTAAATAAAGCATCTGGAAGGACAGTTCTGTGGAAAAAGGTATATTGATTGGAGTTGCAGAAGAATATATTGGGTTAGTTATGTAAGTTTCATATGTAGCCCCTGATGCTGATTGCCCAAGTAGGATCTGTTCCAGTTCTGATTTTTAACAACCTACTACCAAATCTTCCAATAGCAAGGGGGCTGTAAAGAGCTATTTCCAACAAACAAACAAAACAAAAAACAAAAAACACCCTATCTCTAGCTGTCAACTATTTATGACTTAATTATACCATTAAGGAATAGCATATGGTACATCAATAGTATAACACCAATACAATAGGAACTTCAAACGTGCTAAATTATTGAATTCAGTGAGTGAATCTTCTAGTCTGTTTCTTATCTAGAAGGCTGAGCAGTCTCCTTAAAGGTATAGCACATTTCTAAAAAAATACATATTCAATCTAACGCATCCTTCTTGCACCTGAGCTTTCCACTCTACCACCAGGCAGAAGGTGGCCTGCAACAGTTGTCTCTGTGATGAAGCTTTTCTCACTCTTTTAATACCTCCTTCTTCATTCCTCTTTCATGGGTCAGGTCTCCAATCTGAGCATTCATCCTCTTCAAACTCAATTGTCCCTCAGATGTTCAGCTGATCTTACTGGCCTCTCTCCATCCATGTTGGCCAAGGCCCCAACAATCAAAACCCTGAATTCTTTGCAATTCTCAAGTTGCAAGGAGTGGAATCCCAGTTGGATATGGGGTATGTGTGTGTCCCTGATCTGTTGGTTCTAAATGCCCTTCCTTCTTTCCTTCTTCTATCCTGTGACATCCAAACTTGGGGCTTTCAGAAGCTTCTGAACTAATTCTCTGGCTATTTGCAAAACTAGCTTCTTTCTCTTCCATTTTATCCCCCAATCCACTACCTAATCCACCTAAGGCCTAGTTAAACTGTCCTTATCTTATCTCTAGTTTCTTTGTCCTGCTTTTGTTATTTAACCTAATATTTTAACTTTTTCCTGACTTGCACCAACTTTAGTGCAACCGGGTATAAATTGAAAAAAATGAATTCTGGAAAACATATATAAAGCTCATTGAATTAGAACTATAGATATGCTAGATTTCTTTTTAAAAAATCATTGAGAAATTAAATGGAGCAAAATAATTCCTATGTACATGTAGAGTGGTAACAAGATACTTTTCCACTGACCCAAACAACCTTAATTCATAATCTGTTTTTCAAACACATATTTTTTTGTGAACAGATTCCCAGATAAAATGCATTGAATACTTGTATCATTTCTATAGAAGATTAGTTTGAAAGAGAAAACAATGGAAAAATCATGATGTTGACATGCAGATTTAACATGAACTTTTCCCTGGTGTTTCACAAGGATCTGGCAGGCATGGAGAACACCTTTAAAACATCAAATGTCTGTTTAATTTTTGCATTTCTACCTTTATCATTGTACATTAAAAAAATTTCCATTCCCTTTTTGACTGTATGAGTCATAGAATACAAACAACAATTCTGTAAAAGTTCACAGAGACTCTATTGGGAAACACTGGGTAATTAAAAGGGAAAGTTATGCAGCACCAAAATTGTGCAGTAATAATGCTCGGCAAAAGCTTCCAAAGGGAAAGTAATTTTTTTTCCCTACTGGAAGCTTTGCTAGAAATGATGCTGCAATTCCCCAAATGTAAATTTAAAACAATCAGTAACTTTCACTTTAGTATAGAAAAAATAGACTTTTACTTAAAGAAAAATGTAGATTAGTCACAAAAAGGAGCAACTTATTGATATAAAATAACATTTCTGCTACTCCATTTCCATTTCACCCCACCCTAGAAATGTGACCTTGTTGCTTGTTCAGCTCAGCCATTCGGTTTACAGTCACTGGCCATTCGGTAAACATAGAAACTTGCACTTATAGGCCTGATGGCTGGGGGACAAGTCCTGGGATGTTCGTGAAGTTCTATCTCCGTTGGCTAATCAACAAGGAACATCAGGCTGTCATGGGACTTAGATGACAGCCATTCTTTCTCCTCCTTTGGAATGTCAGTAGGTTAGATTTGCCAGATCAAAGTAGGACACCTCAGGCTGTGGGACACAATCTACATTTAGACTTTCCCACCACTTTTACAGAGATGGACCATCACAGCTATCAGAACTTAGGGATTATGGATAGAAGGCATCATGTCTTTTGCTATCTCATTTCCATCATTTTTGAAGTGTTCCTTGTGAATTAATTGATAAGACAATTAAAAAATAGAGATGGGTAATTCCAGCCATTTTGCTTTTATTGTACTTCTCAGTTACAAATTTTGTTTGATTCTGCTCTTCATGAATTTAGCAGGAAAAGTTGACAGGAATATTCATATGCGTTTCTAACATGCATATGTTTGCATGTACATTTCATAGTATGTGTACTTTTTGCAAATGTTTTCATAGAAACATGCCATTTTTCTCTAAATTTCATACTTTTGTGTTTATTACTCTTGACTGTTCATATGTATATGAATCTTGTAGTTGCAGACCATACCATTAACTTCTGAAAAGTGCCTATTTCATTGTATACCTCACATGCTTATATATTTTTGGCAGTATGAAATAGCTTATCAAAATACCTGTTGTGTTTATGAGAAACAAGAGCTGAACTTACAAAGGTATGTTGCCATCTTCTGCTGTAGAAGCTTCTAAAACTATAACTAGGCCACAGGAATTATAAAGAAATAGGTCAATAGTCACAGCTCAGAGGGAGGTTTTTGATGCATGAATCTCCAATGGTGGTCTTAGCCCATTCAATTGCTACCCTACCCCTCAGCTATATGTCTTCCCCAAGAATGACAGAACATACTTCTGTGAACCATCTTAACTATTTGATAGGTTTCATACCATTGATTTTAGTGGTTAAATAAAATTTAAAAAACAAAATATCATAAAATCATATGTGTTACGTTTGTTAAAACAAAAAAGAGTGTGTAACATTGTTGGTGCTCTTGTATTGGTGTTAATGAACATATGCAAGATTGGCCATGGTTCCACCAGAAGCATGGCCCTATTCCGTTACCTTGTTAGCTTCCAACAAAGTGACACTGATATAGAATCTTCTTTCCAGCAGTTATCTGCTGGCTCCCCTTGTTGCCTCCATTTAGAAAGTTTATTTAGCATACTTTTTATAAGAAAATGTCATTGGGACTTCTGATGATATGTTTTAGCTGCTGCAAGTGGACTTCAATATTTGGGGGCTGGGAAATTTAAATATAATTTTAAATTTGTTTTTATTCCTGTTTTATTACACAGAATTCCACTACAGTTGACAATTGTTTGTGATGTTGTCTTAAGAAGATGTTACCTGTAAAAATGGTAAATAGAGCCTTTCACTATAAATTTCATTCATTCATTCATTCATTCATTCATTCATTCATTCATTCATGCATGCATCTTCTAGGGCTGCCCAATTGCCAAGCAACTAAGCACTATGCAGAGAGTTAAAAAGCATTACAGCTAATCAAAACTAATACAATAAAAGAACTACGCCAAGGGAAGACAAAACTCAAAATGCATAATATTCCATGGGGTTCACCAATCACCCTGGCCCAGTGCCTGCAGGAAAAACCAGGTTCTGAAGGCCTCCCTAAAGAACAACAGAATCAGGGCCATAAGGAATATGGGGTGGGGGTGGGGGGGTGCTGTTCCAAAGAGTAGGCATACTGATGTATATTTATAAATATATAAATATAGCAGCTTTCTCTCTCCAGATCCAGAGATACAGATACGTGCATCGAATCATGAAGGAGGAGGATTTTAAATCAGAAAACAGGAAGGAAAAGTTTTAAGGATCAGCCTCCCAAAGATATTCCATATACATTCAAACTGTGCTGGATCCAGGAAGCATTATCTTGAGTCATGTAAGCTGGATACAAAACCAGCTTGAAGCTACTTGGATGTCTGATTCAAGAATTTATTACACACACCAACTTTCAATGGAATATGCTAGCTTTCTGTACTGCTGGCTGTTTCACAGAATTGTGTGGTCAATGATCATAGAGGAAAAAATATTTTCTCTTGGGTGGGCTGAACCTCTCAACATATATAACAGAAAACTTATTACCGCATAGCATTTCCATATGAACCTGACATATTTAGTTGAGTCTGGGCAACATGGGTGGGAAATACCATGTGTGAATAAATCAGGATTTTTTTTTCAAACTTTAATGCATATTCTCCCATCTGGAATCATTGTTAAATTTATACAATTACACTATATAATTATACTATTAAATTTGTACAATGCTCCTAAAAATGCCAGAGAGCTAATGATTGATATATATATCCCTCATTTATATTCACACCTCTTTGTTTCTGAAATTGCATTCCCACAATGTGTGCAATATTCATAAACTTGCTTCTGATATATGTTTTCTTAAACATTTATGGTTTCCTCTGGACAGATTTCTGGTTATTTTAAAAAGTGCAGATATTTAAATGAAATTGGAAAAAAAACCCCTACAGTATTGACAATGGTGAAAATCCATTTAGGATTGATTTAACATCTGTTGTAAAAATAATTGCTCAAAGCAGCTGTGCTACATCTCTAATTTGGAGAACATCCAAGCCACCTCCCACATTATTTTGTTTTCATGTAAAATACCCTAGGGTGGAATGTAATGAAATTTCACTGACAAAAACAAATGATCAAAAATAGACTTCATGTCTGACAAAAAAGAGATGCTGAGTTTCAAATCTTTTTAGAAACACAATGCTTTACTTTGAAACCCTTCTCTCAAAATTCTGAAATTTCTCAAAAGCACCACTTCTTGTACTTCATATGAAAGCAGATGCCAAGATTAAGTGTTGGATGAAATCCTTGCAAACAATATCCTTAGATATATTTGCTTCCCTCAGAATTAAGAATTCAGGGAGGCTAATTTTCCTGCCATTACCATTCTCCTCTGGGGGGGGGGGCATTAAATTTCACTGCCATCACCATTCTCCTCCTCCTCCTCCTCCTCCATCTTCACCTTCATCACCAGAATGCTATATACTATAAATGTATTAGCCATGTTTTGTGCAAGTTTGACAGCATCACAACTATAGATGACCCTATGGTAACAATAACATTTTTGCCTACAATGTCATATTTCATGTTTCTTCAGTTATGCTATCACTCTGCTGCTAGGTGGCAAATGAATGAAGATGAGCAGTAGAAAGTTGCATGAAGAGAACATTGTCACTGTATGAGAGGACCTAGTAAGTCAGCAAACCTTCAGTTAAATGAAATCTTTGTGGGTGGAATTCAGAAATGAAAAGGGTGTTCAAGGGAAAAACAACCAATGTTTCCATAGAATCATAGAATTTGAAGGGGACATTTAGGTCATTCATTCCAGCCCCTGCTCAGTGCAGTAATTCCAATTAAAGCACCCCTGACTGAAGTTTGTCCAATCTTTGCTGGAACACATTCAATGAAAGGCAGCTCAACATTTTTTGTCAGTAATTGGCTCTTCTTTCAATTGGCTGCTCTTACAGTTATGAGATTTTCCTAACATTTAATCAGATCTGCCTTTTACTAACCGAAAGATCATCATTTTGTGTTCTAAGTCTGCATGTATTCTAAAAGAATTTCCTTTCCTGCTTTTAAAGGTATCCTGCTCAAATCTAAATGCAGCAAGTAAATATAATTAATAGGCTGTAGGTAAGACCATATCAGACAAATATGAACATAGTCAGGATTTCCCCCCAAAAAGGAATAACTCCCTGGTTTAAGATGAACTTGAATCTATTCTTTCTGTGATCTGTTAGAAAGTCTGAAAATCAAATCCTGCACTAATTGCCTGATACAGTATGCTGAATGTATGCAGCTGTCTGGAATATGTAGAATGCTCTTCATGTTTTTAATATATAACTTCTTCAAGTGGAACATAGCAATAATAATATAACAAATTATAATAATGAACAGAGACAAATTAAATACTTCATATATATGTGAAGTGTGTGTGTGTGTATATATATGTATGTGTGTGTGTGTGTGTGTGTGTGTATATATATATATATATATATATATATATATATAGTTTTTATTGAAAGCTTTAACAACAATAAGAAGAACTAATACAAACTAAAATAGAATGAAAAAGAAGAAAGAGAAATGAAGGGGGGAAAGGCTAAAAGTGCAGAAAGAAAGAAAGGAGAAGAAAACTAGAAGAAAGAAAAAAGGATATATAAAGAAAGATATAAAGAAGTGGCTTCCAATCTTCTTCACAGTAGTTTTAAGTAGAATTATATTTTAACCTCTTTCTCGAAGGTTACATCATGACTCTCTACTTTCTATAGCCTATCCTGTCTAATCATCAAAACCATAAATCACAAGTTCATTTTTTTCTTTTTTACGCAAAAAGTCCATAAGGGATTTCCGGTCACCAATAAATACAAATCAAATACTTCTGAGACATGCACATGTCATTTACTGCCAAAGGTCAATGCTATTTTGAAAGCATTGGGCATCTTGAGTGCGATGGCTTGTTGGTTGAAAGCTGACATGCAATAAGCGACCTGCTGTGATCTCTTCAAAATACTGTACCACTAAAATCCCACCTTCAAACACAACTGCACTTCTATTATTCCTTAGGTGCAATTTCCAAGTATCTGAATTCACCAAGAAATTCAGCATCAGTGTAACCATGTACTAGTGAAGCCTCATAGGAATCATCTGCATATATGGAGGACAGATAGGCAGGTTCTTCCAGGAGTTCTTCTTAGAGGCATTTTCTGTATGGTTTGTTTTTAAAAAAATGCAACCACCAAGGGAGAAATGATGCAGAAAGTAGGAACTCCAAACCCCCTTTTCTGTAGGCCATTTTGCTGTAAACATTATTTAGTGTGGTTTTATTTCAGGTAAAAACATGTTTTCGTAAAAAATTAAAACACACTTTTCCTGGGCACATGGGAAAAAACCTGCATTATAGCTGACATATAGCTGACTCTCCCTCAGTGGAGGAGAAATATATAAAAGAGCCTGGTGAATTTAGAAGGAAGGATGAAGACCCACCCCACCTGTCATCTTAGCTTCTTGCTAGAGTTGCTGAAAAACTCTAGAGCAAGAATTTTATTTGAATTGTAATTTGAATTGTAATAAGATGGGTTAAAGCCATTTCAAATGCACAACAGTCTGTCTTGCTTTTGATGCATAACTCTAGTTCTCCGTAACTCTATTATCATGGACAGATCACTGATTGGTCAGCTTTAAATTGGCATTGGCTACAAACCTCTGCAGTGATAGAGAAGCTACCAAAATGTTCTGACCAAGTGCTGGATGGATCTGAATGGTTTTCTGAAAATGCTTAGGAAATCGCCCACCTTGTTTGTCAGTGATATTGTTGAAACTTGGTCAAGCAGTAGAAGACAGAAATAGCCTAGGCAGTTGACACAATCGCTCCTAGGTATCCTCTCCCCTCCTGCAGACGAAATTAGCACTTTGGTTTCCCATAGTACTGTACAGTGAAGCAAATAATTAGAGGGATGGAGCACAATGCAAATGGAGGAGCCTTTGGGAAGGATCAGATGCAAAACAGTGTTTTAAGGCACATTTGATATGTTCTGTGACAATCCATGCAAAGAAGAGGGCTGAATTCTATGCCTCCATTGTGTTGGCACAAAGCAGGCATCTCTCCCACAAAATATTGGGGGAGAGACGCCACTTGGGGATCATTGTGAGCAATTTTCATAGTTTGACTGGATTTGCCCCAACTGTGGCTTCAGAGTTGAAGCAGACCATTGCAAGATGACCTTTTATCCTGTACATATGGGTCTCTATACCTTGTAAAATTTAGGATGTGGACAGGTTTGCAAAGAAATCAGGTTTCTATCCTTGTCCCACCTGGCTGATTAAATCAGCTAGCTTGGGATTGGCCCCATGATTAAGAGAGGTGATCATTGCCTTCTTGAGTGTAAGATGTGTCTCCTCCTCCTTAAAAGAGGACATTATGTTGTATGACCTTTATAGAAATAGCCCTCCTTCAATTCAAAAGTGCTCTGTGATTCTAGGCTAGGTCTCAAACATTCCATTCTGTGATAAGGTGACCGAGAAGCAGTGGCCTTGCAGCTCCAAATGCATTTGGATGAAACTAGATATCTAGGCCCATTTCAATCATGGCTTCATCCAGGATAAGATCTTGAGATTGTTTTTGGATGCCTTGACTGATAAACAGTGTCAGAAACTACATGAGGGAAATAGAATCTCCTAATTCTTCCAGACCTCTTGGTGGCTTTCAGTATCAACAACCACAGTATCCTTCTGGACTAATTAAGCATTCAGCACACTATTTTGCAGTGGCTCTGTGCCTTCCTGTCAAGTGTCTCTGGAGGAATGTGCTAAGAGATCAGAATCATTGACTTGTTATGTCCCACAGACTTCTATTTTGTCCCCTATATGAAAACAGTGAGGGGGGTAACTTGGAGGTTTAAAGTGGGGTGCCATCAGTGTGTAGACAACAATCAGTTCTATTGCTCCCCACCATCTAACTCCAAACCATTCAGTTCTCCTGAATATTGCCTAATCTTGATAATGGACTAAAGGATGGAAAGCAAGCGAGAAGCTGGTGGTAAAAAGAGAACTAGGCTCAGGAATTGAGATTAGCCTGTTTGAGATGTGACTGTACTCCCAGAAATAATAGATCCACAGTTTAGGAGTGCTGCTTGATCTCAAGTCACTGGATTCACAAGAGAGAGCTGTGATGAGGACTGCATTTGCACAGCTGTGGGTAGAGCACCAGCTGTTGTCCTTCGTCACTTGGTCAGACATGTCAGCATGTCTTGGCCACAGCCTGTCTTAACTACTATACAGCAATGCTCTTCATGTGAGTCTACCCTTGAAAGTATCCAGAAACGGTAATTGTTGCAACATATGGTGACCAGGTTGCTAATTGGTGCAAGGTATGGTGATCACATGATCTCTGCTCAGAAAGACCTGCACTAGTTGCCAGCTGTCTACTGGGCACAGTTGAAAGGGTTGGTGTTGCCTGATTATTGAAATCAGCAGGAGAGGCACATCCTCTGTTGCTGTTTGAAGATGCCTTCTTCAGCATGGCTCCCAGGGTATGGCAGATACTCTCCAAAGGAGGTGTGTTTGACTCCCACTTTCCAGGACTGAGGAAAATGGCAAAAATGTATCTCTTTCACAGAACCTTTAATTGATTTTAACAGTATCAGTGTTAATGTCATGTTTTGTAATTTGTACTTTGGTTTAGGTATAAGCTGCCTTGAATCTTATATAAGCAGAAAAGCAGAGTATACATTTAATGACAAACCAACCAAAAAAGATATTCTGTCTAGAAATGCTAGTGTTATTCTAGAAAATGGGAAAGACAAAACTGTTACCTCAACCATTACCCAAACTGTTACCTCAATTGTTCAGTATTCAGGGAATATACATCATTTCTCAAACCAAGTAAATGATGCAATCCTGGACACACAATTGCATATGGGTGTACTATAGAGTGGGGAAATGTAACAATTTGAGTTTACACAGGTATCTTTAAGGAAGCAATATGTTCCCCTTGTGAATGGTTATGTTTCATCACCATTGCAAAAACAGGAAGAACAAGCAGCACAATGACCCATATTTCACACAAGGCAACACCTGCTTCTATTAGTCTCTCAGCCCTCCTGAATTTTTGTTTTAATTATTTGGGGTTTTGTTTTTGGTTTTTGCAAATCTCACAATCCTGGAAATTCCCCCATCTGTGTCTTTCTCTTTTGGTGAGCATGGAAGAATTGCTCTATCAGTACAGCACAGTCCTTCACTTCTCTCTGTGTGCTTGATCTTTTAAATAAAAGCCAAGATTAGTTTTCATGAATTTTCTCAGCATTTGAGATGATTTATGTAAAAGATATGTGTTATGGAGAATACAAATTACCCACCTCTGATTAATGTCATATGCATTGATTCAATGTAACATCTCTGCACTGCAGTAATTACTTTTGTTAAAAGTATTCAGAACTTTCTTGTTTTGCAAAATTCAAGCAACGTGCCAAGAATGCTGCACTTCTGCTTTTAAGTATGCTTTAATGGGCCTCCTTTGTAAAGAAGATGAAGATGTAATGAGTGTTTAGAAAGTAAAAAGTGCACTAGAGAGTGACAGAACTAAGTAGTTCCAATCTACTTCGACATATATAGGTGACAGAAATAAGAAAATACATCTGTCAGCAATACAGATACTTGTCCTAAAGTGGGGCTAGCATTCCAGAAACTGGACCAACTGTCCGATTGAAATCTACATCCAAATGCTTCTTTCTTCCAAGGCATGTCACTAGTTAAGCACTAGCCAAAGCTACAGTGTTGCTTCTAGTACATGAAAAACAGCATTAGCTAAACTTCCCTTTTCTACACAATATTTGAAGAAGCGGAAAGTCTGTGATAAGAGGAGTTCCTCCTTTTAGTTTTTGCTCGTTTTTCTTTAAGTGATATGTTAAAAACAGGGCTTAAGGACTGCAGAAACAGGGGGCTTGAAAAGTTGAAATGTTGCATTTAATTTAGAAAAAAGTGTTTCTATTAATGAAAGCCAATCCCTATTATCTACTGTAGACATCTGATATATATTCACCTTTTTGGAAGGTAAGGAGGAAAATGAAAAGTGGTTATCTGAACTAACATGAATAGAAGGGTTTTCCACCAAAGCAAAATCACCATGGGAGATAACTCTGTATGTTGAGTTATTGCTTCCTGCTGAGTAAACAGAGACTATAGGAGGAATATGGCAGTCAGTTTCCAGGGAATAAACTTACTGTGTGAACAAATACAGACAACAGGAGTTTGACTGAAAATTTCAACAGTAGAAACAGATAAGAAAGAGAGTAACTAGAGAAATTAGGTTTTCAGAGTTTGTCAGGTTCCTCAGACTGGGACTTGGCTGTAAATCCACAATCCCCCATTCTACATAGTTTAACTTGGCTCTCAGCTCAAACTCAGCAGAAATTTCTCAGATGCTTGACACAGGACAGCTAGATCAGAATCTTTCCTGAAAGCAAGACTGACATTACATCAAACAGTTGATTACCATCTCTCAGCATTAGGATGCAATTCCCTCTTACAATTTAAACCCATTGCTGTTTCTTCTCACCTTTCCCAGGTTTCAAAAGACTCTGCTCTCTGCTTTATAGCCTGAAGTTGAACCATTGCTGATTGTTGGCATAAATGACATCTCTGCCCTGAGAACCTCTGGTTCTTGATTTTTCTCTCACAATTGTATGTTCGGCTGTGACAGGTGAAAATGTCACCCTCTTAATAGTTGCTGATTGCAAGGTGAATGTCCCGAGACCTGCTGATGGTTCACTGTAGGGGATTGAGCAACTGCTTCCTGCTGAAGAAGCAGAGATTGTAGGATGGACATGGCAGCAAACTTACTGAGCAAGTGAAAAGGGAGAGTCAACAGTTGCTGGGGGGAAGAAGGGGGGAGCAGAAAGAGAGTTTTAGTTCCTAAACAATTTTCTTTTTAAGCCAGCAATGTGCACTTAGCTAACCCATGAAGAGATCAAATAAAAGCTTTCTATGGCAGTGTGTTAAGAAACCAGACTGAAGATGAATGCACAGGATTCTGCAGCTGTAACTTTCAATGCTTGTAGCAGATGGCTTAGTACAGTCTGGTATTTATTTACAGCAAGTGCAAACTTGTTGTGGGGCTTGACAAAAAAAGTCAGAGGATTGAAAAAACAAGTAGTCAGACTTCAGCTGATGAGAGAGAATAAAGATTTATCAGATCAGACAAACAAGGTGCTACAGAAGGTGCTATCAAAGAAAACAATTCACCAAAAGAAAGATAGTAAAGCAAAGGAATAAGATCCATGGATTATAAATGTGACAATCAGAAGCAAGAGATGTAGAAGACATTCTGCCACTAATGATAGTCAGAAACAGCTTTTAGGGTCTTCCAAAATAAAAAGGCTCTGAGTTTTTAGGGGAAGGAAAAAACCCATTGCAGATCAAGGGACATGATGGTGGATGTGGAAGAAATTTGGTTGTGCCCTTCAAGATGACAAAGATGGAAAAAAATATTTATGATAATTAGTGATTTTCTACTATGAGGAATCAAAACAAATGTGTGACAATTGGGCCCATCAACTTGGGAAATGTGCTATCTGCCAGTGGCACAGATCAGGGACTGACAAAAAAAGCTTCCACAATTTATCAAGTTCACCAAAAGTAATCTCTTCCTGCTGAACAATGTGGCAACAAATAATGCTGAAATGAATGGCATTGTTATGGACTCTGAAAGTCTAAAAAGGAAACTTAAGAACCTGGAGAATCAGGTGTCTTCTCATGTATCCTTCCCATCCACAGATGAAAACTGAAAGAAAGAAAATGACCCTGCAACTCAATGAATAGCTACACAAATGATGCTGAGGAGAAAGATTTAGTTTCAGATCATTCTAAGTCTCAGAATGTTGAACTACTGGAACAGGGTGAGTAGCATTTTACAAGGACGGTAGAAAAGCGTTTGGCCAAAGCCTGGCAAACTGGATTAACAGTGCTTTAAATTGAATTGTGTGGGGGTAACAGACAAAAAACACTGAAGTTAGGACCTCAGATAAAGAGTTGTGATTTGTAAAAGGAAGTGGGAATGTTGTTGCATTAGGGATCACTAATACCCAATGTATGAGAAATAAACAAGGTAAGTTTGACTCATAGTACAGGGAGAAAAGCATGATTTTATAGGTATAATACAGATTTGGTGGGATGATCCAGGACTGAAATACAGTAGTAGTAGTACACAGTTTGTTCAAAAAATCAGAAGGAATCTGGTAACACCTTTCCTGACTCTTCATCAGATGTATAGAATGGATTGACTGACACAGAATTTCATACATTGCATAAATTACATACATCAAAATCACATACCAAAGGTCTCAGGCTATCTCAAAATGTCTCAACAAACACAAGGGGTCTTCAACACATTACAGTTCTTAACTGATAAGAACTTGTAATCTGTCTCACATGTAACCTGCATCTGCAATAACCAACTTGTTTTCCCTTCTTCCCCACCTCCCCACCTCATCTGAATGTAAATGTTGTATCAATCAAGTCATTCTATGGATCTGAGGAAGTGAGTTGCATTTTATTTATTAAATTATCTATCTATCTATCTATCTATCTATCTATCTATCTATCTATCTATCTATCATATTTATATAGCCGCCTGTCTCACATAAAGTGACTTATGAAAGCTTATGCTGATGTTACACTACATGTTAAAATGCACTATATTCTCACCTGCTCAGAAATTCAAGTAAATGAACTTGGTGATAATGTAGAGAGCATCAAGGCTAAAATAAGTTGAACTACAAACGAAAACTATACTGTTGGTGGATTACCCACCCAATCAAGAAGAAGATATAGGTGGACTTTTCCAAAAGCAAATTGCAGATCTTTCATCAAGGCATGAAATGGTAGGGATTGGAGAAAGTCATGACTTTTGACTTCTCTTGGGAGACAAATTTTGCCAAATACGATCCTTCCAGGAAATTCCTGATTTATTCTTGCTGACAACTTTCTCCTTCAGAGGATGGAGGAAACCACCAGAGAAGCAGCTATCCTTAGCTTGATATGAAACAATAGGGATAACTTTGCTGAGGAAGTAAAACTATCTTGGGAGGAAAGTGATCATGCATTGCTAGAGTTCTAAAGGGAAATGAGCTGAATGCATTTCTTGAACTTCAAGAAAATGTTTTTAAATAAACTCACAGCAACAATAAATAGGTTTCCATAGCAGCAGAAGCTAATGAAAAAAGAGCTCGATGGACAGTTCTTTTTTTAAAAAAGGAGATATTGAAAGCACAATTGCAAACAATTCCAATACAATATAGAAAAAAATAGAAGACAGCAGAAGAAACCAACACAGCTGCACAAAAAGCTTAGTGAAAACACAAACTGACACATATAGGATATAAAGAGAGAGAGAGAGAAGCCACCAAAGATTTTACATAGATAGTCCATAACTGTAGAGATGGTGTCATGAAAACTAAAACTCAGAAGGTTGAAGGATGATAAAAACAACAGCTGGTATACTAGCTGCTTAATGAAGATGATGAAATGTTAATAGATAACAAAGAAAGGCAGAGCTATTCAACTCCTAATTTAGTTTGGTCTTTTTCAGCAAGAAGATATGTACTCCACCAGTCAACTGTGAATAACAGGATGAAGGGGCAAGACTAAAGTTTGGAACTGATATAAACAAAGAATGGTCAAAGAATACATATTTATTCTGGATTACGTTAAATCTCTAGGGTCAGAAGAAAATTACATACTGGAATTTTTGAGGAGGGCAAATAATTGCCTTGTCCTCAGAAGGTAGGATCAGAGAACCAAAGGCCAATCAATCTGACATTGCTAATGGGGAAGATTCTAGAACAAATGATAAAGAAATTAGTCTGTAGGTAGTTTGAAAATAATGACATAATTACTAGAAGTCAGAATGGAGTTATCAAAAATACATTTTGCAGATTTACCAGATTTCATTTTTTTGATCAGATAATTTTCTTAATAGATTGTGGAAATGCTGTAGACATAATGCATCTTGATTTCAGCAAAGCATGTGACAAAGAATATGCTATTAGCATGCTAGTTAAAGATGGCATGACAATTAAGGGGACACATTGCTAGCTGGAAAATCATACTTGAAGGGCACTTCCAGTGCAATGGTGAATGGTGAACCAAAGATGGCTTTGCTTTCAGCGGAGATGACAACCATGGAAAATCATATTTGAAAAACACTCATCAAAGGTTCCACATTAGACTAGAGTAAGGTATTGAGTAAGGAGCAACAAGATTCAGTTATGGACCCTATACTCTTCAATATTCTTATTAATGATTTGGATGAAGAGGTGGAGGGAATAGTTGTCAGATCTGCAGATAGCACAACAATGGGCAGAATAGCTAATAATTTAAAATACAGAGAATACTTATGAAGGCTTCAGTCAAACTGTTTCAGAGAAGGCTGACATAGATAATCAGGGAGGCTACAAGCTATTTTTTATGAAAACAGGCTGGAGGAATAGGGAATCTTTAGTCTTGAGAAGACGAGGACAGATAGCAGTCTTCAAATACCTGGAAGAATGTCACATCAAAAACGGTCTTCTGCCATCTTAGTGTGCAGGACATAGAATTTAAGTTATGGAAAGAGATTTTTCTTGGTTGTTTAAAAAAACATTTCCAATTGTAAGAGCAGTTTGACAATAAAAGCAATTACCCCTCCAAAATAATGGCTGTGTTTAAGCAGAGACTAGACAACAATCTGTCAGGGATATTATCTAAATGGCTCCATCCAACTCTATGATTTATCTGATTTATTTTATTCAAAACACTCCTGTGGGATACAAATTGCTCCCCTTAACCACACTGGAGTGTGTGAAAATAACAGTGGAACCGACACATTTGCAATGTCTCTGGGGCACAGGTGAACAGATAGTTGAATATAAGAAGAAGAACCTCTCTGATGGTGAACAATAGAAAATAAATTCTACTATGAAAAACAACAATAATATTTTTAGGAGGCAGAGCAATGGCCTTGATGAGAAACACTTGCCTGAATACAAGTAAGGATATTATCAACAGAGTGCTATTAGCTGTTTAATGAAGTGTTCGTTTTCTCACTAACAGGGAAGTGAAGGATTTATTGCTATTTCCTGTCAAAATCCACAAGCTCTTCATGATGACAAAATAAATAAATTTTTAAAAAAAATAGTGCAAAGAAGGATTTTCCCTGTTCTCTAAGACATCCTTGTGCCATATGTAATTGATATCTGGCAGGTAGACTAGCAGAAGTTCTTATGGGTTTGCAACTTCAGTAGGTTTATTTGCAGAATCAGTTTATCAGACACATTGTATAATTAAGTTATAATTGCCATTCATTTTGCATAGCCCACTGTGCCAGCCAGGGATAATTGAAATCTGCTTAATCTTACTACTGCTAAATAACTTCAGAACAGTTAAAAAAAAAATAGAAACATGCTTATTGTGTCAGAATAATACAGCACAGACAGTTGAAAGATGTCTTTAGTTGTAACTGTGTTAATGTAGAATTTTCCTTCTTCTCCTGACTCAATTTTGGCCATGACTATGTCCTTGCATGCTTCATCAATGATGTAGTTGCTGATGCAGTCAAAGACAGGATCTGCCCAGCTCCTACTGACCACTTTAGGCTGCTGAGGGCATGTCCCCTCCTCTCTGGCCCCTGGAGTAGCCTTCCATGGCCATTTTGGCTTGAGCTGTAGGAGAAACTGGAATCTGGCTTCTGCAGAGTCATGTGCCCTGACAATGTCTGACCAGTGGGCTCCCAAAGTGCTTGTCAGGTTCTATATATGCTCTTTATATATATGGCTTTAGCACTGTTTTGAAAAAGGGCTAGACCTGGGTTGAAAAACAGGTCTGGTAATCTCCTGAGAGAGCAGTAGTCTTGTACTGAGTAGAAGATAGATTTAAGCAAGAAGAGAGCCAGCTTCTGCCAGATGTGCATTGCTGGTTCTGTGGTACAGGTTTTCTGCTGTCAAAGGGGCTTTTTTGTCAGGGACATCATCTTTACAGCTTTAATTACTTTGGTGGGGGAGGTTTCATTTTGCTTATCGGCTGTTTCCAAGTGCTGGCCACAGCCAGTCACCATTAATTAGCCTTATGTTGAAGGCCACTCAAGGGCAGAACTTGTTTGCTATCAGTTGCTCCATTCCACTTCACCATGTCTGTGTGGGGTCAGCAAAACTACTTGGGGACATGGGTTTAGTGTGGTTCACCAGAAGTGCTAAACTTGTGGTTAAAAAACAGTTCTATTGCTTTTTCAGAAGAGTGCTAGATCCACGTTGAAAGGTCACAGTGTGGAACACCTCTGCATCTAACCTGTTAGGTGGACAACTTGAGAGGTAGCTAAACATGCTGATCCAAGCACTCACCTACACCCTATAGGTAGAGAAAATTATTGCCTGTGGTTTTCAGACCAACAGGTACCATTTGGTGGGAGGGAATGTGAAGGAAGGGGGATCTACTTATCCCTTTCCTCAACTTATGCTGCAGAAAAACATTAAGGAGGCACTGTTCATCAGCCATGTAAGTGAGGGAGAATAGGGCTCTTTGATGAGGGCAGCCCCCATTCGGTTGTATCCTTTTCTGCTGGCTCAGGGATTTAAAGTGGCTGCCTGCTTGTGCCCTTGGTTGTTACAGGAAGTAACTGGTTTTTGGCAATGTACATTGCACGCAGCTGATTCTATGCAGAAATATACAGCAAGAAGTCCCACTGAGTACAGTGAGGCATGGCTCCAAAACAGTGTGCAGGAGAGTGATAGGACTGAGTGGCGACATACTAGACTGGAAGAACCAGAGCCATACAACAAATGGGTTCATTTTATAGTGGGAACACCAATGTGTGAGTTCTTTTGTAAAGGCTTCTGCCTTTGTCCTACCTGTCAGTCTTTCACAAACAAGCAGCAGAGAGATTTAAAAAAAAATATGTGTGGGGAGGAAGATTCCTAATGGAGTCTGCCTCAGACCTCTGAACAAAAGTTAAATTTAATCTTTCCAGCTAGTTGTAGAGAAAAAGCAGTATGCCAATCAATTCTCCTGGGAAGATCTCTTATTTTATTCTGAGCAAAATAGATTTGCAGTCTTCCACGGGCCAACAAACATCCCAATTTACTGTACTCTTTTATCAGGAAAGTCCAACTTCTCAGCATGAGGAATAAAAGTATTCGGCTCTACCATGGCAAACTTCGCCTGAAAAAATGAATAAGGTGAAGGGTTTTGAGCCTTGCTATATGTTTCCAGAGCTTCCCGTCTGTTTCCACAGAGAACTGGAAAGTGGACAAGAGGATTTCGCAGAGTATCCCAAATGGTCTTTAATTTAGGAGAAGACAGAATGCTGAATGGGATCTGGACACAGATCAACAAAGATCTGGATCTCTTATTCTGTAACAATAACAGCAATAAAATGACCTTCCCCTTCAAGTTACAGAATTGAAATGAAGGACGTTTGAGACAATGGAGCAGAGATTTTTGTGAGGCAAAACTGTGGGCTGTGTTGGGGTTTTTTTTCACTCAAAACATCTTGATAGCTCAGGAACTCTTTCATAGTATACTGTTGCCCAGACTTGAGTTGGTGGATCTCAGGGTTCCATTAAAAAGCAAAGTAGACTCCATGGTGCAGAAAGGGACATGACTTATTTTTCGCCAGGTCTGAAGAACCCCTAATCCACCATGCTTCCAGTTGAAGTGGCCTTTCCCACCACTGGATTGGGATTATCATTCCAGAACTGGTGGAGAATGGCAGCGGTTGTAATCCCAACCTGCAAGATGTCAAGCTGGGGAAGGCTGAGTGAGAAGGGGGAAGGCAAGGCACAGCCAGAGCTCTGGAGAAGTGTTGTGTATAGATGACAATGATATTCTCTTTCCCATTCTTGGGATTGCAAGACAGGGAGGACCTGAGAGTTGCCCTGCTGCTCACTCTCACCCATATTGTGGCTACTATCCCAGAAGTGTCACCGGACAAATACAACATCCTTTCCTTGCTTGAGAATTAAATTCCCTAAGCAGGAGAAATGGAGACAGTTCATTTTGATTTTGCACAAAAAACACATTTGGACAATGGAACTGATAAGGTCCTGTGTGTTTTGAGGCTGACTATGGTTTTTGAGAGAAGGGAAAGCCCTCTGTACATGCTTTGAGGTTCCTATGATGTTATTTTGGCTAAGATCAAATATACTGTATTCTTATCTATTATTTTGATTAATTGATTGATTGATTATGTGCCATCAAGTCATTTCTAGCAACCACATAGATAGATTTTCTCCATGACGATCTATCCCTAACGTCATTTCAAGTCTCCCAATGATGCATTCATTGCCATTGTAACTGAGTCCATCCACCTTGCTGCTGTCCTCTTCTCTTTCCTTCCAGCTTTCCCAGCATTAGAGCAGCTCCTTCTCCTTCTCCTTCTCCTTCTCCTTCTCCTTCTCCTTCTCCTTCTCCTTCTCCTTCTCCTTCTCCTATGCCAGGAATCCATTTATGATTACAGCAGGAGATAAATTTGACTAATAAATGAATAATAGTATTATTCAACGGCTGAAACTTGATGCTTAAAAAGGGTCTGTTCCTTGCAGAAAATAAGCTCTGCAACAGCAATCCATTCGATGCTGAACCCTTCCCGTCTGCCATCCCTGCAGCAAATGTACAGTAATGGTTTTATCAATAGTTTTGCTCCCTTCATCTTCCCACGTCCCTCGCATCCTCAAGTCCAGCTTTTGGGAAAAGAAAAAGAAAAAGAAAAACGGTGGTCCTTCCAGCTCGCTTTGTTGGTTTGCTGCAGTCCTGGGATCTTGGGAGGAACAGAGCGCGCGAGCCAGACGCAGCCTGGCACACGGCTTGTTCCCCTTCTCGGTGGCACCGAGATGGCTCTCCTGAACGCTCGACCTGCCGGTATTTCTGCCCCCCTCCGCCCTCCGGAAACACATCGCCTCGTGCGCTTTCGGCGCCCTTAGTTTCCTCCTATCCCTTGCCTTGCTTTCTGCTCGAATGCTCCAGCTCCCTGGGGCTCCGCGTCTCCCTCTGGAAGTTGCCCAGTCAATCTCTCTCGCCTCTCCAGCCGCGGCGAATCACCTCAGAAGAGCCGCCCGGAAACACGACCGCACCGAGCCGAGCCAGGGTCCCGTTTCCCCAGTAGAGATTGACTGAGGGTCTCTGGGTGCGCAGCAGCGTCGCTGATGCGGATAGGGGATGCTGGGGGTGGGGGGTGGGGGTTAAGCAAAAGGGAAAAGGAAAAAAGGCAAGGCAAGGCAAGAGTGGCTGCTGGTGCAGAAGCAAGCGCAGCACAATGAAGGTGTGAGGGCGAAGTCGCCTGAGCAGAGGCTGCGCTGCCTCTCCGGTCCTCCTCCTCCTCCTCCTCCTCCTCCTCCCGCCGCCTCCTCTCGCCTCCTCCTCCTCCTCCTCCTCGGTCTTCAGTCACCGTCTCCAGGAGGGACATGGAAGGAAACGGATGTCCGACTCGCTAAGCAAGTCCTGCTTTGGATCTATCCCTGCGGACGCCTTTCTCTCTCTCTCTCTCTCGGAAAATGGTCAATAGAGACATGAATGGCTTTCCTGTCAAGAAGTGCTCTGCTTTTCAATTTTTTAAGAAAAGGGTAAGAATGTTCTCAGCACATGGCTTGTTGGTGCTAAAGCCGATTTGATTGATAAACGCATCTCGCGGTGTGTGTGTCTGTGTCTGTGCGTGTGTGTGTGTGTCGTTTCGAAGGGTCGTTTTACAAGTGCAGTGGAGTGACATCACAACTCTTATCTGTTTTAAACAGAAAGCGGAGGAGGTGGGAGTGCATGGCACTACATAAGCATCGATCTTTATTTTGTGGTCAGAATGGGGTCTGAACGGTAGAATGATGCCTGAATAAGAGGTGTATATATACAATGTGTTTATATAGAGAGAACTCGGGAGGTTAGATTCAGCTTTCTACAGAATTCAGCAATGGTGGCTAGATGGAGCTTCCATGCTCAGATGCAGTGTATCTTTGAATATCAAATGGTGGGGACAAAGGATAGAGAAGTTGTTGCCTTTGCATCTTGTTGTGATCTACCTAGAGGCATCTGATCATCCATTGTTGGAAAGAATTCACTGAATTCAATAGATCTTTGATTCAATCCATCACAACTTTGTTTATAGCTTGGTATTCTGCATTTGGCTGTATGCTCTCTTTGGGAGGTCTGCTCATTTTTCTCTCCTTCCTCACAGTTCCTCATCTGAAAATGGGAATGCACCCTGACCTACTTTGCTCCTCCTGTAAAATGGGGATTTGGTCATTGGACAGAGGAAAAGGGCAAACCTTGGAAAGAACTGTGCATAGAAATGGAAGGCAGCATATTGAGGAACAGCAGAATGGTGGTTCTCCATCCTTGTTATACCCTCTCTCATGGTGTGGCTCTTCTAATTTTCTCCATTTTATCAGCCAAGCAGTTTGTGACCCTTTCATTCATATTCTCCCAAAGTGCTGCATTATTTCGCCTCCATTCATCTCTGGGTGCTGAGCTGTTTGCAGGTTCAGCAGAACGGTGCCACAGCCTATAGTCTACCCAGTAACCATGGTTTATTCTATCCAATTGCAATCCTAGATGCAAAGGCAGGAAAGAAGAACTGGAGACAATTGTTTGCACTCTTAAGACTGTGACAGAGCCCCACTAGATTTCACTAGATTCTCTGGCTTCTTCTTAGCTTGTTGTATTATGTGATAGAACAGATAAATTCGAGCTTGTTTCTTGTTTCTGAGGTGAGGAAAAATTGTGCACATGAGGTAATGCTTGGCTGATGAAGCCTCCTTGGTCCTCGGTCTGGGTGTATGCCCACAGCTGCCTACAAAGGGTTCCTTGTCAGTCCCATTAACAGCATCCACTCTCATTCAGCAGTTCTGGGCTCCGTGAGATTCAGCTAATTTACCAGGCAACCTTTTCCCTCTCAGAGTGGCGATACAGAGACGGAGAGCGGATTCACAGGAGTGAAGAGGTTTCCAGCCCATTTCTACCTAAATTCTTTCTACAAAGATAAATATGTCCGTGTGTTTATATTAGGACCAGAGATTTCATGTGATGTACAGTAGTAAAGGCAGGCAGATTGTGCTGTTCATTCATTCACCAATTTCCATTCACCCTCCCTCTGCCTTATATGGAGGAGACTGTCATTTCCATTTAGCCCAGTGGTTGAATGCAGAAAAGAGAGATTCCAACAGGAAGCTCCATCTCTCTTAACTCACCACAGCAGAAAGCATGACCCAGTTGCACACTGCTAAGAACTAGTTTTGATGCACGAAGTGGAAATTTGGAAGCGATCCCCCCAGCTTACATTTGGTGTAACAGTACCTGGCCCTCCTCCTCTCCCTATGGCCAGGCTGCTTTCCTCAGAGCGTGCTTACTTTGGAATCTTACACAGGTCTATGGAAGAGTAAAAACCATTGAGTTCAATAATGCTTACTCCTAGTTATAAGTGAGGGTCACAGTCCTAGTCTTAAGTAAGGCCACAATTGGAACAATAGTCTTGTGTAGGTGGCCTTTCTATAATAATGTTGCATTATTGTGGATAAAGATTCAAGTTCACATTTGTTTGGTTGGTTTTCTGTAATTTAATTGTAACTGTAGTTGACAATAGCTCTTTGAAGCTTTGTCAGGGTTAGCACTGCAGCATACCAAAATCTCTGCCCCCTCCCAGTGCTATTTGGAATGGCATCCCTGGTGGACACATGTCTCATATAGAAAATGTCAATGCTACTGCAGCTGGCGCCTTTTCTCTCTCTCGCACACACTCATCAATCTGTACATTATGACCGTACTGTGGAATGTGGGAAGTGTCTGCCATAATAACTGGTTTATATGAACACCCATGCCTTGTATTAGATTCACTTGAGATGAAATTCCAGTTGAAGAAACTTCTGGCTTTTAGTCACTCAGCACTTCAGGCCAAAGCAAATTCTGGGACTATACAGATCTATGCCCATCTGAATAGTCCCAGTCAGGCACATTAGAGGTCGTGGCACCTATTTATGTTTTTAAAAAAGTTTCTGCTTATTTTGACCCATAACTATTGCCTTGTCAATAGACAAATCAACTTTCTCAGTAGAGACCACAGTGCTTGGTGTGAATGAATGGGTTTTGCCCCATGGATGGTTGGTTAGTCACTAGAGTAATATTAGGGATACACAGCAGTATGAAACCCACTGGTATGGAACATGTGGCTTAGGGTATTCTGTAGATATCGGAGGAGAAGCATTAGAGAAAAGGACTTATTTAAAGTCATGGGAAATTGGATGTTACATGGGGATGCACAGGAGTTAAATACTGTGTTTAAGTTCAAGCACCTATTCTAGATTTCACCTGTCTTGTTTTCTTCCACACAGTTACTCAATCTGGTATCTAATCTGCACTGATTTAAAGATATGTTTCTCTTTGATATTGTCATAAAATGTCTGCTGAGTTGTGCTGAAATTCCTATTGCTAGATGTTGCAAATGTAACTGTATGGACTAACCAATAGTAGTGGATTCTAGAGCAAAATAAACTTGCTATTGCCTCCATTTTAATGAAAATTATTTGCATGCAACCTCAAAGTGCATTTTTCAGATAGAAACAATATATAGTAATTCAATATCAGAAGAATTTCATAAATTTATATTTCAAAATAGGAAAATAAAAGTAATAAAAATAAATACAATGACAAGTTGGAAGGGGTATCATACAAGGAATATCGTACGTACTATTCAACAAAACATGAAGTTAGTCCACTGTTCATTTCTGTAAAAGTTTTGGGAAGAAACTTATTTTGTCTAGGCTTGCTACCAAGCTATGCCGATCAAAAGGGAACTTATGAGCCAAACTGATTGTAACAGATACATAAAATAAAGAACTAGTGCTCTTTGGCAACAGTTTCCCCAGTGATGGTGCATTTGTCCTTGAAAAGTGCCCCCCATCACAATTCTGCTACAAACACCCATGCAAAGCATCTAGAATCATGGGCCCGTGTGACTATTATTTCACAGGGGCATAGGTGGTGTGGGTGTGTGTCAAAACCTGCAAGAAAATAGGTGTGACATTCCAATCAAAGACCTGTCACTTTTTGTACATGGATGGAACCCCTCCCCCCCATTGCTTCACCTTCCAGATAAGCTTAGCAACTTAGTCACATGTTCTGCTTAAACTCAACAAGTGTTTCTCATGAAGATTGCAAGCCCACAAGCCTTATGATGCTGACTGTCTGAGCCACTGTCAGATTTTTGAACTGAATCTTAAAAGTGGGGGGTTTGCCTATGCTTCTGAAGTTTGACTAGATCAGGGATTTTCAGACTTTTTCAGGCCATGGATTTAAACAAAAATCCCAGAATCCCTGAGCAAGAGGCAAATCTGTAGTGATAAAAACTGGCCGCATTGAAGTGGACTTTAATTCTTTTCCCCTTAGTCTCTCAGAGACCTCCATCAGGTTCTTGCAGAACCCTGGAACACATTTTAAAAAACCCTGGACTAAGAAAAGAAAAAAGAAAGGGAAGGCTTTTGACTGAAAAGACAAGAAGACCAGAGACTTGTTTGCATAGTCCTTACGCACCATTGAAAAACATATTCATATTATTGTTATAATTGTTAACATAAAACCATATTAGTTCACATATTAGTTCAATTGTTAATTCACTTTGGAATAGTTATAAGGTTACATATTCTACATGAATACTTCCTTTTTCTAGTGCAAATCAAGAGTCAAGACTCTTTTGGCAATTACTGTACTTTGAATGAACAATAAGAACCATTGACAAGGTGAACCCAAAAGTAATTTTGACGCACTTCTAGATTATCATTCCTTGCTTAACACAAACCTGCACATTAACTGTTTCCCATTGCTATTTTTCTCATGTACTCCATTCTTGGCATCCCATACATACATATTCAAATTTGTATCAAGCTGAAATCCCAAAGGCCCTACTACTGACAAGATCTGAGTAATATGAATGGCTTTTATTGTAACCCAGATTAAATGTAGCATGTTTTGAGTGGAATCAATTTCCACTAAGCTTCTAATGTTAGTTGAGGAAAGATCGATTACATTACTTGCTTCCATGGGGATGTGCTCCATCTCTGTGGTTCAAATTATCCCCATAACAGTGCTGTATTCACACAGCCTATGCCCAAGCTAGAATTCAAGACCCATTACTTTGCAGAGACTGGTTTGCAAGCAACATTAGCACGCTAGTTCAGCATATATCCATTTAGATCCCTAGTATGCTAAAACTGCACATATAGCTGCTTCAAATATGGTATTAGTTAATATCCACTAATATTAGGCAGTTAAAGAAATCCTTTTCACTTTGTCCTTCTGACTTATAAGAAGTTTTCAGTTGTAGTGGAAACGCACTAAGTATTCATACTATGAGCAATGAAACTGACTTTCAGTAAACCGGAAATAAATGCATTCTTGTTCTTGTCTCTACAACCCTATAGTCATAAGAGCACAAAAGCAATAATGTACAATTCATAATTGATATACACCCTGAAGCAATATTCTGGAATGCATTCTGTATGCATTCCTGCATTCTGAGTTTTTTTTTTTTTTCCTGAAGTTCATGTCATCAGTTTAAAATATGGTACAAGCAGACTCTCTGTGTTACATGATTTATCAGTATCAACACACAAATGGCTTATACACATAGCCACCCACACACTGTTAGGGCTGCTAACAGTAAGCAGAAGGTCAAAAAGAAATAAACTGCAGACAATATAGATTATCTCATTCACGTGAAACCATTTTACAAAAATATGCAAGATTTTCAAAAAATGAAAAAATCACTTTGGATTCAGTTACATCCATTGACAAGTCTATGCAGTTTTCCTGCCATGATATGGAAACGGTTTGCCTTTATTTTCTTCTGGCATGTTTATTTGTTTCCTTGATTTTACTTCTCAGTCAAGGAGTTTGTGGAAAATATTAATTCAGTTCAGAAAATAACCTTAAAAGCACCTTTAAAAAGAGCAAAGTTAAAGACAGAATCCTTCCATTTTTCAGAGGCTGTCAGATATATCTCCTGACCCCTCAAAAAGGACCAACACTGGCTTATTTCAAGCAGAATCTTTAATATTCTAAATATGTTGGATCAACTTTAATTAGAGAGCAACAGATCAGTCATCCATCAGCTCAATTCTGTGAACAAACTCACCGAATTCAAAAGCACATCATTCCTCCAGATCATGCAATTATACTTTATTTAAGTTTGCCAAGCTAAGACAAATTTCTTCCTTTCAAAAACCTTATGCCTTACCATTTGAACTGAAATTGATGTTTAACCTCTACATCTATTTGATAAGTATTAATAGAGTTAGGTAATCTTAGAATTACTCCAGTTTTCTGCCATTTTTGAGGTAGTTTTTACAAACAAATTTCCCTTCATTCATTTATGATTACTTATAAGCTGGACTACTTCTGGGTTCTTAATTCCCACTGGTTCCATCATCCTGACCCCTGCGCATTTGCAGAAAGATCTTACATACATATCTTACATACATTCAGCTACAAGGGAATTTGTGGAAGTATTTTTAGTCAATCAGCATTTACAGCAAAACATCATGGGTTTTAGTGAACGTTCATTATGCTTGTTCGATAGGTTTTCTATATTCTTCAACTTTAATTTTCTTTCATATTTGTAGTAGCATGATTTTTTTCAAACAAATACAATATTCTGCAAAATGAAGTACTGGCAGTGAGTGTATTCATTTGGTTTTGAATTCTACTAAAATCTGATTGTGGGGAGAATATATTTTAAATGCATTTGCTAATACACACACACACAAACACACACACACACACACACAAACACAAACTAACTATAAAGTTTCCACCTCTTTGTAGGTCTAAATTGTCTCCAGATGGTTTTAATAAGAGTTCTTTTGAAGTGCAAGATTTTGTTCTTTCACTTGTCTTGGCTTTTCATTCTGTAAAGAAAGGCTAATTGCTCAGCCTGTTATGATAGATCAGCTCCAAGTTTCATGAAATCATGTGGTGTGACATCAAACCCTACAGTGTGGGAGAAAAAGAGAAGAGAGGAAAAAATGGTTGCAGTTTCACAACTTCTGGAATGATGCTCTCATTAAGCCCTGTGACAGATAAAAGCAGTAAACTCAACTATCTCCAATCTTACTAAAAGAAAGCTTATTTGTCCATTGATAAAGGCTAAAAAGATAAATAGATGATGAATGGGAACAAGAATGTAGCATTCTTCAAGAGACAGGGGAATTAATCTTTATTTTTGAAGAACTGAAGCTTTATGAATCACAGCGCTGACAATGGATTTGGTTCACTTTTTAAAAATAGCTAGTGATTACCAACTTTGTTGAGACTGTGGAAAGATGTGGAAGACAAAAGAGAAAATTCTTGTTTCACATTTATTATTATTATAATCTTAAATAAATGTAAAGTGTTTATTTTCAGGCCAAATTCCTCCCAAGATAGCTTTGAAAAAATAATATAGCTTCATAGCAGGATTGGAATATTATGCTTCTGAGTTACAGAAATTCTTCTGTCCAGGTAACTAATTATCTTTCTTTTACTCTTGCATATTTGATCCATTCTTTCATGCTTCTTGTTGTTTTTTCCAACTCGTACGCCTTTCCCTATCCCAGTCTTGACTTCACCTCCATGGTCCAGTGTTGATGTTCTAAAAGTATTTCTGAGTTTTGAAGATACCCAAACTTGCTTGGACTTTACATAATTGGGCATAATTTTCACCCTAATCAAAACACATTGAATTTGTTGTCACAATGCAATTCGTTCTGCACAAATTCAGATTCTCTTCTTAAGAGGGTGTGAACTCATTGTGTTGCTGAATGAAATCTGGTCTAGCATTTCCAACATCAACCTACCAGATGCTTCCAGGTGCTTACAAAGAAGATACATCTATGATGGCCTTTCCCTACTGTTTGTTCCTAGTATCTGGAATGTAAAGCTACTCTGATTTTGAAGAGAACAATTCCATTGAGCTTATCAGGCTGAAAACAATTGATTTATCATTAATGAATGTTTGTACTTTCAAAAACATTTCTAACTCACCCTGTGTCATAGATCTTATATGAGATACAAGAAGTATAACAATTGAACAATAGACATTAAAACACAAACACACATGCATCATTATGAAATCAGTACTTGTAAACAAACCAAATCTCACTATCCTAATCATTAAGATAAAAAAGCTTATACTGAATAACCAATTCATAGAGTTTTAACCAGGTAACAAATAAAGTCAATTTTAGCATCACCTTCAGGGAATCTGAGTATTTTCTACATCCCTCTTCCCAAGACTGTGCTTGGTAGCTAAGCAGAGTTGGATCTCAGTAGTACTATATTGGGAAATCAGGAAATTACAGCACTGGAGGCTGGATGAAAGATGAAAAAGATAACTGGAAGAAGTCAATGACAATCTATTTCCATATAATTGCCAGTTGAACATTTCCATGAAAAACTAGGATTCAAGCTCAGCTTGAACAAAACTTTACTTTTCTCCTCAGATTTAATTTAAAAATTAACAACAACAAAACATTACAGCATTTTTCATTCAGGGTGCCACAAGTGAGAAGGTTCTCTCTTTATTCTTGCCTCATATACAGCAGTGGATATGATAAATCTTGAAGGAGTCACTTAGGCCATTATTTCTAGTCCTTTCCTCCACCACCACCACCCACTTGCAAGAATTAATATTAAAGCATCTCCAACAGAAGGCTGCCCAGCAAAGCCAAGTCTTCCATTCTCTTCGTAATTGGTTCTGTGGTTAAACTGTTTTTACTGTTGGAAATGTAACCTTCAAGTGGAATCTGCTTTCTTATATGTAAGACCTTCACTCTGTATCCTACATTCTGGGATGATCAGAGTAGATATGGCCTTCTTCTATGTGATACCCCTTCAAGTATTTGAAAGGGGTTCTCATCATTCATCCTTCTCTTTATAAAGCTACATACACCCAGTTCCTGCTCTCTCTCTCTCCCTCTCATTGTACAATTTACTATTCTGTCTTCTTGTTATCTTATTCTTCTCTGAAGCCATTCCAAATATTTGTCCAAATTCTTCTTAGTGTGATGTCCAGAATGAACAGAACACAGTCTATTCCTTTTAGGTAACATCTCTCAGAGTTGATTTCCTGCACTAAGAAACTTTTCTAGGAGTGACTCTTTTCTTTAATTACAGTTTGCAGGCAAAGTAGAGGAGATAAATTGCAGGCAGGCACAGGCTGCATGGAACAGAGTGCTGAGCCTGCGGGCTTGCTCCTGGGAAATGACAGGTTGCAAAATTATTTGCCTGTAACTATATTTAAGGTCATTTAGAGCTGCCTGGCTGTGGTAAATTGTATTTCCAGTATAATTCATCTGAAAGATTCTTTATGCTCTGTCTTCTTGCAATATTGCCATTAGAGAACCAGGAAAAGATCCAAGAAATGGCTGCAAACGAGACTCTTTAGGATGATAATGGTTTTTCCTGTGGGAGGAGGGGGGAATATCGAAAATGCCAGCTAGATCTGGGATAGCTGCCTATTTTTTAACAGAGCTCTACAGCTATAAAAATAAGTGGAAGCAATCTCTTTCTCTCTCTCTCTCTTTTCCCCTTTTCCCAGCTTGGTTATAGTAAATAGCATTTAGAACAGATTTCCAAAGAATTAGGTGATGCAAATGTTGTTCCCATCATGCTTTATTCCTAAAACTAGTCAACTAAATCACTGAAATTCAATTATTTTTAGTAAAAGTAATGCAAATGCTTAGCATCTCGTTGGCTGAGTCTTAGTGTGTTTTTATTTATTACATCAGGGAAGGCAGATCCTTTTGGCACACCATGTGCTACACAGATGGAGAGGAAGACATGCTTCTGAGAAGCTGATACTTGTGTACAGATTTAATTCAAATTGTATAAATATGCTGATACTAAGACTATTTGATTGTCTGACCTAAGTTCAGTTTAGGCATATGAAACATTGAAGGAGTTGAGTGGTGCTCTTTAAATTCCTAAATGTTGCAAAAAATAAAGGAGATAAAGATGAGGACTGGTGGAAAGCTGCTCTTCATTGTAACTACATATTGGATAGCCAAAGGATTGTGAAGGGTGGGATGTTCTGGCTCTGAAGCCTAACCATTTGTTTGGCCTTGAACACTGTGCACCTTAGATATAAGCACATGCCAGATTAAAAATGTGACTAAACACTACCTTGTATTAGGCAAGTAGGAGGCATCATTTGCTTCTGCTCCTTAGGCAGCAAAATTTGTGGGGCCTCCCTTTGATCTCTAGCTTAAGGGCAACACTAAAATCACAAGGAAGATTGCTTTGAAACTTCTGAGCAATAATATGTAAACATGAAAGGAGTAGGGGAAACCTGACAGAAGGCTAAAAAAAGGGAATTAGGAGAAAGGAAATATCCACTCTTCTACTCTCAGTTCTCATCTGAGGTGGTCATGTTCTGTTTTTATTTCTTTATTTCTTCTAAACTTTGGTTTCTTTGAGTTTCTAATTGTGTGAAGGTAATATGGGACCAAGAGAAGAAAAGCAGAAAATCTATGGGGCCTCAGAAAGAGAAAAAAGAGAGAAATAAAGAAATATAATATTCTTTCTTTCATTTTAGGGAGGGGGGTTGAGGCAAAGGAAAAGGTGGTGCCTGGTTCTTATTCTTCATATAAAAGCTGAATGGATTTCTAGGCTCCACCACATTTGAGGGCACATGTATCAAACATTGCTTCACTTCATTTTGCTCTTCATTCCTGTCCTGCAAATTGCCTGACTACAGAGTAAGAATTGTGAAAGCCTCATTTTTACATGTTTTGCTATACTTCAGCTATATCTGTCCTCCAGAAGGAGAAATAGGACTTGTTATGCAGATCCTAGGATTGCTTGACTGATGATCATGTTTGCAGCATTGTTCTTATAAATCATCTCAACAATCTTGTTAAACTTCCTTGGGATCTACTTAGCTAGCAAAGCTGGGGCCAGGAAGGAATTATCTTTTAACCAAAATACTGCTCTGTCAGGTTGGCTATGAATGCTGGAGATTAGATATTTTCTTGCCCTCACTGCTGAACCTAGCTGACATTTCAAGAATTGTACTTCCCTGACAGCTCCCCTATCAATCTGTTAATTGTGTCCAAAAAAGAAGTCTGTGAGTGTGACTTTCCATCCCTGCCAAATTTAATCAGAAGTCCTAAATATGTGATTGCTTTGCAAATATTCTTCCCTTTGGCAATGAAGATATGACTTTACATATCTGATAGTGGAATTTTGGTCATGGAAGTTTATTCTATAATCTGCCTGCAAGATGCTAAGAAATTACTGTTTTTGCTACTACAGGCCAACACAAGGAAATCTCTGAACTATATTACCCTTACTTCACATTCTCCAAGCAGTAGATAATTTGAAAGAGAAATGAGAACCTAGGCTTAACCACTCCAGCTTCTCCTTCTGCCAAACAGTTGTTCAGCTTTATATAGGCTCCTTAACCAGAGCTATAAATATATAACCTTGGTTGTGGCAGATGCATTTTTTTGATCAGAGCAGCAGTGTTTGTCCCACTCTTCACACCAGTTAATTAGTTGGGAAACCTCTGCTGTTAAGCATTTTTTTTTTAGTTCTGTCATTTTCAGTGAAATGATTTTAGCACACACTTATCACAAGTGAAATCAGTCAGACCAAGAAGTGTTTAAGTTTGGCTGGATGGTAGTCCGTGAATAAGGAATGCTTACTCAACGCTTCTGTTGAATGTGCTCACCTTAAGAATTTCTTCATAGAGTGTTACCCCTATGTTTTGAAGTGTGCAGTGTGTGTTGCTGTATTTAACCATATTGGAGGCTGAAATGTAGCCAGTTTTTCAGCAGGGAAACAGCTAACACAGCCTTATAAACATCACTTCATCCACTGGTGAGGTTATTTTCCTCCATTATATTCTGTCCAAAATTCCATAAACATAAACCACAATCTTGCCATGAGACCAACCATCTCTCTGAATCTCAAGCAAAGGAAGAGGTAATTCATCATCATTAGCTCTGCCAACATTATTAAGAAGTCCCAAACTGACAAGCTAAAACAAAGTCTGTATCCTACTCACTATCTTTTATTTCCCCACTGAATGTCATTGTGTCTTATTCCCAGAGTGTAGTGCTGGTAAGGCAGTAAGTACAAAACTGTGTAAGAAGTTGGAATTATCAGTCCTTCACAGGCAATTCACAGTCATCTCCTGAACCCATCCGAGGCCCTAGTGATTCCTGGGATCATGCACTTGAAACTTGGCAATTTCTCTAAAAAAAATTAGCAGCACTGAGATGCCACAGATTTCTGATGGAAAGTTAAAGCTTTTAAAGAGATGCAGTACAGGTAGTCTTTGTTTAGCAACTACAGTTGGGAAAAGCAACTCTGTCATTAAGTGAAGCAGTCACTAGGTGAAACCATGACTGTGCTTATGATCTTGCTTCAGCTTTCCTTTGTGTTGCAGACCTGCAAAAGTCGTAAATGTGAGGACTGGTCACAAAGTTACTTTTTCATCACTGTCGTAACTTGAACAGTCACTAAATGAAGCAGTCACTAAACAAGGACTACCTGTATACCTAAAATAAATTTTTTAAAAATCCTGTACTGTTCCACAGAAGGTAAAATTGCCCTTTCCCAATTCTGTGATAGAGTTTGCAGCCCTGGAAAAAAGGAGACCTAAAAGAAGATGTGTCCCTAACACTAAATTGCCAATCTTCCACCTCAATTTCCATCATCCTCAGCCAGCATGGTCAGAGAATGGAACTAATGAGAGATGTAGCAATATTTGGTACCTCAAGATAAAGCAAAGCATATTTACATGATGTAGAACGTTCAAAAAGGAAGATAAGCTATTCCTCAGCATTCAGCCCTAGGAAGGAAAAATGACACTAAAAAGGTTCATCACAGCACAGCTGTACAGTACAAACTTTACCTGCACAAAATCCCAGTTCAGCCTCTTAGCTTTCCAGATCTTGAGTTTGAAGCTGATGGTCTGGAAAGGCTTCTGCTATGCCTGAATCCTTAGAATTCCATTCTACTTTAGGGTTAAGAACTGCTGGCTGCAGGGCTCGGTTCCATTTAAACCAGGTGCTAGATATCCCAACAGAGCCTGTTTGGTGTAATGGTTAAGGCACTGGACAAGAAACTGGGAGACGGTAAATTCTAGTTTCACCTTAGGCACCAAGCCAGCTGGATGACCTTGGGGCAGTCACTCCCTCTTAGCCCTAGGAAGAAGGAAAGGGCAAACCACTTCCAAAAAACCTTGCCAAGAAAACTGCAGGGACTTCTCCAGGCAGTTGCCAGGAGTCAAATACTGACTCAAAGGCACTCCCCCCACCCCTCCCAAAGAAAAAAAGATACCAACAGCAGCAGCACTGGTATAACCAAGATTGCACTACTGGGTAAATGCTTTTTATTTTTGAGTAATTAAGGAAACTGAATACATTTGGCTAGAAATAAACTAGATTTGAATGTAGACTGGGAAGGGATGTACATTATACAGTAGATAGGCTGAATGCCATACATTTTGGGGAAGAACATAAACTCTGACATACGAATGTCCTATCTCATTACCATGAAATGGGATATGCTTATAGCTCTAGATCTGAGCCCTTGCCTAGGGACAAGCTGCAAAGCGAAAGCTGTTATCCTTGCCCAGACCCAGAGGGAAAATTAGTCATTGGTTTCAGGCTCCTGTGGGAATAAGGTTGCTGAACAAACACGTGAGCCTCCTGATCAGTGGCCTTCTCTGGTAAGAGCATAAATCATTAGAAAAACACACCTGGAAAGCCAATTGACACTTAAGAAAGTAAAGCGCACTGCAGTCTTGAAGGTGAAATTGGAAGCTGTATATTTTGCCAGGATTTCATAACTAGAGGGAATGGAGTGGAAACAAGGACTCTTATAAGCTGCTTTTCCTTTCCTTTTATGCTAGGCTCAAGTGCGTATGGTCAGATGAAAGAGGGCACCTGAGCAAATTAGTTCAGATTAATGTCATAAGGAGGGATATATTCATGGGAAGAAAAAACTAGGAATGCTCTACATATCCATAGCTTTTTCAGTGGAAAGTGTGTGTGTGTGAGAGATGGCATGCTTTTTAGAATGTTTACAAGATAGATAAAGAGCAATCAGAATTCCTGCATCCAGAGTCAAAGATGCCCATCACTTCTTGAAAAGATTCATTAGGGAATTCTTGCCTTCTAGCAGGATTGGCTCCTGCTCTTCCCCACCGCTCTCCCCTCCGGACACTAATTGGCATTCATGCTATGCTCTTTTTGAATTTCCTTTGAGCTCTTCCAGCATGAAAGGCAAGCAAATATATCAGAATATTTATTTGTGATGCGCATTTCCAGTAAAGATAAGAGTGATCTGTTTCCTTCAAAACTCTGTCTAACAAATCAAGGGCACAATACAGCCAGAAATTAAGCACCCAGAGGGCTTGCTAATTTCCCTTGGAACAATAAGCCACAGAAATTGAGAGGACTAAAAAGGCTGCCCAACAGAAGTTTCTAATCCTTCAATTTGAGTAGAGGTAAGTAGTTAGTGTGCAGGGTCCATTGTAGACAATGCACAGCTGGTGTGATTTTGAAGTGTATGCTGCTCGTTCCTGCTCTCCTTTTCTGGGTTTAAAGGTAGTTTCCCTTGGCCTCAACTCCTGGAGACTCAAGAAACAATAACATGGAAGTGGTTAGGTTTTGCCTGTTTTTGATTTCTAATCTAGCCTATAGATTTGAGGCTTCCCAGTGATCTCTCATCCAAGTATTTATCAGGAATGACCCGGCTTAACATGTTTTGGGCTCAGCCAAGATAGGGTAGGTGATGCCACCTGCTGCAGCTCCCCCTTCTAGAGGACTCATTGGTTGGCATGGAGCAAAGATGGGCTTAGAATTGGCCTACAGTAGAGATTAAGCATGCGGGAAGATTCTCCTTACCCCCAGTGAGAGTGTTTTCAAAGCAATGCTTTTTGTAACCAGTAAGTGACTCCTACAAGGACAGAGTTGCCATCTTTGGAAAGCCCCTGTTTAAATCTTACAGGACAGAACTACTGGAGACTTTAGGATGACTATAGAAATCTCACTCATTCTTTGGGACCTGCTGTTTATCTTGCACTTGTACATTTCACCCTGAGAGTGGCTCCTTGGTGATCAGCATGATGGTTATCTTCCTCCTGGGTTTTGTGTAGGATGGTTACCCTTTTAATAACCAGGTTTGCAGCTTTGATTTATTGTGTTGCTTAACATTTCCTTTAATACCTTTAGTGCTGATTCCTCCTTGAGTCTCTCATTTATATACCCCATCCTTCCTCTAATCTGCTCAGGGGAAAATATTTCTCAGTTTGGCTTGCTCACTGGCAGCTGGTTTTGTTCATCTTGTCCACTTTTTGCATTGTTCCCTAACCAGGTTACCACAGAAGCAAAAATCACTTTAAGAATGCCATTGACTGATTAACTTTGGAATTGGCTGTGGATTCTTAAGTGTTACTATCTTTTGGCTTGGCCCCCAGTTTGGGCCACTTGCCCAAGGCAATTGCAGGCCAGCATGCATGAGGCTTACCAGCAAAATATGCAATGACAGCCATGTCAGGAGTGTAGATTACTCTGTCATATTCAAGGAAACAAATAACACCTGAGCTTGTTTATAAGGTAGTTTCATGAAACAAGATGGAACTGTATTTAAATGATTGTGTAGCAGATGCTATCAAACATGCCATTAAACTTCAGCCCTGACTGTTGCTTTATAAAGCAATGTTCAGATATCAAATGGGTTCCTTATATAAATGGGTTTAACTGTCTTTTGACAGAGTGCTAGACCTGTATTTTAAAAGCAGGGCTATCTTTCTCTGTACTAGCTGTGCAAAGGGTTAATTTAAAATCAAGAAAGAAAGCCAGGATTTGCCAGCTGTGTATTGGTGGTTCTGCCCAAAAGAATGCCTTTTTGGTTTCCTACTACTGGCAACCAGAAGCATCATATGGCAACTGTATTTACTATTTCTATATCTGAGGCAGGGGACTTCATTTTGCCTATTCCTGCATTATTTTGCATACTCCATGGGCTATTTCCAGGTGCCGCTGGCCATGAAGCCAGAACTGGATTACTTAGTTGCTGACAGCAAACAACAGAATAAGTCAATTACATATTCAGTTACATGAAGACATTTCTATGAGGAATGTTTTTATGTCTGTACTCCATCCTCGTTGGCAGGACACAATACAAAAAAAAAAGGAAGCACCTCCAATGCCTCATGCAATCCATTTTCCATGGCGGTCACCTTTTAGTCAGGCTATTTTTGCATATGGGTTTAGCAGATTTCTAGAAGAGGGCTAGACCCATATTAAAAAAAAGGCTGACTGACTGGTCCTGGAGGGGATGTGGCAGGAAGTGCCTCAGCGCTTCTAACAACTCCACTACCATGCTTGTCAGTCAGGAGTGTGGAGCACTTTCACGCTTCCCATCTATTTCAGAAACTTGACAAATGGCTAAACCCTCCATTCTAGGCACCCACCTATTCTTGTCCAATACTACCTCACCACGTATTAAGGACATACTGCTGGTTGTTTTGCCACCAGCATGTAATGTTAAGTAATGATGGTGGGAAAATAAAGTTAAGGGAATGCACCAATCACTTTCTATAACTTATATTAAATCTGTATGGATAATACCAGTTTCTGGCTTCATCTAAGGCAGAACAGGGCTCAGTGATTAGGGCTAAGGGACTGATGCCATCATGCTGCTCTGCTGACTCAAGGACTGGAGGAATGAGCATTAATGTAGCTACAAGAAAGAGCCCATTGGCTCTATAGACAGCTTTGCATGGACACATGGAGATCTGTGAATGGGAATCTAACTTGCAAAGCAAGTGCAATTCTAAATACTTTGAGTAGAGAAACTAGGACCACTCTGCTACAAGCTTCTTTTCTTTTTTAAGACAGTGGCTTCAAGTAAGCCATCATAATTGACAATGATTCCATACCTCAGAAAGTCCCATTGCTGCTGCACCAGGGATCCCATACACAATTGTTGCAATCGCTTTGGAGCCATCCACCCAGCTATGGTAGCAATACCCACATGCTGGCCCCACTCTAGTCACTCACTGTATTCCCTCATTCCAAAAGAGAGTTGTTGGTGATTGTCATCCATGGTTAAACAAGTGCACATTAACCGGTAGTGCTACATATGCCACCTTTTGCTCCTGAAGAAAAGATATAAACACAGTCTATAACTTCCAGCCTTAAATTGTAGCTGCCTAAGTCTACAGACATCTACATTATGTATGTATGTGTGTTTGTGTAATAAAATTCATATCCTAGTAATATTACTTGCCTGAAAGTAATATAACTTTCTTTCAAAGTTCCTTTGAGTTACTGTATTTCTATATCTTCAGATAACATGCCAACAAACTTGCCTGCACCCAATATTGAAATAACAGGGGACATATACAGTTCCTATAATTGAATGAAGGCTGATCACAATACAGATTATTCCTCTCTGGGCCTTCTACACTTCCCATAACTGATGACATCATTTGAATATACTTCTGGGAATAGAGAACTGCACATAAACCTTTAAAAATAAAGGATGTCATTTTTAAAAGGACACTCCCACTTGGTTAGGTCATCACAACAGACTTGATGGTGTGTCCATTAAGAAAAACTCTTCCTGATGAAGTTTGCTTTATGTGTATGATATCTTGCATCGTATTTGCCATAACATACTGCCTGACGCATCATCTCTTCCTTGGATAGAATCATTTAAATGTGAAGGAAATTTGAGCTATTTTATTTTGTCTGGGACACACTGACCCAGAAGAGTAACATGAGGATGTATCAGTGCCCAAATGAAATCCTAGGCAACTTCCTATCTGCTCTCCATCATATAATGCACCATTTCTGTCTCAGGTATGCTGTGTAGCCTGCCATCATGCTGTGCAGGTTATTCACCAGAATAAACCTTAAGATCCCCAGACACACATTCATGGGAGAAAAAAATACAGGGCATGTGTATAGCAAGGAAATAAAAACAAACTACCTTAGGCATGTTTCTTTCAGAAAGTGGCAATGCTTGTGTGTCTAAATATAAGAGGTTTGGTTTCCCTTAAAACATAATGCATATCAAAAGTATATCTGTCCTCCATCAAAACAGTGAGTTTACTGATCCTGATATTTTATTGCTCCAAATTGGTCCAAGCCCCCTTCCCCATTTTGCTTTGATCACCATAAAACTACCTTCCCAAAGCTAATACTCTGTAGATGTCTAGGGCTACAATTCCAATAGCTGAGGGTGATAGGATTATATTTCAAATTATCTACAAGATAGCAGATTGGGGAAGTCTGTCATGGTTTATTTGGTTGTTTGGTTGCCCAGAAGTCCTCATATAGAGAAGAAATGGCGGGTGGGGGGGGAGAAAGACACTTGAAGAAAGTTAACAGATCCATAAATGAGATTTATGAGTGCAGTGTTATTTAGAACACATAGTAATATTGCTAATAAATTACTTTTTAATATTGTTTTTCCAGCAAGGCTTCCAAGGTAAACTGTATTTTATTTTGTTCCCTATATTATCATCACAACAACTCACTTTTCCAATGGGGCATAACAAAACAAATCAATCAGAAAGGCAACATAAACTGGTGTGCAGGCTATTGAGTAGCTGAGTATACATCATGGACAATAGCTCTTTCATTCAGACCATCTTTTTCACAGTCAAAAGTGGATTTCCTGACATTTGTATATGTTGCACAGCTTGCAATTGTAAAAAAAAAAAAAAAAAAGAGGTCCAAGGTGTAATGAGATAATGCCACAGGAAGAAAGGATGGATCAAATGAACTGAATTAGACAAGAGGGTGAAAGATCATTTGATATCACTGAGACACAGAATGCAAAGTCCATCAGTAGATAACAAGTACAGTGTTAGCTACTGTCTGGTGGAAAAATGAATATTCATGATGTAGAGCCAACTTTTTCAACCTGTTGTACTTCAGACGTGTCAGGGCTACAATTCCCAGCTAGCATGTCCATGAGGAACTGTGATAATTGCAGTTGCATTCCATCTGGGAAGTATCAGATTAGAAATGGTTGGATTACAGATGTAAGAAATAGGCAACTGAAAGACAAACAGATCAATGAAGCAGCAGTGAGGGCATTTTAGAACTTTGATTTCAACTTTATACCAGCATTCTCAGATGTATAAAGAAATTGTCATCTTTGATGATCAGAGAAGCAAATTGTAGGTGGTTATGAAACAGTTCAAAAGCAGAATGGTATCTGCTTACCATGAGAAAGTTTTGCTTTGCCTTGTTTGAGGCTGGGTTATTTGAGGGACCGGGGCTCCCCAATCACATCTACCCATCCCATCAGGTCTGGCAGGAAGGCACATTGTGGGTCCTGTCCATGAAGGAATATCATCTGATGGGACCCAGTGGGAGACCCTTTTCTGCCACAGCACCCGCCCTTTGGAATATCATTCCCTCTGAGGTCAGATTGGCCCCGACCTTGCTGGTCTTCAGGAAGGACCTAAAGACATAGCTTTGCCATCTGGCCTGGAGATCCAGTAACATGGGTATGGAGTCTGCAAAGTGGCTGTATTGCTAGGGAAACTGAGTGCATGCACTCTCCAACAGATTATGGTTTTTCAAAATACGTTTTAATAGTTTTTATTGTTTTTAATGTTTTTTAATATTTTTGTTACATTTTTGGTTATTTTGTTGTGTTGTTTTTATGTTTTTAACTTGGTACACCACTCAGAGTCATGTATGCAAGATGGGCAGCTATATAAATTTACCAAATAAATAAATAAAGTTTTACTTCCACAACTTGTGATTCCACAGTGGCTATACTATCAGAAATGTGCCATATTTGGATACCTTGTCTTTTGGTTTTGACAAAATTCAGCCACCACTGTTGAAAGAAGTTTAAGAAACCAGGATTATATCTCTCTGCTTCCTTAGATGTTAAGGACCAAGTATCTGACACAGAACTTTTGTGACAGTACAACCAATCCAGTGGTGTCTTTAGGCAGGATCAACCCAATCAGTCTGATGTTGTGTTGTGCTATTGAGATACAAGCTCCACCCCTTTTATATCTGCAGTGTGACATCACACACACGCCCAAAAGGAGAGGAGCTAGCAGGGCAATGGTGCAACACTACTTTGGTCATTTTAAACATCCATGAAATGTAATTCCAGCTTGATGTCCTCTGCTTACTTTTTCTGTGTCACCAAAACCTCACATCACAAGGATATATAGTATGTTTTATCAAACTCAACCTATACTTTTTCCCCTGAAAAGGGTAATGCAGTAAGTAGCAGAAAAGTGCTCTCAAATGTGGCTGGAGCAATTTCCCTGGCAGTCTGCTCGTGGCACTGATGCAGCAGAAAGAGAAAAAGCCAATCAGAACTTCTTTCTTTGCAGCTCTGTCTACATCTTAAATGTTTTTGGATAATTGTCAGTGTTACATTATTCCTTTTTTCCATTGAATGTTCCAATGATAATAGTCACGTGTTTTGTTAAATTGTTTAACATAGCCATAGTACAAGGTAGATTTCATGTCTGCCAACTGACAGAACTGCTAAGAAGTTTACTGAGTGCACATGATCTTAAAGGCAAGAGCTTTGAATGTCTGCTCAGTTTCCAGGAGCTTTTGGCAAAATTCAGCCTTGGCTTAATTGACCTTAGAAACTTTCTGTGGGTTGTGGGGTTCATTTGGAGCAGCTCTCAGAACTGAAACTTAAACTACTTCTGCTAAACTAACAAACCACATAAGTCTTGGCTGAACACTGAGCTTAAACTATGCCTAACCAAACACTATCAAGTCAGGTTTCATTGATTCCAGGAGTAGAGTAGGCAAATCTACATCAGCTGGAGGACAAAAATATTTCTTCAGAGTTTGGAACTAACAGGAAAGCATTTTTGACCATTTCTAAAAATTATCAACTTTTCCATTCATGGTGGTGTTCTTAAACTATCCAGTTGCAATAAATTCAGATTTAGACATTTTAGTCCAGTGTTTTTGCTTCAAGTACTCAATTCATTGGCTAATGATTCTTGACAAAACTATTCTTAAAAAGAAAGAAATACTGCTATAGATGTTCTCCTTTTTCAGTGCCCAGCAGATCCCTGCTGGTATCATTTCCTCCATCACCTGTTAACTTTGTAACTGCTAGCCATGATCAGCACTTATCCTAGCCAACAACATAGGTACCATCCCTATTTCCATTTAAGTATGTCTGGCAGAAAGTAGAAAATGATCAGAACTCAGAGATACTTAACTGGAAATAGGGGTGGCACTTATGACTTGAATGAAAGCCAACACCATTTCTATATTACCAAAAAGGAATTGTTGTTTGCCACCTGGTGCAGATGAGAAGATGATGTCTGCAGCACATCAAGAGTTAGGGCTGCAACTATCTAGTGGTAGTAACTCGATAGATGCAGTGGGGTAAGTGTTGGTCCTGATAGTTGCCCAGCTGTGCTAGATGCTGATAGCAAGCAGAAGACATTCACCTTACTTACTAATAGAAGCCTTGCCTTCTCTTTCAACCATTAATGAGCTCCCAATGGTTGATGCTCTTACCCACTAGATTAGTAATGGTATTCCAGTTTTCCTCATGCGTGTAACGGGAACAACTTCTTGCTTTGTTTCTTGGATTCATTCCAGTTAAATTTCTGGTTAGTTTACAGTAAGCCAGGAACAGGGTTAAGACTGGACTTAAGGAAGTAATTATGCTGGAGCAAAAAGCATCCTCATGCACATGTTGTTCTTGGCTTGACATGGCTTCTTAAGCCAAGTCTGAGTAGTTTTAATTCCAAATAAAACATATCTTTAGAATCCAAAAGCAAAGGAGTGGGGCTAGTAAATATTTCATTTCTTTTTCATTGCTTGTATGCCACCCATTCCTGAAAAGGCGCAGGGGGCAGTTAACAGTGTCAACATAAAAGAAAATAACAATCCAAAGCCCCAGGTGCTCATTAAAAAAATGACAAAATCAAAAAAAGATTTAAAAACTGAAAAATAAAAACGTCACGTGCTCACAAACCCCACCTTCATTTATAGGAAACCCTCTTCCTGTGCCAGGCAGAAGAGGTAAGTCTTCAACAGTTTCTTGAAGCTTAAGAGGGACAAAGCTGGCAGATCTCTAGTGGTTCCAAAGAGTGGGGGCAGCTACTAGAAACCCCACTTCCAAAGCCCCGTCAGGTGACAGTCCCTACGTGTGATGAAAGGCATAAAAGACTTTGGCAATTCAGAGAAGGCAGCAAGACAGTGAACATGGGAAGCAGGACCATTATAGAAGTGTCCAGGGAGGGTGAAAGCAGGAGGCTCAGAGTAACGCTGCCTCAATTACACTAGGTATATGTTGTTCAGAAAAATTACTTTGGGAAGCTTTCCAAATTAATGTCAAGCCCTGGGAGGCTGGCAAACTCAGGAAACAAGAACTGCTTGGATTTCTGGAAAGTTCTTTTATTACTAGAAGGGTAATATAACAGAATGTAACCCTCCTTTCTCAGCCAGGTTTCTTTGATATTAGATTGTGGGTGAGTATGGATCAGACAGACAGGCCTGGCTTTCAATAGCAGGAGCCAAAGTCGCTAGGCTTGAAGGATGTGGAGCTCTGGCTCCTGATGTGAGAACTGAGAGCTAGGAAAAGGAATGAGTCACAGGTACTAAACCTACCTTCTATGAGTACACTTGTTCTCAGCCTCCTGCCATGTCTCCTTTTGCCTGTCACAACCAAAATCCCATTTCTCCAACCCCTGCCCCTTACTGGCCAGCACTTCCCTCCAGCCAAGGAATTCCTCAGACATCTAGCACAGATCATATTCAACCAGGCTACTTTCTGCTTCATCATCCCCAATATTGGCCACTCACCATTCCCCAGGTACACAAACAGATGATGCCATCCTCCTCCCACTCCCAGCTCATTGTAAATGCACTCTGCATTGGAAAGAAGGGCAAGAAACAGGGGAATGACCAATCTGGTCTTGCAGTCACGATAGTCCAGTCTGACCACCAGCCTGACCCCATTGCCAACCTATTGTAATCTGAATTTTTGAAGTTGGCTTAAGGAATAGCTGGAAGCAACATGAGAGACAAGAAGTTTGGCTGAAGTGCAGAATTGCCCTGAATCAGCCCCTCAGACATGCCATTCATCAAACTGCCATCTATAATACCTGGTGGTCTCCACTGCCTTGCTTTCACCTGAGACAGGGAAGCCCTCACAAAACTGGGAAATCTGAAGCCCAGTCTTGGATCTCACCTCTGGAATAGCCCAGACACCCATCCCCCACCCCAAGGTCCAAACCTTGCAATGTCCCTTGAACTGTCTTGTGGGGGAGCAGTTCCTAGGGATTGGTGCTCATATAATCCAGCAGCCCGATTGTCCCAGGCTTCATTCTCTTTCCATCCAATAATAAAAGAACTAGGCAGCCGGGAAACACACTTCTCCAAACCAGCTTGTAGAGTGATTCAGGTTCCATCAGGTTGTGATATAAATTAGTTAGACTTAGATTTACTAATCACTGCAATACCAAATAGGCTGTGACGTGCATAACTCAATAACTCAACAATACACTTTATTTTCCAGCTTGGTTGTATGTTCATCCAAGTTTTTTTTTCCTTGTCAAGCTACCAAGCCTTGGTAAATAGGTCAAAGCACAGTTATGATTTCACCCTTAAGAATGTACATAACAATCATAGACTCATTTGTCTTTGGCAAGAGGAATCCCATGCAAACCTGCCAATTCCTTTTTAATCAAATTGTTGTGCTTGAAACAGAGGAGACAAAACAGCACACATGAGTTTTTAAGAAACAGAGTAGTAAAAGAATAGTGCTTGTGTCCTATTAAGGAATGTAGGAACTGTAAAAGCTTTAGAAGCTAGATCAAAACCATATTTGCATTTTGCATCTTGGGAAAATAATTTACTTGGTGTTCTGTCCTCTGTGTGTGTGTGTGTGTGAGAGAGAGAGAGAGAGGGAGAGAGAGAGAGAATTTTCTGTGCTTTGTTGGAAAACCTAGACATGATGTGAGTCAAGTACCCATCTGCAAATGCTCTGAGATTCTGAAGGACTCAAAAGAATAGAGGTCTCAAAGAAACATCAAAGGAACCCAGTCTTAAACTAATCAGCAGACACTGGGGACTCTGGAGGGGGAAATGCAAACAGAGAAAGCAAGGAAAAATGACAGGCATGCTCTGTATTTGTTTTGTGTCCATAGAGAGGTTTGTTTATGTGATTAAGAAACCTCACAGCCCTATAAATGTGATTTGAGTAACTCATCAGTCACCATTTGGGTCTATAGTGGTTGTTTACCATGCATCCATGGCAACCAAGTGCCAGGCTTCTTCTCAGGGTTTTTACAACACACAGGATGATTCATGAAATGGTTAATTTCCTCATTCAGAGCACAAGCCTGGCTATACTCCAGTACATATAAACAAAAGCCATCCCAAATGCTCTGCTGAGTGACACCATGTGTGATACAGGAAGTTGCATGGGGAATTGGTCAAACCATCTTGTATTACTGTAATTAATTAGTCATCAAGTGCTTTCCTCATCAGCTTAGCAACCCAGTAATACAGTTTAAGATCCATCCCCATGTACAGATCCATCCAACTGCATGCTGCCTTTTGGGAGAGGAGCAATATATATTTATCTTCACTGCAACACGAGAAGAGTTTAACCCCTGCTCTGCCCAGCATGGTTTTGATCTCCTCTTCCCTCACCCCCTACCAATGGCTGTAATTTTTTAAAAATGTACAAATACTAATGTGCATTTAACATAAAACTTAACTTGGCTGTGCACATCACTTCAGTGTCTTGTGAATGAATCATTGGCTGCCGTTTACTTTTTCTGTGGAAAAATAAAACACTTAGTAGGTTGAAACCAGATTCGTGGGATGAACATTGACTAAGGGGTGTGTGGGTCACAAAGGCAGACAGACACACACACACACATGCAGACAAAGAGACCTTTCTGATATGGTATTGTTTAAAAAATGAAAAATTGCTTGTGAATAGCATCCAGCTGGAGATAGATGGGAAAAAGAGGAGGAGCATACAGCTTTCCACAGTATGCTCGTCTTCACATGGCTAACACAGTTTCTACTATCCCCAGCCACATTAGCCAGTGATCATGCTGGCTGGAAATCCTGGAACTTGTAGTCTAGCACATATGGAGGGGGATGCTTCACTGGAGGCTCAGAACTGGCTCTTTCTATCCCGCCAACTTATTTCCATTATGCTAGGATCCATGTAATAGAAAGTAATGAGAAGGCAAACCAGCGTGACAGTCCAGCTCTAAGCAGAAACAACAGATACTTCCAAAATGTATAACAACAAAACTATAAAGCTTCTGTAAAGTTCAGTGCTACATGAACTTTTTTTATTCTTCCTTTCAAACAGACTTTCAGGCTATTATTGTTGTTGTTGTTGCTATTATTATTTTCTTTGAAGGTTACATCCCAGTCTTGTTCATCATGACTATCATATTTCCATGTGAAAAAGGCAGTGATAGAAAATGTCCCAGATAGGTTTTGTCTTTACAGCTTTTATATTTACAGCTTTTGTTTTATATGTACAGGTACGAAGATGGATCAAGAGCCCAATGGTTAGCATGGAAAAACATCAGACAAGCAGCCTCAAATATCCGGGTGCCACTGTGATGCATATACCTCAGGGGGAGCCTGACCCTGAAGCCCCATTTTGCCAGATGTGCTTCAGTGATCACACGTTTCCAAGAGGGATCATCCCGCAGGACGCTGAATCCTGCTCCTGGGAAGGACCCCGAAGCTGCAACGTAAGCAGGCCTCTTTCTTGCATATTAGCAATCTGTGGCTGTACTTAGATTTCTACCCTAAGAAATACACACATATCTGACTGTTTTAATTAATCAGTTTATGTCCTACCTTTCTGTTCAGCCAAACACGTGTGGTGGCTAACTACAGTACAACTAAAATACCCAGAGCTCCAAAATACCTACTAAAAACCAGTGCTAAAATAATGAGCAATTAAAGACTGGCAAAAGAGACACCACTTTGCTTCTCTTTGAAAGGCAGAGTGAGTGAGGAAGAGGCCAAACATAACTCCCAAGAGAGCGCATTTCGTAATTTAGAAGAAATGTACGAAAGGGCCCTTGCTCATGCACCCAGTAAAAGGGCTTCTGAAGCAGATCTTTCTTCAGAAAGGCCTTTTAAATTTTACAGTCAGGACAGGATCGTAAAGGACTAAGGATCACATGGTAATCTTTATGGGGAAGGAGCTGCAGCCCCTTGATGCAAGAGTGAGGTAGACCTTTCAAAAGTGGTTGAGCTTCTCACAAAATCTTCAGTTCAGTCTTTGTGCCTAGATTGACTCTGCATTGAAAGCTAATGCCAGGTGGAAGAATATGTTATTGCAGCTGCCCCATATCTTACCATTTCCTGACCAAATCAGTGTAGCACCTTTCTGTTTGTATTATGTGAAAGGGCTTTTAGCATTTCATCTGAAAGATCCTGCCTGAGGTTCTGGAGAACTGTTGAGAGGCAGAGCTAACAACAATATTGTTGAATTAAAAACTGTGAATAAACACTGTGACCTGATTTAAGGCATTGCCTGTGTTCTTACTAGGGACATACTGAAAAAAGAAAGCAAACTGAGCCCCTTCTCCGTGTATAGGTTCATACTTTGTGCTAATGTGGGTAGTTATTTTGGTTAAATGTGTTTGTACTTAAGCCAACAGTTGTATTTCATAAACCAGGGTTACTCGCTGAACTAGGCCAACTGTGGCTTATTCAGCCAACCATGATTAAGCAAACTATTATTTGGTGCAATGTATACATCCAGAATTTGTGGCTTCTGAGATTCAGTCTCCAAGCAGTTTTAACCATATATCATGGGGCCTTGTAGCATTACTCCATTTCAAGAAGTCGTAGACAACTTGCCTTCCAACTTTGATGGTATTAAGGTGACTGGGGAAATTCATGGGGGACAGATGTATCAAGATTCTTATTCTTGAAAATTTAATGTAACTCCAGGGCATCATGTTTCCAAATACCAGTTCCTTTTTTTTTAATATAGTAATTTTATTAAAAATTACAGTTGCAGCAATAAAAACTAATACAAACTAAAAAGAAAAAAAGAAAAAGAAAAAAATAGAAGGTGCAGATAAAAAAATAGAAAAATAGAAAAGAAAGAAAACATAAGAATATTGTAAAGAAAAAGAAAAGAACTATATAAAGAAGTGACTTCCCCCACAAGTAGAGACAATTTTAGTAACTTATCACCTTCTCTTAAAATACAACAAATGATCTTTTCTTCCCATATCCCATCTCTTACCTATAGACAAATCCATAAAGCCTTGTCATTTCAGTCAGCAAAAGTTCATTAAGGGTTACCAGAGATAACAACATATTTATTTTAACCTTAATCATATAAGCCAACTTTATATTCCTTCCTTTAGCTTCTAACAATCTTGATCTTTAGTCCCATCAAATAATGTTGTAGAACTTGATTTCTTTTCATGTTTTCTTTGTCCCTTCTTACAAAATTCTTCAAAGGTTTAAAAAGCCTCTTTTTTAAATCCAATAGAGGAAAATTATCCAGGTCACTCTCTTAGTTCATATCCCTTTTAATTATTAAGACATCAACCGGTTTCTTTTGTACGTCCATGTTGGCTGGGGAATTTTGGGAGTTGAAGTCCACACATCTCCAAGCTGCCAAGGTTGAGAAACACTGCTCTAGAGGATCCTGTGTTGAGCAGTGGGTTGAACCAGATGAGCGATAAAGTCCCTTTTCCAACTGTATGACTCCATACGTAGACTTCCCTGGCAACATGTCCCATTCAGCTCAGTGAAACTTACTTCTAAGAAGATGTGCATAGGACTGTTCTATAGTTATAGCAATCTTATTATAGCAATAGGATGCAAAGGATCAGCGGGCATTACTTGTAATGATTAATATCCAATTGCACTTGCTTTTTTCTGTATGTGCATTCTGGAGTCCAAATTCAGCTTTCTCAGACAGCAGAAGTTCACCCTGTGAAAAAGTCATCAAGTAAAGTGCTGAATAGACAAATCTCCAGACAGTGTTGTGAGACTTTGTTTGGGCTTGGGTGGGGAGCCTGACAACAAATTAATGCCATGGGAGGAGAAGAAAGAGCAGGAGATGATAAAAATGTGTAGTCATAACATCTAATTATTCTTCAGAAGCTCAGCACTAATAATAACTTTTCTTTCTAATATGGAAGTTTACAAAATTAATTAAAGAAAAAGTCAGTTGTGTAACTTATTATGCAAACAGCAAATGTAGGCATTCTTGTGCAAGTTATACAAAAGCACTGCAATACAGGTAGTCCTTGACTTACAACCATTCATTTAATGACCATTCAAAGTTACAACAGCACTGAAAAAAGTGACTGACGACCAATCCTTGCACTTATGACTGTCGCAGCATCGCTGTGGTCATGTGATCAAAATTCGGGCACTTGGCAACTGGCATGAATTTATCACAGTTGCAGCAACCCGGGGTCACGTGATTGCCATTTGCAACTTCCTAACTGACTTCTGACAAGCAAAGTCAGTAGGGGAAGCCAGATTCACTTAATAACTATGTGATTTGCTTAACAACTACGGTGATTTGCTTAATGACTGTGGCAAAAAAGGTCATAAAATTGGATGCACTTAACAACTATATCGCTTAGTGACTGAAGTTCTGGTTCCAATGATGGTCATAAGTCAAGGTCTACCTGTAACTGGTTTTCATTATGCTTGTATGCTCATGGAAAAGTTTTAGCATATGTGATTTGCTCCTCAGATTTTTTTCCCTTTACCTTAGACACCAAAGAGGGATTGAGTTAGCAGAAGGATGTACAAAGCAGAAATGACACTTTATAATCTTGCCACATTTTCAAAAGGTCACTTAAGACAACTGTACAAATACACATTTTTAAAGCACATACAGTTTGCTTATGGAAAATCAGCAGGCAAGGATGAAGAGAGAATCTTGACACATAGGGATGGAAAATTAAGCTAAAGTTTCAGGCATTCTTTAGGCATTCATCGAGGGGCATAGAAGCTGGTATCTCAAAGTGCAGATTCACATTACTGGAGTGTATTTGTGGGTTCAGTCAACTATGCATCTACTGCTATCTGATCAGCACCTTGCAGGCAGATCCAATTCTGATCAGAAGGTAAATTCCATATAATCAACTCTGTGTGTCCATGTGTAAGTGTTTACACTTCAGAGGAGACCAATTGAATGCAAAGATTAAGTAGTCAGTCCTGCTGAGAAGTTTGGGAGAGACTCATGCTTAGCCATATGGTAGGAGCCATGTGGAAGTTATGTGTATCATGCAGGGACTTCTCTGTTATGTAATAGATTACCCAATGAGGCAAAAATGGTCCCCACTCTTGGGGCCACTGGAAAGCTATAAAGATCTAGCTTTTCTGGAGAGCCCTTCATAATTGATTCTGGAGCCATCCACAGATGTTTTAGCTTTTATCATAATTATATATAGCTTGTTTTTATATGTCTGTATTGTTATTGTTGTATTTATTATATGCATTGTAAACTGCCTAGAGTCCAGTTGGATTGAAATGGCGTATATATTTCATAAATAAATAAATAAATGATGCCACCATACAAATGACACAAACACAACTTGTGTCAGTCATGTTGTAATGCAAATGACCTAAAGGAAGTAATTTGTATCATTTGTGCAGTGATATCATGATGTTGTTGTTTGTTTTTGTATGTCACCGTAGTCCCATAATAGACTCCTGATCTGTCTGTCTGTCTGTCTGTCTGTCTGTCTGTCTGTCTATCTATCTATCTATCTATCTATCTATCTATCTATCTATCTATCTATCTATCTATCTATCAATCAACATTGTATTTGCAACCAACCAGACCCTCAGCAGTTTATAGTATTTAGGAGCATAAAACAAGAACATCCCTATTAAAACATCATTGGCAAGAACTTAAACAATCCAACCCCTCCCCCCCAAAACAAAATATGTAAACATTGGTAAACCATAGACATCCCATCACTCACCATAAGTCCTCTGAAATAGTTTGGCTTTCAATACTTCTAGAAGGTGAGCCAGTTTGGTGTAGTGGTTAAGGTGCTGGCACAGAAAGCAGGAGTTCTAGTCCTGCCTTAGGTGTGAAAAACTGCTGGATGATTTTGGTCCAGTCCCTCTCTCTCAGTCCTACTCACCTCATAGGGTTGTTGTGGGGAAAATAGGCAGAAGTATTAGGTAAGCCTTGAGTTATATATAAAAATGCAAGATAAAAATATAGTAATAATAATAACAGCAGCAGCAGCAGCAGCAACATGATTTCCAAGGAGAGGCTATTCCATAACATAGGCATTGTATCTGAAAAGCAGTACTTCTGAGACAATTTTGGGGAAATGGGGGATCACCAGCAATTTCTCCCAGGATACACAGGTCAGGCAGGTTGATTCTGGTTGGAGAAGGTTGTCCTTGGGAGCACCTGAATGCCAAGCTTGAGAGGCTTGTGACCTCCTGCAGATAGCCATGGGCTTATGCACTTTTCAGGGTTCCTCTCAGAGCATTAACGAAGGCATACTAGAGATGCTCTCTTTTTGTCAGATATCTCAATCTTCACTGCTATATGTGAATATCAGTAATGTTGGTATGCTAAATTTATATTGTTTTCTCTTAGGACTCCTAATTGTGCCCTAAAACAGTATGCACATTTGAAATGGAGACATGAGTGAAAATGTCAGGACAATGTTGCAGAAATCTTATTTATGCTATCCTAGCCTCCTGGACACCTGCTATGTCATCTTTAGTTTAACCCTAAAATGCTGGTCTGGGAGCATGGGATTGATGCGGATGGATGGAGGGATGGACAGACAGGCATGCTACACAGAATTTTGGAAGGTAAAACAGGCAGCTGTAGGTCAGTAAGGAAATACTGATTCACATTCGATTGACAAATGTTGACCAAGCTAAGGAATATTGCATGATTTTTTTTTTATTCATTTGACTTCTGAGTTTACATGAACCTAGTCAATGAAAGCTATGGTGTCTACTTAATTCTGCGCTTTGTTTTGGCATATTTCAAAACAAAGTAAATTATGCATTATTATATAATAGAGGCTACTGTGAGTAACCTAACTTTGAAAGAGCTAGCAAAACAAGTTTGAAGACCAGTTTTTCATTTAGCTTAAGATGGATAATGTTTTCCTTCTCTAACAACTGGTTATACAACTCTTAGATTAGCATAAGCCCTTCAGGAAGACTTTCTTAGCCAAAATTAACTGTCTTATTTGTTTGTTTGTTAGCTCACCCTAGAAATGTGATTAGCAAAATTATAGCAGTTTGATATGCTTATACCAAGAGAGAGAGAAAGGCAAACTCCTGGTTTTAGTGTTTCAGAAAAAATGACTGAAAAACTTCAATAATGAGCTCTAAATATTTTCTCCATAGATTCAAAAATTGTTTTATTAACTGCTGCAGAAACTTCTTTCCCTTCCTTCCTTCCTTCCTTCCTTCCTTCCTTCCTTCCTTCCTTCCTTCCTTCCTTCCTTCCTTCCTTCCTTCCTTCCTTCCTTTCCTTTCCTTTTTTTAAGGTTTTAATAGCTTATTAATGTACACAGTTACAAGAAAGTAGGCCCCATTTTGTTCAGGGGTAGCTGTTCCCTACTAAATTAAGACTGCATCCAAAGTTGGCTCAACCTGGTCACAAAATTAATGTCATTCAAAAAGAGTTTGAATAATTACATGCTAGCATTCTTTAACTTAGTCAAAAGTTGCCTAAGAAATGTGGGATTAAATATCCTCCCATTGCTCCAGAACTGTTGCTGTGTGTTTCGAGGCTGTTTGTGACATCATAGGCTATAATCCAGTTGTTGTTATAAGAAACAAAATGGGGACATCTCTATTCAGTGCACTGCTTTGAGTTTTTAATGATGGGGGTATGGGGAGGTTGAGGGAACAGTTTTTTTAAGCTGCCATAAAAAAAATGACATCACATTTAGTTGATGGAAGTTGGTTTTGTAGGCTGTTGGTAAAACGATTTTTAGGATGCTTTAAAGCTATTATAATTTCAAAAGGTTATGCACCCCCCCCCAAAAAAAGTGATGGCAAATTGTACCATCACTATTTGATGCTTTTACACCAAATTTTGGAGTTTCTGATCTCAGGCTACTCCAGGGGATGTACAAATGGGATTCAGAAGCTACGCATGTCCCACTGCCTTCAGATTGCTCCATTCTGTCCTAAAAGAGTAGCTGGATATACATGGGAAAAATAAGTAAATAAATGAATCAATAAAACTCGACATTTGTGCTTTTCTTAAGTAGCATGAGGATATTTTGGTTAGGTCTTGTAAATTTGTGGAAACTGATATTACGGCTTAAGATATAGATACCCTTCAGGCACTAAAAAGCCTGGCAGCTCTTTAACTTTACAGATTTGCACTTTTCTTCCCTCCTTTTCCCTTCTGCCCTAGAAAATGGGTTACATTTTAGCTCTTTTGCTCAGTCCCAGAGTTTAGCTATTTCTTCTGAAAAGTTAACATGCTGTTGGAGAAGCAATTAGAATCTGACATCTTCAGTGTTCTTCACCGTTAAGTCCAACAGCAGCTGGCATACAAAGTGTTATGTTTATCTGACTTGGCAAAAACCTCTAAGTCATCATTTAACTTGGCGGGCCAACACTCTGCAATGGAAAATACAGTTTTGCAGTCACAGCTTCAAGCTATTTCCTAAATAGTCACTTCTCAACAACTTGGCTGACAGTTGATATAAACATTGTGCTAATGTGATTTCAACAGAATCTAGGGCTGATCAAGTCTTTGCCTCTGGGGAGGTATAACGGGGGGAGAATCATGTCCGTATGGTGTTTTGTTTGGACATAGACTGTAATCTAGTATTGCTTCCTCTATGGCAGTCTTCCGTAGTGGACGATTCTGCTCTCAAGTAAGTCTTGAGACCAGAATTCATTGTTCTGTCCTCTTGACCCCTCTTGCATTCATCTCAGTCCCTGATCTGATCACATTGCAAAGTGTGAAACAGAGGCTGAAAGATTCAATAATTGCTAGAAAGATCAAGAGCTTTTACTTACCCCTCTTTGCTTCCTAGACAGAAAATAAACATGAGCCTTTACCTTTATGGAGCCAAGTCTTTAATTCTTAATGACACACAGAACTGCCCATAGGTCATGGTCAACAAGGGGAACATATCTGAAACACCCTGTGGCTCCTTGTCATATAAACTGGGACATTGTTATATTAGGATAATAATTTGGAGATAACAGCTGTTGAGCTCTGATTGCAAAATACTTCTTCCCTTAAAATGTTCTCTCACTGTAAAATAGTTTCTAAGGATAAGAAAAAAAAGCATTAAGATAATTCTGGCAATGTTTGGACTATTGCATATGCTTTTTAAAGGTATGTACTTTTATACACTCAAAAAAGTGAATTAGAAATGTGATAAGCACTTATTTACAAATGTATTTTTATAGAACATAAGTAAGCCTGGTTATATTACCTCATAGTATATAGTGTGGCCCCTAGTATAGGGCCTTCATATATGAATGCCTTCATCCATGTATGTTTGCTTCCCATTATGTGCACTAGGTTACAGGTAGACCTTGGTTAACAATCACTTGTTCAGTGACCATTTGAAGTTACAATAGCACTGAATGACTGGTACTTATGACTGGTCCTTGAAGTTGCAGCCGTTGCAGCACCCCTGTGGTCACGTGATTGCGATTCAAGCGCTTGGCAAATGGATCACACTTATGATGGTTGCAGTGTCCCATGGTCATGTGATCACCATTTGTGACCTTCCTTGCCAGTTTCCCACAAGCAAAGTCAATAGGGAAGCCAGCAGGTAAGGTCACAAGTCACTCCTACTCCCATCACTTTTTTTCCCAAGGAGTCCTGCTACAGAGTATGAGATCCTAGGGATCTCATACTCTGTAGCATGCACCCACCTGCAGCACCTTTCTGCCTGCACTCCATAGGGTATTCATGCACGCATGGCTGCCCTCACACTGCACTGCAGCACCCCCCACAGCCACAGTTGCACTGGGCCACAGCACCTTACCCCTGCTCACACGTACTTGTGCCTCCCCACAGCATTCCCCAGCCTGGCCATGTTTGCGCTGGGCTGCAGTGTCCACCCCCACTCACCCCCACTCCTCAGCAGTCATCTGCCCCGCCAGCCTGCTTGCGAGCTGCCTAAGGAAAGGCTTGTCGTGACCAGGACTTGCTTCCCCATTGACTTCGCTTGTTGGAAGCCAGCAGGAAGTTGCAAGTCCTAGTCATGTGAGGTCCTCACTTAATGACCCGTGATCCTCACTTAACAACAGCAACGGGGACTCCCGGGATTGCCCTCGCTAAGCAATGCAATCACATGACATCACGCTTTATGACTGCATCACTTAGCGATGGAGATTCCGGTCCCAGTTACTGTTGTTAAGTGAGTCCTACCATAGCTAAGAATTGTTCTTTCTTTATTTAAAATATTTCTATTGCTCTTTTTCACAAGGCACAGATAAAATTAAAATGCATTTAAAACGAATCCTTGAAATATTCAGATTAAGCTCGTAACAGAAACCTTCTCAGAGCTAAAGCCCATGCTTTCTTGCAGCTCACCAAAGACTTTCCAGAAGAAAATGGACTCTACAGAGGCATTTAATGTTGGTCTTACCATTTTCTTGGGATTTTATAAAAACAGAGAAAACACTGAGGAAGCACTCCTTTTTGTCCTTCATAATTTAGATGATAAAAAACAGAATCTGAATTAAAATCTCAAGACTAGACTCAAATAAGGAGGAGTCCTTGGTACCAGGCTACAAGATTCTGTAGCTCTGGTACTCAACATCAGTTTTTGGTTGTGAATCATCTTCAAGGGCAGTCCTATGCAGGTACATTGTAGTAGTGAATCCTGGATATAACACAGTTAAATAACTGTTGAAACAACATCTTGGTTTTTCCCAAACTGTAAAGGCTAAAATGACTTTTTATTTTCTTTGTTTGCACAGTTGAAGTAATTGGGGGCAGAAGAATCAGCTGGGAAAGCAAGGTGTTCATTCTGAGGTTTAAATTTAAACAAAGTATATACCTTCATGCCTTTATAATGGATGGACATGTTATTGAGGACAATATTTGTGTGTCTGAACTGTAGAGCACAAAAGAGTTATCAAATGGGGAATGGCAAAGGACAGCCTGCAAACAGACTAAAATTATGTGAGATTCTGATCAACAACACAAAACTGTACAGTACACAGCTGCTACTCCTCCTCTCTGCAAATAGTAGAACAAATGACACACTAAGGGGAGTTTATAAATCTGTTGCGTGACTCAAACTGGAGACATGATAGGTCAGTCACCTATTATGTAAATAAGCCCGGACTGAACCCAGCCATTTATAAGCCAGTTCTGAATTGGCTAAGTGGTGCAGAATCATCCTACAGCAAATCCTACTGGTATAAATGTGACTGTTACTTCTTTCCAAGTGGAAAAGTAAAGAGAACACTGATCTGGATAGGCATACGTAAGCTTAAGCTAGTAAGGACCATTGATTGCTTACAGTGAGACTGACTTTAGATAGCCAGACCAGAGATACCACTACTGCAACAAATGTCTAGAAATATTTCAGATATAATTTCATATATCTGTATGACAGTAAGGACACTTACAGCATAATGTCTTTTTAACAGTGGATTTATTACATCAAAATAGCTACCCTGTCTCTTACTTTACCATACACACTTACTGTTTCAAATGCATCAAGAAACGCATTTCTAATTAAAATTACAGAAGACTTTTGCCAGATGGAATGTATGTCTGGTCTGAAGACACATTGTAGAAGGTTTTTGGTTATCAGGATAAACATTGTTATATAACATTATATTACATTAATATGGAATCTTTTAAATTCTGCTTTCACATATTTCTCAAAAACAATATTTCCGCAAGTATCAAAGTGTTCTCCATCAGTATTTTTCAGTCATTTTGAGAAATTACTATGCAGGAATCTGTGGCAAACTGGTTTGCAAGTTGCAAAATTAAAGAGATTTTATTCTTCCCCACATCACTGAGAGCTTTACTTTGATAGTGCTGCCTAGAGCTGATCCAAAGGACAATTATTGATCAGGATCTCAGAAAGTTAGTAGATATAGGGATGAACTCCCAGCTGCTGTTTTTCTTTTCCCCTAATTGGGGGATGCTAAATCCCAGGATTTTAAATTACCATTTGAAAAAAAATGACTTAGTATGTTCCAAGCATACCTGTTTAAGTGAATACTTTATGCTAATATGTTAAACAGAAATTTATTATAAAATCTTTACAATTTACAAATGTAATAGTGGATTTCTTGGGAACTCATTATTTACAAGGTCTCTGTTTCCATAGGCGAACCATGATTAATTGAATAAAGCTGCTTTCATTATATGGCATATTCTGTTAATTTTATTAGATTACTCTAACCCAGAGAGTCTAACTCGATTATTTCAAAGCTATTGTTTCTTCATGTCTCTTTTTAAAATTCTGGCACATTGAATTATATTCTTTCTATTTTGTTAGTTAGCTCTTGTGATTGAACACTCAATGAAGATGTTAAAAGGTATGTTGTTATATTGTTGCAATCATCAAAAAGCATGAAAATACAACACAGTTTGAAGAGTTTATTTGCAATATTGCATACAAGTAGAATTTTTTGTATCCTTCATTAACACTTTTTAACATAAAGAAAATCTGTTGCCCATATTCCTGATATACAGTCACATAAATTTAGATATAATTGAAATCTGTTGGGTTTACCATGCTTATTTCTATGTTCGATTGTAATTATTATAGTTAGGAAAAATTAAAGAAATCAACAGTTATCGAACTGTAAACATGGTGAATCCTCGGCATCAATACAATGGCTAACTTATTTCTCACATTTCAATTATATTAATCCATTTTACTGAAATGTTAACCAATACCCACATCAGGAGGGATTTTCTACAACTTTTTGAATCACTGAGCTGAAAAGATAGAAAAATCACCTATTCATATCTTGTTCTCTTTCCTGATTTGTTCCCAAAATATGTCTGGTCCATGTAGGAATATATGCAATAAAGAAATATGGCTGGTCCAAAACTATTAAGGCCTTTAAAGGTAAAAATACCGTAATTTTCCGACTATAAGACGATACTTTTTTCTAAAATCCTTACCCTAAAAACTGAAGAGCGTCTTATTCAAGGAAGTCAGCCGAGAATCGCGCGGTTCCAAACTGCCCATACTTTGTTTCTGCAGAGAGGCTTCCTCCTGTTGCTAGCCTCCAATCATGAGTGAAATAGCTTGTCTCCCAAACAGACTTCCTCCAATCACGAGCCTGATGTAACTGACGTCAGCTGATGCTGAACAAACCAATTAGAGGAAGGCTGATTGCAGAGACAAGCTATCTGCAGTTTCACTCGTGCTTGAATGTAATCAGTTAAGCAAAAGAGCCTGGAAATAGAGCTGCAGAGAGACGGTTTGGACCTCCTCCCACCGAGTGTATCAGGTCAATGTTAACTAATTACTAAATAAAAATGTGTTCTGCACTATCTTTAAAATATTGATTTTTTAAATTTTGGGCTGGAAAAGTGGGGGTCGTCTTGTACATGGGGGCATCTTATTGTCGGAAAAATACGGTAAACCCTTTGGTTTGGGTTGAGAATAAAATTGGGACAGATGTCAAAACACTACTGTATTTTTTCAAATTATCAACTCCCTGTTGACAGCCTTGCAACCATATTTGGAAATAACTAAAATTACCAAACTGTTTTTAAAAGTGATATGATGTACTGAATATTCAGTAATATTCATTACATACCCAAATAAAGACTACCAGAGCATAAGTAATAAAAGGAAGGTTGTCTCCATCCAGGTAGGGTCACAGTTGGTGTGCCAACAGAAACAGATGAAAAATGAAGTATTGAAGCCAGTTGTCCTTTTAATGACAGTGCTTGATCACTTTCAGACTAGAAAGGATCAACTTAAGAAAAGTACCATCCTCTTTAATAAAGATTAAATATTTCTTATCACGGCAGATGAGCCAACCACTAACAGTACTTCCATATGGTTTGGATTGAACTCCAGTCGATGACCGTGTTCAGGCATTTGTTTGCAGGGATTTGAATAAAAGAGAAAGAGACAGAGAGATAAAAGTTGGGCATACTTGCTAATACATTCAGATGAAAGAGTGAAAGATTATCACTCTTTGCCGTTTTGTGTAAATATTATACAGCACTGAGAACAGATCAAAACTCTGCAGTATTTTCTGAGATTGGCCATCCAAGCTGAAGCAGATATACTGTATGGATGAGCAGCATTCTAAATTCTAACTCAGACTGTCCAGATGGATGGTCTGGATAGTATCATGAAAAACCAGGGAGTGGCCTGCTTGCTTACATTTCCATTGCTCTACTCTTGACCAGTGTGATTCCCAAGACCATCAAGGCAAATTCCAGTCCAAAGCAGGGCTAAAGCAAGATTGAAATGGGAAATCAGTTTTATTCAAGAGCTGGCCAGAGCTGGTGTGCAGTATGTATAGAAAACCTGTGTGTTCAAAATATTGCAAGTAGTTCATTTCAACTGTTGTAAGCAAAGCCAAGTAAATTAGTGCCAAAACGTCTTCTGCTATGGAAGAAATAATGCCTTAAGAAAAGGAAAGGACAACTACATATGAAAAGAGGGGGGGGGGGAATGCACTGATTGATTTTGAGTGAGAGATACATGAAATTATGCTGTTGAAAGAAAGTTGTCAAACTCCATAGTGCATTGTTTAAATTTCCAGAAGGATAATGAACCTTTTTGTTCCAAGTTCAACTCATGATTAAGCAACTTTGTGGAGGTCAGACAGACTCTGCATGCGCCTGGATGAAAAATAGCATTTGGGGAATACATAGGTGAAAAATATACATGGTAAATAAAATAAATTCACATAGAGCTAGCCCTATAGTTTAAAAATAAGCTGTGAGTTTAGCTACAAATTAATTGAATTATCAAGGTGCATGTAAAGCTCACTAAATTGGATGCTTTCGGAATATTGGACCAGAATGGGCCACTTTAAATTAGATGATTATGTGATATACTATTCATAGTATAAGGCCATATGAAGGAATGGAATGGCACTGATACTCAAAAGAGACATTATTACGTATGTACTCATTTAACCCAATAAATGACTGGATATACGTAGTTATTAGAATTAGTTGACAACCACGAACATCAATTTTATACAATCGTATGCAGCTACTACAGATATAACAGTGGGAGACACTATTTTTATCACAAATTACAAGGAGTACTATATGCAATATCAAAAAAAGGCATAATGCTAGTAATGGGTGATTAGAGTGCAACAACTGGAGAAATGAAGGCACTTGGAAGATATGGATTGGGTAAATCTAATAATGCAGGAGACAGGTTAATAGAGTTTTGTGACAAATAGCTTAGTTTACTGAAATTCCTGCATAAAGACACTTAAAGGCAGACTTTTCACCAGGCCCTCAATGAATAAAAAGCATTAGAATCAAATATAATACGTAATCGAAAAAAATAAAATGGAAAAGTGCAACCCAGTCAGCCAGGACACTTCCAGGTACAGACTGTAGAATAGACCATTACTGGAGTGAAATAAATCGGCTGAACTTGGAAAATTAAACAGACTAGATGTGCCAGCAAGACCTGGATGACTTGGAGAACATATCATCAGGATATAAAATCAATATGAGGAACAGATGAAAAGAGAACCTGTGGAGCAATGGGAAGATATGAGATACAGTGAAAAGCAAAGCAGAAAAGAAATTCCCAAAAGTTCAGCGAGGGAAAGATCCAAGTGGCTTTCTGGAAAAGTTCTTGTGCAAAAACTAAACAGAGCATGAAAGCCTTGGGCAACAGAAATGACATAAAATGACCCAGCACAAACTTCCAGCACAAACAAAAAAGGATGCTTCTTGTTGACAACTGAGAATGTCAACAGAGGGAAACAACAAGAGATGGACAATAAGGGAACATATAGAATCATCACAAAAAAGATATAATGAGGCAAATGAGATTCAAGGAAGATGGAAAGGCTATACTATATGAGTGACAGAGAAAGAAGCTGCTAAATTTTAAGAAATAGACTGGTTCAGAATGGGGAGCAAGTTAGACGTGGATGCATATTGATTCCACATATGTAAAAATTATTACAATATAAGAATGGCAGTATTGGAAAAGGTGGCAGCTGGAATTAAAATTGGACGCCAAAACAGTAACAGTTTGAATAGGGAGATCACACCACTTTGTTAGCCAAAGTGGTTAATATGCTTTAAAATGTAGATATTTCCTTTTTTATTTTATATTCTTCATTTCTTTTACTTACTACAGTAAAACTTCAGTTTAACAGACTACTGTTGGGAATGGGTGTCCATTAAATCCAAATGTCCTGAAATCCAAATTTATGTCATTGATGTTGTTTCTGTAATAATGCAATTGATATTTTTATGTCATTTGTGCAAGTTATGTAAATTGGTGCAAATGATGCAAAATATAATTGACATTATTTCATAAATGACATAAGGTGATACAAATGCTGTCAGTTACATTGATTGTCTGGACTGTTTTAGAAACAATGGACTTTGTTGTTTGGGGTTGATCCCTTAAGTGAAATTTGTCCATTGCATCTGAACAGAGGTCCAGAAGATCAAGGCTGTATTGTTATTTCTTATTCCTTATTCCTTTTCTGCATTTGATATAACATTGCTTACCCCCAATAAGAACAGCATTCTGGATATATATTATGAGACTTTTATTATTCTTCATTACCTTGAAAAGGGCCATTACAATAATGCAATTACCTGTATAGCTGAAACAGATCTTTGTACATATGCTGTGAAAAATAATATTCTAATTTGGGGAGAGGAGTATGGTACCTACTTGCTTTATCACATATTAATATTTCTGATATCTGCCAGGCCTACTATAGGTAGCTTAAGAAACTCTGAACAGTTCCCCACTGTCTTTGTAATTGCCCAGCCAGCTGCTATACTAACCCTGGTTGATCATGCAGTCTGAAGCATAGAGGTCCAAAGTTCTTGTACATAATTTCCAGTTTTCCTTTCAAGTTGCCTTGGGCATAATGCTTATGCAGAGAGGATGGAAAACACCTGATTCTACATGTTCTTTTTACCAAAGTATTATGTCCATTTCTCTCTCACACTCACTAGATAAAGATTCTGAGAAACAGTAAGTGTGAAGCTATTGCATTTCCTGTTCTCTTTTTCTGGCACGAAACCTTTCTTGGTTCTCATAATCAAGAGTCAGCTAAGGGCCAGGCCCAAGGTTCCCAACTGACATTTCATTGCCTGACAACGATCATATTATTCCAACAAGCCACATGGCAAAACAGCTGGCTTCTGCATGACTGGGCTGCTGCCATGATGCACTGTTTTTGGTTTTTTTTGATTGCATTGTTATTCTGACTTTCCATCAAAAAGGCACTGATACACATTTTCCTGTAGGTTTTTCTTTGGGTGTGGGGAGGGGGGATTCTATGTACAGTAATTCTTTATGGGGTTTGCTGATGGAGTCCTTAATTGTGAAGTTTGTGGTTAACTGTTTTTATAATTATTGTTATCTGGTTTTGTGAAATAAAACATTTGGCATCTTTTTGTAAATCGCTTTAAGGAAATTTCCAAAAGAAAAGCCACTTTTAAATTTAAAAAGTATTCTATTCTGTACTTTCCTGTATGGTATTATAATGTACTAATAGTGGTAGTGAGCTCATAAAAATTTTCCAGTAAGCATTGTATTCCACTACCTCGATAATCATCAGGTGCCTTATTCTATAGATGAGAATCATTCAGAGAGATCAAGTGCCTGCTTGTACTGTATTGTATTTCTGTTGGTCAAAGGGAATGAACTTGGGAAACTAGAGCCTCTCTTTGCAGTGTCTCATAATACAATAGGCTGCACAGAGTTTTGGAATCCTGATCAACCACAGTCTTGCTAGCATTTTAAAATATTTGATCGGCTTTAGTTGTAATCTGTCCGAGCTTAAGTGTACCAGACAATCACAAAGAAGAAAACACTCAATCATCTGATTATCCAGACTAACTTAATCTAATCTAAACACTGTATCTCTATCTCTACCTCTACCTCTACTTCTACCTCCACATAAGAAATTTAGAAAACACCACTGGGAGTTATCAAAAAGCACACAGGAGTCTATTTGCTGGAGCAAATATGTTTTAAATGACAAAACTGAAGGAGGAAAAGATACATTCCACTGGCTTTGAAGGAGATGGTAATCCATCTGCTCTTCAAGAAGCCATTCTTGGATCCAACAGTACTGGACAATTTTTGTCCAGTTTCCAACCTTCCCTTTTTAGGGAAAGTTGTTGAGAGGGTAATAGGCTAACAGCTTCAATGGGCCCTGCAGGAAGTGGGAGTGGTCTAGCCCTAGATCCCTGAAGTGTGCAGTGCCCCAGAGCTCAACTCTCTCTATTTAACATCCACATGAAGCTGCTGGGTGAAGTCATTAACTGGCACAGGGTAAGGAATCATCTCTGGCCTGAGCTGTACGAGTATGCCATCAAGGTTCTTACCCAGTGCCAGGAGGTGGTGAAGATCTGGATAGTGGAGAACAAGCTGTATCTCAACCCTAGCAAGACTGAATGGTTGTGGGGTTTGGGACTCCCTGAAACTAAAGATTTTCCATCATTAAATAGGGTAGCGCTCCCCTAGACATTTGATGCATGATCTAGGGGTCCTTGTAGACTCTGAAGTCCTGTGTGAGGAGATGGTGCCAGGTATGGCTAAGTGGACCTTTGTACAAATTGATTTTGTGCACCTGTTGTGCCCATTCCTGGATTGGGAGGCCCTGCTTATAGTCCCTCGTGTCTTAGTCACTTCCTGATTGGATCGCTGTATTGCAATATGCTCTACATGATGCTGCCCTTGAAAAATATTGGAAAGCTTCAGCTGGTCCAAAATGCAGCTGCATATGTAGTATTGGGCACATCAAGGTGTGCCCATGTGACGCTACAGCTGCATGAGCTGCACTGGCTTCCAGTATGCTTCCAGGTGCAATTCAAGGAGCTGGTTGCCACCTTTATAGCCCTGCATGGTGCAAGGGCAGGTTACTTGTGGGCCATCTCTTCAATGGTTTCTGCCTACCCGATCAGATCTGGTACAGAGGGTGTGCTCCAGGTCTCTTCTGTAAAACAATGTCATCTAGTGGGACCTGGGAGATGTGCCTTCTCTGTTGTGGTGCCTGATCTATAAAACAGCCTTCCTCCCGAGATCCAGATGGCCCCAACTCTGTTGGCCCTCTGGAAGTCCATGAAGACCTGGCTTTCCCCTGGGTGTCAGCACCAGGTTGGTGGAGTTTGATATGTGTGTTTCGATGTTATGAGTTGGTTCGTGAAATGCCTTGGTTATTGTACCTTGGTTATCACTGAATTGCAGTTTTTTGGTCTTGTTTTACTATATGGATTCTTATGTGTATTTTTTATTAGCTGTCAGAGTTGTTTGTTGATAGGTGGCTGTATAAATTGAAATGAAATGAGTCATTAACTGGGAACCAGGTTTTGGCTCTATTATGTCAAAATCACCACCATCACCAAAGCAAAATCAAAACCTGGATACATCTCACCATTCATAAGGTGATCCCATCCTCACCCACATGAGAGCGCCCAACATAATTCACTGCTATATCTCAGGAGATTCAAAGATCTATTCTCGGTATACACAGGAAGTATGTTGTGACAACTAGCAGCAAATCAAGACCTTCCTCCTGCTTTTAGCTTAGTCAATTATCTGTAACATCACCTAGGAATGTTTTGAACTTAAAAAGTGCTGGGAGGCATAACCTGATTATAGAATCACTCATAAGATTGTGGTTGGTAGCACTAGCAGGATGTGACATTTGTTCAGGATGCATACTTTACATTAGTATTTATAAACATCATATATACTAAAATAGCTTTCTCAATCTGCTGCCCTCTGGATGGTGCATCATCCCCAGCCAGAAAGCTGGGGAAGGCTGTATTATAGGAATTCCTACATCATTGGAGTTTCCTACATGTAAAGCATGGTCATTAGTTAATAACATGGATTTCCCCTCTTTGGGTATACATAGTACATTTTAGGGGTACCAGGATTCCACTCTTCCAGCTCCAGAGATTAGGCTGAACCTTAGGGGAAGTCTGGATAAAGAACTCCATTATCTCTCTTTATTACAGTATTTATTTTGACCACCAATTCATGCTGCCTGGAAGGAAGGAGGGTGGAAGCAGTCTAATTTCTCTATTCATCTGCACAGAGAATTTTAATTAGCCAAAGGGACACCAGTTAGGCAGGTGTAAACAGCCTGACTGGTAAGATTGAAATAAGATTCTTTTCCAATACTGTAAACTTTAAATCAAGCAAGCAAGCAACCATGGGAAAAATACTTCCATATTGGTTGACTAGGTTTATACTTCATGCAGATCTTATTTCCTCCTGTGCTTTTTTTTAAACACCTCCCTGATTCATAGAAGGGGTTTCTAATGTTTTCAGGCCACAACACTCTACAATAAGTTCTATTTTCTTCTTTCTGGTTTATAGATAAAAGAACTCTACAGTAAAGAAGATTTGCTGACTCAACCTGATCAGAGAACTTTCTGGAATACTGATGACTCTGGTAAGGATAGAAAAGCAAATACATAAGCTTCAGAGCACTATCTCCTTCCTACAGAGTCCAGAAATGTATATACTATGTATAGACTGTTACTCCCCCGACCCCGGCAAGTGAATTTGAAAGACAAATCTGTGAACAATGGGTTAATATTTTTTGCTTTTAGGGTTTTATTGTATCTAAGCAATAGATATATCTAAGCACAGCAATATATCTAAGCACAACACATGATCAACCCCCCCCCCTTTGCCCCACAACAACCTTGTGAGGTATGTTATGCTGAGAGAGAGTGACTCACCCAAAGTCAGCCAGAGAGCTGCCATGGCTGAGGAGGGAGTAGAACCTGGAGTTCTCCAACTCCAGTCCAGCACCTTAACCACTGGTTGTCAGGGTTCCTCTGCCTGAGAAAGAACATAAGAAATGCCATGTTGGGATGAACAGAGATCTAACTCATTAGAAATCTACTCTTCTGCTGTGGGCTGCTTGCTGTCCAAAGATTCTTCTTCCCCAGTGATCGGTGGCAGGGTATAACCATAATGATTAGTAACCATTGATAACTAGTATTCATTTATTTGTCTAACCCCCTTTTATATTCTCTGAGTTAGTGATCATAATCACATGTTGCTTATAATGTAAAACCATGATAAATTCTGAATTTGGAGATTATCTTCCATTCTGTTCAGTTTTCATCCTCAGCAGGTAGCCTCACCCGGCTGACCATGCCCTGGGCTTAGTAGCTAAGAAGTGTTGGAGTTGGTTCATACTTAGATGGGAGATCCCCAAGAATACCAGGCTGTAGGCGAGATGGGGAAGTCATAAAAATACCCTGTAAGAAGGCAAGGGAAAACCACAGCATGAATGTGTCTATAAAGCCAGCATGATTCAAGTTTAACTTGATTGGGACCTGACCTTTTGTTCAACTTCCAGAAGGGTAGCCATATTAGTCTTTGGCAACAGGATTAGGTGGCAATGGCCCATTTCATTTCACACTGGACAAACAAGTCATTATCTATGCAAAAGTATAAATAGGCAAAATCTGACCTTGGAAATCAGAGTGTACCCAAATTGGTTGTGGGGGGCGGGGGGGGGGGATTTTCAATTCCTCAGGCTGCTTTGTCTATAATCTCGAAGTGGTGATACTTACTGTACTTGAGAATCTGAATTACAAAAGCAAGTTCCCTGAAACTGTGAAACAGTCAGGCAGGAATTCCTCAGAAGATTTAACACCGCTGATTAAACAAAGATACTTTTTTTTCATCACACTGCGTATGTTAACAGCTATTCAAAACAAGACTACCTATGTCCTTCTTAAATGCCACTTAAAGTTTACTCACTCCTTAAGGCAATTCTGTCTCTCACTTTTCCTCTCCCCATGCCCTGTTTACTGGATTGTGATCCCAAAAGTTTAGGTAATAGTAAATAGATTTGTCTTTAAAATGCCCTGACTCTTTTCTTGCCCTTGTATTAAGGGAGCCCTGGATTTTTATTTTATGAATTTATTTTATACTGTTAATCACCTGGAGTATCCTGTGGGCAGAAAAGCAAAATGGAATTTGTATAAAAATGTAGCTTGGATAATTATTATAGGCTTTGGCTTCTGCAACGTGGATACAGAGAATCTGGACGGAATTTTGGCAAACCTGATGGCAGAGGGAGTCCCATGTCTAGTTGGCAAGCGGTACCAAGTTTTTGGGAAAGCTTACAGCACTTTGTTTTGGGAGATCTGCAAGTGAAAACAGCCCAAGAAAGAGACTGAGAAAATTGTTTGAAGAAAAACCTTCTTAGGCTGAAGAAGCACAATTATTGCTAAAAATAAATTTAGGCAATCTGAGAAAAGTCATTTTTAATTGCCCATTTAGTTTATCGGGTGCTTCTTATCCTATTTTGGCTTTTTTTCCTTTCAAAAGTGCAGCAATTGTTTCAAGGGCTCCAGCGTTTGTCTGTCGATAGGAGCTGAAGGGGGTGGGTTCCTGTGATTTGTATCTAAATGAAAATGCTAACTTTTCTTTACAGTCTTAAGGCTTTGTTCATAAGAGATACCTGTGATCCTTAGGTATCTGACACTTTTTTTTTAATTTGCCCCCAGGGAGATTGTCTTTCACAGGGCAGCTGAAGGGGGAAATAACTCCCTCTAAAAATGAATTAAATTACAGCAGCACAGTAAATCGATATGAAATGGTCCATAGGCCTAGTCTAGTAGGATTTTCTAGTATGATGACTATGGTATTTCTGAACGTATTTAAAATATTGTTAAGGGTATCTTTATTTTTGCATGTTATTATTTTTAGCAGCTTGACTGATTTGAGTAGGAAGGCATTACAGCAATTGATTAATTCCAATAGAAGAGAATATATGTAGCTCAAGGTTGAACTGTGGAGTTTTTGGTGTTCTCTGAGGTTGGTTGCTTGCTTGCAGACGTTTTGATGATGTTACCTAGTTGGGTAATGAAATGTTGGGTAAAGAAAACACCAAGAACTCCATGATTGATTGATTAATTGAAATTAAGTATGACATTAATCTGTCTAATCCCGATACATGCAAATATGTTTTTTGTGTGTATGTGTATTACTAGAACTTGGTTTACTTAACAAATTATCTCTTGAGTAAGAAATTTAGCTATCAAAGTGGGCCTGGACCCATCCACAGCTAAAATCTGAAAGGTTCTACCAGCTCCTAGAGATTACAGAATGAGAACAAGCAGTTTTGTGGTGCAATTTCAATGATTAAATAGCAGATACAAAGCAGATATAGTAATTTGTAGCACTATTTCTATCAAATATGATGTTCATAACAAAGTTTTAGATTTGCTTTTATCCCTGGAATGCAGCTCTTTTGTCCAACGAAACATGAAGATTTAGGGAATCTGGAGTTCAGAATCAACTACCTATTATAGATATAGAAATCAATTGTCATGATTCTTATAATTCTAATATCTTAAGAAAGTGACCCAGTCACATATTTTAGAAATACTTGTATATCTTATTGTATGTATTTAAAATATGTAGGTAGGCAGGTAAATAATCTTTGAATTGCATATCTGAATTCTTTTGATGTCATGTATGACTGAAGTAAGTTGTATAATATACTCTTACTTGATATCCTCACTGTGTCCAGCTAACCTTGGCTGATCTCAAAAAACCAGAGTCAGATCTGAATAGTACTTTGATGAGAGATCACCAAGAAATCCAAGTTACAAACCAGCTGGAAAATAAAAATAGAAAATAAAAAACACCCCAGAAAAACATTCCATACCGTTAACAAGAAAACAACATGAACGTGTCCATGTGTCAGAAAACGACAGACACGGGTTCGGTTGTCCAGTAGACAGAAGTTTTTTTTATTGGGCACGTTTGCAAAGGTGGGTCCCTCCCGCAGCAATGGAGGAACCCCGAAACAAGGTCTGACAGGTTTTTATACCCCCTATCTGTCCTCCCCCTCCTACGAGGGCTTGGCTCACAATCTCACCTTTTTTTACCGCCCCGGAGCGCCGCTAATTAACCGCAAAACTGCAGACATTCCACTTTCCTAATCCAATCAGCGCAATACATATTGCAATACCCACTTGACCCAACAGCCGCCCCCTGCCGTTTCTCTTCACTCTGGTGCGAACGTGCCTCTTGCCTGCAGTCTTTCCTCCCTCCTGCCGTCCCTCTTCACTCTGGTGCGAACGTGCCTTCTGCCCATCCTCCCTCCTGCCGTCCCCCCCAAGGCTGCCCCATGGTGCACAGTGCTCTCCCCTAGCAAACATGGTTCGTTTGAGGCCCTCACTTCTCCCTGCCTTCTCACACATGTAATCACCAAGAGTTATGCTCAACTTGAAAGAGACTCTGCTGTGATTATATAAGCCACCAGATAACAGATTCAGCTTCTGTTTTTCCTGGCAGTCCCTGGGCTCCAGATGAATGTTGTTCCTGAGGCTGCTTGCTAAAATGTGCATTATAGTGATTCCAACCCAACATTGAAGTTAAACACTGACTGAATCCAGTAGTGGACCCTCTTGTTCTTGAGCTATTGATAAACAGTTTCACTCCAAAATGTATTTTTTTCCATTGTTATGGCTGGAATGTGCCTTTTATGTTGAAAATGTTTAGATTTGTGTGAAGGACAGCAAATAATTGGAGAATGGTGTAGGGAGAGGGAGTCTTTCTATTTCTGGTACCTGTAGTTTTCTATAGTTATATGCTGCATTTTACATGCATCTGTCACGTGAATTGGCTGAGTTTTTCAACTGCAGATTGACTGTCCTACTGAGGTCGGACAGTGATGTAAGTTTTTCTCATTGGCCATTTTAACTTTTCCCTGACCACACCTTTCAATCAGGAAATCATAACATTGGGAAGGATAGTAGCTGAGTCATAAAATACAGCTTTTGTATGAGAAGATCCTCTTCCAGGACCGCTCCTTGGCATCACCAGGTAAAATCTGGAGATAACTGTGTCACAAAATGACTGCTAATTAGTCTACAGATTGTGCTGTGGTAGATCAGAGGAGGAAATATCATATAAGCTAGTATCTGAACAGAAATGGTCAGCAAATATTTTTGGGCTCCTGGAATACAAGAACTATTACTGCATTTATTGTCCCTTTATCTGTATGAAATAAGAAGAGCCATTTTATTTTTTATTTGTTTATTTATTTAACTTGTCCATGCCCATCTCCCCACAATGGGGGACTCTGGGTGGCTTACAACACTAAAAACATAAATACAATTAAAAGTTATAAAAACCAAACATTAGAAACATAAAAAAGCTTAAAAATCCAAGAGGCCGATAGGGGCCACACCAGGCCGCTAAGGGGCCAGCCAACCCCATTTCTGATATTCTCCCTCCCTTCCCCAGGCCAGATGGCAGAGCCAGGTCTTCAAATCCCTCCGAAAGGCCTGGAGTGAGGGGGCCTGTCTCACCTCCGGGGGCAAGATGGTCCAAAGGGCGGGGGCCACAGAAGAGAAGGCCCGCCTCCTGGACCCCGCTAATCGAAGTTCTTTTACCGCGGGGATCCGAAGCATACCCTCTCTGTGAGATCGGGTGGGACGGGTTGAGATCGTGGGGGCGAGGCAGTCCTTCAGGTAACCTGGCCCCATGCCATGTAGGGCTTTAAAGGTGATAACCAACACCTTGAATTGGACCCGGAAGCAAACCGGTACCCAATGCAGCTCACGGAGCAGAGGTGTTATATGGGTCCTTCTTCAGGCCCCAAAAATTGCTCGCGCGGCCGCGTTCTGGACCAGCTGAAGTTTCCGGATATTCTTCAAGGGTAGCCCCATGTATAGCGCATTGCAGTAGTCTATCTGGGAGATAACAAGGGCATGAGTGACTGTTTGCAGGGCATCCCGATCCAGGAAAGGGCGTAACTGGTGCACAACCCGAAGCTGTGCAAAAGCCCTCCTGGCCACGGCTGCCACCTGCTCTTCGAGCAGTAGTCGTGAGTCCAGGAGGACCCCCAAATTACGCACTGGGTCTGTCTGGGGCAGTGCTACCCCATCCAGAACCAACGATGACAACGTCCCGGATACAGAGGAGCCATTAACCCACAGCCACTCCGTCTTGCCAGGGTTCAGCTGGAGCCTGTTGTTCCCCATCCAGACCCTCACAGCCTCCAGGCACCGCGAGAGGGCGGACACGGCATCACTTACCTCACCAGGGATGGAGATGTATAGTTGAGTATCATCAGCATACTGATGATACCTCATCTCATGGTGATGGGTGATCTCACCCAGCGGCTTCATATAGATGTTGAAAAGGAGCAGAGAGAGAACCGAACCCTGCAGCACCCCACAAAGGAGGGGCCGAGGATGGGACCTCTCGCTCCCTATCACCACCAATTGGGACCGGCCCTAGAGAAAGGAGGTGAACCAGCACAAAACTGTGATGCCCACCCCCATATCCCTGAGCCGTTCCAGTAGGATGCCGTGGTCGACGGTATCAAATGCCACTGAGAGATCAAGGAAAGCAAGGATGGTCGCACTACCACCATCCCGCTCCCGCCAGAGATCATAAGTGCGACCAATGCCGTTTCCGTTCCATAGCCAGGCCTGAAACCTGACTGATAAGGGTCCAGATAATCCGTTTCCTCCAGGACCCTTTGGAGCTGCGAAGCCACCACTTTCTCAACTACCTTCCCCAAGAAGGGGAGGTGGGAGACTGGACGAAAGTTGTCCAGTACAGTAGGATCCAGGGAGGGCTTCTTGAGGAGGGGGTGCACCAACACCTCTTTAAAGGGTGCTGGAAACACTCCCTCCTGCAAGGATGCCTTAACCATCGCCTGGATCCAACCACATGTCACCTCCCGAGCTGCTTTCACCAGCCAGGAGGGGCATGGGTCCAGATGACATGTGGTGGCCCTCACAGACCGAAGGATCCTGTCCACTTCCTCAGGAACAACAGGATCAAACCGTTCCCAGCTAACTAGGCAAGGACGATCCCCTGGTATCTCCCCAGACCCTGCACCACACTCGGAGTCCAACTTGGAATGAATCCGAGTGATTTTATCCTGCAGGTGCTCTACAAATTCCTCTGTGCGGCCATGCAAATGAACCACCACATCCCCCTTACCAAGGAGGGACCTGGTGATCCCAAACAGGACTGCCGGGCGGCACTCTGCAGACGCAATAAGGGTGGAGAAGTATTGGTGCTTCGCCGCCCTTATCGCCACAATGTAGGCCTTAATAGCAGCTCTAACATGTGTTATTTACCTTGTGCTTCTTGTTCCTATACTTTTGTTTTCTTCACCAAAGAATTGCTTTAGCAGACAAAGAGCTAATAAAGCAGACTTCTTCTTTTTTAGACTTATTAGGTGTGTTTCTGGATATAACTTCCAACTTTTTAATAAATCCATGTCCAACTTGCACTATTACAAGAGGCCACCAATACTCTTCATATTTTCTTTGGCTATCCCAATATTCAAAGCAATTCTCTACAGCAGGTTATACATAAGATTAATCAAATGGCTTATCAGAATCAAATGGCTGAAGAATAATGTTTTTAAGACGAAGAAAGAAAACATTATTTTCCAGCCTTGATTTCAGATGTATTTAGCTATCTCCTTTTAATCGTGATTTAGAGCCAAACTTTATGAGATGGCAATCTGTATGTTGTTTAGTTATGTAAACAGCCAGTGCAGTGAAGCCTCAACAGCCTTGGGACCCTGGGGTTGGAAGAAGAAGGTTAACTTTTTCTCTACAACATTTCTTCCCGCATTATATTAAAAAAAAGAGAGAGAGATTTTAATTACCTGGACACCAGTTGGGAGACAAATTTTGCAAAGTATGGTCTTTCTTGGAAATTCTGGACTTGTCTTGTTGATACTTTTTCCTTCAGAGAAAGGAGGAACAATAAGATCAATTATCCTTAACAAATAGACAAGATTTAATTGAAGATGTGGAAGTAACAGGAGCATTGGGAGTAGTGATTGTATACTGCTGGAGTTCTAGATTTTAAGGAGACTGAAGCTGAGTGAGGTCAGATATGTATTTTGCACTTCAAGTAATCATATTTGAATAAGCCAAACAATTATAAGTAGGATTCCTTGACAGGAGAAGCTGAAGAGAAAAGGAGTTCAAGATGGACTGAGTTCCTAAAAGAAGCAATACTAAAAGTACAATTGGAAATAGAAAAAAGGATTTATGTAAAAAAGAGAGGGCCATAGAGGCTTTCTGGATGTATCAATCACATTGTGAAGATCTGAACAGACAAAAGGAGACATAAAAAAGGGAAAGAGGGATAGCTCACCAAGGGAGAGTACATATAGGTAGCCCAAAATTGAACAGATATTATTGGAAAGGTTAAAACTTAGAACTGAGAATGATGAATGACAATAAAAAGGGGTTCAATATATCCAAAATAAAAGGAAGAAAAAGGAGTCAGTATTACAGCTGCTAACAAAGAAAGGTGGAACTATTCAATTCTTATGGTGGCTCAGTTTTGTCCAGCAAGATGATACATGTTCTCCTAGCCAATTGTGAAGAACAGGATGAAGGGGCACGATATCATAATCATCCGTAATCATCATCATCATCATCATTGGAATACAAACAACAACAACAGGAATATATATATAGTGGTTATACAATGATGAAAACAAAGAACCTAGATATATAATGGTGAGTAAAATAAGCATGACAAAAAGAAAAAGCTAATAAACAGGAAAAAAGAGGAAATATCTATATAATATCAATTAGTATCAGGGTAAAATTAATTCAATCTTTAAACTTATCATTAAATCTAGACCATATAAAAACACGTTGCTTCATCTTCTCATTTTTAGGATTTAGAGTCTCTTCAAAAATAGATTACAGACTCATATCCTGAATCCCTTCCTTAACATCAGGAGATTAAGATTTTTTTCCCCATTTATGTAAAATTATGCTCTTTGCCATGCCCCATACTTGATAAAGCTAACAGTCTTCAGAAGATGACAAGTTCCATGTTTTAGGAATATAGTTCAGTATCATGATAAGATCCTTAATTATAATATTTTTTTCAGAATTGTACTGACATATGTAACAATTTGAAACTAAAACAAGGTTATCACAGGACAAGAATTAGAGTATTCAGATGTCTTACAATGCCTACATACATGTCTGTGCGCACACACACACACACACACAATCTAATGTCCAACCGTCTTTAAATATTTTTAAGTTGTGTGATGACCACAAAATAATATTTTTGGATTAATTTCAATTTAAAATCCTGATATATATTTTACATTTCATAACAACTGGACCTATAGATTCTTCATAATTGGATATTCCAGATTGTCATTTTACAGTTCATATATATAACTAATACTAACATTCATTTCACTTTTCAAAATTCCTGATAAAATTGTATTGTTGTTCAAGTGCTTTATATCTTAAGGAACTTAAAACTGCAGGAACCTCAGAGGCTGCTAAAGCATCCGCCCATACTGTTTAGTTAGTACATATTTTAGTTGTATCTAGCTAGCTAGCTATCTCCAAGCAATTTTTCTAAGTCACTCATATTCAAAATGCAATCTCCTAAAGTCAACTTATTTAAAGTATTGATCTTTTGTTTGCCCCAAACATGCCAATAAAACATCTACATCTTTAGAGAAGCCAGGAAGAATTTAGAGAAGAGGAGATAAATCATCATCAGTGCTTTGGAGCAAGATGTTGTTAAAATAACCCTAGACTGCTGATAAACTCTCAGTTTACTAATGGAACTGCTGAACTGAGATTCTCCTTAAATTATTTTTCCTTATTTCTGGGTATGGCAATTTCCTTCAGTCATTACAGCACATAGACAACCCTCCTTTTTTTTTTTTTTTAATTGAAACCTGGTCTGTGAATACTTTATGGATGACTTCTAAATATTGTTCCTAATCTTATTTTTATGACATGACTATAGTACTGCCATCATCAAATTTTGACACAGCTTGCCTGTAATAGAGCTGGCCTAATCAGTGCATGCATAGTTATGATACATATGTGATCATCCTTTTAAATAAACATTACGTTATGAATACAAGGGTTTTTTAAAACAATTCTAGGTACATCCAAGGTAATAGCCCCAGAGAACCATGAATTGCCTCATCAAGTTGTGATTGCAACATGTAAAGGCAAACATTCCTCAGATAAGTGGGTCAACACTCTTGGTATGATATGACTGTAGCTGTTCTGTCAGTATGACCTCAGAAGGGTCAAAGCCCAGGAGGCCTGGGTACATTTCTCAAAATTTGATATATACCTTTGTTATGCATCTATAACAAAATGAGGATTACCAGAGTAGCTACAAAGGCTTGTGTGAATGTTTACCTCATATAGGGGATCTGAGTTATTTAAGAACAGCTTTAAGGTAATCTTGTTTTAGATAAAGCTGAGGACATTTCTCTGTTATTTAAATCAAATAGTATATGGTTCCAAACCAGGACACATAAACAAATTAATTCTTGCCAGGCTATGAAAAGATTTCTTCCATTTTAAACCTGGCCACACCTGAAAAAATCTCAATAGCCATAGTTAAAAAAAAGTGGTGAATTTAAGAATGGGCTATAAGCAGAGTTAAAACAATGACAATAAAATGAAACAACAATAACATGTGCTACTCTGATTGCTGAAAATGCAATTGAACTCCAAGCTCTAGTAATGAAAGTCAAGAAGCCCAGTAAAAAAATGGAACTAAGATTAAATATAAAAAAGACATTAATGACAACAGCTACAGCAACCAGCTTTAGAACTCACAATGAAGATGGTGAAGTGGTGGATAGCTTCTACCTTTTAGGATCACCAGTCAACAGTAAAGGAACCAGCAGTCATAGGCTAGCACTTGATAGAGTAGCCATGAAGGACTTGGAGAAAATATGGATCCTAGAACAAATCATCCCAATGCCTTCACTCATGGCACAGATAACCAGATGCAAATAATCATGTTTCAGACACATTGTGAAGACCTAGCTCTCTGGAGGTCTATAATGCTGGGAAAGATGGAAGGAAAGAGAAGAGGATGACCAGCAGCAAGTTGGATGGACTCAATTACAGTGATGATGGTTTCCATGGGGTCTAGATTTAATGATAAGCTTCAGGACTGAATTAATTCTATATTGACATCACATGGATACTATGCCCAAATACTTGTGATATACACAATTCAAGTAGATTCTGATAATTCACTCTGCAAGGGTCCTTTCAATGAACAACCAAAAAGTGGAAGTATCTAAATAGGAAACATGGTTTTTCAGATCCATTTTAAGGATAGAACAAACTAATTAAGAAATGCTATGATTTTCCATACAGGGGAATTACTGTATGTTGGAAGACCTAAAGGACCAGGTTGGAGACAGATCCTCCTGGAGAAAAGCTATCTATGTGGTTGCTAAGAGTCAACACCAACTTGATGGTACATAATCAATCATATTACAAAAGTTTTCCAAGCAGCTCTGTAGGAGCTAAACAGATTTTGCTTCTTATCTGCATTAAATGGGTAAAGAACAGGAGTTTAAGGTCTGGTATATTTTTGAAGTTATTTTATACTCAATCATGTATATCTTTGTGAGTTCAGTAGCACTATGCCCAAGTTCTTTTATTAAAACAAAACAAAACATTTTAAATAGTGGAATATAAATAGCTACAGCACCAACAGGAAAAACAGTGAGAAAAGAATCTATATACATTGGTGGTGATTAAAATAAACATAATAAAAAGGAAGAAAAAACTAATTAAATAAAGAAAAATGAAAGAAAAAGTTCCATATGCTATCCATGTAACCAATATGTTTCCATATGGTCTAGATTTAATGATAAGCTTCAGGACTGAATTAATTTTATATTGATATTACATGGATACTATGCCCAAATACTTGTGATATACACAATTCAAGTAGATTCTGATAATTCACTCTGCAAGGGTCCTTTCAATGAACAACCAAAAAGTGGAAGTATCTAAATAGGAAACATGATTTTTCAGATCCATTTTAAGCATAGAACAAACTAATTAGGAAATGCTATGATTTTCCATACAGGGGAATTACTCAATCCAGTACCACTCCTCATTACTTTATGATCCTGCCTCTATAATCCCAGAATGTTAAAGCTTCTTATTGACCATGCCATCAACATGCTGTGTGGTTAGCACTAAAGTAAAATAGAAGAGACAATGGATTTATGTTTGTCTGGATGGTGGCACTCAAAGCAGATTAGCGGAATTCTTTAAACCAATACTGATCTGCTTGTTTGAGGTGTCTGGCAGTCTTCTGACAAGCTCAAATCTTGTACCAATAAAAATGTACCATACATTCCTTATTCATTATCCGTTGGTCTATTGTTGACTTGTAATCCTGTTGGCAAGGCAAGTGGGATTAACAGTCCCAGAATCCTAAATGACTATCCTGTGACAATCACAGTTATGTGGGCAAAATTATCATCGTGTCCTTGAGTATTTCCAGCAGAATGTGCCCAAAGAAGGCAGGAGATGGTACACTGATGAAGAAATTTTTACTTACATTGTTTTGAATAATTATCAACCATTGTTAAATATTTTACATTCAGCTCAGAGATCTTGGGTCACTGGGGTAATTAAAAGGAAACTAAATATATAAACAGACAAACAAATAGGGAGTTCAGTGGGGCTTATATCTGAGTAAACATGCTAAGAGCAGGCTGTATAATATTTAGGTATTAATAAATGAAAGCCACTGGAATGGCATTGTTTTCTTTTATTCAAATCTGGGAGAAGCAGAATCTTAAATAAAACTAAAAGACTATATTATATAATAGGGATAGTTAAATATTTAATGAGTACTTTCTCATTCTTTGCAAACTAATAAGCCAATTTCTTTGTCTTTACCATCTTTCTTATTGGCATGAATGCTGCCAAGCAGGTGTTGTGAGCCTCCCAGAGTTGCTTAAGATGGGCGGCCATATAATTCTTTTACATAAATTAAAAAATAAACTAAACTAAAAAATAGGGTTGACAGCATTGTCCAATCCAGCAATCTCAAGATGTGTTGGACCATATCTCTCATCATCTTTAGCCATTGGCAGGTGGTGATGGGAACTGCCAGATATACCTAATTACAGGTCTGTCTGTTAAATGATGCTGTAGGTATGTCTGCTAGGTAAGATTACTAAGTTACTGAAGTCCCTGCACAGTAAGAAACGCAGAGCCTCACATATCTGAGAGACAGGTACAACCTTGTGTGTGTTTATTTCCAACAGAGTTTGGATAGTCATTTGATAAGCTTTAATTTGGACACGGCTCTAAGAATGGGTTGGACCTCATGACCTAAATGGCCTCTTCCAACTCTATTATTCTATGATTCTTTTTTATAGATGGAGGGTATAATTTTATCCAATTTCCAGTCATTTGCACTAGCTTGTCTGCTTGCAATGCTGATGCAACATATTTGCAGTAGTAACAATTACTTTTGCATTTTTAAAAAATGATATCCCATTGATGCAGCAATCAGCACATCCAATCAGTACACTGCAGCCTAAGCATTTATTTCCTGGTGGGAGGAAAAAAAAAAAGGATTGGCCTCAGGCACATTTAAAGAAATGTAATATTCAGACACTCAGCAACCTAACCACTATAATTACTAGCATAATTTCCTATATTATTTGGAATTTCCACAAAATTGGGTTAGAGTAACACATAACAAAATGTTATCATACAGCTATTTCAGAGATGGTTGCAGCTATTTGAGAGATGGTTCAAAATCACTTTAATGCAGGTCCATTTCATTTCGGCAGTACAGGAACTATAATCCTGAGACCGTATTCATGCACCATGCTCTGGTAGTCTTGCACATAAGGCTCCAACCTCAGTATGGGATCTGTATTAAGGCTGATTGTAACCTACTGTCTCTCAGCATCACACACACCCCTGCCCCAATAATTTGTAAGAAACTTCCCTAAGCTTATATACAAGTACTGTACAGGATTGTACATTGGGCTTTCTTTTTGTGCCAGGGAACATACCAGCAATATGGAGGTAATAAAAATAGGTGGTTGTGAGTTATCAAACTTTATTCTCACTTAGCTTCAGTCTCAGCTCCATAATATGAGCAAAATATCCCCCATCACTCTCTCCCACTCAGTACTAAATACCAGTAACATTGCATACTTTAATTGTTTCACTTTAGTGGAAAATCTGCAAGGCTTGTGTGTGTGTGTTTGTGTGTGCGTGTGTTCTCCCCCACCACCACATGTAAAGGAAATTCTCGGTCTTTAGGGAAAGAGGAGGAGGTAAGGACATTTCAGTGGTGGCAAGTTGGTGTAAGGGAAAGCCTACATCGTTGTATGCTTATGATGATGGTTACCAGTGTACATGTTTATTCCAAAATAGAGACTAATATGTTCAACATAACTTCTTTCCTAGTAAAATCTATGTTAGAGGAATATCATTATTAGACAGCTCAGACTTATAGCATGCAAGCTTTCAAATTCTTCAGAATTTCTCATCGTACAGAATGATAAAGCAAAGGGGAGGGGGAAAGCTGGTTACTACTTAGCTCTAATGCATTTATTTCCAGTTTGAATATATGCAATGTCTTCTCCCATTTTCCACCTTAAGTCTGTAACAAGATGTAGATTCCATTGCTTGAATATCCAAAAACGGTTATCCTTCCAACCCCCTTCCTTTGTTCACTATTGTGTCTAATGAATATTCTAGAAAATCTGAAAGGGGTTTGGTGACCTTGGGTTTAGCCTAATGTAACTATTGTCCTGATCTGGATTTTAGAGTTTTTCTTATCAATAACTCAGCTGGTTTGGATTTTTTTGTATTCTCTAGGAGCATTAGGAGGAAGGAGGGAAGGAAGGAAGGGACTTAATTAGAGCTGAGCAGCAGAATTGATTCCAAAAAGGTGCTTTACAGTACACAGAGGTGCAACGTAGCACCTGTCTGTAGGTCTTTACAGAACCACACCTTTTCCCAGGATGATACAATCTCCGTTCACGCCCCCATGCACTACAAGGCATCTTTTGGGAATCAAGTCCAAAGTGCTGCAGGGCCCTAATAATATGTTAGCCAATGTATGGAACATCATGTATCTAAAGCTGGGGCTGCCATACTGATCAAAGTAACAGATTCAAAAGCTTTTGCTTAGTCATCCAGGATACTGAAGTCCACACAGGGAATTCTTCCTCTTGTATGGTGATGGGGGAGGGAGGGGGAGGCTGCTGCTGGAAGTCACCTGCCTCAATTTGATGAGTTGTGTTGCAGAGTTCAGCCTGCAACTCCGCAGGGATCAGAGCACCCTGCCAAAGCGAGCCCCCTTTTTCAAAGCCTGGTGTGCCAATCCTTTCCTAGAACAGTTGGCAGAGTTTCAGTGGGCCTCTTTTGATCTATCAGCCCTATCAGAGTAAGCCATGATTTTCACAGGGCGGCGGTGTTCTGGAACAATAAGGGGCGATGCTACAAATGGGTCCCGAGGAGGTCGCAGGCCACGCAGGAATCCCCTCCCCCCTCCTCCTCCACAACAGGAGCTCGAGCGCCCCCGCGCCCCAGCTGAACGTTGAAGCCGACGTCGGAGCGTCGCCTTGTCCGCGGCTCGGGGACTCGGCCGTCTGTGCTCGCCCCCTGCCCCTGCGAGGAGAGCGAGAGGAACGGAGGCGGGAAAGCCCTCGCTGCGTATCTCTCGCTTTCCTGTTCGGAAGTGCTTGGTGCCAGGACTGGAAAGGGGAACGCCTGCTCCAGCCTCCACCCCTGGGCCGGCAGGAAAAGCCCGTCTCAACAACTTCTCTTTCCTCTGAAACGGCACATGTTCGGGAGCCCAGATGTCTCCCTCCGCTGCTAAAAAGAGAAATGGGAAGTCGCGTGGGAGGCTGGCTGGGTGGAGAAGGAGAAGCGGGATGACACCGGCGACAGTCGTCCTCTCGCGCAGCTTTGACACAGAAACAGCACCCCCCACCCCACAGCAGAAGAGGAACGCCTGTCGCCGCTGCCTTTGGCCTGCGATCCCCAAAGGCATTAAGCCGGAGCCCTAAGGAGTCGGCTCGGGTCACACCTCTCCCTGTATTTGCAAATCCTCCGGCTTCACCGATTTGGGAATCAGCTACTGAATGCTTGCAATTAAACAAGGATTACTACAAAATCCCACCCCAAAATTCTAGCCTAGGGACCCCAATCCACAAATCACATCCTCCAAAATAGTCGCATGAACAGTACACAGAAAAGCATTTCAGAATCTCAGGCGCCTTCCCCCGCCCCTGATGCCTCTTGTATTTTCCTCCCTGCTTCTGTTCTTCAGTTGTGTTTTGATTCAAGTCTTGCTGGGCTCCGGTTACAAATGCATCAATTATAGGCGACCTGCATTTCTAGTTGCATGCTGGGTGTGCGTGTGGGCATGTTGTGTATATAATAGGCAAGTGATGATTTCAGTAAATTTCAGGGTTATGTTGTAACAACGTGGCTAACGTTGAACTTTAGTGCTCTGTGTGTAAATCACCTTTAATACAAGGTTCATAAAGCGAGCAGCTAGATCAGCTAGTTTCTTTCCTTCATTGCCCGCCTCCTGTCAAGCTGACTGGGAGGCGGACAGCCCAAAGAAGGAGACGTTTTGTTGGGAATTATAACAAACCAAAGGATTTAAAAGTACAGCACTGCACTGCTATTGTGGGATCTTGAGGAAAAGAAGAGAGAGAGAATCATGAGAGGGAAAGAAGAAAAGTCTTCACTAAAAGGTTGGTTAAGTATTGTTTTCCTAATAGTTTTTTGTCTGAAATTGATAAAGGAGAGAGAAAAAAAGTTTTGCAACAACTCTGGAGGAACAGGGATTGAAACTTTGGAACCCTGATGGGCATAGTTACAACGACAAAGTGTGATTACTTCTATCAAGTACAGCAGACAAGGATAGGAGGGTTTGGGTTTTCTGGTGCAGTGGAAATAATGGAGAAGCCCCCTTTTAAAACAAACTGGAGGAGTGAATGGAGGAAGTTGTAGTGGAACTGAATGTCTTCAGAGAATTCTAGCCGGGGGCAGATCTATGCTAAAGTTGCTTTGAACTCTATTTGTTATGTAGGCTTTGGCTTCCTTTCAGGGCTCTTAAAGAGAACGGGCTCTGTAGAAAAGGATGAAGCAGGCCTGGGACCACGGGTGGGTCAATGAGTTCAGTTAAGAGTTTTGTTTGGCTTGAGAAAGTAGACAAAATCTTTGGGCTAGATGTACACTCCACCTAGCCTGTAATGAGTCTGGAACCTGTCATACATGGAGGCAGACTGGTTCAGCACTCTGGACACAGCTGCAAGTAGCTCTTCAGGTTTCAGACACGCTCCACATAGAGATGTGGGATTGCACCTGGGTGCAAGGCACTTGCCTTGCCACTGTTAAGGCTTTTTTCCCTTGGAAGTGTCCACATGCCCTAAGCATCAGTTTCCTCCACAGTTTTATGGGGTGCTCCCCATTATCCTCTGCACTGTTGGTTTCCTCTGCAGTTTTATGGCAGACAGTTGATTGGGACTAATGGACAGTGTGATCCTGGGCTTTTCTTCCTTTCACAAGTTTAGGGGTGCTGGAGCATCTGTGTCGTTCCAGGAGCAATTACTCTGAGCTGGCACATGATTGGGAGGTATCCATTGAGGATGAAAGCGCCACTGAGGCCTGGAATACAAAGTTGCACAACCTTGAGATGAATGCTGACAAACAGACCATGAGAAAGGAAGGAACTCAATTTGAAACGAATGGCCTTGCTGTGCACCTTACAGAACTACAGCCCCCAGCATCCACCACTTCTGGTCATGCTGGTGGTGCCGCCAGGAGTTGTAGCTCAGAGTTACTTGGAGGGCCCACTCTTTCCTGCTTCGGATTCAGGAGCCAGCCGGGGACTCCGGCAGTGCATTTTCTTAGCCTCTATGCCTTGATGAAACTCGTCATGTTGGCTGAAAAGCAGAAGCGGAGATGGCGCATGCGTGTTGGTCTTTTCGCGTTGTCGGCAGCGGGATTTGTGCTTTACAAGGGGGCGTCGTAGTCGGCTACAGGGGGCGCTCTGCCGTTCCTTGCTGGAAAAGAGAAAGGGGCCTGGCAAGCTTGACTTGGGGGCTGACTTCCTGCGGAGTGGCTTTTATTTGCGTGTTATGACAGCTGCGGAATTTTCGCTGAAATGCAAGCCTCGACTTCCCCCAATATTCGGCTATTTTAGGCTTTTAGGTGCCGGATTAGCCAAATTGAGACCTTGCTGCGTTCTGCAATCTTGCGTTAGCCGAGTGAGCTAGCGAGGGAGAAACAGCAGCGCGACGGGACGGCTCACTCCAGCCTCTGCCCAACCGGGGCGTGGAGGAGGCTCCCGCTCTGCTGCGCGCTCTTCCCTTCAGCCGGGTGGGTCTTCTGCGGCGGAACATACCGTTCGACGCATCCGTTCCGGTTCCCAGTGGCGAAAATGTTTTCGGGAGCGCGCGCGTAGACGCTACCTCGGAAAAGGGGAGGGGCAGAGTTTGTAAAGGGAAAGAAACCCAGTTATCAGCTATTCCTCCTGAACCTCCTTTGGACGACTCTGGAGTCGTAGGTAGCCTAAAAACGAAGGGCACGAAAAGCACCTCTTTGGGCCATTCAGTAGCATTCCTTGTGAGTACTGATCCCAAGCACACAGGCTCGCAAGAAGGGATGCAGTGTCAAACTTCATCCGTTCAGCGCCCTCCTCCAAATCAGTGGCCTCCAGTTTTTTAAGTACACCTCCCATCATCCTCACCCATGTTATGCTTGGAGACTCCCAGAAATCTTGGGGGGAGGTTACTACAGAGGCAATACCAGGCGGCGAAATTACACTCTGCAGACGAGAAAGGGCTATTCTGTGGAGAAGGCTGTTGCTTTCTCTCCCTCAGATTGTATGGAATCGATTATTTATTATTTTATGGAATCGATTATCAAGAGGAGGAGGAGGAAGGAGTATTAGATATGTTTGCCGTCTTGAATTATTTATAAAAATAATAAAGGTGGCTTAAAAAAATCTAAAAAAAAAAAAAAAGCGGGCGAAGCCTCCATTAGAAGGTTTCTCGGTCCCCTTGAAGGAAAAAGCGTCTTGGGGGCTACGGGTCCCGCCGGCGCTCTGTTTCCCTGGGGGCGCCCCCCTCCCTCACCGCGTCTCTCTCCCCCGTATCCTCTGTTCGACCAATGCTGGGCCTTGCCTGCCACCTGCGCTTCGAACCACCAGCGGGCGGCATCTGGGCCTATTCCATTCATAAACAAACCTCAAGGGTTCCGTTGTATTGCAGCGGGCATATAAATAAATAAATAGTCTTTCGGGGACTCGCTGTTCTTCTGGGATTATGGTGGTTATAATAATAGGGTAAATCCATAAACTTTTTTTTCTTCCCCCTTCCACAGCTTTTGCAAATACTGTATGGAAATTTCCATTACCGCTTTCCGCTCGAGAAGATTGTACGGATTTTTCTCCCCCCCCCCGCCCCTTATGATTTTATTTATTCACCTATGGACTTGTGTTGGAACGTTTTGGCCCCAAGTGTTAAGAAGGCGTTCTCGGGAACAGGGTAAGGCAGCCAAGTGAACTCCAAGGTCTTGCTTTCAAGGGGCTCTTGTTTGTTGAACTGAGAAAGCCGGGCAGGAAATCGCAGTTTCCCTGAGTCCCTCCCTGCGGTTCCTTGACTGAAAGGCCATTTCTTATCAACCTCCGGCTCGAGCCGCTGCGGTCGCTTTTGCTGCGGAACAAAGTTTGAGCAGTGTGAGCCGGAGTTTCTCCGCTCCCCCTTTCTTCGTGCCGGAGGTGAAAGATAAACGGGCATTAACAGACCTGATACGGAAGAAGGGATTATTGAGGCTCAAGGAAGGGGGAAAAAGTGCAGTTACTTCTGGTGGGGATTTTGGTAAGAAACGGATGGATAGACGGTTGTTACGCTTTTCTTTTCTTGGGGGGCTACTTGACTGCCTGTCTTCTGGAAGACCACGACCCCGCCTCTGACTCTGATGAGTTTAAATTTGAGTGGCGAGAGACTTAACCCCCCTGCCCGCCCCCGGATGCCTCCCCTTGGTTAAGGGTTCCTTTAAAGCTGGTTGTTTGCGGCCTTGAGGTGGTGCCAGTTATTGTAGTCAACGGACAACTCCGCTCTGTCTGCTGCTGTTGCAACGCTTTTTTGTCATTAATAAATACCATCTGATAAGCCCAGGCTTCGTTTTGGCTCCAGCGGTTATTGTTTCACTGCTGGGATTTGCTTTGAGGTGGTTTTTGAAAGAGAAAGGGGAAGGGAAGTCCGAAAAGAGTCTGGTTTGGTCTGCTCAGAGGCTGCCAGCTTTAAATACCAGTTAATTACTGGAGAGAGAACGCTAAATAGACAGTTTGGAACAGCCCCGTTGATTTCAGGTTGCCAAAATGCTTTTTGGATTGCGATGCTTTTGAACAGCGGTGGGAATGTTCGCACCGATTGTGTTTACTGCATAGCTCACATTGGTTTTAATGAGGTGTATTCCTATGTAGGTGTGTTATACAGAGTTACTGATTTAGGAAGCCAAACTCGTACGATACGGGAGACGTCCAATCTCAACTGTGCGAGCGCGGGTAGGAAGAGGAATTATTCGCTCATTCGTAAAACACTTCAAATAATGCTTACTGGCACTTTGGGGTACATGCTTCATATGTTCTATAACGAGACTGGCACTTAAACAGTTTACAGGATTAAGTAATCGTTTCCCCAACCAAGCGCCCTCCAGGAACCGGCCGGCACGGCTGGCTGGAAATTCCGACATTGCAGCCCCACCACTTGCGGAGGGCACCAGATTGCAGAAGGCTCGCTTGGACAAAAACGCGCGCAGTAACGCTCTGTTCCTGATGATTAGTAACGGCGAATATTGTTCGGGGGCTGAACAGATGCCGGGAGGGGGGGAGGTAATAGCAAGAACGAGCTGCCAGCGTCACGCTGTTTGCGAGTTTCCTCAGGGCCTCCGCTGCAAGCAGCCCGGAATGTCGCAAGGTCCATTCTTACGCTCTTATCTGTAGTACAAGCTGATCCTTCAATAAGGTCTCCCTAGGGGCATCCCTGAGAGAAGAAAAATGCCACCGTGCTGTAAGTTGATAGGGGAAGGGATAGCCTTTCCATGGGATTGTGGCAAAAGGAGAAGGAAAAAGACACGGATGCAAGTTAAAAAAAAAAAAAAGACACCCGTTTGGTCTAGAGCCATTTTCTCGAGAGTTTTTAGCGACACCAAGCAACCGTATCAGGAATGAGGGCACACTTCCTGTCGCTACAGGGATGGCAGGGTGCCCCCCAAAAACGCGTTAATTTCCTCACTAGTGAATGGCTTAGAGGAAGGCTAGAAAATACCGGAGGGCCCGGAACCCCCAAGCCTCGCACCGGGCTGCGCCGTCCTAGAGTCGCGCTCCCTTTGGAACGGAGCAGTCCGTCCTAGTGCCCAATTTGCACAGCCGTAACCCGCGCCAGCTCCCCCCGCCGCCGCGCACACCGGGGGGGGGCAATTGGAGCGCAGCCAAGGTTACTCTAGTTCGGAAGAAGCGAGTGGGAAAAAGGAAAATTAATTCCTTGTTGCTTCCCTTCCCTTCCTCCCCCCCACCCCGCGCCTCCCAGGAGAACTAACAAAAATACATTCTAACCTTACTAGATTCCGGCACAACGTTGCACGGCTTTTTCCTAACCTCCTGAAAAGCTTCTGAAGAGCCCCTCCCCCGGCCCGTTCCCTCCCCTCCTGCAGGCCTGCCTTGCGCGACTCTTGGTAATGTCAAGGCGAAAGAAGGAAGGGGAAGGGCGGTCCGCGCGCTGCCTGCGGACGAGCGCCAGGGTTTGCGTGTCTTCTGGCGGCTCCGGGGCGCCCGGAACGGCGAGTCAGACTCTTCCTCATTGTTCCCGCGGGCTCCTCCCCTTTTTCCTCTCCTCCTCCCTCTCCCAGCGCCGGGCCTTCGCTTATATAAACCCCTTCGGCTCGTGTCGGAGCGGGAGAAGGGAGTTTTCTTTGCAGCGCGAGAGCGGCTAAGCTAGCTATAGCATCCTCTGCGCTTTTTCCGGGGCTGGCTGACAGGCCGGCTCGCTCGCTCGTTGATCGATCCGGGTTTTTTTTCACCCATCGTCTTGGATTATTGTTATTGTTATTATTTCCATTCGCTGTGCGATGACAGTCAAAACTGAAGCTTCTGGATCCGCGCTGACTTATTCAAAGATGAGAGGAATGGTGGCGATTTTGATCGGTGAGTAGGGGTCGAGCAAGCACCACCGAGCCGCGCCACCACCTCTGCCGTTCACAAAAAGATTTCCTTTGAGATTGTTCTCGGGGGCCGGATGGACTCTTGAGGAGCAGCGCCTAAATAAATATATTTACAAGCAGCACCTAATTTGAATCAGTTTAATGTAAATACATTTAAAGAGCACCTAAATAAATAACTTTAAAAAAATAAATTAAAAAAACACCACGAAGGAAAAGAAGATGAACGTTGGCGATAGATCAGGACTCATTCTCTGTGTTTCTTATTTGCAGCTTTCATGAAACAGAGAAGAATGGGGCTGAACGACTTCATTCAAAAAATAGCCACCAATTCCTACGCATGCAAACAGTAAGTATGTTTTGCTTTTCTGCATGGCGGATACAGAACTTAAAATTTAATTATAGTAGTGTGAGAGGTTACCTGACTTCTATGGGGAGAGAAGTTGAAACACGATCTGTGTTTGTATATTTACATTTCTACTGTAAGGATAACTACACAGTCAAGTTCCACTGAGTTCAGCATATCTAGGAAGTAGACTTAAGAATGTGAGTTTAGCTGCTTTAAAACTGGTAATTGCTGAGAGCTTTACTGTAGAAGTATGTGTTCTAGTGACTGCAATCCTGTACCCCTTACCTGCAAACAAATCTCTCTAGAGTTATTTCTGAGAAGGCACAGGGCTCGTGCTGGCTTTAGAAAATTGTATTTTTGGGTTTGGGGTTTTTTTGTCCCGGTAGGGACTAAACTGTTCGGAGAATGGCAGCGTGCTTGGATTTCTTGATCTCTCTGCCATTCCTTTTCTCTCTGACCTTTAATTACAGAAGAAATCTGAGTCCTTTTGCTCAGGTTTGTTGTGTCTCCTTTTCCATCTTAGCTTTGAAACCTAATAAACTGTTTCAATTGCTTTTCCTAAGCTTGCCAGCCTGACTTTTGCTCAACTAGAGTTAGCCTGCTACCTTGTGGTGAGATATTTCCACGTTCCAGGCGTTGTGTAACTGGACTAATTCCATTCTGTTTAATCTATGCAGCCCTGAAGTGCAGTCAATCCTGAAGATCTCCCAGCCCCAAGAACCGGAACTTATGAATGCCAATCCTTCTCCTCCAGTAAGTGGCCTTGATTCTATGCATATTTCACCTGGGAAGAAATGTCTTAAAATAAAGACCCAGCAGACTTATTTAAAAGGGAAGATTTTTTAAAAAGTTACTTCTCGGTCTCATTTAAAGCAGGACATTTGGCAACATCTTTAAAATAAGCATTTTGTTCCTCTGAAGCCAAATGTGTGAAGTCCCAACCCCAAAAAAGCTGAAAATTGTGTTTGTTTTTTTAAGTCTGCACCCAAATATTTCAGTATAAAAAACATATACTTTTTTTTTCTTCATTACAGCCTAGTCCATCTCAGCAAATCAACCTTGGCCCATCATCTAACCCTCATGCTAAACCATCAGATTTCCATTTCCTGAAAGTTATTGGGAAAGGTAGTTTTGGAAAGGTAAGCTATGTCTTAATTGTGCTTATTGCTTTTTAAGGATAAACATTCATTGCTTTTGATATTCAAGTGGATTCTCTGTTCCCGAGGCTTATTTTAAAATGTTGTCTCATGGCCTTGGGAAACTCAGTCTTGTCTAAGTCATTTATCTTAGTATGAAGTTGAGGAAGCAAATTGAATAGTGAAGTGCAGTTAAATTGGTATTCTTAAAAGAAAACAATTTATCTTAAAGACTGAGAGAATTTGGATTATATTCAAAAGGATTTGATAGCTGTATTGTCTAACTCTTGTCTTTAAAGCAATACCCTTCAGTATTCAGATACAAAACTTTAACCCTGTGAATGTACTGAACTGCACAAATAGCTGCATTCTTGCAGCTAATAAGGATATTTTGTTTGTAGTTTTAACTTGATTTCTTGGAAGCACACTTAAACTTACAGTTCATTTGGTTTCTTTTAGGTTCTTCTTGCAAGGCACAAGGCAGAAGAACAATTCTATGCAGTAAAAGTACTCCAGAAAAAAGCAATCCTGAAAAAGAAGGAGGTAAATATTGACTTAATCTTGTACCAAAGAGATACCAAGCAAGAAAATAATTCCACCTTAGGGCAATTCATAAATTACAATATAATGGGCGAGCTTTCAGCTTCCCACAACTCTTCCTAAGGTGAGATGGTAAACAAAAAGCTGGCAGGAAGGAGAGAAGACTTCTTAACGCTATAGGAAGTATACTTTTAAAATGACAACTTTGAAGTGGATTGTGGAAAATTCAATCCAAAGATGCTTTTTGAGCTGGTGTAAATTCAGCATTTTTCTTGTGGTCACTTGGTTTGCTTTATGTTAATTCAGTTTTGTTATTATTGTGAATACTAACAACTGACTCCACACCTCTTCTTTCTCCCAGGAGAAACATATTATGTCTGAACGCAATGTCCTCCTTAAGAACGTGAAGCATCCTTTCTTGGTGGGACTTCACTTTTCCTTCCAGACAGCTGACAAACTGTATTTTGTCCTAGATTACATCAATGGTGGAGAGGTGAGCAAAAAAGCCATCCTAAGGGGGGGGGGGTGTTGAGCGGAGTTGGGTTCTTGTGGGAAAGTAGAAGTCAGTTTCATAGTAACACACACTTAAGTGTTCTTCTTGTTTGTAATGAAAAGGGATTCTAGGTAAAGGTACTAGATTCAGAGTCTCCTACTTGCCAACCTCTAATAGCAGGAAATAGCCAGAGGATTACTAGGCCATTTCCAACAATTATCCTCTCTAGTCTAGTATACTGTGCTTAATCAAATGCATTGTTAAAAGGTTTGGGGATCAATAATAGATTTTTCTCTCTCCCCCCCCCCCCCCCATCTCTTGCAGTTGTTCTACCATCTCCAGAGGGAACGTTGCTTCCTGGAGCCAAGAGCTCGTTTTTATGCTGCTGAAATAGCCAGTGCACTGGGTTACTTGCATTCTCTGAACATTGTATACCGGTAAGCAGCCTACTTAGTGTATGTATGCATGTTTCTTTGAAAAGCGTAGGAACCGGCTTCTAATGTTATAGGCTGTTTTGTCAAAATGCTAGCCATAGGCTCTGGGATCAGTAACTTCACACTAATTGCACTAATTAGTTGCTGTTTCTGGATATGGACTAGATACTGTTAGTTAGTGGGTTTTTAAAAAAAAGTTGGAAAGTGGCTTATTTGGGGGGAAAGCTTTTAAATTGGACAAATGTGAATTACAGAGGTTCAGACAGGTAAGATTTGAAGTCTGACTGGTCTTTCCTATTCTTTGCCACAGGGACTTGAAGCCAGAGAACATTTTGCTTGATTCTCAGGGCCACATTGTTTTGACTGACTTTGGACTCTGCAAAGAGAACATTGAACACAACGGCACAACTTCCACATTTTGTGGCACTCCTGAAGTAAGTCAGAGTTCTGCTTTCTCCTATGACAGTGATGTATGGGTCCAAGTGCATCACCATGGCATCAGTTTCTTTGATGGGACTATAGGACACTATGTGCCAGCTTTGTGAAAGTGGATGGTCTTGTTTGATGAGTATTACTAGAGGGTGAAAAAAAAATCAGTATCTTGCAAAGTATAGTTTAGGTGTACAATAAGAAAGCTCCAATTCTACTGGAGCTCCTGTAGACATTGCTCAAGGTGTAGAAACTGGTTTGACTGTCCAGATTGTCCTGGCTCTTAGTTCACATATGTGAGCCCCAGGCATTTCGCTGTTTCCCTTGGTGGGGAAGCTATGGCCCTCTAAATGTGATCTACCCTAGTTGATAAGGCAGTGGTCAAGGGAATTAGAGTCATCTGTAGGGCTGCAGATTCCCCAAACCTGCTTTCAGTGGAACATCTAAAGAGGGTGGGTCTGTCTTAGATTTGCTATTGGCCTTCAGGTTCTTTCTAATCAAATGTTCCCATTCCTCTATTTGTATCAAATAGTACCTTGCCCCTGAAGTCCTTCACAAGCAACCTTATGACCGGACTGTGGACTGGTGGTGCCTTGGAGCAGTTTTGTATGAGATGCTTTATGGATTGGTACGTAAGAACAGAGAATGATTTATTTAGTCTGCTTGCTGGGAATGTTTGCCACTCCAGTAGTTACAGTAGAGGAAACAGGCAAAAAAATTGGTGCTACTGAAGTTCAGCTGGAGTTTATGGAGTGATATCAGAGATGCCCATATTTGCTGGTGACATTCTTACCTCCAGCAGCCCACTTCTGATGGGTTTGAGATATTTAATTCATGACAAATTAAGTGGGTATCACATTAAGTCTTGCATCAAAACTCAGACAGTGTGGTGGAGTAGTTAAAATATTTGACTAGGATTACAGTCTAGCCAACGTCACAGGGCAGTTGTGAACAAAATCGGAGAAAGGAGTAGCATGCATGATACCTTGAGTTCCCAGAGGAAAGACAAAATGCAACATTTTGCAAATCAAATCAATAAATAATGGTAGTAAGGTAAGACAATATTCTAGATAGTAAATATTCCTTCTCTTCTTGCAGCCCCCTTTTTACAGCAGAAACACAGCAGAAATGTATGACAACATCTTGAACAAACCTCTACAGCTGAAGCCAAATATCACCAACTCTGCTAGACACCTTTTAGAAGGACTTTTGCAAAAGGACAGAACTAAGAGGCTAGGAGCAAAGGAAGACTTTGTAAGTATAATTTTGGAAAAAGGTGAAAGGCATTTAAGAATTTGGTTAGACAGTTCCAGTTCTTTGCATTTCAACTAATATAATTTCCATTCCTTCAACAGATGGAGATTAAGAATCACATCTTCTTCTCCCCAATTAACTGGGATGATCTCATAAATAAGAAGATTACACCACCTTTTAACCCAAATGTGGTAAGAGCTCTTTTAATTGCATAATGGTCAGGGAAGATTTATTATATTGGGGGTGCCGGAAGTGTGTGTGCATAAATCAAAAGTGAGTGTCAGAGTTCACATCAGGATTCAACAGGAAATGTCAGTTCTCCAGACACTTAACACCCCCACCACCAAAAAAAGACTAGGTTTGACTTGGCAGAAGACTTAAGCACGCCTCTGCTAGGTTAGAAGCTTTATAGCCTGCAGAAATAGAGCCCTAATAAAACTATTGGTTTGCCCACTGCAAGGCAAAAAACGTCTGAGCCTTTTTACACACATACACTGCAGAGTATTTTCATCCCACCCCTCTGAGTTAACAAATACTTCCTTACACTAAGATCCTGGAGGAATCGAACTGGGCTAGGATTTTCAGTTCAGTTTATACATTGGAGGAGACATCAAGGAAGTTAAGCCTTTCCCCAGATATGGTTGTTATTATTATTAGCTCTAATCTAGTTTGCTTTTTAAATTCATGAACACAGTAGTGGATTTAAAGGGGTGTTTCATTTGTTAAACAATTTTCAGAGGCCTGCTAGACACTGCTATAAACTTCATTGTCATATGCATGGTTACTTGAAAGCAAATCTTACGTGGATTCAGTGGATGTATTCCCTAGTAAATTAGTTTGGAATTATAGTCGTGTTGTTGAAAGTAAATGTGCTTTGATACTGAGCTAGCAGGTTGTCCAGTGCAAGATAGGCATGTCAGGTTGGATCTAGATAAGTTATTGGCAAAGGTTTCTTTTGTTCATGGAAGGTACTTACACCAATAAAGGTTTTTCACTGTGGTAAGGCAATCTTCTTCCCTTATCACCTCCAAGTTTCTCCAAAGGGTTTCTTAGACTTCCATAGGACCTTTTCAGGAGGTAGAGGAGGCTGGAGGCAAATGGGAAGCCACCTTGTTCTGGCACCTCCAGCAAAATTTCATTCAAATGCTACTGTGGATTCAGGGTTTTGATTGCCTAGGCTACTGACTGAGCGTGGCCTTTGTATGTTAGTTATGAGAGTCAGTAGGACTATTGGCATATTACTCCTGTGCAGAGTGCCTAAAATGGGCTTCCCCAGTTTGGCATCCTTCAAATAACCTGGGACTACAGTTTCCAGAATTCTTTGGCTACATTAGCTGGGAATTCTGGCAGCTGCAGTTTCAACGGCTTTAGACGACTCCAGGTTAGAGAAAGCTGACTTGGACCTTATTTGAACTTGGGAGTGATGAACAGTGAAAAGGAACCTAAGAATTGGTTTCCTATTACTCTTAGGAAGCAGTGGCATCATTAGATCCTTGAAGGTTCTCCTTGAACTGGAAGACAGTGTAGTATTAAGTGTCCTTGCAGCCTACCGTTAACAACCAAATACCTCTATTTTCTTGCAGAGTGGCCCCAATGATCTGCGACACTTTGACCCTGAGTTTACAGAGGAGCCTGTCCCAAACTCCATTGGCCAGTCTTCAGACAGCATCCTCATCACTGCCAGTGTCAAAGAGGCTGCCGAAGCATTTCTGGGGTTCTCCTATGCTCCCCCCATGGATTCTTTCCTTTGAATTTTGTGATTTCTTTCCTTTCCTTTTTTAAAAAATAATTGTTCTTCTTTTGGCATCCTGATCAAGCTGCCAGTTGTCTGGTCATCTTGAAAGATAAAATTTTGCACATCTTCCCACTGTGTGGCAGCTTTGCAGCCTTAATTTCAACTGTATCGTTTGCTGAAAGCTTTTTGGGGGGGTGTTGTTCTTCTCCAACTGGAAGAGCACAATTAACTCCTTTTAAGTGAACTCATGACATTTCACTACTGGTTCTTCCCACTCACCCAAGTGGTGCTACATCACGGTTGCAAGTACTAAAAGGAGAAGGGAAAAAAAGGAAGTGCCGCCATAGATTGCTGTAGAGTGTAAGCCTCAGAACAAAATTCTTTGTGTCCTTGTTTGGAGAGCATATCCCCAACTTGGAGATCTTTCTGGATGTGATGAGAACTTTATGAAGACGTGCCTTTTTTCCCCTCCTGATGATGAGATCTTTGTGAACTCCAAAGTTTTTCCTATCACAGAGTGCTTTTGGATTCATGTGTGAGTGAGTGTGTCACGTGGACAACGGCAGGAGTGTGATTTGTATATTCCCACAGACAGACTTAGCTCAGAAGTGTCAGTGTGACACTTGGAGAACAGTGTGGGGCATTGTTTGTTCCTTCCATATTTGGAAGACAATAAATTAATAAATGTAGATAGTGATTTTTAAAAAAAATATATATGTAAAAATATATAGTTCAAGCTATCCGGATGAGCTTCAACGACTTGTATCCCAAATGCTTGAAGAAAGCATTGCTGCTATGGAAATATATATATACACATATATATGTATATAAATATTTCTATTTTTAGAAAGGGTTTCTATGGACCAAAATGCCCCAGCTGTTGTTTGCTAATCTGTTGGTTTAGTTCATTTCTTTATTCATAATCTGTAAACTTGGGCATTATTTATGGGTATTGTTTGCTTGCATTTCTCGTTGTATGTATTTGTAAAAAGACCTGTACAGTTGATTGCAATGCTAAATGAATATTTAAAAGGAAAAAAAAACTTTAAAGGCTCATAATGTATACCACCATTGTAATGTACTTAACATGGTTATAATATGTACCATTTTTGTGACCAAACCCATTGGTTTGCAGTAAAATCTTGGACAATATTTCTATAAATGGTTTCAGTGACTTCTTTATAAATTCAGGATATTTCTTACTCTTCATCTTCATTCACAATGCATTTTAGGGTGAAAACCACTCACTAATGATTCAGAATATTCTTTTCAGTATTATACAACAATTCTAAAGATACACAGTAGCAAATTTTGGGTAACGTGGTAGTAAAAACTTCTGCACATTTTAAAAATGTTTTTGATTTACAATTTCCAGTGGCCTAACAAGATCTACCACTGGAACATTACAAAAACTACAGCGGTGAGGTAGTGTTATGCGGCTGCTTGTACGGCATTTTGGAACAATTATAGATTTGGAAGGAATCTATGCCACCACTTCTCACCACCTGCAAGGCATAATGATGTGATAGCCTCCAATTGATGTCCCACCCCAGTGCAATGCAAACTGAAAAAGATGAAGAGGTCACTGATGTGGTCAATGACCTCCTCTCATCAAGTTTATTTCACTGTATGAAATCTCCTTCCTCCTCTATGGTGTCCTGGTTTTGGATGCTCCTTGTTGAATAAAAGAAATGCAGTACTGTACAGGCAATATTTGTAGCATTCCTGACTTTATCTTCAGCAATGGCAAGGATATCTATTTTAACTAACCCAACAAATCTCATAGTTAGGCACTTCTTCAATGTTTAGCTGAAATCTTTCTTGAAATGTGGAGCTCATGTTCTAGTCTACAGAGCAACAAAACAAGTCTAGTCTAGCTTCTCCATAATGGCTTTTAGCATATTTTCTCCATGGCTCACCAACCCTTTTTAAAGATTTCCTGGTCAGCTTATTTCTAAAACCATCATGATCCTGGTCTTCTTTCCTGTACCTACTCCAATTTCTCAGTGTCCTTAGAACCTGCCCATGACTGGACATGGTAATCCAGTGGCAGCCTGATCAGATGAATATCCGTGGAAAGAACTGGAGATCTAATCAGATGCTTAAAAATGCTATCAAGGAAAATAATTCCCATGAGATGTCTAACTCAGTCATTCATCAGTCAAGGGGCCTAACCAGTAGTTCTGGGAGCACAGCATCACACTAATGTGGATCAAAAAATGAAAGTTTTGGTATACAGAATCCCCACTCACTTTCTCCAGGAAATGCATGGTTGTATCTCATGAACACTAGATGATGATGATGATGATAATTAGATTTTTATTATCTATTTATCAAGGCGGTGAACAAACCTAGTACCCCTTCCTCCTATTTTCCCCACAACAACAACCCTGTGAGGTGGGTTGGTCTGAGAGAGAATATCTGGCCCAAAGTCACCCAGCCAGCTTTCATGCCTAAGGGAGGCCTAGAACTCACTGTCTCCTAGTTTCTAGGCCAGCACCTTCACCACTACACCAAACTGACTCTCATTATGAGAGAACTGGCAAAGCTTCCTTAGATCATCAACCCTTTTAGTGAGGCTATAATGCTACCGTGCTTTTGTAGTGAGATCTGCAGTGAAGAAAGAGGCTTTTTCAGTTGCTCTTTCTCTCACTATTTTTTTTTTCTGTTCCCCCAACACAGCAGACTGGGTGGTGTAAATTTAAGTGCTGTGCAAGGGTTAGGTTTCTTTGGAGCTAAATCTAAATTGACTGTTTGAGACAATTGACTCCTTGGTGTTCCCATGACATATCACCCCCATGGACTCAAATAATCATGTTGTCCAAATAGTACATGTGCTTATGACTGATTGAGGAAAAACAGGGGTTCAGAGTTTTATGCTTCACAGTTTCAACAGAAGATCAAACATAGGGAAATTTAAATTGGATGAACCTTCAGTATCATGTACCTCACTGGCCATCTGGTCCAAAACTGTTTGTTTTCTACATACCCTTCTAACACAGCCCCAAACGCATCCAAAGCTAAGCTTGGAAGGCTTAGCAGGAGAGATGTTTTCAGGTGGCATCTAACAATTCAAACATATGAGCCATCCCACCTACCACGGGGGCAAAGTGTGCACAAGCACTCCCATTCTCCCCCTCAAAACCTTAGCCAGTTGGATTTGAGGGAAAGTGCATATCCAGGCAGAAATGCCATAATGAGCCAGACCCTGCGTGTAAAAGGCAAACGATTTATATGATCTGAACAGAAACCACAGTATGACTCTGAGTGTATATGTATGTACACATATCAAATCTAGGAGTAATTTGCTATGAAAGCTAGATGGTTTAAGAAGGCATCAGAAAGAAAGGGAAGGAGGAAGAAGAATACATTATTCATACAAACCCTATTCAAATACTGCCTCTTGGCCACTGAAAGTTTCTTTCAGATCATCATTCCTCACTTTCTGAAGCTTATTTTGCAATTATGGGCTGAAGAAACTTCTTGTCTGTTTTGGACAAATGGTTCATGTGGTAAAACGTAGAATATACACAACTCTGCTTATGTTGCATGCTTTCATTACCAGCAAACCCACTGCTCATAGAAGGTAAAATCCATTTGCCATGCTACCTGGCCCAGAACTGACTCCGCAGATGTTGCCAAATTAAAACTCCAAATATCTCATGTCATTGGTCCTGATAACTAGGGCTGCTGGATAGTCTAGTTCAGCAACATCTGGAGAACTACAGGTTCTTATTTGGTTTCCCAGTCAGTGAGTTTTCTGCAATAGGAAAGGCATGGGAAAAACAGTAAGAAAACACTGGAAGGTTAGAAATGGAAAGTGATTGTACCTGTATCCCCAATTAATCTCTGTAAATAGGTCATTTCACAATGAAGCCTTGTTTACAATCAATCATGAAGTCCGTAGGAGATTTAGAGTTTGCAATGTAATTTTCTGTTGAACTGATTTGCAATCCAGTGAAATTTAGATAAAAAGTGACACCATGTGGTTTGCTAAAGATGTGCAGCCCAATTCCTCGTTCCACAAAATGGAACAAATCACTTTTTAATCCTTTAAGCTTCAAATGACTAATACAGTACCAGGAAAATTAAGGTACTAATGTTATCCTAGTTTGTGGGGAAGGACTCTGGAAGTCTATACAGTATTGCAAATTTTATGCAGATTTAAAAAGTATACTAACAAGGAATAATTTCACATCTAAAAGGGCAAAAAGATACAAAAGTGTGGCAAAATCCTCAAGGGAGTCATTTTGCCATTAAAAAATGTAACAGTTTTCTGAGACCCAAAATGTTGAAAATTATATTATATCAAGGGTAGGCAACCAGACATCTCTGGGAGTGTGGGTCACTGTGGAGAACTCCTTTTTTTTTTTGCCCACCAGACTCCCTATCTTACCTGACTTTATTATTTTTTTTAAATGTTGTTTTAATAAATAAACTGCCTGCTTAAGTTTAATAAATAAACTTAAACAAATATATTGTTTAAGTTATGCAAAGCTGGTATGCTGCAAAGCGCCAAGAAGGCCCTGGATGAGGAATGCAAAACTCATTGCAGCACTTTAATACAATCTTGTTAGTGAACAATTGGGTGGGGGTGGCGATCTCAATCATATCATTTTTATTTCCAAGGAAGTCTCAGGGCCCTGTGGGCATTCTTAGAAGATATAGTCCCAGGCAGCTATAGCTTTCAGAGTATTTAAGAAATCAGAAGCAATAATTAACACAAAGTGAATAAATTAATTTACTCCCTCTTTTTAAAATATTCTGCCTAGCATCTAAGGAATCTTTACATCAGAAATAGAGATATAAATATAGATACTTAGACAAATTCTTCATTTGAACTAGAGTTGCACATTTCTAACCCAAATACTCAGACAATATGTACCGTTTATTGACTTTTACATGGCAGCATATATGGGTTTTCAGTCATGTGTATACTTAAAGGGAATTGCAGACAGTCCTGGCTGTCCCATATTTATTATCTTATACATGCTACTTTTTTAGCTGTATCTTAATGCTGTGTTTCTCAACTGGTAATACATGTACCACATATGGGATTCTAAGTTGGATGCAGGTAAATCACTGAAACTATCATCAGTTTTGAAAACGGAATATAAATAAGAAATATAATCAGAAAATATAATCAGAAATGTAATCAGAACATTGCCATGCTTCATGGTGGAATTAGCCTCCAAGGGGTAGGAGGGGCCAGTGGATCGAGGCATGACTGGGGGAATCCATTGCTCCTACCTGAATTTGCTTAAGGCAATTCCCTGTACACATCCACACCGCCAATCCCATTCTACACCAACTACAGCATTCACCCACATTTTTTCCCAGCTGGTTCCCCATTATCACTCCCAGCCATGGACATGTTAATTGAACTGCAACTGATACATATTGCTTTATCTGAGCAACTTCAGAAGGCCAAGGATAGATACAGACATTTCACTGATCTCCCCCAGCAAGCAGAACCCTCCGGAAGATGGCTAACCAAGTCTGGCAATTAAATACCACACCAGCCAATTAAATATCTGTCACTATGAGTTTGGTCTTGAACAACTCAATTCAGTCCCTTTCCCATCCTGGCTCAGATCAACCCTAGAACTTGCAGGGCTCTAACTTCTGTCTTTCTATAGGTTCCATCCCATTTTTTACCACTCCCTTCTGCTATTGCATGCTGTGCCTTATCCAGCCCATGATACTCTAGAACTACCCCCAATGGTGCTAGTAGACAGCCAAGAAGAATACAAGGTTGACAAAATTCTGGACTCCGGGCAGCAGAGGGGCTGTCTACAATATCTCATCAACTGGAAGTGTTATGGGACAGAGGAACAGTCCTGGGAATATGCCTAAGAGGTCTATGCACCATATCTGGTAGCACAGTTACATCGATAATACCCAGCACACTGTCATCAGAACACTGGGGAAGGGGTGGTCTAGCATAGGTAATGATGTCATGTAACAAGGGGTGGAATCAGCCTTGGATGAAAAGGAGGAGGAGAAGGTGCCAATGAATCAGGACACAAAGAACACTGGGGTGCCATCCACTTCTCAAGCCTAGGAGAAGAGTTACAGGGACCTTCCTATACCAGTACAGATGCTCCACCCCAGCAGACATGAATGCCAGGCCATACAGCAGACCACATTAAGTCAAAGCAGGCTGTTTATGAGTACAGTATGAGTTTATGAGTAAGTACAGTGTACTGTCTGGAGTTGACACAGTTCACAGTTTGTTAACAACAGCAGCTAGGGAAAAGCTCCACAGCTATGTGACCCTAGACAGGATATTTTTAAACCCAGCCATCACGGTTCCCCAGTTGCAGGAGGCCATTTTGGCATCTGGCTCCTGGTCTCTTCATTTGCTGTTCTGTTTCTTGACTCTAGCTTGCTCCAGACAATGGCTTCAGCTAGTCTGTTCCTGGGCAATTAAGAACAAGGGTTGTAATGATTCTGCTCTTCAGTGCCAGGATGGAAGGTGGGATTTTGGGGAAGGGCTTCAATCCAATCGCTCCTCAGCAACAGCTCATAAGATCATCAAAATGGCAGAATGTCTAATACTTTGAGAGTACTGGATCAGAAAATTGGAAAAAAAAATTAAAAACCTGAGATTGCAGCTGTACATAGTTACAAAATGGTTGCCATGGTGGATGTGCCCAGTTACCAAAAAAAAAAAAAAGTCAAGGCAAATGGATGAGACTGCATCTTGTTAACTCTTACAGCTTGTCCATGATGTTACTACCATGATCTTACTATGTCTTATCTTTATCTCTTTTTTTTTTTGGGTGGTTGGGTGAGAGAGATGCATAGTCTCCCCAAACAAATACCAGACTATAGGAGGCCCAGGGGAAATCCTGTAAAAACCAAGTAGATAATGCCTGACATTTTATTTTGCAGCATACATGGTTCCCATTTAATAATTAGAAGTTACCAATAAAAGTATATTTTTAAAAATCAAGCAAGATAAGAGTTTGGCAAGAACCAAGGGCATGACTTGGGCACAGTACCAGTGGAAACCACATTTCCTATCCCTGATTCAGGTATTCAGGTGTTGCTCTCACAACTAAAACACGTGAAACACATTTTTTTGTTTTTTGTTTTTCTAATTTCAGATTGGGATTGATTCAAAAAGCCCAGATTACTAGAAGAAACCTAACAGTATAAATTATGTAATGGCTATGATCATTTTTCCTTTTCTAGTTTAGGCTGGGTAGAAACATGCACACCACACACACACATTTTATTTTAATCAATTCGTTATTGCAGAGATTCTTGGCAATGTAATCTCAAGAATCAATATGTCTAGGATAGGAGTTCAGCTTTTCGACAGATGTGTTCTGACAAAGTCTGCAATGTCTTTGAGGAAACGCAGAACCAATTACACGCAGCCCTGCAGAGATTCTCTTCCTCTTTGATGCTGCATAACTGAAAAAAAGCAATCAGGCTATGCAACAAGCTTAGAATGACTCATTCCAATTCATGGAATTTTCTTATTTCACCAGTTATTTTTAAATGGCTAAATACTAATATGATCACAATGAAAGATAGGATTTGAATTTGATTTAATTACATCGACCTAAACCACATCAAGTGCTAACACACTTTTTATTTTTCCTGATAGGCATCCATTCTGTATCAATCTTCAAATTAACATTTCACCATTTTGTGGAAGCTTTTACTTGTTAACGCAACAATGTGGGTGGGATTACAGAACTACATGTAATCTATAGCTCATCAAAATAATTTAAGCCAATTCATAGGCTATTTGTCTAACAACTGTTCGTCAACCATTTTTGAATTACAGGTTTCTTTGGTTCTCTAAATAGGTTAAGCAAATCATAATTACATGATCTCTAAAATGGCAGCAATTTACATTAATGAAGACTGAAGAAAGGAGAGATTTCAAAACCGACTCTTCTTGTTGAAGAAGAATCAACTTTAAAGATGGATGAGCGATAGGTCTGATGTAAAGTGACAGATTGCAGTCAAACAGCTGGATTAGATCTGGATGGTTAAAACATGGGTTCAACATGATAATTGTTATGAAATCAGAGTTGGTGCTTGTGAATTCAGACCTGTTGGGATTGAGCAAACAAGCTGGCCCATAAAAACCAAACAGTACGATTTGCCTCTTGCTGTTAGGAGTGGCTAAACAAACCAAGGAATTTCCATCCATGGCTTGTTTAAGCTTTACATCTCAATGGAATCACCGCTTTTCTAACAAAACATAAGCTTAAACTGAGAATACAGTAAATCTCTAGTTTCTGATTCAGGCTTGTTCAGAGAGCAACAAAACAAGGATCTTGGTTTTGACATAATGCTAAGCAAGATGTATATGGAGTTTCCTTACAGTGCTAATCCTGCTACAAGGAAAAGCCCAAATGGGCAAAAAATACTAGTACATTTGTCCTATTATCATAATAATAAAACATCTGGCTCATTATAAAGTGTGAACCAGCCTGCCAATGGGCAAGCAGCTCAGCCTCAGGTCTTACTTTCTAACATGGAAATTGTATTATAAATAGTGTCTAATTAAATCTGTAATGTGTTTTGCGCATTCAAAATACTATAAAATTGTAGCAAATGGTTTGACATGAGACTTGATTGAAGCATGTTGCCTACTAGGAGAGTGGACAGACAAAAAATATTGTTTTGGTGACATCTAGTGGAAGAAGCATGGATATATTTTATATTGTTCATGTTCATCCCTAATGAAAAGCACTGCTTCTTCTGCAAAAATCATTGTTTGTTTGTGGTAGTTATTTACCAGCCAGTTGGATCTAAATGGTGACAACTATAATGTTTTTACAAAGGTATCCAGAATAAATCTTATGCATTTTATTGGCATTATTTTTAACTCAACATCCCATTTGAAAAGTCATTATAGTCTTTGTTTTAAGGACTCTTCTGGACCTTGCTACTTTTTCTCATGGGACTCTGTCATTGTTGCCATTATTGTACACATCTGCATGATGGTGGACTTGTTCCTCATTGGAGGCACTGCTGCTACTGATAGGTATCCATTCACTAGCCTGGAGGAATTGATGGGTGCTGTCCGTAGGCGCCTTTGGACACTAGGACAGCTGCATTCCACACATCACATTAATTCTTGTTTTTGCCATATTAGCATTTGCTGGTGCCAAGGAGGAGTACAGGAACTGGCACCTGAAAATTCATAAAAACATTGTTGTGAAAAAGGACCAGATAAGATCTTTGAAGAAATCCCAAAAGAAAAGCCAACACTTTACTGACAAGGAATTCTGACTGTATAAAACAAAACCACAAATAATCCTACTGAGATGTGTTATACAGAACAGGGTTTTTCAGCCTGATATAGTGTTCAGGCTCCAAATACCACCTACAAAATGTGCAAAGTTATTCCCTTTTGGGAGGAAAAAAGGCAAGTTGTGGGCTCACTTGAAATGTATACATGAAGGGAATGAAGGCTATATTTCCTAGTTATATCTCCTATATTTCCTAGTTAATCCACCCTCCATCTAATTGTGTAGCTCAGCTATGCAAGTAGAAGATCAGTGGAAGTGAGTGGGAAAGTCTACTTCAATCCACACTCCATTATAAGGAGTCTAATTGCACAGCACACATGAGCAGCTATTGATAGGGAGGATCAGTCTGAAATGATAACTAAGTTGCTCTTTCCTTTATTTTTACCATGCTTAAGATTTCACACCATGTGAAAGGAAACACATGAAAAGGGAGGGAAATTGTTCTAATAGACAAGGGTGGTTAGTTATAGCTATTGTTCTTTATCTTCTGTTTGGAGGTGCCTATGGAAGCCAGGGTGCAATCTTCTAAACCTTCAGTTGATACCTTCAGCTGTTTTTCAATCCATTGCCATACATGGGTATAAACAATAACAATGATTTCCACTACAAAGTGCTGTGAATGGCCCACATGGTAAGCAACAAAGGCCCAGCGTTACTTCAAAGACTAAAATGTTCTCTTGCACGAAGAGTCTCTCGTTGGCAAAAAGGTCTCTCATCAATAGACAAAGAAGTTGCTAGATTTTGTGTATTCTAATTTGCGAAATAAACTACAAGAGGAAAAAAAACCCTGATATCCTGGAAATGCATATGTATATAAATCATTCCGTTTAAGTTGTAAACTATGAGGCAAGATCAAATCCTAAAAGTCGTTGTAGGCGCTCATATTCTTTGTAGACTAGTTTTGATCCTTGCAATATATTTGAGTTGTAGGTGTCTGTTTTTGGCTGTACTGTACTGTTGTTCTTACAGTAGTTTGTTGCATTACAGATTATGCTGAACGCATTTACAAAGACATCTTTATACTACTTAGCTATCTAGAGATGCCAGTATTACACTCCAACACAACAAAAACCTATGTATATATTTGCCCCTTTTTGGGCTACAACCTAATCATAGTGAATATTTAAAGAATGATATACTTTTGTCAGTATTTGCTGTAGGGAAAATCGGCATAACCAGGCTAGAAACTGGGAGACCGGGAGTTCTAGTCCTGCCTTAGGCACAAAGTCAGTTGGGTGACCTTGGGCAGTTGCTCTCTCTCAGTCCTAGGAAGCAGCCAAGGGCAAACCACTTCTGAAATTTTGGCAAGAAAACTGCAGGGACTAGTCCAGGCAGCCACCAGGAGTCAACAATGACTCAAAGACACAAAAGACAAAATAAAACAAAAACCACCAGCTATAACAGGCATATGTCATTGGTTCAAGTCCATTGTTCAAGTTCAAGCCCATTGCTCTAGTATTGGTTTAAGTCCCATTGGTTCAAATCCATTGTTGTAGTAACTGTGGTTGTTATTCTGTGACAGCACTCACAGTTCTCTGTCGGTTTTTGGCAGTGCCTGTCTTCAAAGCCAGTAGAGGCTTCATAGCACAGGGCTTGCCAGTGGGTTCTGTCAGCAGTTCCCTTGGCTGGTTGTCACAGTGGTGTAGGGTTTCTTTCACAGCATCTTTGTAGTGCTTGCATGGGTGACCTCGAGGTCTCTTCCCAGACTCCAGTACACTATAGAGCAACTGGCGAGGCATACAGTGGTCATCCATTCTGATTATGTGTCCCACCCACCGCATCTGGGCCCTGATAATCAGGGTCTCAATGCTGGTGGGCTCCACATGATCCAGGTTGGTTGCCAAAGATAGTGGAGGGAGCCCACGTGAAATTTCTCCAGTTGTTTGATGCACCTTCCATACCGAGTCTAGGACTCACATCCATATAGGACAGAAGGGATAACCACAGCTCTTTAGACTTTCAGCTTTGTGGAGGTATGGATGTTGTGTTGATTAAGCAGTCTAATATGCAGCCACCTCAGTGCCTGGCTGGTCTTGCTGATCCTGGAATCAATTTCTATGTCCAAAGACCCATCCCTTGAGATGATGCTTCCCAAGCTGTTTACATTTGTCCTTTGGGTGTCGTCACCAGTGATTTTTGGTTCTACAGGGTTTGTATTTGGTATGGGCTGATAAAGTACTTCAGTCTTGTTCAGGTTGATAGTCAGGCTGAAGAGCATAGCAGTGTCTGAGAATTTGTTCAGCATCAACCATAGATCACTGCCTTTGTGTGCCATCAGCAAAGAGGGTTTCTTGGATGACTGTATGGAGGCACTTTGTGCATTCAAGCAGCGAAGGTCAAAGAGAGAGCCATCCAATTGGTACGTGATGTACACTTCCTCCTTCAGACCGTGGACAGCATGTGGCAACATGCAAGCGAAGAACAGATTGAACAAAACTGGGGCTAGTACACAATCCTGTTTTATCCCATTGGAAATGGCAAATGCAGCTGATGTATCACCGTTGTAAAGAACCTGTCCTGTCATTCCATTGTGGAGTGGCTGAATCAACTTCACGAATTTCCTCAGGCATCCATAATGTCTCAGGAGGATCTAGAGAGCCTCCCTGTTTATAGTGTCAAATGCCTTTGTCAGGCCAATGAAGACAGAGTAAAGAGGTTTGTTCTGCTCGATGCACTTCTAGACTTGGCTCATGGCAAATATCATGTCTGCTGTACTCTGTTCTGGCCGAAAGCCACACTGCACCTCTGGGGGGCTCCTTTCCAAGATAGTGACACATCTGTTCAGGAGAATGAGGGCAAAGGTCTTGCCTGCAATGGAGCGAGATACCCCTGTAGTTTCCTCAGTCTGATTTGCTTCCCTTATTTTTGTAGAGAGCCACAATGAGGGCATCGTGGAAGTCGTCAGGCATCTCCTCTGTGGACCAAATGTCTTCCAAGATGTCTTGGAACACCTGTAAGGCATTTGGGTCTAGTGCTTTGTAAATCTCAGCAGGAATGCCATCCTGTCCTGTTGCTTTATTTGAGTTCATCTGCGAGATTGCTTTCTTGATCTCATTAGTAGAGGGAGGCAGGTCTAGGGCATCCAAGACTGGCAGCTGAGGAATCTGCTGCAAGACATCAGGATCAACTGTGGACGGCCTATTGAGTAGGTTGGAAAAGTGTTCAGCCCAGTGGTTTTTCAGTCCTTCCTGGTCTTTGATCAGGCTTGACCCATCAGATGACAGCACAGGGGAGCATCCTGATTTAGAAGAACCATAAACTAACTTAATGGTGCTGAAGAACTCTCTGGTAGTGTGCATGTCTGCATAGCGTTCCACCTGCTCATCCTTTCTCTGCCACCACTCATTCTCATTCTTTATTTCTTGCAGTTCCATCTGTACTTTGGACTGCAACTGCTTAAACTTGTCTTTCTTTGAAACAGATGATGGATCATTCTGCCAGTTTGCATAGGCCTTGTTCTTGGCCTGGAGAGCTGATGAAATGATCTTGTGGTTTTCATCAAACCTGGGTTTTCAGTCTGAATACAGTTGTTGCAGTCTGCGTGATGACATCTTTAAACTGCGTCCACTTTTTAGAACATGTTCCCACAAGCGGTAAATTGACAGAGAGCTTTTCATTAAGTATACCTTGGAAACGGTGAACTTGGCCTGGGTCTTGCAGTCTGCCAATGTTGAATGACTTTCTGATAGTCCTTGGTTGCTTACAATGTATAGGAGCTATGTGCAGGTTGAGGATTGACTGGACCAGCCTGTGATCTGTCCAGCACTCAGCATCTCCCATGGTTTGAGTGATAGTGACGTCTTTAAGGTTGTGATGATGTACTATGACATAATCAAGTAGGTGCCAGTGTTTGGATCTGGGATCCATCCAGGTAGTTTTGTACTTGTTTGCAAGTCTGAACATCATGTTAGTGATGCACAGGTTGTGCTCAGCACATTTGCTCAGAAGCAGCAGGCCACTGCTATTTACTTTTCCCACCCCATGTCTCCCAAGGACTCTGTCCCAGTTGTCGCTGTCTGTCCCTACCCAGCATTGAAGTTGCCCAGAATGAATTTGTTGCTGATAGAGGTTGTTCAAATGATCTGGTCTAGGTCCTCGTAGAAACCTTCCTTTTCTTCATCTGGATTCATAAGAGTTGGTGTGTAGGTGCTGATTATGGTGATATACCAGGACTTGCTGAGAGGAAAGTGGAACTTCATAATGCATTCATTTATTCCAGTGGGTAGAGTAGAGATGTTCTTCATCACAGCTGTTTTGATTACAAAATCTACTCTGTGAGTCCTGTTGTCAGTATGCAGTTTCCCTTTCCAAAATAATGTATATCCACTAACTGCTTCCTGTAATGAACCCTCATCTGCTAGCCTAGTCTCATTGACCACAGCAATGTCAATGCTATAATAGCGAAATTTGGCAGTTATGAGTGCTGTTTGTCTTTCAAGCCTTGACACCTTGTCTCTATCCAGCAAGGTGTGAATGTTCCAGGCTCTGAAAATGAGTTTTCTTTTATTCGTTTTTCTTGATATTTGACAACTAAAGAGATGATCTCCCAGCCATGGTTAGCTAACCAGATGCTGTGGGGCAGGCAATGTTTAGGGTACCTTTTCTAAACTCTTCTCTCATGCAAGGCTGGGCAGTGCTATTCTAGAAGGGCTGCCCAGTCACCCTGGATGGTGCTGGACATCTCCGCTTCCCCAGGTACTGAGATGAATGACCACTGGACCAAGAGCTGCTCATGTGCAGGTTTGTGACTATAACTGCCAGTGGTCATCTCCACCTGTTGATTCACCACTCCCCCATTGCCGCAGGGCTCAACAAATTAAGTTTGGATTGAGATGATTTGCAGATGAGTTGTAGATGAAGGTGAATTGCACAACAGAAACCTGTGTGATGGAGCTTTAAGTGGAACAGCCATCGCACAGGGGCAGTCCCACTCTCTCGGCATAAGAGACCTTAATTCAGTGGCATGGAGAATCGTTACGGGTGGAGACCTCTTCTGCTGCAGTGGATGACCAGACGTCTAAGTGTCTTGACGTGTTCTTAGTGCTCCCCAAGGCCTTCTGGGTCTTCTTGACCATTGGACCGTTGATAAGTCTCCTCTGCTCAGTCTGCCAGGGCCAGACTTCACAAGCTGGGATAAATAAATCCCCTATTTCACTGAGAGTCGAAGACCCCTTGGCTACCCTCACTTGCCTTGGCCTGTCTGCTGAGAAGGTTTACCGGGGTGTGGGCACTGTGCATGTTGCAGCTACTTGGAGCCATAGGTAAGAGGTGAGTGCCAGGTGGGGACCAAAGGTGAATGAGCAGCCCTAGAAAGGGCACAGTAGGCCCCTCCACCAGAGGTGCTACCCCTCCCTGGATACCCCATACACCCTGGTTTGGGGAGTACAGTATGAAATATATCAGGGTTTGTTAGCAAGAGTCTGTCTTCTCATTGGAAATACTGTATATTGCTCATTGAGGTATATGCTTCTTTGTCCTGAATATGGCTAAGTACACTTCTGAATCTCCCCCCACCTGCCAGTTGGTTGACTGCAAGTACCCAGTGAATGTTTGGGGTTTAATGACATATTCTGTTTTAAGAATTTCTCAGTTGAACAATTCAAAGTTGCTTGTGTGTGCTCTCTTTATTTCTATTTATTTGTTGAAGCTGGAGCACTTTCTAGTTCCTTCTTACCTTAAAGTTTTGATGACAAAGGAACAATAATAATGTCTCCATTGTTCTTACAGTGCAACATGAGGCCTTCAGTAGTGACGTTCATTTTCTCTTTTTCTGTGCAATACAGAAAGTAGGGGAGGAAGGAAAAGAATTGAATTGCATCTGAGTATGCTTATTGATTTTAAGAAAAAAGTATTAACAACCCATTGGGTTGAGGAAAGTATTTCATCCGGAGAGATGCGGAAAATATTTGCTGAGGATATATGTTATAGGTGAACCTTTCCTTTGAATCGCTCTTTGAAAAATAATAGGAAATGAGATCACATGGGAAGTAGAATTAAATTCCTCTTAAGCAACTGCTTCTTGTTCATTTTGATGTTCCTCACTTGTCTGTTGATTTCAGTACTTCCGTCATTCGCTGCTTAATTTCACCAGTAGATTGCTCCTATAAATCCTCTACAGATGACACTGAATGGATCTGCAATCATAGTCTCCTATGCTTAATTGCAACTGAAAACAAAATGTAATACATCCTGACAGGAGCACTGGAGGAGCATGTGTGTGTCAAAATGTCAAGATAGCCACTGGGATGGTGTGATCAAATCCCCACCCCTTTTTATATGCACTGTGCATGTGACGTGTGTGAAAAGCTACAGGGCTTCAATCACACAATCATGGCCATCATCTTGACCTTTTTTGACCATCTTTACAGACATCCCTGCATTGTGATTTCCAGTTGCTCCTGTATATTCAAAGCTGGCAGCATGCATGGATCCAAATTTAGAATGGGTGGTAAAGCTACACCAAGACCCACATTCAACACTTGCAATATGTAAGCTTGATTTGCTCAGATTTCCTCATCTGAAATCTGTTTGGGTGGCTATTAGAAATCTAGTTCCCCATGACCATCATTTCATTATGACTGAGTGCATGGGGACAGCGGGGGGAGGGGGGGATATTTTGAGGGATGAGTTCCCTTTTCTATATTGGTTTTTATATTCTTGTAATTGTTGTCCATATGACTGTTTACCTCCCTGAAAACTTAGTACTTCAATGTTACTGGCTGGCTGGCACACCTCACTGAGGGAGTCTGCTTTTGCTTTATGAAATATAACCAACTACTGGGGTTTGTAATCCCTGGCTTATAGCTTTGTGGTTATGTGTGAACCCAAACAATTGTGGGTTATTCAGGAAGTAATACTACTTATATCAATCCTGAGATATTGTAAACAACATTATCTTCCCATGTACTTGCAGGACAGCAGAATCTAGAACCATAGTATATATACACCCACATCCTACTTTTGCCTCTGCAAAACATATTTGTAACGGATTTAAACTTTTACAGAAATAATCCATTTTTGAACTGGTTATAAGCATCCCCATTTTCTTCTCAGATATTGGGAGCTCTGCTTTCTCTTTCTTGCAAGCATGGCACTGTTTATTGAAAAAGGAAAAAAGAGCCAGACCGTCAGCCATTTGATTTGCCTTAAGTGACTCTTTCCCTTCATTTCTTTAATTGCTCATAATGGCAACAAAATGGATATCAGACGGTGCCCTGTGCGTGCGTACGTGGTTTGTTCGCTTGTTTGTGTAGGCCTAGCAAGTACTTCAGCTCTTAACACACACACACGCATACACGAGGGGGAAAAAAATGGGAGCGAGGGTAAAACAGTCATTGTGGAGAAACGGCTTAATGCTAACAGCTCCAGAGCGCCGGCTGAGCTCCGCGTTCCCGTTCCCCAGTTCTCAGCTATTTGTTTAAAGTGAAAACAATGCGTCTGAAAGAAATCCCTCCCTTTCGCGCTGCTGATAGGCTCTGCCAGAATAGCAACAGGCCGGGTCACCGAAAAGGGCAAAGCCTGCGGTAACAGAAAGAAAAGTTGCTCGCGGATCTCTTAGGAACTTTCAGATTTCATCCCGCTGCCATGAGCAGGGCGACGGGACGCAACGCCCGTCGGGAGCGCCAGGGTAAGGCGGCCCTCCTGTAAAGGCATTCAGCCTCGGAGCGCCCCTGGGCTTTCTCAGGCTCCAGCCATGTCACCTGGGCAGAACAAGGAGGACCTCAGCCCGAAGAACCAGAGCGAGAGGGAAGAGGGTGCCCCGTGCAGGAACCTCCCCGAGCCTCCGGCTCAAGCAGGTAAAGCAGCAGAGTCCGAGGCGCCGGTATACCTGCAGACCCAGAGGGGCAGATACGCGTGCCTGTGACTTTCCAGGAATAGAAAAACACAAGGGGCAAAATACATATTAACAAACAAAATAGCTCGGAAACTTTGCAATCGTTTTGTCACCCAGGTTTCTCGTTCCTGGTTTTCTTTAGGGACGTATTGGAAGTCACGGTGTCAATATGCACATGTAGCCCTTTGGTGTTTCACCATTCTGTCAAGAAGCCAGAAGAGGCAAACGGGAAGAATTCTGCCTATTCTGTTTTAGCCTGGCAACATTCTGTGTGGTGGGCAAAGCTGATAGGTGTGTGTGTGTGGGGGGGGGATGTTCTGGGTGTCTTTGGGTCAGTCTTGACTCCTGGTGACTGCCTGGAAAGTCCCTGCAGTTTTCTTGGTGAGGTTTTGCAGAAGTGGTTTGCCATTTCTTCCTTCCCAGGGCTGAGGGAGAGAGACTGACCCAAGGTCGCCCAGCTGGCTTGGTGCCTTAGGCCGGACTAGAACTCACGGTCTCCTGGTTTCTAGCCTGATGCCTTAACCACAACACCAAACTGGCTCTCATTAAAGCGATAGTAGCTACGTTTTAATACCATTTCACCTGGTCCAAGTGAGTCTCCATCTGCTATACCACTTTGATCTCATCTTGAATGGCCTTTGCAACATTTTGACTGTAAGGTGTGGACTGTTTATCTTGCAGTTATTTTATTTCCTGGTTTCATTGGACGGTCAAGGCACCTGAACTATCAGAAGATATATTATAGCCTAGAATGGCTGTTATGCTCTTTGCAATACACCATGGAAGCAACTTCGGCCACTCTTGAAGCTTCTATTCCTCATCCGAATATGGTTGTCTTTCCAAGTGTGTGTTGGTGATTTTGGCTCTGATTTCTGAACACAGCAAGACTGGTATTATCTATGTTTTTAAAAACCCTTAAGACCACAATGTCATTGTTGTTTCATTTTGTTTATCCCAGATGTGCATGCCTACTTGGTCTTTTGCAGATTTCCAAAAGTAACACAAAAAAGCTACATGGGGTGGTATATTCATTCACAATGTGCTGATCCTGAGGATTTAACTTCCATGTGACAGCTGAGATACTTGGAATGGCTTTGTGCAGATGACTGTTTTCAATACATATACAAATCCTTTTATGAAGTGCTTCTATTCTAGCCAGTGAATTCATAAAATACCGTCTCTTAACAGTCTGTAGCAAGGAATGTGGGAGGATGGAAGAGAACTTGTGTTAGTGCGATAAGGACTAAAGGGTATGATTGATTAACCTTGAGCAATTGCTAGATTAGCTAATTAGTTAAAGAACATGGCACGCTACTCCCGGCCTAAAATTAAGTTCTGCCCAATGTCTCATGGAGCACTTTCAGCATAGAGTTGCAAAGGAGTCAAGAATGACAGTTTCAAGGACGAGGTTCAATTTTTAGCAGAAATTAAGAAAAAATATTAGCAGGACACACAGTCAGACTGAAACTGGAGGCTTCCAAAGACTAAACCACAGTCAGCTATGCAGTTCCTCCTGTGATTTTGAACTAACCACCATTTGGTTCAGAAGCAAGATGTGTCCTGATAACCTCAATAGGTCCAATCAGTCCAGACAAATGGGGCAGTCTCCGCTAAAAAATCCAGTTGATTTGTTTCATTCAAAACACATTGTGAAAATATGTGCTCCTATGGTTAGGTATTCAAAATTGTCTTTCAGAACTTTAGTCAGGAAATACAACTGTGATTTATGCTACACTTCGATGATCATTGCAACTGATTTTGTCAGATCTTTGAAAGCCAGGCACAGTGAATTTACAACAATTTAACAACAAACAATTTACAACAAACCAAGGTGATCATCCTTTGATTGTTCAGTTTGCTGCTAAAGAAACACAGGTTTTAGCAGATGCAGCTGGCCTTGTTAGTCCATTTGCAGATGGTGTAGATTTAAACTGTGGTTGCCTGCAAAGGTGGGCTATGGCAGAAAGCTATGGTTTTCAATTAAAGAACATGGACAGAATCAGCTTGCTCCCTTAAGTAAGCAAAGGACTTAGAATTCCATAGAAAATGGCACAGGGGATTAACAGGGGAAGCAGGTCATTAGCCAAAAGAAAAAGAAATCCACCTTTCTGTGTTAGTGGGACCTGGGCCATCTCCAGATTTCAGGGATCCCTAGCTGAAAAGGTCTCATGTCTCCATTGCCTGCATCTCTTAACGTGTGCTGCAGCTCCTGACTTCCCTCCTCACCGCCATTACTGAACCATCTCAGTCCTTGGCTCTTCTCCATAACAGTATTCTGGTAGTGGGAGGGAAGGGAGGTATACATTGAATTGGTTGGGTTTGTTCCTGGCTAATGGTCTTCTTTACCAGCATTTCTCAACCTTGGCAACTTTAAGCTGTGTGGACTTCAACTCCCAGAATTCCCCAGCCAGCATGTTGTTGCTAAGGTTAGCAATAACATGCTGTTATTAGACAAATGGAAGGTATCCTTTGCTTTCATTTAAAGACACACCACACTGTCATTCAATGGATACTGACCCTTTTGAGTTTGAGGGGCCCAGCATCTACCCAAGACTGATATTCTCAGATGTTAGGCTTGGATGAAGGTCAAAATTCCTTCTGTTGGTAATGGTCTGAATGTGGTTTAGATTTAGATTATTCAGTACCTTATAAGCAGTTACATGCAAGTAAAATAACTAGGTCTCCAGGAAAAAAAAATTGAGAATGTAGTACAGTGGTACCTCTACTTACGAACGCCCCTACTTACGAATTTTTCGAGATATGACCAGCTCCAGCCCCAAAAATTTACCTCTACTTACGAACTCGCTTCTACTTACGAACCGGATCCGCGGCCATTTTCCCTGCTGCCACGCGGTTGCGGCTTCCTGTGGGCGAGATTGCGGTAACGAGACGTTCGGTGAGGCTTGTGGTGTGTTTTGTGGCGTTTGGAAGGTTTTTGTGGCATTTGGAAGGTTTTTGAGGTTTAAAAATAAAATGCATATGTTTCAGAACTGTTTAGCCGTATTTACATTGAACCTTATGGGGGAAATTTACCTCGGGGTGCAACCAAATTCGGAGGGCGGATTAGCCATATTTACATTGAACCTTATGGGCAAATTTGCCTCGTGGTGCGACCAAATTCGGAGGGCGGAACGGATTAACCGGATTTACATTGAACCTTATGGGAAACTTTACCTCGACTTGAGACCAACTCGAGTTGCAACCAGAGTCACGGAACGGATTAAGTTCGTAGCTAGAGGCACCACTGTAAATGCAATGGTGCTCTGATAGTGGCTTGTTTCATAAATCTGCAATATAAACTGGTTAGATTTTGGGTTATTTCAAAGGCTCCTCATCCCCAGTGACCATATATGACTGCAGAAAGAAGCGTTGTAGGCATTAATTTTGCAAGTACTTGCATTTGAAATATATGTATGCATACACAAAGGTGGGTTGTTGTATGTAAAATCCCTTTATCTTTTTAATTTACTGCATCTACCATAAGGAACAACATTACCTGTTAATTATAATTTATATTAGGAATGAATGCATAGGAAGGGATTTTAAGTGTAATTAGATCAGATTTTTTAAGACTTTTCATTAATGTCCTGTATTTTGTTTAAAAGAATGTTAGAGTTTGTAAGTCTATTCCAAAACATGTGTTCCCTACAACAGTCCTGTGAAATGAGGGAAGCTGAGAGAAGAGGAATGACTTACATACATACATACATACATACATGCATACATATATTGTTTTAAAACTTCTGAAGAAAGTTTTCATGGACAAATATTGGGTATCTGACTCTTATATTGATTGCTATCCTAAATACATTTAAAATGAATGTTATTTATGAGTAGATATGGATTGTGTTATAAATGTCATTTCTTCCCAGTACTTTTTTTTTTTTTTTGCTGCTCTTCCTCCTCATTCGCTTTGTTCTGTTTCTGTTATCGTCCTTTTGGACAATTAGTTCTAATCTATGAGTCCAAATCGAGCCTACCTATAGATCTGATAAACCTATCTATACTGCCCGACTGAGACTGCAGATGTAAGAGTAAGATGGACTTGAGGAGACATTGTCAGGTACATGACAGATCACAGTATGTTGTTGATATTGGGGCTCTACTCAGGTTAGCAAGTTAGAAGTTAAACTGTTCATTTCCTTTCTTCCTCTGAAAGCCTGTTGGGTAACTCAGGGTGAACAGGGGTAGGTGGGATGGAAAGAGAAAGAATTAGTTGCCAGAGTCTATTGATTTCTGTCTCTTCATTCAAATGATGGAATGGCAATGGGGCTTAGGTGGAACAGAGTCATTCTAGCCTCACGAGGAGGAGAAACAAGATGTTATCTTAGGAGCATGTTGAGTTCATTGGCAATAACACAGCTGGGTTATTTAAGGCTCTGAACTTCTCTATAGCCCCCTCTTCCTTCAAATGGCCATATGCATTTCTTCACTTTTAAGTACACAATTAATGCTTCTCCTCAGTGTCATTGCCTGTGTGCTGTAGTGGTGAAGGTGTTGGACCGGCACTAAAAAGATCCAGATTCAAGTCTACTGTTCGCCATGGAAGATCATTGGGTGACATTGGGCTTGTCTCTCTTAGCCCAACCTACCTCACAGGGTTGATGTGGGGCAAAATTGAAAGAGAGTGTCCTGTGTACGCTGCTTTTCACTCCTGAAGGGAGAGATACCAGTCAAACAACTAAAGTGCCTTTATAGTTCTTACATTATATTGTATGAATATGGGTAAGAATGATATTCTTACCCATATAAGAATATATGGGTAAAAGAACCAAACAAAGATAATTTGCCAGCTCTGATTTTTTAAATGAGCATGCTTAATTCTACATTTGAAACTTCCTTAAACCAAGACACCATTGTGACTATAGGTATGTACATCCATCCACCAGCATATTTCCTTTTGAGGTAAGAATGTTACGTAAAACAGAAAAAGAAGTAAGTAGAGAGAAAGAGAAATTAAAGCCAAAAGAAAATCGAACTAAATGTAGTTTACTCTGCTACTATTTGCTATATATCTTCATACTTATCTATCTTTGCAAACTCTTGGAGGGGGTTGACTCTTCAGCATCTCATGACTTACTGACCAAGAGAGGGCAGTAGCATGTTGACAGTCAGGGAAGGGTGTACTGTTTGCCCCCTTTTTGCTTATCATTCTGCCCAAGAGACTGTGAATCTGAGGTCACTTGCTTGCCTTTTTCTTTGCAGGCCTCCATGTATGGAGCACATGTTCTCAGACTCTCCTCCTGGTAGGAAGTAGCTTGCTAGGTGCGAGGCTTTGCCTCTCTTCCTGTACATAAACCACCTTTCTGTTACAGTTATAGCCATTGTCTCACTAAATCATTGCTCAGGTAATATTCCCTTATTTATTTGTTTGTTCGTTTATTAATTAAATTTATATGCCACCCATCTCCCCTAGAGGGCAACTCTGGGCAGCTCACAATTAAAATCCAAAACAGTAAAAAACAATAAAAATATAAATATCCATATAAAAATAACTAACAACAATCCTATATAAAAATACTGTATACACTTCAAGATGATGAGGGGGAGCAGTATCAATCATCCCACCAGCCAATTCCAACAATGCAAGCCCTCATCAGGCCCCCAGGTCATCTGGCATAGCCATGATTTCACACTGTTTTGGAAGGCCAGGAGAGTGGGGGCAGCCTGGACCTCAGGTGGCAAGCTGTTCCACAGGGTAGGGGCGATGCCAGAAAAGACCCTCTTCCTAGATCCTGCCAGCTGAAATTCCTTGACTGGTGGGGTCCACAACATGTCCCTTCTGCCAGACCAAGTGGGGCAGGCAGATATAACGGGGTGAGACGGCTCCTCAGATAACCTAGTCCTGTGCTGTGTAGGGCTTTAAAGGTGATAACCAACACCTTGAATTGGACCCAGAAGCAAACCAACAACCAATGCAGCTCGCGTAACAGAGGCGTTATATGTGCCCTCCTAGGGGCATTCAAAACTGTCCGCGCTGCTGCATTTTGTGCCAGCTGTAGCTTCTGGATACTCTTCAAGGGTAGCTGCACGTAGAGCACTCTTAGGAATGCCTGCGTGGACCTGCAGAATGTTTCAAACTCAAACAGGGTTATGGGCTCCAGCGACTGAAATCAAGGTGCAAAGAGGTTCAAGAAAGGGTGAGTCCTGTGAACAGCTGAAGGAAATATTAAAAATAAAAGCAGACAACTGTCAAAAACAGATTCAGAAAAGTTTTGGCTTGTACAGAAGCTGGAAGGTCCAGAATTCTCCTTCTAATAATTCAGGCTGAAAATGCTCTTGAAATTACAAGGAATCACCTTTGTGCTGGAGAAGGAGAGACCAGCAGGGCAGGAACAGTATAAACAGTATAGATCCCAATGGAGCCGTTGGGATAATTCTATTGCTGTGCATTTAAGGAGTTTAGTTTTAGATCATGTCCAGGAAAACCTTTTCAGACTTCATTCTCTAAAGTTCATATTTTAAGAAAGCTATGCAATAAGTGTGTGGGGGGGGGCAGTGGTCTAAATGTACGTACAAATCTAAGATATTGCAAGTTCGCATGGGCAGCTAAACGTGCCTGTACAAGAACAAATGCAAGTGCCTTCATTTTAAATTTATTGCCTAGATGTTAGTAAACTTTGGAACATGCAATACAAATGAAAGAAGCAGGGATTAATTTTGTGATAAATCGCTTACACGACTTTATGTAAGTCTAAGAGAGAAGATGCTGTTTTTGGTCAAGAATCTGCTTGTAAGGTAGGGAGAAAAGAAAGGAGATGGTTCAGATCCTTTACAACTCAGTTGTCCTAGGAAAGGGTGACAGTTAATGTAATGTTAATTTGTATGCTGCTTAGAGTCATTGTTGAGTTTGGCAGAAATTTACATTATAAATAAATAATTTTGTTTGTGGCTGGTGTGGGTCTTCCAGGCTGTGTGGCCGTGTTCTTGAAGTTTTGTTTCCTAACCTTTCGCCAGCACCTGTGACTGGCATCTTCAGAGTGCAGGAGCACAGAACCCCTCACCGCTGCAGGAGTATACCGCATACCATGCAGTTGCGGGCAAGTATACATCGGGACCACAAAACGCAGCATCCATACCAGGATAAAAGAACACGAAAGACACTGCAGACTACAGCAACCAGAAAAATCTGCAGTAGCTGAACATGCTCTCAAGCACACTGGACACAAAATCCTATTTGAAAACACAGAGATACTGGACAGCACCAACAGCCACTATACCAGGCTATACCGGGAAGCCATTGAGATTCACAAACACCGGCACAGTTTCAATAAAAAAGAGGAGAGTCTAAAAATCAACAAAACCTGGCTATCAATCCTGAAAAATACAGCCTGCAAAAGGTCAACGAACTCAGCTCAGCCACCAGGACATGTGAACAGTTCACACAATGAACTTGCTAATCACCCCCAGCAGCCCCTCGTTAACAATTCAATAGAAGAAAAAACCCTGCCTAATCCCCAGGAAGATACACACAGATGGTGACACCAAAACAAGCAGCCACTCAGTAACCCAACCCCCCCCACACACCCCCAATCCCCCCTCCCCCCCTCAGATCTCTGTAAATACCCACAGAAGGGTCACATCACCCTGGGCACAGAGAGAACTGCTCCTGTCTGTGCTCCTGCACTCTGAAGATGCCGGTCTCAGGTGCTGGCGAAATGTTAGGAAACAAAACTTCAAGAACACAGCCACACAGCCCGGAAGACCCACGCCAGCCATCGTATGCCGGCCGTGAAAGCCTTCGACAATACATCAATTTTGTTTGTACTTTATTAATTCCTAAGTGCTTAATTCTGTACTACCTGATGTCTTAAGAATCCATCATTCTCAGTGGGGGAGTAGGGAGTAGGGTCTGCTGGAGTGGGCAGCTATAATACACTTAAATAAATAAATAAATAAATAAATAAATAGCTTAATGTGTGGATTTTAATGACATAGCATATACAGGAAACTGGAACCATACCAGATCACATTCATCCCCTCCACTTTCTTCTCCCATGCCTTTCAAAATCTTTGTCTTCAAATTTGCTTGTTGGCCAAACTCCCACTCCTAAACGTGAGAACCTCTTGTAGGATAATGTACTGTATGCCCTAATCCAGATGCTGTAATTGATTCTTTTTTTTTCTTCTACTTTGAAATACAGATTTAGTTTGTTGTTCTTGATTCACCTTGATAACTATTGACTGAGATATTTATTGTCAGTTGTCCATCATGTTAATTTTTTATTTATCTGACTCTGCAAAAAAAAAAAAAAATCTCTGGTGAACTTTATAAAACTTTTCTCCATTAGTTATTTACAGTGTCATTAGACCAAGTAGGCAACTGCTTGTTTATTCCGTTTCCATATTGCTGGCCTTTCTCATCCCCAGACTATGATTCATCTAGCCAAATCATATGCTTTCCCATCCTGTGATGAAATAGCTGGCAGTAGCAAACAGAGAGGTGAGTAAAGGAAGTCCGGACAATACTTTACTACACCAGCAACTTTTTCTAATGCCATAGAACTTTTTAGAACTTCTAATAGAACTTCTAGAAGTTGCTGGTATAGCCATAGAAAGTTGCTATACCAGCAACTTTTTCTAATGCCATAGTTCCACTAAGGACCATTTATGAAAAAGACTTATGCACTGATGTGGGCAGTTTTGGGTGTCCCAGGATATGCTTATCTAACACCACCAAGAGTTGCACTAGCTTCCAGTGGGCTTCTGAATGCAATTAAACATGTCATCGTCACCTATACAGCCCTACATGGCACAGGGTTAGGTTATTTGCAGGACTACCTGTCTCAGATTGTCTCTGCTCATCCTGTCAGAATTGGCAGGGTTGGCATGTTCCAGGTCTCTTTTATTAGGCAGTGTCATCTTGTGGGACCTAGGAATCATAGCTTCTGTGCTGCAGCATCACCTTCCCCCGCCCCCGAGGATCCAGATGGCCCTGACCCTGTTGGTCTTTCATAAGGTGTTAAAGGTGTTCCCTCAGGCATTTGAGCTGGGAGGTTAAGCAAGCCCTGTTGACTGGTTTATCTAGTTCTTGTTTTTCATTGACTGGAAAGTGGAATGATTTTTAGTCCTTGGGCATGTATTCTATTATTGCTTTGGGTGTTATTTTTGTAAACTGTGTTATTTTTTGGTTTTAATCCTGCGTTTACCACCTAGAGTCACTATGGTAAGATGGGCAACTATATAACTTATTTAAATTAATAAATACACCAATCTCAAATGGTAAGTAGTTCAAATGATAGCTAATAAAATATAGAATTCTAATAGCAAGTAGTATAAGAAATAAAAGTGTTATTTGTTTTTACTGTAATAGATGTATACTTAAAAAACAGTTGGCAGAATTAAGGTCAATACAATATACTTTGTTATTACTCTTTCTGTTTGTGTTGATGAATTGACTGTTACAGTTATTTATTATTAACAAAATTAAACTAAGTGAAATATAGTAAGAGATGATTAAATGAAAGGAAACCTGAAGGAATTAAACAATAGAATAGACTTGGGAACCAAAAATAATGAAGAGGTCAACATGTAACATCTAAGAAAGAATGTTTAGCAAAGAGTATGGGCTCTATGTTGAGTAATTACCTACTTAAAAATAAATTGCAATGATGCATGAAAAAGTAGCCAGCTCTTCTCCTGTTAACTGTTTTTAGCCATTATTCTTGTATTCTAGCATCTCCATCTCTTCCTTCTCCTACATGATGAACATGGTGACGTGTGGCTGTTCCTGAGCACATTGTTTAATAGCAATGCTATTAATGGAACATGCAATTTAGTCCCTAGAAAGATCAGCTCAAAGTGGATATTAAAATATGTCTTGAACATGTCCAACTAGCACAGTTAAATAACTTTTTAATTCTTTTCCTCAGAGTTTCTCCTTCAAAATCAGAAATTAAATTAATTTCTAAATATTCAAAGTAGTGTGGACTACCAGCAAGAGTAGGAAAAAGCTTTATAATAAACAGTATGTAATTCAAGCCATATGGTTAAGCAGGTGCATGAGACTTACAAGACAGTCTGGTTCAGCAAAATTATTGTATATGTATTTTTTTTAATTTGCAAGATTTGGTACATTCTTAGTTTAGATGGAATATGGAAAATAATCTGCAACCTCTTATTTGAATAGTTTTTATACCAATGTGTCTGTACATCTCTCCTGTGATGTCTTTTCTGGGATGTGTTCTAATTTCCTTGTTTAAAAAATTTTTTTTTATTTATTTCCACGCAATCCAGTGCAGATAAATAGTATCAGAGTATTATTTGAACAGTTTCAGATTGCATAAATTAGAACCACATATAAATTCATGTTGTAGAGTAGCAGTTCTAGCATAATTATCCTAGGTCCTTTCCTATATTTTAAATCTAAAGGTGGAAAAAGCTTGTGGAAAATTCTTTAAAAATAAGAAAAGGAAAAGAAAAGAATCACTTCTATAATAAAATAGGTACCTTGGTATTAGCTCTATATCTCAGGTTTCCAATTGTGCATTATTCTGAGTGACCCATGTTTTGGCAAAAAAATTAACAGTGGGACATAAAAAGTGTTTTGCTGTGAATACTGTCTCTAGATACACCATTTCAACCTGTGACCAACACATTCCACCATGGAATCTCTATTTATGACCCACAATACTGGGTGGGGCTCCACTCATCAGCAGTCCCAAGTTCCATTCTGGATCCAGGATGCTCTGCCACAGCTTCACCGTGACTAACTGCTTACTTAGCTTAATTCTTAATTCAGCATGGTGGTTTTTGAAATAATAATAAAAATGGTTAATCTGTTTAAGACACTTTTTATAGAATTCTCCATTTTAACTGCTTGCGCATCTTGGACGAGTATGGGTTCTAAGATATGTTTACTGATGCTAGAAAACTAAGTTGATTTTTCTCATATCCTTTAATTCCAGGTTGTGGGATGTTCACTCTCCTGTCATCCATCATTGCTGCCATCAGTGGATTTTTGATGGGTTATGAGCTTGCAGTTATCTCTGGAGCTCTTCTTCAGTTAACTAGCATCCTGACGCTTTCATGCCGACAACAAGAGATAATTGTAAGCGCACTTCTTGTTGGTGCCTTGTTCGCTTCATTAACTGGTGGGATCCTGATAGACAAATATGGGAGGCGACTTACCATTATGCTGTCATCTGGTTTATTAGTTGTGGGCAGTCTGATTCTGATAATTTTCGCCTCATACGGACTACTTATAACAGGACGGATTGTGATTGGGATTTCTATCTCGCTTTCTTCAACTGCAACATGTGTGTATATTGCCGAGATTGCCCCACAGCACAGAAGAGGCTTGCTTGTGTCTTTAAATGAGCTCATGATTGTAATGGGCATTCTCTTTGCCTACATTTCTAATTATGCCTTTGCTAACGTTTCCCATGGGTGGAAGTACATGTTCGGCCTTGTTATTCCACTGGGGATTTTACAAACAATTGCTTTATATTTTCTTCTGCCCAGTCCTCGGTTTCTGGTTATGAAAGGTTTTGATGAAGCTGCTAATAAAGTACTTGGAAAGCTCAGGACATCTTTGGACACTACTGAAGAACTCACTATGATCAAATCTTCCTTGAAAGATGAACACCAATATCATTTTCTGGATTTGTTCCATTCGAAAGACAACATGAGAACACGGATGCTGATAGGGATTGTTCTAGTTTTTTTTGTACAAACAACTGGACAGCCCAACATCTTGTTTTACGCATCCACCGTTTTGAAATCAGTTGGATTTCAGAGCAACGCGGCGGCTAGTTTGGCCTCAACTGGGGTTGGAGCAGTTAAAGTGATCAGTACCATTCCAGCCATTCTTTTTGTGGACCAAGTAGGAAGCAAGACATTTCTGTGTATTGGCTCATCCCTCATGTCGGTGTCCTTGGTCACTTTAGGATTAGTGATGCATAATATACATGTGAATGTCACCACTGTCTGTAAAAATCAGTCTTTGGAAGAGTTCCTATTTCAGGGAGTGGGAACAGTGACCTTCACTAATGAAACTTTTAAGGAACGTTTTGCTGGCATGACTTTCTCTGTTAAAAGTTCATGGTGGAAGGATGAAATTGCGGACATAAGGAATCAGAACAGAACAACATTGGCAGGAGACAAAATGCAAGCAGAATCCCAGGTAGCAGTTGAACCCGCAGAAGTGCAAACCTCTCTGAAATGGCTCTCTTTGGCTAGCTTGCTTGTTTATGTTGCAGCTTTCTCCATAGGACTTGGACCAAGTAAGTATTACATGTATTGCTTTGTATATTTTTCTCTTGTATCTTTGTATCAATGTAAGCTGCATGGACTGGTGTCAATGAACATGCAAGCTCTACAACAAAAATTGAATAAGCAAAAGTTTTGCTCATATGCCCAGGACAGTATAATGTGTTAAATCTCCTAGGAAGTAAATCTGTTTGCAAGCAGTTGGATTCCCCAGATCAGGGTTTTCCAACCTTGACCGTTGGGAAATTCTGGGAGATGAAATCACACATCTTAAAGTTTCCAAGGTTGGGAAACACTGTCCCAGATGAAAGATAAATGTAATTGCTGACTGTGTCGCTTCTTGTTTGGCCCTCAGAAGCTGCTTCTGCTACAATATCTGACCTCTTAGTAAACAGTACTTCTAGGCTGGAGGGTTTTTATATTTTAAGAATATGTTGTGGGTGGTTACCATAGATCAGTTCAGAAAATGGTTGCCATTGTGAGCATGGCCAGTCACAAAACATCCATTTATTTGAAGACAGACTGGTGATGTCATATCCCATTATTTCCTCTAGGTCCTGGAGGATGTGCTTGACCTCCTCAGTTTACCATTGCTTTTTCTCAGGATAAGTGGATAAGCTTCTAATCAAACATTGGGCTGCACCCATTTACCTTTGTTTGGCCTAGGGATGGCCTACGTTGTGCCAAAGGCCTTTCTGAAATAAACACAATAAAGTAAATAAATAGATGCTTTGCTTTATAGCTTTATTATATTTTTAATTAAAAGAATCTTAACCTAAATAAATAGAATTAGGCAGGGCAGGGAACCTGGCTGAGAGCAAGGAAGATTTCCTCAGGAACATTAATACTCCAGGGCACGTTGCCTTCCCCTAATCAAACCAACACCTCCTGCCTTTGCATTATTGTGGACACCAGGTGAAATGATACAGGTGTCTGGGGCACACATCATATTAAAGCCATAATGTGATCTATTTGCAGATCACATGACACTAAGCCATTGTGGTTTGTAAGTTATGGTTTATGATGTAGAATTATGTGTGAAGCCAGCTAGACTTTTAAATAGACATTGATTGGTTTGTAATGTAAAGCTCTCTTTGCATTGTAAAAACCACATTAAACAAGTGGGCAACTAGTCAGTTTTGTTCTAATTTGTGCTACACAGAAAGTGGTAAAAGATTATAGTAACAACTTGTAAAAGAAAATTGGAAGTTATTTCTTTATAATTTTTTTCTTTTTTCTTTCTTTTTTGCAGTTTTAGCTTGTTCTTTCCTTATGTCTTTCCTTTTTCCTCATTCTAATTATTAGTTCTTGTAGTTTTATCTTTCATATATATATAATAAAAGGAATGGGAGGTTTTTATCTATTTATATTAATTAAATGTGATTAAATTCAATCCAGCAATTGCTTCTTGCTTTCTATTTTAGGCTAGGTTACTCTAAATTATTATCAGCATAATAAATGCATGCATCAGTACTTTTAAAAATGAAGAATTTCATTTGTTAGCATAGCTTTGGCCACTGCCCTTCATGTCTCCTAAAATCCAAGAAACCCTTTTCTTCATTATCTTTTGATTCTTTTGTAATATTTCAGAGCGTCAAGTGGGAATGAAAACTTAAAGTATCTGTAGTCCTAGTCCCAGATTTTTGTTTCATACACTTTATTTGGATTTGATTCACTCAAACTCATTACCAGTGTTTCATTTGGTACTCAACATCTCGGCATAGATTAGAATCTGCACAACGACTTTGAAAAAGTGAGAATCCATCCTCTTAATAGTCTTTATGGCCAATTTTTAGGTTACCTAAAGAGACTTATTCTCTTCCAACCCCACCCACAGAATTCTGCATTCTAGATAGAAATTCACCACCTGGCATACTGATACTCTGCTGGAAAACTGGGTGTCATTGAAACTTCTGACTGATGTATCATAAAGGCACTAGATCTGTGACCAAAAAAAAAAAAAAAAAGCACTTCTCAGTACTTGACCAAAAAAGGAAAAAAAAAATAATAATCAAGGAGTCTGGTGGCATCTTTTCCATCAGATGCATAAAAACTTATGCCTTTTTAAATAAAATTATTTAGTCAGAAAAGATGCTACCAGACCCCTCCTGATTTTTTCCCACCGTAGACTAACATGACTCTTTTCTATAATCAGTATTTGACAGTGGCTCAACAGTTGTATATTAGTTCTTGCACAGAATCCTTTCAAGAACTGTCTGTTTCTTTCTTCAGGGCCGTTAGCAAATCAGATGTGATGAATAGTGTGGTAGCTTGAATATCCATGATAGATTAGAGTAAGCCCTTCCTTTCATGAACTAATAAGGGGAAGAGATGTTTGTTAGATCCCAGAGAATAATAATAACAACAGCAATAACGTCTGCCTGTCCCAGGTCCTTGGAAAGGACTTGACAGGGGATAAAAATGCCAAATCCAGTTTAAATATCTGGCTGACTATGCGACCACCACCACCACCACCAAGAATAATAATTTTTTAAACTTGTATGCTTCCTGGCTCCCAATCACTATGGGCAGCTCACAACAATCAAAGAAATTACAATAAAATCAGTAAAAGATAAAAGATGGCAGGTGAGATGAAGTGAGGGTCTCACTCTCCGTCACCAAAGGCCTGGGTGAAAATTCTTCTTGTCCCTTTCAGCTCCACAGTTCTGTGATTCTAGATAGTAATGTCTTATTTATCTGAAAGGAAGATGACTCTGAATTGAAATTTCCTCCACTTTCCACCTCAGAAAAGGAAAATTAGATGATGATGATGATGATGATGATGATGATGATTTATTTGATTTGTATAGCCACCCATCTCATCTAAGTGACTCTGGGTGGCTCACAACAGGTAAAAAACAATGGAAACTGAGGGTGTTTTTTTAAGTACTTTATTTAGATTGCAGCTAAGCAACCAAACATTACAATGGCAAGGCTTAAGGTCCAAAATAAAATTAATAAATGGGTGTCCCAGATACATGTTTAGGAAAGAACATAAATCATTGTCCCTGATCAGCAAATATACCTAATTCAGTTAAGTCAATGGAGATGATAAGTCAGAAGGCTTTCATTTGGTCTCTGTGCCTACTTTGGAAGTAGTCCTTCAAGGTCATAGAGGGACACCTTTTGTATAGGTCAGCTTAGAATGTAGTTAGTTTCAAGGTACGAAAGGAGAAAGGTTGCTATTTAAGACCTGGAACAAAAAATCTGTTGTTTACTAAACCAGAGAGTATAAGCTGCTTTATTTTCATGTTCTGGTCACAGTATCCAAGCATTTCATGCTTGGGAGGCATGCTGGGTTTTTAAAAAATGTAACTGGATCTTTTATGTAATCTTTTTTTAAAAAAAAATAGTGCCTCCTTTTAAATTAAACGTTCCAGTCCTATTATCTCTGGGCCTTTTCATTCTGCTGCTTCTAGAATGCCTGGTATAGTTGACAATCCAGAACTTAATGGAACTATGAAGTATAAGATCAGGCTAGAAGAGTGTGAAATTTGACTAGCTGACTGATTTTATTTTTTTATTTCAGTGTCATGGCTGGTGTTAAGTGAAATATTTCCTGGAGGGATCAGAGGAAGAGCAATTGCTTTCACATCAAGCATGAACTGGGGGGTTAATCTCCTAATCTCATCAACGTTTTTGACTATAACAAGTAAGACTGCTGTGACTGTGGAATGAGCATAATCAGCCTTTTTGTCAGCTCAGTATAATCCTTTGAAAAGGCAGAAATATGATAAATGGTTGCAAATTTGAGCAGAATTTCACGAATCTGAGAAGGTCCTAGAATTGTGGGTACTTCATCGCTGGAGGATTTCTGTCCTGGGCAGGGAGTTGGACTAGAGGGTTTTTGTAGGCACAATGATATTTTCAGTACTGTCTGACAAAACCACCCTTAGAATGAAAGTAAAAAAGGGAAAATAGTTTTTAGGATGGAAAATCCTTACAATTTCTTATGCCCAGGATAACTTTCAGCATTATTGGCAATGTGTTTTCAAAGCAAAAAGAATGGGCTTTCACCGAACCTTAATCATTGGGATATTGTATAGATAGCCCAGTGCTGTTTTGCACACAGCTGTATGCAAGGATGGCAGTTGTTGATGGGTGACTTAGGGCTTGTCTACCAACTGGGAAGCTTCCATCACCTTAACAGAGCGGCTCAGCATTTTGGCAATGTGTCCTAGACTCTTTTTACAATCAGAGTACCCAGTAAATGTTGTTTGTGATCACTAGACGCACAACCAGGGTTCAGAAAAGCCATCAACACCTGGCTTTTTCAGCAGGCCTTGGAGGTGGGAGTGTTGTGAGCTGTTCCCTCCTGTAATCTGGAGATTAATGAATGTAGAGCTTTATGTATCTTTGTTTTGTATGATACTGTTATTTGTATATTTTTAGACTTGTTTTTGTAAATAAGGTATGTAAGTTATTCAGAGTTGTTTTTGACTGGAGTGACATATAAGCCCTGTGAATCAGCTGATCAATGAATCAAAAAGGTGTTTTGGCAAAATTATCAAAACAGCCTTTTCAGCGCAGTAGGGCCAGTTCTTCACATTATATTACATTTCTAGCACAAAAGTGTAAAAGACTTGGAGTTCATCTGCTCAAACAGCAGCCATGCCATATATACAAGGTCACAAAAAATAGAGTACAGGTAGATCTCGCTTACCAACTGCCTCATGAAGCGACCGAAGTTACAACGGTGCTAAAAAAATAATTTTGCAACCAAGGCCCACATTTATGATCTCCGTGGCATCTCCCTCTCAGTCATGCGTTTGCTATTAGAGTCAGTCAGTATGCATTGTCCTGTGCCTGACCCATTTTTTTTCTTTTTCCTCCCCTGGCAGAGCAGAGAGGTTGCTTAAACAGGCAATTTCTTCCTGAGCTGCTTTTCTCTGATCTCTTCCTGAGCTGCTTTTGTGGCAGCACAGTGCTTCCCCAAAAGGTGCTGAGGGCAAGTTAACAGGCTCAGCTCTGTTACCTTAATTAGGGGGCTGTAGCTGCTACCTGTAACTCACAAGACCCTAATCAGTTTCACACTAAAGGGTTAATTTTGCCTCCTAAGTAACTCACAGGTTGCAGCTGCCAGTGTGCTAGACAAACAGTTGGTACCAGCATATTGCTTTCGATGTGTATTCCCCATTGTGTGCCTGCTTCCTCTCTTGTAATCCCTTCCTCTCCAATGAATGTAAATACAAACGTTATTTCCCTTCTTCCTAATTATCCCACTGCCAGGGTGAGCATCCCAAAGGGGAAGGGGGTGGGGAAAAAGATGAAGCAAAATCATAAGCACGGTCACAGTCATGTGATTTCCCACTTAGTGACTGCTTCACTTAATGACAGAGCTGCCGGTCCCAATTGTAGTTGCCAAAGGAGGACTACCTGTACAAAAATGCACAAGATAAACAATAAAATGATGCTTACAAAAGACCATTAATAAATGACTAATAAAACTAAGCAGAACCCAAAGAAGAGAAGGGGAAAAAAAGACCCCCCAATAAATAAATAAATATTTTTTAAGAAAACATAACCCCTATGATGTGGTCTTGTATACTATCAGTATCCTTTTGGAATGGCATTTCAATATAGATAAGTAGATCTATGGGGAAATCCCTAAATATTAAAGATGTTAGCATGATGTTGAATTATATCTCAAAACTTTGGAGTCTGTCTTTGAGGAATTATGGTTGTACTAGGCATTGTACATTGGTACTTTGCAAAAAGAATTACTCTGAGAAATTGGAAATATGATATTATTCCAGACGTGAAGGATTGGTTTTTGGAAATGTGTTATTTATTTCTTTTGGAAAAGGCTATATTTTCAATCAATCAGAAAATAAAGCAATTATATTCTTCTTTGATATAGATTTCATGATATTTTACAACAATAGAGTAGTATTTTTAAATAATTCATATCCTTTTCTAGTTGATAATATACTGTGATAAAGTTTGTAAACCAGTGATTTCTACATGTTTAAAAATAAAATTTGTTGAATGTTTTTTCAATGTTGAACTGATTTTGTTTTTGGTGTTATTCTGTGTACTAAGAATGTGTATGTTATAGTAGACCTTGGGCAACCTCAGATTATTTGTCTAAGAATTTGTCTGAGTCAAACAAGATTTCTTTATTTTTTAGACCAAATCGGTTTACCGTGGATCTGTTTCATTTATGCACTGATGAGCCTAGCATCATTAGCTTTTGTCATTATCTTTATACCGGAGACAAAAGGATGTTCTTTAGAGCAAATATCCATGGAACTGGCAAAACAGTAAGTACAAATCAATATGTACATACCTTGTGCTTGTTTGTATAATGCCAGTTCATATTACTGTATTTAAAAATGTATTCGATTATGGGAAAAGATCATGACGCATCTCCCTGTGTTTATAACAGTCAAAGTTACAGATGGAGATGGATGTAATCTTGAACGCAGCTGTGCTCAAGCCTACACTGTTGTTTTATGCTTTGATGATTCTCTGAAATGGAGAACATCTGATGTCTAGTGCACAAGTGATGACACATTTTGCAGTAATGGAAAATAATGTCAGACCAAGAATGAATGGAATTGCCAGCTACTCCCACCAGGTTTAAAACTTGTATGCAAGCATGCCATCACAGCCCCAAGTTCCAGACCTGGGAGTTCTCCACTGTGGCCATAGCTTTTCTGTTCACATTTGGGCCTTTAAACCAATTTGAAAGAAGGTGCCATTCACATAGAAGGTGCCCTTTTGAAAACCTTTTTTGAAGCTGGGTAACGTCTTCAAAGCAGCACTGATGCAGAGATATTATTATTGTTGTTGTTGTTGTTGCTGCTGCTGGTATTTTGGGTTGTCTTTTAAAAAAGTTTGTTAATGTTTTATATAAATTAGGCTTGTGTGAGACATCCCTAATTTCCTTCAACAGGAGAAGTTAATTGTGGAGGCAGTCATATTTGGCCTCCTGAGATAGTCTGGGCCACTCTGATTGCAAGAAGCCTCTTTCAACACTTTCAGTGCTCACTAGAAGCACAAGAAGTGGCTTCAGTGTTTGCAGAATATGTGCGCAGAAGCCTGGACTGGACATTGGATCAGTATGTCCTAGAACTGGAGAACTGGGGAAATACATTGCTTCATGAAACAGAAGTGGTACAAATACCCCTGCTCTAAGCAAGAAGCCTAAGCATTAAACTTCAAGAATTAGATGCACCTTCACCTGCCTATTGTGCACAGTGTCAGTGTGTCCTTTGCAAAAACTTAAACAAAACCAGATTCTTCAAGAGTTTAAAAGGAGTAGAAAACAGTTTTTTGTTAGTTATGCAGAGCATGTGGCTATCCATACTAGACATTTTCAAATGTATTTACTTGCATAGATAAAAATAAAAATGTTCAGTTCTTCTGCTTAAAACCTTAACCAAAACATCATGAAGTATCCTGTACAAACCTGGTGCTGGCTAGATATCTGGGGAATTGAAGTGCCCAACATCTAGAGTGTACCAGCTTGAGGAAAGCTGTTAAGAAGTATATATCAGTATTCTCTGTACTATTTTGATAACTAATTGCTTGTGATGGTTATCATAACAGAAATATATTCCATTCCATTTAATAACTTGTGAGCTGCTGAAAGGACAAAAAGCAAAGTTAATTCCAGCTGCTTCCCAACCAGATCCCCAACATTTTTGGAACAGTGGGAACTTCTGGAATGTTGAACGCCTATTTGCACTTTTACAAAATGGTTGGTCACACCCATCATGGCCCATACGCCAGAAGTCGAGCAAAACTCTGGGCTGTAGCCACCCATCCTCTTATTTTCTAGGAATCCTTATGGGATGTATGTGAGGTTCAGAAGCATTAATGGAAATAAAAGTATTGCTGGAGACTGATTCCTGATGCTTTGCACCATGCTAGTTCCCATTCACTTTTCTTTTTTTTAATTTAGAAGAGTCTTAAATAAAATCAGGTAGGACAGAGAGCTTGGTACCATGTAAGGGTACATGTTTCCTCCCAACACCAAGTTGGGACTCAGGGTCTCAAGGCAAGGCTTCTCAAACTGTGGGTTTTAAGCGGGGGTGGGTGTCACACTCTCACTCTGGCTGGACCAGGCCATGCATGGGCTCCCAGTGCTGGGCTCTCCTTTGTGCTCATACCAGCAGCTCCTGCAAGACCCCAACCTGCTGTTGAGCACTGCTCAAGGCAACCTGGCACAGTCTTCGTCTCTCTCCAGCGATGGCTTTTCCTGGATTTGATGCTAGATCCTGGCAGTGAGTTTGCACATCCACTCCACGCAATCTGGACATTGCACTTCTTGCAGGAAGATAATCTTGCAATGGGGGCCCAGTGTGACATCCCCCAGGAAGAAGCTGCTTTGGGATAGAGGGAAGATGAGACTGGGAAGAGGTGTTAGGTATTAAGTATTTTTGAGGGTCATAGTACCACAAAGTTTGAGGATCCCTGTCTTCAGGAATAAATGAACTTATATTAAAGATTGCTCTGAAATGTTTCCTCTCTTTCAGAAAACATGCCAGGAATCCTTTATGTTGGATGGGCCAGCGGCAAGACCAACTGATTGGCTCAACTATAGAACTTTCTAATAAAGAAGTCCATGAACAATTCTTCTAGGCAGAGACAGATGCTTGAGTAACTAAGGCCAGAAGAACGAACTCTCCCAATGAACCAGATGGTAGAACTCATAGAAATCCTGCTGCTACATCCATATACTTAGTGTCTTACTCTAAATTAGCTTTCTCTTATTTTATTTTAGAGGACTTTTTGGTCAGTGGATATTATAAAATAATGAATTTGCACATTTTAAGCAGAGAACTGTCTACTGTAATAGTATTTCTATGGAAAAAAATAGTATTTGTATGGAAAAAAATAAAAAACCATAAACATTACATAGTCAATAATACAAACATGAGAAATCTGTGCAAACTTCTCTTTTAGAGAGTGTAAAGTATTTTAGTCATGCTCAGCACACTTGTGCAACTGTACTCAATCAATCATCCTTTTTAGGCCTGTTAGCCAAGCCCTTTAAAGGGAAGAACACTGACTACTGCTTCATGCTAAGTCACAAACACATGAACTGCTATACAGGTAGTCCTTGGGTTACGACCACTCGTTCAGCAACCGTTCAAAGTTATGACAGCACTGAGCAAGAGGTACTTAGAACCAGTCCTCAAAGTTCTGCCATTGCAGTGCCTCCATGATCACATGATTGCCATTTGGGAGCTTGGCAACCGGTTTGCAATTACGTCAGTTGCAGTGTCCTGTGGTCATGTGATCACCATTTGCAATCTTCCCTGCTGGCTTCCCACAAGCAAAGTCAGTGGGGAAGCTGGCAGGGAGGGTCACAAGTTGCTCCCCCTGCCTTTTTCCCTGCCTCCACCAGTTTTGTAGCACCTGACCGCGACAATGCCCACCCTCCAATGCTCCATAGCACCTGCCCACAGCACCCGCCTGCTCATGCTCCATGGCACCTGCCCATGGCACCTGCCCGCCTGCAGCTCTCATGCGCAACTTTCACCTGCCGGCCTTCTTGCCTAGTACTCCCGCCTCTTCCCATGTCACGGTCACATGAGGTCCTTACTTAACAATCTGTGCGGTCCTGGGGTTACAACAGCAACCAGGACTGCTGGGATTGCCATTGCTAAGCAATGTGGTCACATGACTACATTGCTTAGCAATGGAAATTCCAGTCCCAATTGCCTTGTAACCCAAGGACTACCTGTATGGCTTATGGCAACCTATAAGGCCATTAAATCCGGACAAACAGCAAGATTGGATGTAAGAAGCTATGGTTAAATTTGAATCTAGTACTGAATTGTGATTTAGAATTACTTGCACAAACTTGTCTGAAAGCTTCCCTTTCTTCTTGGAGCTGGAAAAATCTGATTTGTGGTTTAAACTAAACATTTTTCTTTATATTTTAAGTGATATTGAACTTAAGTCATATTTTTTGAAGCAAATCCCTATTCAAAAGCAGATGGTTTAGATCAATTGTGTTTTGTTGTGGTTGGTCTAGTAGAACTAGAAAAGGTGTGGCCCAGGGCAACCAAAATGGGAAAGGGTATTGACCAAGTCTCCTTTGAGAAAATGGAAGCTTTTTACTGTATCTTAGAATAAAGGCAAGTAAGGATAAAAATCATAAAGGATGTTGAGAAAATGTTTGCCGTACTGTATTATTTGAATTCAGGGTCATCCAATGGAGCTGAATAGTGGAAAGTTTTGAACTTGTGTGCTATGGGTTGACCTTTCGCAGGCATTTGGTTGGCTATTGTGCAAGAATACTGGCTTGGAGAAGCCATTGATCTGAGTCAACACAGCTCTTCAATGTTCTGACCTAGCAATATGCCGTGGCTAGTTTAACCCAAGAAGTAAGAGCTTCTGGTTTCCTTTTCATTCAGACCACAGGAGAACGAGAACCAGCAGAACAGATATGAATTTGAGGCTTCTCAAGATGTATTCTTGTACTGTTGAACTATGGTTTGCTGTTATGTCTGAAAAGAGTATCTGCTGTAGATTGTACAGATTGTAGAGGTTACATCAGCCTTAAATAATGACCCAAACCTCTCCAGGTATGTTCCCACAATTTTAAGCATATTAGGAAATTCAAGTATACTGTCTTGTTTTAATGGTTGTTTAAATATGGGTTGGGCAGTCTTAGTAGGCTCAAAGCCCAGATGTGACATAAGGCACTGAATTGGAGGCTTTACCCACCGATATGCACCCTCACATATGAAAGAAACAGCATTTTGCCAGCTCCATTACAACCAGTGAGGAGGGAAGTCTGAAAACCTCTCCCACGCCTTGACTTGCCGCCACCGCTTCCTCTTCCTCCAAGGTCCTCTTCCTGAATGGCCCAGTGATTCTCTGTGTGAAAGCATTTCTGGACATGGCAAGTGATAACATGATGGAGGGCAGGGTTGTTCAGCACCTATGGCAGACTACATCAAACTACCTGCAGAGTTGGTGAGTTGCCCACTTTTGTGTTGAATCCATGAAGACTTAATTTTTATGTTTTTTTCCTACTCACTTTTCAGATTAAGAAATGAAATCATTGCTATAGTATTGCTATAGTCTTGAAACATCTGGTTTCTTTTAACTTTGGATGGGAAAAGACAATGAATATTTGAAATGTTTTAATGTTAGCAGGTAGGCATTATGAATCAGCTACTTGTAACCTAAAGCAGCTCGTAGTCCATTACTGCTGCTCATCATCTTTGTTCCCCTACCAAACTGATAATCCATGTAAGCACTAGTAGCATAATGTACCAGCAGGTGAGTATGCATGTATGTGTATGTATCTAGGTACATGTATGTATGTACACACACACACAGTTGAACTTGTCAGTGTGGTGATAAAATATGTGATAACCTGTGCAAAGAAGATCCAAAGGCCTATGGATGCAGTGATGCAGATCACTGGCTGCATTCACATATTGCACTAAAATGATAACATAGTCTATTTTAATTTTGGCTTAGTATATAGTGTGAACTGCACCACTGTGGCCTGCAAACCATGGTTTATGGCTTAGAGTTATATGCAAACCAGGCTACTGTGGTTTCTTGAAAAACAAGGTCTAAAACAAACCATGGCTTAGCACAATGTGTGAGTCCAATCAATGGAAAAATATCCCTGGTCTTCTGTTCTGGTGGGCAAAGAACAGTTCCTACCTCATTTTACAAGTCTACGTTTTCAAACTGCTGACTGCTAAATATCAGCTATATCAATTTGGACTTTATTTTTATGGGAATGTTTTCTGTGCTTTTCTGAGTTTCTTTCCACATAGTTATGATGCCCGCATGCAACAACTTTCCCGTTTAGCAAAATGCATCATTGATATGTTCCCTGATTTTGAACAGCAGAGTCCCACTATTTTACCATTGTATTTAAGTCACTTTTGTGCAAATGAATTCATATGAGAAACAGAACAGTAATCATAATTTCATTTTAAGGAATGTACTACATATATGTTAAACCATGTTTCTTAATTGGAATAAAAACATTAAAAGTAGAGTAAAAAAATTTAGAAAATTACATTTTGAGACAGCCTAGGTGCTGTTGCTAGAAAGATTAATGCAGTATGAAAATACTTGGGTGTACTTCTCTCCATTTTATTCCCGCTTCCTCTAGACCAGTGTTTCTCAACCTTGAAAACTTTAAGATGTGTGGACTTCAACTCTCAGAATACCCAGCCAGTATGCTTCATAACATCTAGCTTATAACTATATCAACAGTTGCTGCTGTTATTTAATGGGGCAGGAAAACCTTAGAAGTGGGTTTTTTTTTTAAAGAAGTAAGTTAATTAGAAGTGAGTTAATTGATAAAGTGCATCAATAGTTTACACTCAATATACAGTAGGACAAAGAAGTATTCAGTCAGCCACCAGTTGTGCAAGTTCTCCCACTTAAAAAGATGAGAGAGGCCTGTAATTTTCATCATAGGTATACCTCAACTATGAGAGACAAAATGGGGGAAAAAATCCAGAAAATCACATTGTCTGATTTTTAAAGAATTTATTTGCAAATCATGGTGGAAAATAAGTATTTGGTCAATATCAAAAGTTCATCTCAATACTTGTTATATATCCTTTGTTGGCAATGACAGAGGTCAAACATTTTCTGTAAGTCTTCACAAGGTGTTCACGCACTGTTGCTGGTATTTTGGCCCATTCCTCCATGCAGATCTCCTCTAGAGCAGTGATGTTTTGGGGCTGTCGCTGGGCAACACGGACTTTCAACTCCCTCCAAAGGTTTTCCATGGGGTTGAGATCTGGAGACTGGCTAGGCCACTCCAGGACCTTGAAATGCTTCTTATGAAGCCACTCCTTCATTGCCCGGGCGGTGTGTTTGGGATCATTGTCATGCTGAAAGACCCAGCCACGTTTCATCTTCAATGCCCTTGCTGATGGAAGGAGGTGTTCACTCAAAATCTCACGATACATGGCCCCATTCATTCTTTCCTTTACACGGATCAGTCGTCCTGGTCCCTTTGCCAAAAAACAGCCCCAAAGCATGATGTTTCCACACCCATGCTTCACAGTAGGTATGGTGTTCTTTGGATGCAACTCAGCATTCTCTCTCCTCCAAACACGACGAGTTGAGTTTAGACCAAAACATTCTACTTTGGTTTCATCTGACCATATGACATTCTCCCAATCCTCTTCTGGATCATCCAAATGCTCTCTAGCAAACTTCAGACGGGCGCGGACATGTACTGGCTTAAGCAGGGGGACACGTCTGGCACTGCAGGATTTGAGTCCCTGGCAGCGTAGTGTGTTACTGATGGTAGCCTTTGTTACTTTGGTCCCAGCTCTCTGCAGGTCATTCACTAGGTCCCCCCGTGTGGTTCTGGGATTTTTGCTCACCATTCCTGTGATCATTTTGACCCCACGGGGTGAGATCTTGCATGGAGCCCCAGATCAAGGGAGATTATCAGTGGTCTTGTATGTCTTCCATTTTCTAATTATTGCTCCCACAGTTGATTTCTTCACACCAAGCTGCTTGCCTATTGCAGATTTAGTCTTCCCAGTCTACAATTTTGTTTCTGGTGTCCTTCAACAGCTCTTTGGTCTTGGCCATAATGGAGTTTGGAGTGTGACTGTTTGAGGTTGTGGACAGGTGTCTTTTATACTGATAACAAGGTCAAACAGGTGCCATTACTACAGGTAACGAGTGGAGGACAGAGGAGCCTCTTAAAGAAGTAGTTACAGGTCTGTGAGAGCCAGACATCTTGCTTGTTTGTAGGTGACCAAATACGTATTTTCCACCATGATTTGCAAATAAATTCTTTAAAAATCAGACAATGTGATTTTCTGGATTTTTTTTTCTCATTTTGTCTCTCATAGTTGAGGTATACCTATGATGAAAATTACAGGCCTCTCTCATCTTTTTAAGTGGGAGAACTTGCACAATTGGTGGCTGACTAAATACTTTTTTGCTCCACTGTATGTCTGAATACAAAGGGTAAATCTATACATATTTAGTGCTTTTTAACTTGCTTTACTCATTGCAACTTCTATCAGATCAACTTGAAATTTGATAGTTGTAGACTACAAATGCACTCCAACTCATTGTGAATACTAGATGATTAGAGGTGAGAGCCAGTTTGGTGTAGTGGTTCAAGCACTGAACTAGAAACCAGGAGACCGTGACTTCTAGTTCCGTCTTAGGTACAAAGCCAGCTGGGTAACCTTGGGTGAGTCATGCCCTCTCAGCCCTAGGAAGCAGACCATGGCAAACCACTTCCAAAATCTTGCCAAGAAAACTGCAGGAACTTGTCCAGGCAGTCCACCAGGAATCAACAATGACTTGAAAGCACCAAAAAAAAAAAAAGATCAGCAGCAGCTTATGATTATGGGGGTGCTATTCCTAGTTGCTATCACTATAATTATTATTAGGTATATGCATAATCATTGCTTCATGTCTTATCTGTGTGATTACATGCCTCTCAAAAGATGAGCCTGCTTTCTTGGTGAAAATACTTGTGAATTTGCCTTTAGGAATATATATTTAGCACAATTTCTGGTTGGAGTAACACAATCTCTATTTAAAGTCAGTCCATTTGTATCCTCTCCCAAAGCACAATTTATGTATCTTTTTCCCAGCAGACCTCCAAAGTTCTCTCATGACATTTGAACAGTATTTTAAAAATAGTTTAAAAATATGCCTTCAGTGGGATTTTATCTGCAGGACTCTGCTGAATTTATTTCAGTCTGAAGTGCAAAACTGAGAGCTGAATATATGATATCTGCAATATTCATATTCATATCAACATTTATTCATGTTTGAGGCTTAGATATGAAAAAGAGACATCTGCATTTTTACATATTTATTGTATATGGTGAGAGTAGCATCTTCATTCCAATTAAGATTTTCTAATACCACTCATCTGTACCAAATGCACATGTACTGAGAGACTCAACATTGGCTTTTTGAGTCCCAAGATTACATGTCAAAGCCAAGCTTTCTTACATGTTAGAATAAAAAAAAAAAATGAAGTACTATAGCAATATTTGGCAAGTGTGGACAATTCTTTAGAAGTAGCTAAGGTCTACATCAATTAACTTTTTCCTGAAAAATAACATTAGTCAATGGAAGTAATTCACAGCAGTTTTAAAAAACCAACCAAAACTGTATCTGGATTATGGACACAGTAAGCTGATTTTACTAACATCAAGTGCTATAATGGTACTTCTATCTTTACTGAATACAATGTTCATTAAAATCTGTTATGATCCAGAATGTGCCCTTACTGAGCAAAGCAGAAAGAGATCAGCCAACCTCTGCATTTACTTACAAATATATTGCAGAAAAACCAGAGTCTGTCCTTTGTACACATATGTATCTGTCATTCACTAGAACCTAGTCTGCTATTGACCACTTTACACACACACACACTAAAACTGGAACAGAAAATGAACAAAAGATTACACTAATAATGCTTTAGTTACTTTGCCAATATACAATTGTTAATAGAAAAGGGAAAAGGAATGTAACAGAACAGGTATGAAGGAAGGTTTCGCAGACTTTTATTTGTGCATGTTTGTCAGGTGAAAAAGGTAAATGTCTACAGCTTCTTTGGTGCCCAACAGTCAGCATACAAAAATGTAAAAGACTATTAACAAATAAAAACACAAGCTCAACCTAAAGAAGTATTTCCAAGGTTAGTGCATATCATGACAATTCTGCTTATGAACACAGAAATCACTGCAGAAATAAATAGAATGTCTTGTAAAAAGCAGCAATTTCATTTTTTTCTTTTTTTGTAAACTTTTGTTTTTACAATACACACTGTTCAAAATAAAATCCAAAAGGGACTGGAGTTTATCACTGTGGCCAAGAGTTTGTACCTCCTCAGCTGTCTTGGTCCAGTTATCCTTTTTTCCTTACCCCCTTTTTTTTTTTTTTTGCTTTAAGTCCAATGCAGCAGTCTTATAAAAGGTGCTTGGTTAGTCCACCTAACCATGAAGTGGCAAATTATAAAATTTCTTTCCTGCTCTCAAACACAAATGGATAGATCTGTTCCACTGCAGTGGCAACAGCCTTTACATTTGGCCCTAAGAATAAACAGAAAAAAAAAGACTCAGAACAGATATAAACAAACCTCTGAAGCCCTTAAACTTTGTTAGTGGAACTTAATACTTACAACAATTTTTTCCCCAATATTCTAAAAGTGAACAATTCCAAGTAATACTACTGAAGCAGAAAGTCCCTTCAAAACTAGTCTAAAAACATTAATTAAATTACACATCACACACATCCATATACATCCTAGACTGATCTCTGTTCTTCTCACATAGCTATATCATAAACCCAAAACAGTAGGAAAAAGTGCAAATTCAGCAATTGATTTCTTTTCTCAAAATTTGCTTCTTGCACTTTATATTGTTAAATTACCTGATATCATCAATGGCCACCCAACACTCCAACTCAAATTAGACCTTAATATAACTATTTATCTTATTTTTCTTCAATTATAAGTCCAGAAAATCTTCACTGGGATCACAACATGTAAGAATGGAAGTCTTATTTCTTCTCTCCTCAGCAAGACAGAACAAAATTGTTACTTCCCCAGAGTGGCTAAAATATAAAAAGGAGAATGTTCCCATTGGTACAATGGGATAGTTACCCTTAAAGTGTTTTAAGTCACAAACAGAACGAAAGGAAGATATAAGCCTTCCTCCATCATGTGTTACATTCCTGATAAAAAAATCACTCCCTGTGTGCTTGTAATTAAATTGGAGGCCTAACTAAGCTATAGCCTAAGTACTAAGAATATAGTTTTTTTCTCAGTTAAAATAATTGATTTATGGATGGCTACTGAATTTAATACCTGAAATGCCTAATGGTGACAAATTAACTGATCTTACTCAATTATAATTCAGTTCCTGTTTTTATCTGTTAGATTTTTAATCTAATTTCAATCTATTTGACTTTCAATCTAACTGAATTTAATTTGACTGATTTCAGTCAAATGCCACTTGTCACACAGGAATGCTGATACCATTTTAATGGGGAAACACACAAGTGTGATGTGATCTCCTACAAAAACAATAATGTAGAATCTACACTTGGACATAAATTTTGTTTAAAAACAAAAATATGGCAGTTCATGTACTCTTTTCTAATATTTTGGTCAATTCTAAAATATTGCCTACTATGGGTTTTTATGTAGTCCTACAGACTAGAATTGCTACTTATGCATCTAATAATGCTATAAGAACTATAGGAGATGGAGTCTACTATCACAGTATGGTTATTTTGTACCACAAAAATAGCCACTCCACATTTTTATAGCTTCTTCTCTTAAGTAAGAGCATAATACTCAGATGTGAAACGCTTTTGTTTTTGCCAACCACACAATCTATAAAATCTGTAGTTTTGCTTGTATAAAGTCTACCTTGTTTCCCTTTATTCCTGTTCTCTACCTAGCCATAAGCTATGTTTTATTCAATGCAAGAGATCTGAAGTATAGTGAGACTTTATATTTTCAGAGAAGGGGGCAGAGAAGTCGTTAGGGATTAATTCAATCTACAAACTACCATCTTGGAATTAGATCTAGCACTCATAAACACATTTGACCAGTTTTTAGCTGTCCGCTCCCACCCGTCCACTGCAACACCAGTTACGTTTAATATCTTGCCTAGTGAAGAGTTCTACTGAACTCGGGTTTTTGCACTGTTTTGTAGCACATTGTTTGGTCTTAATAAAGGTAGCACCCACTAGGAGTATTGTTTCATGGTTATACAGCTATCTTTATTTTTAACTGGCTGAGGTCCCATCATTAAGGAAGTTATTTATTCACAAAAAGATGAGTACCTGTAACTGTGATACTTCCTGTTGAAAAAATCTGTAAAGTAGCTCTAAGTGATTTTATTCTGTAGCACACTGCAGGATGAAGCTCTGGTTCATAACTAGGAAATAAATAAGCAAAATGTATTTCAAAAATAAATCCTAAAATAAAAATATAAAATAATTTAATTTGTACTATTCAAATTAAAATAAATTTAATTTGTATAGTACAATAATACTTTTAAATTGGACTATACCTGGCATGGGGTCGGTTGTTTTTTGTAAATTCTGGCAATCTGACTTCAAACGGCATGTTGCATACTGCTAAAACATTGACAACTTTAAAATCTGTAAAAATCACCTTTTTGAAGGAAAAAGAACATGTGGAGATAGAATTATTAGAAAACTTTTAAATCTGAGAAAAAGGGCTTATATACATTTTTGTCTCATTTCTAAGAAGCTACCAGTTGTTTCCTGTAACTGTGGCTAGAATGTGCTTTTTAACATAAGACCTTTTTCAGAAAAGATGCTAATATATTTTAGTTGATAGAACATTATTTCAAGTAATCAGCTTTACATCATTTGATTAAGAATTACCAATGTTCCTAAAAATTGAGAAATATTCTAAAATTGTCCTTTTAATCATATTCCTGTTTCACAGAAAACAAACTTTATTAGAAAATATTGAACTTGTAGCTGCTATCTTTTAAAAGGAGTAATTCTATTCCCCCATTTTGCTCTTAGATGTATTTGATCTCCCTTGGCTAAAAAAAATAAGGAACCAAGCTCCCGCTTTTCAAAAGATAGCTGCATCACTTGAAAACAGTGTTAGGCAGGAACCATAATGGAGTGAAGTGGCATTAATCAAGTCCCTAAAATCCTCATGTTTCAGTTCTTCTAATTACTAGTACTGTAGAAGGGACCATTCCAGAATGCTATAAACACAAAATAGCACTTCTGCCCATTTATTCCTACATAAGATAATGACAATATATGAACCAGCACCAACCAATTATTGGGGGGGGGGATTGTCATAGTCTCTGTATGTCACATGTATGAGATACCGCACCTACAAAGAGCATCATTTAGATCAGTTTTTCTCAATCTCAGCAACTTTAAGATGTGTGGACTTCAAATCCCAGAATTCCCCCAGCCAGCATAGGAATTGAAGTCCACACATCTTAAAGTTGCTGAGATTGAGAAACACTGATTTAGATTATTTTTAAGATAAACTATATTGTCAGGACAGTGCCCCGCATCCTACTGTACTTTCTGGGAAAGAATGCATTTTGTTACTTAAAACACACAGACATCCCTGCATCCACACAGGACTATTTTAACTGATGTCTGAATCCTATGATTAAATTCTATTTACAAGCGAGGTTTTCACCCTTTTTGGAATTATATGATGTCAAATTGAACACATTGTTATTTTATTGCAAATAAATTATACATCCCCCTTTCAATTATTTATTTACACTTGGATTTATAATGAGCAAGATCAGTATTGGTAACTGACCAAACTTTTTATTATTGATGTATTAGCAAAGTAATAAAATACAAACCAGCAAAAACAAAATGCAGCATTCTTGAAAAAAATAATGTTAATTGATGGTAGTATTTTTATGATCCAATCATCTACTTCAGTCAGGTTACTTCTTGCAATCCTGAATCAACTGATATCAATTTCAAGTGTATGGGACAACATTTTCCCCGAAGTCTGATTTAATGAAGAACTGGGTACATCAACTCTTTGTGGTGCTGTATGAAAGCTAGCAAGCCAATATCTAAAATAGACACCAAACACTCCCTTCCCATGTTCTGTAGTAGAGAACATGGGGATGGGAGGAGACTTGCTCTCAACACTGGGTTTTTGCAGGAAATGCACATTGAGCCTTGGTGTTTCTTCAATTCTATTTGTATTCTGTTGCTTACAAAAGAAACTACTACTTTTCTTATAGAAAGGAGGCTGGGTATTTTTTGCAACTATTGAGCCAATGGGAGAGAAACTCTCCCTCTACAAAACAATTGATGAAATCAAAGGAAAACCCAATTGTAGATTCTGTAGAAAAAAGTTTGTATCTCCCTTTGCATGGAGATTTTTGCAAAAGGTAGAAGTAAAGACGAGAGCTTCTGCAGTGAGAGAATATAAAATCACAAAAGACACCCACAAAAGACAAAGGAAGTGCTTTCTGTTCTTTGGCCCCATTTTATTTTGTGGTATTTTGGCTGGAATGCACAGGCATTCATCAGAGAGGGAAAGGGCTGTTATCGCTGGTGAGCAGATTAATGAAACCTGCTCGGTGGTGAGCATAGCCAGCTGGCTTTCTAGAAACAGATCGAATGAGAAAGTCCCTGAATGAGGATAAGAACAGAGGTGTCACAGTTGACTAATAAATCAGAATATATTTATTTCAATAGAAAAATTACCTGAAAACCTAGTTTCTGAAGACTACGGGCTAATCGTCTGGCACCAAATTTTGCTTCTTCTTCACTGAAGTTGGGAACAAACAAACAACTAGTCAAGGGATTATGCAATTAAGGATAACTAATACATAAATGATTTCATCAAAAAGCAAGCAATAAAAATACAGATGAAGTATACCTTGTAGCTCCTGTGCAAATTACTTTCCCTGAGGACCAAATTGTTGCTGTAATCCTGGGTTTCCTAAGCTTCATTAATACTTTCTGAAATCAATCAGGAAAAAAATCAAATTGAAAAACCTAAAAACAGATCTACGTGCTATCATTTTAGAAAGATTCAACATTTAAGTTTTACTTCTGAGCTACTCTATTCTGGGGAAAAAACTACTCTAAAATGTTCCAGATTAGAGCATAGTGTTATTTTTATTTTTGTTTTTTAAACAATTAACTTCAATATAAGATTTTAGGCATTTATTTTACATTACAGCTGACAGAAGATGACTGCTGAAATCTAATACATCAAAAAGGTAATAGGCTGGGGAAGCCTGTGATAAACTGTTATCTTTATTTTCAACTTTTGGATAGGCAGTATGCAACTATACCACAAGAGAAACCTAGAAAAGTCTGAACCCCAACATAGCAACAAACTTATACCCCTTCTCAAAGTATTTTTAATCAAAATTGTTTCAGCTCTTGAATCTCCAATAATCCTTATTTTAAGCAACTGAGATAACATGTAGTGAAAACTGTTAATAATATAGTTCAAGCATGATGTTAGCTTTACTAACAAAACAACTTTTACTTGCAAACATGTTACCTCATTACTGGTTACTTGTGGACAGAATTCTAGTTATATAAGCAATCCATGTGAATAAAGTATTAGCCATATAGATAACCATCTAATCTTCATCAGCCCTGAATTTTTTTAAACTTACCAGAAGTAATTATATATCAGAAATTGAATTCTGCAGCCAATATAAACAAATCATAGTTAAAATCCTTGTTTTAGGTCTTTTCCCCTATGCTACCCCCTTTTAAAACAACAGTAAATAACACAATTCAGAAGTTAAAACACCTTTCATAATACTAAAATCAACATCTATTCCAACTAGAAGACCAGCTAGACTGTTTCAGGGTATAAATAAATGAAACTTTCAGATGTTCAGAAAGCTGGTAATGATGGTGCCTGATGTACCCCAGATAGCAAGATATTCCATGCATGTGGAACTACTGTAGAAAAATCTCCCTCTCTTATTTTAGCCACTCAATATCTCTCCAAGTATGGCAAGAGAGCCTTCATTCCTGGCCCTGAATTGCAGGAAGGTTGATGAAATGGAGACAGTCTTTCAAGCAATCTGGCCTAAACTACTGAAAGTTTTAAGGGTAAGAACCAGCATAGTGATTTTTTTTTTTTTTACTATACACACTAGAGGTGTGCAAAACATCTCAAATTTGAAATAGAATGCTCAAGTTTGAAATAACTGCTGTTTTGAATTCAAAACTACTGTTCCAGTCTTACCAGAAGTATTCCAATACTCTTCTGATTATGGCTTTTTCACCCTTGGAATAGTTCCAGAGTGGTCAGAACACTGTTGGAACACTTCTGGTAAGAGTGGATCTATTTCAAACACAAAACAATTTTGAGCTTGAAATGTTACATATTTAAACATTTTTGTATACTTGTATATACAATGCAACATTAACAATTAAAATCTGACAAACCATATGATCATTAACTACCTCAAACTAAAAAGGCCTGGCTGTAGAGGAAAAGTATTGTTTCTTTAGAAAGCCCTTTTCTGCTGAACATCATGTTTAGGCAAGTTCATATTGATAGGCAGCCTCTAAAATGATCAGGATCCAAGCCATTTTGGGTTTTAAAGTCAAAACCATAAATGTTTCCAGTAAAAAATTAGGTCTTTCAGCACTGGTGCAGTAGCTTCAAATACCGGGAACAGGTTAGCAGTTTAATTACTGCAATTTTGATTGAACTCGTAAACGTACTAGTAGAAAATACACCACAGACGTCATCTATTCCAACCACCCTCTGATATTTGAATGTCCATATTCTACAGAAGCTGTTTTGAACCATCTTCAAAAGTAACACTATACAAAGTTCAGTACATTCTAGATACATTAGCACTTCATGCTGCTTTCTCAAAGTTGCTGTATCAGTAATGGGATGTATGTCTTTACTATCGACACTTACTATCGATACACTGTAAAACATTTCTTTCATCCTTATTACAGGTAAAATATCTGAAATGTTTTGCTGTTTAGAGTTTCCAACAAAATGTGAGAGAACTCCAAAATTAAAGTGTTAAGTTACTTACCCCAACGTCACGCTTGTATATTACATTTGCTCCCTCCAATGCAATCTTTCGCAAATTTAAATGACATCTTGTTCGGAAGACACAGACCACATTTGTGATTAGAATATCCAATGCAACATCACTCTCTGCATCCATTGGGGTGATTTAAAACAGAGATTCCCACCACCATACCATGAAAGGTCACATCCTGAGGGTAAGATATATTAATTAAACAGTTATCTATCAAAACGTATATCAGTATGTTTTAATTCCCAAAATGAAGACCTAATTTTGAAAACAGTATCTTCCTGATAGACACATTATATATATATATATATATATATATATATATATACACACACACACACACACACATACATACATACATGTGAATGTCCAAGTTACAAAAATCTCTCTGATTTGATCAGAATATTTTTACAACAGTTTGATCTAAGGACATTTGATATCCATCTAATGCAAAGATAATAAAGTTAATGTGATTGATTTTTCAGCCAACCAAAGCTGTTTAACATACCATCATCATGCAAAATGCACTAGAACATTTTCAAACAACAGGGTTAGCCTTGGAATTGTTTTATTTATAATTTAATTTTCCAAGGCTTTTTGTTTTTCAACCTTTTTATTATTACAACTGTTTGAAATTCATATTGCTTCACCTATAATTTTCCTTTCATTAATTAATTTAGTACATTTTTGGAAATTTTTTATTTATTCCTAGTGAGACTTTACTAAACATAAATGATGTTCATAACCAAATTGTTTTCTTTATTAATTAGCAGTAAACCTATTTTCATAATCCTGGAAAAAAGTTTTGTTTGCTTCAGATTTTTATTTATACTAACACAGATATTTTTCAGGTGTATCATCACCAGCTCTTAAAACACTTTTCCTGCATGAGATAAACATGATCCTTAGTCATTTAGACTTACGATCCTGAATTTATACTCTGTTTGCAAGTCATAGGAATCTGGGAGACAGAAACCTAACTGAATTGTTACTGTTTTTCCTGCCTCCTGCGAACATGATGGTAGAGAGAAATACATTGTGAAATTTAATATTTCCATGCAGTATATCTTTTTAATTATGAAATATATTTTACTCCAAGTATGAAATGTATATATATTTTTTTGTTCTATGCTGAAGGAACTGTGCCACTGCATTTGGACTTAATTGGAGCTTGCTCATAGTGGATGGCATCATGCCCAAAGTTACTGCAGAACAAAAGTACAGATGGGAGGAATGAAAACTGGAACTGCATTGTCTTCTTCTTCCAGGAAAGGGTGAGATCTACTAATCAAGTAGTTGTCTTAAATTATCATTAAGGAAGAATCTAAGAGCACACCAAAATTTAATGCAAGTTAACAGTATAATTTGCATCCTTTAAAATTATCCTACCTAAGATTAAACTTCTGAAAATTATTTTTCAGCCATAAGCAAGGTCTAAGCAAGGTCTGAAGTATCTGAATCAGGGAAACCTTCAACCATTCCTTAACTAGTTGAACTTAAATTACAAGCAAGAGTGAAAAATAAAAATGTTATGGATCTCTGAAATCTAATTCCTATCACCCTTAGTCAATGCTGAGGAACAGTGGGAGTTGCAATTCAGTAACAATTGATGGCTAACACACTGTTCACACCTTTAATTTTATCTCAAAAGTGCAACTGGGAAAAAGACCAGCTGGTAGTTCAACATAGTGGCTGGGGAACTGAGAGAAAAAAGGATGGTGGAGGAAAGGATGATACAGGAAGCCTACACAAGTTCTGGATATCTATTTCCTGAAAGTACTTTCTGCAAGTCAGCTAGCAGCTGTCCACTAAAGATATTTCATTTCCCACCAAATGCAGTGATCTCTTCCTGAGCTCAGATATGTGTGAACATATACACAAGTTCCTTAATTACACACTCACAGATTCATAAAAAATATTTCTGCATTTTTTTCTCTAGGATACTATCACAGATTTCAGAAGTGTAGATGGAGAAAGAGGCATGTAATAAGTTCCAGCAAGATTCAAAGGGCTGGATGCTCTGGAATATATTCAAAGTTCATCTACAATATTACCCCTCTCCTCCAATTAAAAATATTCATCACAGTTACTTTTTAATAATTTTTAAGGCCTGAGTATTCTAAAGGCACCAATCCCTTCCTTTAATGATTGACATGCATTTCTGCAATAGTTATAGCAAGCTTAAGAACTGACTCTGATTATATGAGTTTCATAACGAACGCTCCATTGATAAATATAATTTCAAATGGGTTGAGAGTGGCAAAATAGAATTCACTTGTTTTGTCCTGTTGTCACCCAATACTAAAGGAGTACAGAGACAGAAGCAGTTGTGTAAACTCCCCTCTACCTAATACAATAGCTCAAGGCTACCAAGATCTTGTTGTATATTCACCTCATCTAGCTCTAAACCTCAATATTGTATTATAGTTTAAGTGCTCTACAGAGATAATTCCAAGAGTTCAAGACAAGGTGAACAAAATACAAGGTATCTAATGTGAGGCATTTAATTCTATTTCACAATATTATCTGAGGGAGGAAATTTGATTGAAGGATATAAACTTGATTATAGAGATCCCAATTTCAGAATGCATCTTATACACAGCCCAATTCCAGAATAGCTCAAGCCTTGCTTTTTCATAACAGAAAGCATATAGGAGAAGGTGACTGATATGGATTGAAGAAAAGTTTTCTTGCATTCTAAGAGATTTCCCAATAATCATTAACATTAACTAGAGCTCCTAAAAAATGAGGCATTCCAGATTTATGAAGGGGAGAAAATGTGTGTTTCACAGAGCACATCTATTATCCCTGATTGTCTTCTAGAATACAATATGCCAACCTTCCTCAACCTGAAACTCATTTTAATTCATTCCATTTTCCCCACTCTGTTCTATGGACTCCAGATTCAGTTCTTAGTGGGTTTTCTGAGGGGGGGGGGGAATGCTCATTTTTCATTTTAATTGCAATCATGTTTTTCTGAATGATTACATGCAATTAATAATCTGATTTTTAATATACATTCTCAGAAAAAAAAGCAGTTGAAAACAAGTTAATAGTAAGACCGGGGAGACAAATAGCTGCATTGGCCCAATAAGCATGACTAAATCATAAAACAGGAATTAAAATTTACTCTTCAGACTGCTGAAATGCCAGAGCAAATAGAAAAATAATTCAAAATGCAACAAATGTCTGGCTGCCTGGTCAAAAAGGCTGTCTCAGGTCACCATCGACACAACATCAGAGGACAATGAGACACAAATGGCAACTGATTAAAACTACAGGACACAAGAAATAATAGCTATTGAACATTGTGATGGTACAGAATAAATGTAGCTATTTAAGAAGTGATGGGATGTTCTCTATCAATCCAGGTTACCTAACAGCTGTATTTTCTATTAACTGGAGTTTCTTTAGAAGAAGTCCTACATTTATCATATTACAATAGGGCAGTCTAGAAGTCACCACAACATGGATAGCTGTATCCAGGCTCTATTAAAGGAAGTTATATATAACAAAGCCTCTCTTAGAAAAAGATGCTTGATATTATGAAACCATCTGTCCCAGCGGCAGGATACAAATCTGGGCGTCTACAGAGGCAACCCTACAAAGAACAAAACTGGATCTCTGCACAGATCCATTTCACCCTCCGACCCCAAGAGGCAAGGCCACCGAGCGAGTATGAGAAAGAACGGCAGTGGTGAAAAGGAGGGCCTTCATCTTATTTACTTTTTATTAATGTGAGTCACAGAGGTTGCCAGGAAACAGACAAGTGCCTGCGGAGGACGCTGTTTCCTCCTCCTCTTGGCCGTGTTTCCCAGGGAGGACGACTAAGGCAGGCTTTCCCAACCTGGTATCGTCCAGATTTCTTGGGCTACAACTCTCATCATCGTCCCTGCCAGCATGGCTGTTACACAAGGGCACACTGCGTTGGGGACGGCTGGCTTATGGCGCTGGATTCCCGCTCGGTTCTGCGTGCAGCCGAAACGGAAGAAAGATGGTGAAAGCTGGAGCAGATGCGGAGGGAGGGGAGGAGGGAGAACAAGAAGCGGCCCCCTTTCCACCGAACCCACTCTTAGGCCCTTCTTGGGCGCAGAAGCCTGCCTTCCTTCCTTTCCCCACCTCCTTAGCTCTTCCTTGATCCTAAGATGCGAAACGGAAAGGGAAAAAACCCACCCCAGCGCTTCTTCCCCCGTAGGCTCGCGTGCAACGGTTCGCGGCACGAAGACCGTTACTGACGTACAACCCGACGGTCTTTTCGCCTCCTCTTGCTCAACGGCTTCCAATCAGACCCGGCCGCTGAGCGACCCACAGTCGTTGAGCCGTCGTCGCCGCTTCTTCTGACGGTTCCGGGTTTCCAGGCCGCCGAATCTCCGCGACACAATAAAACATCACAAAGCGCGCGAACACCATCGACAGCTCTCCCATCTCCGCTGCCTAGAGCGGCAACCGGATATTCTGCTCAAGCACGGTCCTTCCGGCTAAGGTCACCGTTGTTCGATTCTAATTCAGGATTCTTCTGGAGTCCGAAGCCTCCGATGCAAATCAAGAAGGGGCGTGGCCAGGGAGAGCACTCGCGTCCCCCCCCGCCCCGGGCTTTCCCAGTTGATTTCTGCAGAAGGCGGATGTAGCTGAAGGCTAATAATAATCTTAAAATGTGGCAGTCGCTAGATGACGGCAGAATTCAGAGTTTTAGGTATGCTGTCTGCCATCTAGCGCTTATCCAAGAGTTTAATGTAGCTCCCCTTCTGGAAATAGGGAGCAATAATGCTCTCCTTTCTTCTTCTTCTTCTTCTTCTTCTTCTTCTTCTTCTTCTTCTTCTTCTTCTTCTTCTTCTTCTTCTTCTTCTTCTTCTTCTTCTTCTTCTTCATCATCATCATTATTATTATTATTATTATTATTATTATTATTATATTTTTAATCTGCCTTTTTATATATAGCACAACATGCCTAATACTCCTGCCTCCTATTTTCCCCACAACAACCACCCTGTGAGATGGATTGGGCTGAGAAAGAGTGACTGGCCCAAAGTCACTGAGCCAGCTCTCTAGTGTGTTAGTGTGCAGATGAGCTTGGCTGATCTTGAAAAAGCTATGCAGATAAAACCTGAGTGAGAGAATCCCGAGGTATCCCAGCGCTGTAAGCCAAATTTGAAACTTGAAAAAACACCCAGCCTGGGGGTCAGGAGATGGGGCTGGGCCCCTACATTGGTGACAGTAACTTGTGACTGATGGGTCTGTTTTTACCCCCACTGCTGCTTTATGTATATTGGGTTTTTTTTAATGTTTTAATGTTATTTTTAACACTGTTAGCCATCCATAGTCATGAACTTGAGATGGGTGGCCATATAAAATGAATGAATGGATGAATGAATGAAGCAGTGACAGCCACTTCCATGTTAGTATGATGAAAAGTAGTGGATTTAATAGGTATTATTTCCCTCCCCCTGCCATTTGGTAACAACCCATCAGCCTTGGTGCTGGTTGAGGATGTTATTCTAATCATGCATATTAGCTTTCCTTGACCCGGACTTTCCAGCATACTCCATCTGCAAGAGCCTTGTTTTGGTTGGGGGTGACCAGACTCATTCTGGACAACACAAGTTCAGGAAGGCTGGGGGCTTCAAATTATTCATGAGAATTACAATTGTTGAGAGGGGGATTCCAAGCCAAGAGAAACCTGAAATTTACTCCATACTAGAGTTCAAGAGGCCCTGTGTTAAACTTTTATTTAATGGGCTTAATGGCCCATTAATGGGCTTCAAGCAGTGTTATCAATGCCTTCCTCAAAAGGTACAGCTCTTAAAAGTTTAGATTTCATATGTACATAGTTCATGGAAGTTATGGGGATCAATGGCTAAACTTGTGACTGTCTCTGAAGGTCATCTGCTGGGAATCTAGTGGGCTTCCTTGTGCAATTGCTTGGACACCGTGAGAACAGGCTGCTGGACTAGATGGGCCAGGGGTCTGATCCAGCAGGGCACTACTTATGTTCTTATAGTTCAAGATAACCTATTTCCCAATAAAGATTAACCTAAGACTGTTTTACATTTCTCCCTCAGTGCAGCAAAAGTTGAATGTTCCCCCCACACAAGGCAGTTTCATGCAAGTGTTTAACTCAGAATTTCCAAAAGGATCATAGATCAAACAATAGAGTATGTGAAAGTGGAGACCCATTCATGAAAAATATCCTAGGTTCTTCTCCAGTTTTCTCCCCACTCTTCTCCAGCTTTTACAAGAAAAAAGCCCTGTCTGAAACCCTGGAGACGTGCTGCTGATCAGAATAGAGAATAAATGAGTTAGGCGGCTCCATCAAAAAAAAGTACCAATCAAAAGGCATTGGCTGTGTTCATATAGCACAATAAACTATAATTAGCCAACCACATTTTACCTTAGCATGTTGCATGTTATTAGTTTATGGTTATGCAAATCTAAAACAATTGGATTAATTGGATAAAACATGATTCAGTTAACTATAGATGGATGCCATGCAATCATAGCCATTGTGTAGGCCTTGTGTCTTTCTATCTTCCCCAGATTTTAGGACCTTCCGGAGAATACAATCACTGCCTCAAACCCAGAATTTTACAGGAGATTTGAACATGTTGCCCACATCATTTCTGTAATCATCATGATAATAATACCATCAATAGCTTAAAAGGAGTTGGACAATGCCTGTTGATGGATAGCATTAAGAGTTGCCCATGAAACATGGTTTGCAAGTGGCGGATATTGTCATTTGAAATTTTGCCTTCTTCTAAATGTCCCTGTATGGAGAACTGTACTGCATAAAAAATGTCTCATCTACAAACATTTTAAAGCAACTTTGTAAGTACACGGATACAGGTACTTGAGGTTTTCAAAAATTGAATTCTTTTAAACTAATGGTCATAATTTTGACCCAAAACACAGTAGCAGCTAAACCAAACCAAAACCAGGAACCTAACACTGGGTGAGAGTTCAGTTGTCCCTCATGCATTTTAATTATGAGAGATTTTTGCAGAAAACAAATGCATTTATTAAAGTGTATCATGGATTGCAAAAACTAAGACTCTAGTTTTTCATTCTTAAAAAGCAAACATTTCTACCTAATGTGATTGCAGACCTGGTTGAAAACATTTATTTATATATATGTATGCATGTATGTAAGTATGTATGTATGTTTAGAAAATACAATATTAGAGAAAGATAATTTTAATTCCCCTCCATGGGTTTTATGTATTTATGTTTTATGTATGTATGTATGTATGTATGTATGTATGTATGTATGTATGTGGTAGAAAAACTTATACAGAGCATGAGTGCCACCCTGTGGCATATAAAAAAAAAAAGAAAACAATTAAGGAAATATTTATTTTTTTTAAGTACTTGGATATAAGACACACAGATTCTAGAATTGGTACAGTTTACTTTTTCTTTTGAATGTTTTTTTCCAAGCAGGTTAGAACATTTTTCTGCCTTTTCTTTTTCAAAAAAGAAAACTGCTATTAGATGTTCTGTTAAACATTTCAGTACAATAAAATTTATTGTATGAATCTATATTCAATTCACATGATAAATTTTGTTGTATTGCACAGTGGAATTTCTGTAGATAAGGGAAATGGTGACTTAAATGTACATTTGTGGAAGTAGTATAATTAGGAATAACGTTTGCATGTTGTTTAGGCATTTCCAACTCAGCAATTGTTAGGCAAACAAGCCTTTAAAGGTGAAGACTGGCTTCTTGCTTCAGCTGTGAAATTCACATGGATTTCTACAGATCAGTCACAAAATTCGAGAAGGTTCGGATGCCTTTTAGAACTTGCATGTTTTCCTTCTTGTGCACTTACTGTATGCTGAACCTAATGCAGAGGGGAAAAATATTTTTCTGTTGAAGTTGTATTCTGAGACTACAAAGGGATGGTAAAGCCTCTACCAAAATTAGATAAGACTCCCTTCCTTCCTTCCTTCCTTCCTTCCTTCCTTCCTTCCTTCCTTCCTTCCTTCCTTCCTTCCTTCCTTCCTTCCTTCCTTCCTTCCTTCCTTCCATTCTCTTTTTCCTCTATGCAAGCAAACTTTGGAGGGAAGTATAAATTATTCTTGCCAAAGGTTTGAAACAAACACTACCAGACAATTTTCCCAACCCATCCATCATTCTGCCTGTTTTAGATTTTTTTTCCCCTGTCTTCTCTGCTCCCATCTGTCTCTCTCTCCACCCCTCTCAATAAACTGAAAGCCAGTTTCCTACCCCATTTCAGCTGAAGTGTAGCTGCTAAAGATTGTAATGCTGCCATCCCTCCTTCTAGTTTATTGAATTTGGACCATTAAATTTCTAGCCATTGAACATGGGGAGACAATGCATGGCTCTTCAGGTATTGTAAGACTGCAACTCTCAGTAATCCTCATCACTGACTGTGTTGGATAGGGCTGACTGGAGTTGGAGTTCAACAACATTTGGAGGGTGGGGAGGAGGAGGAGAAGTCTAAAATAAGGATTTTGTTGTACGTTCAAAATGTGTTTGAGACCACACACACAGCTATAGTTATTTTTCTTGTATGGAAACAACTACACAAGCACATTATGCTAAGCCACAGTTTGCTTAATCATCATGGACTGTATAAACCAACACTGGCTACCATTACAGATCATATTAAGCTAAATACCATGATTTATAATATCCGAGGCAAGGTCCTGTAATGCGTTAAGCAAGAACCAAGGAAATCTTATAATTTAGTGCAATGCATGAATGTGGTGTCTGTATTTGTATGCAAATAGATGGGAACTTATTTGGGACCAGTTATAATGTCCCACCCCAGATAAACGGAGATACAAAGAACTGTAGAACGCTGGAGGCACTTGCTGACATATTGGCCATGGGTATAGGTCTTCAGTACTCCATTCACATAATGGAGTCTAAATTCTCTTCATTGTAATGAGATGTAATGAATATTACACTGCATGAAAGAAGGGAGGGTGCAGCTGGCTGAAAACACAAGCCACGGGTTGGTGTTTTTTACCTGAAGGTCTGTGCTCTGGTGTTGATAGTACTGAAGCAGTGATTTCCTTATCACTGCCACTGTGTCCATTCAGTGGGCTGTTGTAGTGTTTGTTTGGTATAAAGAAAATTAGGACATCTTAGTTGTGCTAATGCAGAAGGTGATATTCGTAGTAGCCTTTTATTAACCAGTTTGCAGGAAATAGGATGCATGCCATTCCATTTCATCAGATTCAGAGAGGGTTTAAAAAAAAAAATCTTTGGGTCAGTATCTCTTAAAATATAGCACTTTAAAATGCATACCATATAAAGAATAATAATTTCTAGGGAATAAAAATATCTCTGCCTAGCTGGCATCAAAAAGTTAATAAACTAGGTGCTATGCATGCCTTACCGGGGAGGGCCTTCCAGAGTTAGAAAGGCGCTCGGAGAAGGTCTCACTGCCAGATGGCCACCCAGTCAGGGGTATTGTCCTGCTGAATTGGCCCAGTTCATGAGAACAGGTTGTTAGATTTTCACACACTAGAGCTAAACCCCAACCTCCCATTTTCCCATTCTGCCTGACCAGGTTGCTCTAATTCAGTGTTCTTCAAACCTGGCAGCTTTAAGATGTGTGGATTGCAACTCCCAGAATTCCCTAGTCAGTATGCTGGCTGGGGAATTCTGGGAGTTGAAGTCCACACATCTTAAAAGCTGCCAAGTTTGAAGAACACTGGTATAATTGCACAGAAAATACTGTGAAGTTCAGTAGGCACCCAATGAAACTGTTTATTCTTTCCCTTTTAATAAAACGATAAAGCTCTCACATAGGGAGTCGGTAGAGCCACAGGCTAATAACATACGCACTCTATTTTCTCCCTCTGTGACTGTATCACAAAGAGTGGCCATGTATACCTTCAGGTACCTTAAACATAGCTACAGTCATGGTCTTTTAGGAATGGATGACACACTAACAGGAAAGAGGGACAGAGCAATAAGAAAAAAATGCTTGAGTTCAGCAGAATTCCATATCTGTGGCATGAAAGCAGGGAAAGAGTGTGGGTTCAGAAGAGTTGTTTTTTTTTAAAGTTTTATTTGATTTATTTCAGGCGCAATACTAACTGTGGATAAACTTCTGTTAATTTCAGAGAATATAGAACAGAAAATATTCCAATTAAAAATGATATAATTCACAGTAAGTACTGTAGTCCTGAAGGGGAAACGTATAAGCACTGTGCGAACAGAACTCTAGTTCTCCAGGGACAGCCCTACTATTAAGCAGGATGACAGGTAACAGAAGGTTGGACATAATGAAAAGGCAGCAAATGAATAATTATTGATGCATTGTTATGCTGGCTTGTATTGTCAGGCTGTAGGAGAGGTATCAGTGGATTTCTGCCCTTAAAATGTGAAATTCTAATACTATGTAATGTTTGCTTCTCAACCTCAGGAATCAAATGCCTTGAACCAGCCCAGTGGGTGTCTTTTACATCATTAGAATCACCTTCCACATCTGGACTGGGGATCAACTGTGTTGAAAAAGTATTCCTAGATCACCCAACAACAGGACTCTGAATATTATTTCACTTTAGGTCAGTGTTTTTCACACTTGGCAACTTTAAGATGTGTGGACTTCATATCCCAGAATTCTCCCAGCCAGCTAGCTGGGGGAATTCTGGGAGCTGAAGTGAACACTTCTTTAAGTTGCCAAGTTTGTAAAACACTGCTTTACATGAACTCTGAATACAATGTTAAATGCATTCAAACCTAACCAATAACAAGAACAGCTTTTTTCTTCCTGTGGTATAAAAAAGACAGTCCATTCCAAAGATTCAATTCATAGTTCTTGTCCTTCCCCAGACTTTGGGGACATATTTGTTTATTCAATTTAGTGTCTCTTCATTCATTGCCTAGTTCAAAACAAAACAAAAACACCATATAAAGTACATTTTTTTAAAGTGCAAAACTAGTGAAGAGAAGGCTAGATAGTACCAGTATGTTTCAGGCAGCAGCCAATTAGCGTGAAAAAAAAAGAAAAAGAATCAGAAATGTGCACAATTGTCTTCTGCTACAAATTCGTTACCTCTTGTCTTACCTTCAGCATATTTAGAGAACATTATGTAAACATACTGAGATACAAATATTTCTCAGACTAGGATTTGAAGAACCAAACTACATGTGATGTTAACAAGAGTTTCCTTCCGGACACAAAAAAGTTTGTGTGGTAGGAAGGATACTTTGGGTTAATCCTCCGCCATATGCTCTGGTCCCAATTCTAATAAGGTCCAGGGCTACTATTATTTACAACAAAGAAAGATCAAAAGGGCATTAACCAAGTAATTAGGCCCTAAGACTGCAGAGAGACCCCTTGGTTCAATGACTTTTATTTAAGACAAAATATGTTGAACTTCATGCTGCACATTTTATACAGCTGAAATGTCATGTAAATTATATAAATGAATGTGGGGCCCATGCAATTCTTTGTTTAAATTTCACTGAAGATGGCAAGGGGGAAAGAATGACACTCTGACTTTAGCATAAATCTTGCACTTTCTTCAAATAGGCTAATTACCTCTTAGCACTCTTTAAAGCTACATTATCCTTTCTCTCTATACTTGTAAGATGGGGGGGGGGGAACTGAGGCCTTAGGGCCCCATGTGGCTCCCCCAAAGCCCTGTACATGGCCCTCAGGGCTTCTCCAAAAGATGCTGCTGAGCTGTAGTTTTTAACAAACTTGGAGGAGAAACATTAAATACGGGAAGAGTTATATATACTACACTTAACTGATTTAGTTTGAATTCTGTTTAATTGAAATGCTGCTGAATTATCATTTTTAATAAGCTGGAAGGAGAAACATTAAATACATGAAAAGTTAGATGTACTCTAGTTAATTAATTTAGTTTAAATTCAGTTAAGATGCTGCTGAATATTAGTAACATGACAGAGGCGGAAAATATAAAATACATGGAGAGTTATTTATATTGCATTTAATTATTTGGTGTACATTTCAGTTCAATTATCCTGGATCTAGCCACTTCATTGACCTGATTCTGCCCATATTTTAGAGCATGGCACCAACCATGTCATAAAAACCCAATGGCAGCCCTCTCCTGAAAAGACTACATACTCATCAAGGTGAAGTAAGCATCCTTAATTATATTAATATCAAAAGAAGATTCTGTAGTTATCCCAAATTAATTAACGCTAAGTATATATTAATGTTGTATTAGATGTATATTTCTTGCATCCCATTTATAGTCATACTCTATGTAAGAATAACATACTTACCTTGATACACACAGCCACAAATATCACTTATAATTACGAAGCATCGATACATGGATATTAGAGCATAATTAATTCTGATATGAACCTGCCACAGCAAAATTCATAATCATATCTGTCTCTACGAAATTTGATTTTTCTTTTTGGGGATTTCTAGCTCATTGCAAAGGAGCATTGACTCTCTTTAGAAGTGTTGTTTTTTTCTACTGATGCCTGCTACTAGAAGTTAGTGCTGTCGTGGGTCACACACTCATACTAATAGAAAAATATTTATTTTCTTGTGTCTGACATTGCTCTGTGTAATTTGCACAATATCACAATAGCTATATTGCGTGTTGCCTGGATTTTTGTAAGGAAAAATCTGAAAAACTTGTCAACTTCTATCTTAAGCTGTATTTATATCACGCCATTGAGAGAACTATTTCATGAATGTGACAAGATGGTCCATTAAAACTTCTACAATAAATATGATTTTTAAGGCTACACAAGACATTTACATCTTGGTTAAAGGATCCTAATCACATCTTCCCAAACTGCCGTGTTTCTTCTACATGTTTATATACCTTGTAGTTAGATTTTTGTATATTTCCAAGTCAGGCTTAACTTTAGTGTAAATTTTCCCCATGGGAATGTTGCTGTTCCCAAAAGGAATCCAGGTATCAAATTAAACAGAATATTTTATATATATATATATATATATATATATATATATATATATATATGTAAGTGAAGCGGAAATTTAAAGCCCCTCTGCTGGGAATAACAGTATAAATAACTGAAGACATCTTGTAAACAGTGCGGTCATAACCTTGAAACGTTAAACAGTTCTCTGGGATCTGGCGCATCAGCTGCCTCTGGACTGAGCTGGCTCAGAGGAAAGAGCCCAGCACTTTCTGTTTATCTCTTCGCTTAATCTCTCAGAGAGTAACAAATCAGATCAATAGAAAGAATGATGTTTAAATTAAAGCCAGGGCACCATCAGGGTGTACAAGGCAAGAATATCTTCCCATCCGAAGTACTCCATCAGTATTTTTTAATGCTCCTTAAGGTACCGCCCCGGGCTCCACCATCATGTCATCTTGCCTCCTGGGAGGTGTTGGGGGTTGGTGGGAAGGGGAGTTATCTTTGCAACAAGGCTTGGCTGCTAATGGGTCCCACCTTGTGGAGCTCAGTCCCAAATCTGTTTTCAAAGTCGGGTATCCTACAATAAAGGAAGGAACTTTTTTGAAAATATTATCCTTTTATCTTCCAATAATTTGAATTATTCTTTGAGGATTAATAACAAGAAATTCCAGGTAACCTGCTGTCCCAACAGGTATGAGCCTTGGAACTTCTAAAAAATTAAAGATGATCCTTTCCTTCGATATATATGCAAAACTATATAATGTACATGCATAACAAGCTTCCATAGTACTGTATATAAACTGCATACATTTGGCACACAGATAGCCTTGCACCATCTGATTGTTAAAACATTTGGAAACATGGCATACCTTATAATTTTATTCAGTGCTCCAGCAGATGACAAGTTGAGACACCACTGCGATAGAATGCACAGGTACCAGATGTTCTCCTTATAGACTTCACCAATCCATAAATTGGAGAGAGAAGAGTTTGTAGTGGGAACCTGGATTGGAATGTGGCTCGGTTTGTGTGGGTGTATGCACATGTGCACGTGGAGATGGTCAGTATAGCCCACCCAGGCCAAATCGGATGGTTAACAAAGACAACAAAGATGTTCATTTTAGTAAAACAGAAGTGTGCGATTTCCCTTCAGTTTAAAGGACCACGCCAAGCAAGTAGACCTGAAAAGAGCTAAAGCTTGAATTTGTAATCCTTCAAATAAACAAACTTGCCTTTACTGGTTGGCTAGACCAGATAAACAGAAAAGTGGTATCATTTAAAGAGTATTCCTAGTTGCCAAGAAATCACTTCTGGATTTATTAAAGCTTAGTTGATATTGAAGATAATGTGTTATCTATCTCTGTGAAATCATTCATTAATTGCCCCCAAGATTGCTGTCGCTAGCTTAGGTCTGTCTGCCCCTCTAATATTAAATTGTTTACTATATTAAAGTGACTGACAAAAAGAACGAAAAAACCTTAAAGCAAAATATTTCAGCTTTTGCCTTGTTTGGTTATTTTGAAAGGATATGGTAGATACACTATCAAAACAAAGCAAGAATTCCAATGTCTTACTGTGAAAATGTTATTTGTGTTTTTGCTGTCGCATCTAATACATATATAATTTAAATGATTAACTGCATCCTTGTGGGATCCAGAATAAATTTGTTTGAACCGCTTGATACTTTTAAAATAATCCCTTTCTTTCTATGCAATTTTTAGTTTAGTTGAAAGCAACCCAAACTATATACAGCAGATAATTCAAGCCACTTAGCTAAAAACAAATATGCTTGGATATAAGCTGGACATATTTTTTTTTCTCATGTTGCATCTGTTATCTATGAATGTATAATTTAGAGGTGATGCTAATTTCCCAAAAGTTATTTAGGATCATCATATAAATCCCTTGGAAATGAATGAAGTTAACAGGAAACCGCTCTGAACTCACCTGGGATTTATTTCCAAGTAGAAACAAAATCACTTTAATCCTTCAAACACTCCCCTTCAAATTAATTCTATTGAAAGAAATTGTACCTACCTTCATTCAGCATTTTTCTGCTTTCAGCCTTACACTGGCAATGTTTAGAAAAGACACATTCCATGCTAACAGTTACAGTTTGTATGACTTGTGAAAAATTCCATAAAACTTAGATTGTCTGGAATGTAAAAGCAATATAAAACTGTCTGCCTTCCATCCTTACCATCTTTGCAAACAATCCATGCTAAATTAAAAGATGAATAGTAATGAAAATGCAAGTTTATGGATTCAGCTATGAACTTTGCAGTAAACTTTGTTTCTAATTTCACAATCCCCCTAATTCCTAGTTAAATTATTGCAAATGTGACAAACAGGTTCCTTCCTTCCTTCTTGAGTTAGGCAGCCATTACATGCTGTTTTTCTAGCCATCTAAACCACCCACCCTCCCCTCAAAGGATACGGTCTACCTCTTCTTAATTAGGAAAATAAACATTTCATAATCTGAGGTCAAATGGTTTTTGCATTGTGTCACTTTAAGATTTGTAAAATCTGTTCAGCCAAAATAAAATAAATAGTAATCCTCTCTCTCTCTTTTCTTTGAAAACAAATGAAAAGAAACCCACACCACAGTGTGTAATTTTTGTTTTTTGTTTTCCTGTTGAGGAATAATAAAAAAAAAAAACTATACAAATTATAGCAAAACCTGTTTGAAGAAAATATATTCATAGAATATCTTTAATGTGTATTCTTTTAGAGAGATGTGATTTCAGAATAATTGATTCTAGGAATCGCCGTCTTTCACAAGGTGGAGTACACAAAGATAGAAAGTTGCAAATTCTGGTTGGATCCAGAGAACAGCACTTGGACCAGCAAGGCGTTGCTGCAGGATATTCAAATATATATATACAAGTTAATAAAGTTAAATATATGTTCTTTGTGATTGTTTCAGTTTCCTTTGGCATAGTACATTTGGTCTTCTTTTCAGTTTTAGGATTTTTTTTCCATGAGAAAACAGTTTTCTGCCTCTGCCTGCCCCATTCATACATGCATGCACAAATGCATTCATCCACATAGAAGAGTGGTTTTCTCATGCTTGAAAATCCTGGGTCAGGAGGCGGTAGGGCCACACAACCGAGTTGTGTTCACTGCTTCTTTCAGCTCATTCTCTGGTTTGCCAGCAATCATAAAGGGCCATGTCTGTAGCCAAGGAGGAACGGGGGGGGGGACAAAGGAGAAGAAGGAAGAGAAAGGACGTGGAAAGGGGGAGAGAGAGAGAGAGAGAGAGAGAGAGAGAGAGAGAGAGATCAATGTACTTCAAATGCTGTAGTACTTGAACTGTAATAAACAAAGCTATAGATGATCCAGGTGTTCTTTCCAAACAATAAGAAGAAGTGGTTAGACTAGACAGTCTCAGCTACTGAGTGCAACCAGGTTCTTAAGATGGCTCCACCGTATTGCCCTATGCGACTGCGCAATCATAATATGTTTTGTACCATAAAGGCATTTTTTACTGTTTATGTCTGAGCGCCTCATAATTCTCTGTAATCCTTGGAGGTGATGGGTCATGCTTTATTGATCCTAGATACCAACATGTGTCACATTTGATAGAAATGATGTTTCTCTCAAATATATAATGAATGCAACCAGAAAAGGCATATTGTGGCAGACATCTTTTTTTTTTTTTTTAAAGCCCCTGTCTATTCTTGACTGGGTAATGTCAAAGCACGGCTCCCCCTCCACTTTTGCTTTGTTTTGAAAAAGATAAGAGTACTATCTCCTCTAAAAGCATTTTGGAATTGGAGATGGGGGTTTCTTTTCTACTATATACTTTGGTTTGCAATTGCCAAAGTTCTACTGAGGTCAGAAGCCTTTTTGATGGCCATAATGAAAGTATAATTCTATAACAGTAAAATTCCAGTTCTATCCACTTCTCACAGGGCAACAACAACAACAAATAATCTTAATTACTTGCATTTTTTTTTAAATGGCACACATGCAAACTTTTTAGCAAAATAAAATCTGTGTAGATTATCTGTTCTGTGGGTGGCGGGAATTATTCATTATTGTCATGCTATTGTAGTAACTAATCTCAATGTCTTTTAAAATTATGCAATCAAATGCATTCAAAATAATTATATAATAGCAAGACCAACAGCAAGGTCAACCATATCTCACCCCCCCCCCCCAAAATCCATCAGTCCAAACAGTTTTGGGTTCTGAGTCTCTTTTGCTTTCAGTAGCTTCTTACATGTTTACTGGGTATCAGTTTGCTAATCATAGAGTAATAAATGCATTATGTCTCATCCATTTATTATTAACCCAATTAATCATTATTAATAGTATGAAGATAATTGTTATATATACAACCACAAGAAAAGTAAACTGTCAGGGGTGCAGATAAATGAGAAAAGATAGAATACGAAATGTAATGCCCCCCCTCCTGGATTCCTTTCACATAAGGAGGGTGCAACTGCTAAAACCCTGAATTGATTTTTCCCCCCTCGTTCTAGCAGGGGTTGTGGTCGTTTAAGTCATGAACTGGGGCTAAACATTTCCCTCTTTTTTATCAACTCCGGTGGCTGGAAATAGCGGGCTCTCCAAAGACGCGAATCGATATTTTGTCTTATCCCAGCTCACATTTACTAAAGGGAGGATGGAGAGGCTCATAAGCATTTGAAGCCACTTTACAACACCCCCGTCTGCTTTCTTCCTCCTTCGTGACCTAGAAGCGGACTGTGGCCCCTTTCGTGATGGAAATCGAGAAGATGGTTGTAAATCTCAAGGTGTGCCGTCGACCCCCCTCCACTCCCGAAAAGCCATAATTTACGAAAAAAAATTACGGGGTGTGCGAAAAGAGACAGAGAGAGAAAAAAGGAGGCGTCTCTTTTCCTTTATTTAAAATTCATTGTTATTCTGTATTTTGGAAAAGCGGCTTAAATTGCGACTTAATAGCATAACAGTAGTAGTCGTAGTTGTTGTAATAGTACTAATCGTAGTAATCTTCAACACTTTGCAGATAAACACACCAGAATCGGATCCCGCCGACTGACGCCGTTAAGTCAATAAATCGGGTTATTTTTCCCCCTATTTTGATCAATTAGTATACTTGGTGAGAGAAGGACGTGACGGCTCCCTTCAGTTACTACTGAGCGACCGGGATAGGGGGACAGCTGAACGTAGTTCTGCGGCGCAATCCGGTTTCCTGATTCCAAGGCTCATTAAGAGGACGGTAAAGAAAAAAAAAAGGGGGGGGGGCTGCCTTTGAAGATGATTTTTATTTTTTTATTATTATTATTATTATTATTATTATTATTATTATTATTATTATTATTATTATTATGCCCGCCACTTCTGCTCCTTTTCGCCGGTCCCCTCACCTCTCTGCTCCCTGACCACGCGTGCTTGGGACAAACCAACCGCGAAGTCGTCCGCGCGCGGGGAAGAGCCGAGCGTCGGGCTACGACGGCTGGCCAGACGGGCGAGGCTTTTCGCCACGGCGTCCAAAGCTCACCGTTGACTCCGACGACCCCGGAGACCGACTTTCCCCGCGAGCCTGGAAGCGGGCGGCGAGCCCCCGGCCGGGACGCCCGCTTTGCTGGCCGGTGAGGGGAAGGCGAGGGGAGCGGAGCGGAGCGGAGCGGAGCGGAGCGCGCCGGGAGGCGCGGAGCCCGGTGCGAGCGGCGCCGCGTCGGTCAGGCCCACGGCGGCGCGTCTCCCTCCTCCCTGGCCCCACTCACCAGATTAACCGGATGAAGGTAGCCGTTCTCGTACTTGTCGCTGGCCAGGATTTGCCTCAGGTGGGCGATGTAGCTGGAGGCCAGGCGGAGGGTGTCGAGCTTGGAGAGTTTGGTGTCCGGCGGCACCCAGGGTAGGGTGGTCTTGAGGCGGGAGAAGGCTTTGCTCAGCACTCGCATGCGAGCCCGCTCGCGGGCGTTGGCCGCGTTCCGCTGGACCTGCTTGCCCTCCTGGCCCGCGGCTCCCAGCGGGCTCTTCTTGCCCGGCGCTTTCTTCCGCGCCTTGCCCGCGCCCCGGCCTTTGCCAGGGGAGCCCCGGCCGCCGGCCGAGCCTTCGGCGGGGCTCTCGCGTGGGGGAGGCGGCGAGCGGCAGCGGTCCATTTTCAGGCTGCCAGCGCAGCCCAGTATCTCCGCCTCGGGAAGGTCTTCGGCATCGCTCAGCGAGCCCGTGGACATGGCCTCGGGCCGGGGGCAGGGAAGGGGAGCCCACCGCCTGGGGACCCCTACTCAGCCTTCCTCGCCTGTCTCGGCGAGGGCGAGCGGGAAGGCGCGGCGCAAGTTGATGCGGAGCGCCCGGGAGGCATTTATCCGGGGGGGGGGGGGGATGGATAGGCGGTCCGGGGCAGCCGTGGGAGGGGCTTTCCGCAGAAGGGTCGCCGCACCGCGTTGTCTGCCACAGTTACCCCGGACCGGTCGGGGAAAAGGCCAGTCGAGGCCTGGGGCTTCCTTGAAACCGAAGTGGAACCGGAGTAGGGCCAGGGCGACCTGCCTACCTTACCCTCTCTTTCTCTTCTCCATCCAGATAGATCTGCTTCCCTTTTTGCCTTCTGAGATCTTTAGACTAGGCTGCCTCCAGAGATGTGCCTCCTTCCCTGGGTTCGCCCCAGGGTTTGCCGAGATTTCGGAACCTCTGGGACATCCCTGCTCAGATAACACAACGGGATTTGCTTTGCCAAGTCGTTCAGTGCTAGTCCTGCCTTCCTTCCTTCCTTCCGATTGCCATAACCAGTGATATTTCCCTTGTGAAGCCTTAAAAGCTGTGTCATTTTCTTAGTAATTGCAGAAATCTAGGCACTTACTCCTGAATTCCTGGAATATGAATGGGCTGGCCGATGACGTCTGTGTCTGAGACGTCTAAGTCCTTGATGGAGCTGAGATTGCTTAAGCCTGTCAGAGTTTGCATAAACTTCATCCCACCAGCCTGGACCAGGTTTCCTCTTAGGCAGAGAGAGGCAGCCACCTCAGCAGCTGATTCTGGGTGTCATGAAAAGGCAGCAAGCTGCTATGTAATTTGTGGTTTATTGTGTCTTTCCTGACAATGTTGGGAAGAGGTGCTTATGAGATTTTCTGCCATATGTGAGGATAATTTGTCTGCCTTAGGGTGTAGGGTTTTTTTTTTTTTTTTGGTGCCTCACTCTTGGGTGACTGCCTGGACAAGTCCCTGCAGTTTTCTTGGAAAGATTTCAGAAGTGGTTTGCCATTGTGTGCTTCTTCCTAGGGCTGAGAGAGAATGACTGGCCCAAGGTCACCCAGCTGGCTTTGTGCCTCAGGCAGGACTAGAACTCACAGTCTCCCACTTTCTAGCCTGATGCCTTAACCACTACACCAAACAGGCTCTTCTGTCTTAGGGTAGGTGCCATTTATATTTTACATTAGGAGGAAAAACTAACCTGCTGCCAATTGCCACCCACTTTCTAATATAAGGATTTTCTCTTTTCCACCCTCCATTTAGGTCAAAACCACTTGCAACACAGAATTTATATATGAAAGTTAAGACAGACTTTGGAATATGTTGTCTAAGACATCAGTGGTGCTTTTTCTTTGGAGGACTTTATCTAGAACATTTACAAGATGTTAAATTTAAGGAAAAGTAAACAGATTGATACTAGTGTCTTCAGTTTCATATTTTCCTGTCCACTCTTATTTTATCAAATATATTCCCTACTACAATAGTCATGTTATAAGTGTGCACATTTGTTATGGAAAGTCACTTGCTCTGCATGACTTAATCAGTTCACACTAGGAAAGGAACTGTATTGGAATGACAAACTCCAGGTATATACAATACAGCTCAGTTAACACCACTGAACTGACAGAATCATATTGTCCTACAGTTGGAAGGGGACAATTAAAGCACTAAGTGCAACCCCTGCTTTAAAGCATCCCCAAGAGGAGATTTGTATAGTCTTTGCTTGAACCCATCCAGTAAAGGGGAGCCAACTTCCTAGCTAACTCTTTGTCCCTTTTTTTGAGCAAGTAACTTCTATAATAGATTGTGGGAGTGCTCTAGACGTAATATATCTTGATTTCAGCAAACCCATGACATTCAGTTTAGCATTATGGTTGAGTATGGGCTGAATGGAATGACAATTAAGTGGATATCTAAGTAGCTAAAGCATTGTATTCAGAGTGCTCACCGATGGTTCCTCATCAAGCTAAAATGAGATATCAAGTGGGGTGCCACAAGGCTCAGACATGGATCCTGTTTTCTTCAATTTTGTTAATTAATGACTTTGATGAAGAAGTGAAGGGAATATTATGAAATTTGCAGATGACTCTAATTGGTACAATAGCTAATATCTAGAAAACTGAAATAAAATTCAAAATGATTTTGATAGGTCAGAGAAAATGATTGAAAAATAACAGAATGATACATTTTATTTATTTATTTAATCAAACTTATATAGCTTCCCATCTCATGAATGTGACTGGATGGTGTACAATAAAAACAAAACAATAAAAACACACTTTGAAATAAATATAAAATACAAGAAACATGCATATAACAAAGGAGAGTGTTTAAAAACTCACACATAATAAAACTGTCTCACAGGCTTCCTGTGCCCAAGGGATCTCCAGGCTTGCTGGAAAAGCCATTCCTTGAGAGACCTCTGGAAGGCCAATAGGATCAGGGCTAATCTCCCCTCGGGGGGCATGATATTCCAAAGGAGGGATGCTACAGCAGAAAAGGCTCACCTCCTGAAATTCTTTAGATGGAGCTCCTTAGCACCTGTAACATGCCCTTTCTGCCTGACCTGATAGGACAGGTAGATGTAATTGAGAAAAGGCAGTCCCTAAAATACCCTAGCCCTATGCCATGTAGGGCTTTAAAGGTCAAAACCAGCACCTTGAATTCAACCCTGAAGTAAACTGGCAATCAATACAGCTTGTGGAGCAGAGGTGTAAAGTGTGCCCACACCACCTCATTTTGCACCAGATGACACTTCCAAATACTCTTCAAGGGCAGCCCCATGTAGAGCGCATTACAGTAATCCATTCAGGAGGTGGTAAGGGCCTTGAGTAACTGTGAGCAGAGCCTCCTGATCCAGGAAGAGATAACAAGGGATGCAAATTATAGGAAGCCAGATTCTAATTAAATCTTTTATTTGGATTCCTGCACTGAACAGGATTTTAGACTGGTTGGCCTAAATTATGCCTTCTAACTAGGTTATTCTGTTGGGATGTTGACTGAGCTATTGTACGGCTGATAGAGTTGCTTTTTGCTTTGTTTACTCTTACTTTCCCAATAAGCTTTCTTGTTTAAGTTGTGATTAAGTCCTATACTTTGAAGTCAAGAGATCTGAGTTCTGTCCAGTTTTGCTATCACTTTAAATTTAGTATATAATGTTATAGAAATTAATTGTGGACCACTTGGTGTTATTCCGTGCAGGTGTATATGCACAAGATCTCCCTGGGGAGAGCATTGAAACAAAGAAGAGTCAGCTCAGTATATTGTGTGCACAGGGTGCACACGTAGGATACTCCCCCTCCCCCAACATTTGTAACATCACAAAAATATACATTTCTTTGTAATTGCAGCAGATTGTTAAGATATTATTGGAAAAAGTGGCTGTGAGCTTTGGCTTTGTTTTGATAGTTCTGAAACTACCTCTTATACAGCCACATTTCCTTTCTGTCTTGCCCAATCACTCTTTCTTCCTATGTATGTCCTTGTTGGATGTCCTACCTAGACCTTAGACTGTGTTTTGAATTTCACCAGTGGACCAGCTGAATCTGTAGAACTGTTTATTTCCCACTGAGCATCTTGATTCACGTGATGAGTGAGTCAGATGGCAAGAAGGTGCCCCATATCATGAATTCCATAGCCTTTTCAGTCCCGGTATAAACTTCAGTTGTACACCCTCTCCAATGATTAAGGAGTGCAAATATATATTTAGAAATATTAATCAAGATTTCCACCACTTGGTAAAAGGTTCATAACTGGCAGTTTTACTGTATAGCCAACTCTATTAAAAAATAACAAATACAAGTGAATTAGCATTATTTATTAAAAGAAACCAATACAGTATTTTTTATGCACTGTGAAATATTGCAATAATTCTGCAGGTGCATTTTAAGTAAACAGATATATTTATAATTATGATGAAGTGTACAATGGCATGAAAATTACAATATCCTTCATTAAATTAATATTTAAAATGGAATTAACCAAGGGCAAACTAACATTAGCTACCATCACTATGTCAGTATAATAGAAAATGTCACATTTGCATGTGTTTTGTAAGCTTTTATCTAGAACTCATCTGTCTCAAGCTCAGTGGAATCCAATACAGGGTTGATCTATGTAGGACTGAACTCTTCTACTGTTAGTTAAATACTTGGTTCTATACATCCTCTGTTGTAATCTTCCCCAACCTGGTACCCACAGATGAATTTAACTACAAACTTCATAATTTCCAGCCACTTTGGTTTTGGCTATGCTAGCTGGGATTAATGGAGTTCAACACAATTTGGAAGGCATCAGATTGAGGAAGGTGATTCTAAAAGTACATGTAAATTCAGAATTCTGATTCCTTTAGAGACTTAATGATTCTAAAACCACGGAAGGATTTTAGAATGCTGTAGACCTTTTAGAACAGGAATATGCAGCCTGAGATTGCAGGGCTACCTATGGCTCCCAAAGTGGCTTTGAGAGCCCATCCAAAATGGCTAGCAATTTATTTGTTTAGATACTTGTAAAGGGCTACCTGATTCAATGAATGTGTGATTTTGAACATAACAGAAGTGGAAATATATTCAATATACAAGAAATGGTCATATCAACTATATTTAATTTAATCTGAGTGTAAAATAATATTTGATCTATTTTTTTTTGTTCTAGCTCTACTACTTCTTTGTGCAGATTTAGAATCCATCCTGGGACACACCACTCAAAAGACATGTGGAACACCCAAGCTTTAGAGGACTTTTAAGGCAACATACTGTTGTAGACTTTCGCAGCTGGTATCTGTTGGGCAGTGTTGAGTTTCACGGTTTAATGACTATGGCCTAGACAACAGATTTCCTGATGTTTCACTGGCAACTGTGGCTAGCATCTTCAGAGGCGAGGTGATCTGCTATGCAGATCATAGGCAACTGAACAGGGACTGATTGGGCCTTGCCTCTGAAGATGCCAGCCAGAGTTACTGGCAAAATGTCAAGAAAACTGTTGTCTAGACTATAGTGACTAAACCCTGAACCTCAACACTGCCCAACTTTTAAGACAAATGGATTTTACCACCATTGTACGCAATGATGAGGGTTTTTTTGTGTCTTCCATGAACATTAATTGACATACTTAAAAATAAAAGAATCATTACGATAACAAATAGATTTGTAGAAAGCCCATTAAAACAGCTATTTCTAAACTGTGTGGTCCAAGTTGCAGGGATGATGAATCAGGGCTGCAACCCTGAGCTGGAATTCAGACAATTTCTTTTTGAGCCAGATTCCCTGAATTTGGACTGTCCCAGATAAATTGTGATTTAGCCCAGGAGTTTCACTTTCTCCTGTGCCTGTTCTTCAGTGGAGGCAATGCACAAGCTGAGAGCTGCCTGAGAGGTGACATGATGCCAGACTCTGGACCAAAGAACCATCCTAAAAGCTCTTTTTCAGGAAGAAGGTGGACCGCCCAAGAGGAATGATCCAGGATGAAGCCAAACTTCACCGGAGAAAAGGGGCTGATTGGAGCTCTCCAAGGTTCTGCAGCTCCAGCATCTTGAGTCTGGCTCAGTAAACTACCAATTGATGTCCATTATGCTCTGTAGGCTCTTGAGGATAGAAAATGTCTTAATAAATCAAAGAGAGAAAGAATCATTTAAATGCAGCATGACCATTCTCATAAGAGGGGCTTCTCCGTGCTTGTCTGGGAGGAAATTAGTTGATGTCAGCTTGGCTTCTTCCAATCAACGTCACTTGAAGGAATATCTCTGCAATGGATATGATTGGATCATTCAGTCACTCATAACGTGCAGTTGATTTAAGCCGTGCACAGTTTTAAGATCCTTCACAGGACTCTTTGCTTTGCAGGAATCACTCAGAGAATGATCTCTTTCTCTTCTGACATGTATTAAGAAGAATGTTGTAATACAACACAATGGGCTTATCCAAAGGAGGATGGATGTATAAGTGAAAGTGTTCCTCTGATTTGAAAAATGTGGGAAGGAGAAGAAAACCTGCTGCCTTCCAGTTGTGGTGGAACTGTAGCTCTCATAATTCCCACCTATACCTTGGGATTCTGGAGGACCCAAGATTGGGGAAAGTTGCTGTAAAACATCCTAAATAAAACTGAAAGCTATTTTGGGTGTAGAAAGGCAAAGATGCCGTTCCAAGGTTCTTTGGAGCTGTTGAGGTAGAATTCACCTGCAGCCCTCCCAAAGGCCATGTCAGCTGTTCAGCATGGGATCTGAGTTCAGCATATCTGATGGATGTTGGGTTGGGGAAGCAGTCTGTAAAGTAGCCAACTCCAACATGAATGAAAACAATGGATCCATGTAAAACTTAATGAAATGGTATATTACCTACAAACATAATATTCACTATTAATCAAGCATTTTTTTTTTTTTTTACTCTTGGGGTTCCCATAAGTGGCCCATTTAAATCAACAAAAGTTTGTTATTTGGAACAGGCCTTTTAATTAGTAATTTCCTGTTCCTTATCATTTCCTATTTCTTTTATTTTACCCCACATTCTCCTACAATGAACCTTGAGCTTGTTTGGAGATTCTAGCAGGGGAGCACAGTTATCATACCATATACCCCTGACTGAAGAATGGTACATTTCTTCTAGCTGGAATGGTCATCTTCCATCAAGTCTGCAGCTTCAGGAGGGATGTACACGGAGTGGTGAGGGAGGAAAGAGACATCTGCCTAGCCAGATCAGCTGAATCAACCCAGGCAATCAATGGGTAACAGGTGCTGCAGCCAAATCACCCTTTTGGTCTATGAACATACATTGTAATAAATTTACATTCTTTCATTATATATATTTTGTGCACGCAGAGAAAATCCTATCATTGTGTCATTGTTTCTTTATAAACACAATTGAACTTTTAGCAACCAGCAAACAACCAGCAAATGTATCAGAGTGGAATAATTTTGCTTCTGTACTCAGATTTCAGCAACCAAAGAAAAGGAAATCAGTTCTTTTTCTTTTTTTAATACAAAACTCCAAACATGAGGGAAGGGGTCACATTATAGGACATAGTCATGGCAATTTAATCAGGGCATGCATGGCAAGCAATACAGAAAGGTGAGGACACACCAATCAAGCTTTTCAATAGATTACTGTTAGATGAATTGTGAATACCTTAGTGAATATTGCGTGGTTCAGGCATCCCTCATCCTTTTCTACATACAGAAAGTGGAAAATGCATACCAGGGACCCAGGTTCATATTTTATGTGACTCCACAACATAATGACTTATCCAGTAAATCATTATTTCAAAATCCTTGTTTAGTGTTACAAATGAATGCAGCCTATAATGAGAATGTTATGTCCATGTAAGGTTGCACTGTATTTTAAGCGTAGAGGTTGGTGCATTCTCTAAAAATCAGGGATAGGCACATTCAGGCTCAGGAATTCTATTATTTTTACTAGAATTATAGATTCAGTAACCAGAGAATGGTGCAAAAGTTACAAACTTTATATTTACCCTAGGGTTCTGTTGTGAATCTGAACATAAAAAACCTACTCCTGGATACTTTCAGCACTGTAATTTTCTTGCTAGACAATTGGAAGTCAGAACTCCTTCCCACTCTGCTGCAATTCACTGAAAGATGTACCAAAAGTATTATTATTATTATTATTATTATTACATACATACATACATACTTGCATACATATAATATATCTTACATATCTTACATATTTTAAATATAAAAGTAGACTTATATTTGCCTTCTACTCCAAGACAGGTCATAAAGTAAAGCAGCCAATGAAGACCTCCTTAGATTGGAGTTGTCACGTGTTGCAGCCATGAAATGAGGTTATTGCTAGTTGTATGAATCTGTCATCTCACTTGGGTGTAAAATGAAGCCTCCTAACCTGCTCCTGGGGGGGAAATGACACACTCTGTCAACTGAGTTTGGATGGCCACAACATCCAGTTCCATTTAATCTCATAAGAGATTACTGGAAAAGAATCAGTGCATAATAATAATCCTGCTCCACAACTAATAAAAAAAACAAAACCGCCTTATCTTAAAATATGTGTGTTTTACTCAAATCTGAAAAAGCAAAGAATTAAATAGAACTATCTGCTATTTATGTGCAAACTAATACACACACCATGTAGAATAGGCCAGTCATCATAATAGCATATCAGTTTAAACCCTCTGCTTCATCTGGGAATTTAGTATCCTTACTTTCATGTTAAGCTAACACTGGCTTGGTATTGTTTTTAATGAACTATTAACTAAACAAATTGTCAGCATTTCAGACTCAATTGATTATTGTAGCTAGTTGTTTTAGACATCCATTCTTACAGACCTCAAAAATTACTCATCATCAGGTCGGAGATTTATGGTCTTTTTGTTTTATGTTCCTGATCATTGTTTGTGCAGGTGGACCCCTACATGGTCGTTTTCCACAGCCGTGATTTATTACTCGAGTGATTGATACTATAAACTTGTGCAAGGAATCTCTTCCAGCCTTAAGAGAAATATCAAATTGAAGTTGTTCATATGAACAAACAGAAGCAACTGAAATTGGCAGTGCGCAAAACTAGATGAAACTGAAACAGTGTAGGATGAAGAGAAAATGGATTCACCGAGGTTTAGGGGCAGATGTTCCTGAGCTGAACTCAAGGTACATCAGAATCTTGATCAGATACAAAAATAAGCAAATAAGGTTTCCTACCTCCCTTACTTTTGAGATGCTCAAGCAAAAGGAGGGAGAGATCATTGAAAAAACCAAGCTTTTGGCTGGCAGACCCAGCTCTTTCCACTGAGGACAGTTCCTGCAGCCAGCTGAACAATCAAATATAGAGAAATCACCTGATGTACATGCACGGCTAGTCCTACTGTAAGTGGGCTTTGAGTATTGCTAAAATGTATAATATCATTTGTTTCTTAATACCAAAGCTAACAAAACCCACACTTGTAATTATGAGTAAAATAATAAGTAGTGTCTTATAGGTAGAAATGTGGTCATTTAATTCAGTCGCTCTGGGAAGTACATGTTTCTCAAGTTCTGTGAACATAGAGAATTGTAAGTAAGTGCAACAATCGTCATTCATTTGCAATTCTGCTACAAATATATATGATTCATATTTGAATTCAGTCTGATTCAGAGCAATTTGGATTTTTTAAAAAGCTGGGATGGATACCTTAAGCCTCTGCAATGAAGTAAGGCTTAAGATGCTTATTTCACTCTTCAATCTTTTCAACCCCCTTGGCCACAGGAAAAAAGTATCAAAATATTTGGCCGCACACATCTGGGGAGGCACTGGGGACAATAAATGGGGTGTTGGAGAGGGTTGCATGTAGTAGTAGCCACCCATGGTTAAAAACTCAAAATGGCTAAAAACATTGGCAGCAATTAGAACAGAACCACGAAAAGTGATCATAACACGCTATATGGAAATAGAAATAATCTGCCCAAATTAGTTAAACTGGAAAAGCATCAAAGATCAGTGGCTGACAGCATTAGAAGAAACTGAAGCTGTCAGAAGCACCGCCCCTCCAAGAATCAGTCAAGGTTCCCTGGAGAGGATCTTGTATTGCAGAGGGGTCACTGCTCAAAACGTCCTCTCTTTATGCTTTCCTGCTAGGCTGGTGTGGTGTAGAAAGGAGCAGAGCATCTGCAAGCTGTAACCAAGGGCCGTCCCTACTGGGAACATTAGATCCCACTTAGAGTGGCACTCCAGATAAGGTTTGCTTTAGAGCTACTCATAAGGAGGGTTTAATCTTAGAAAAAGAAGTTTTATTGATGAACAGAGGACCAGAATAGTGTTTGCTGCTACAGGACAAGGAGCAGGGCAGGGAATGCTGAATCAGCAGAATATACATATACATATATATATTTTCAGTAGATTGTGGGCAGTAAGGTGATTCAATGCATGGAATGATTCCTAGAACCAGAGAATAACTGCAGTCCTTTTTTTGATGCACAGCAATAAATCCATTTATACGCTTTGTGAATAGTTATCTCTGTTGGGCACAGATTCTGTGACCTAATTTTTTTCTTTCCCAGAATCAGTAAAATAGCCCAACAATCTGCATAATGGCAATAACTTCCATTTCTGAAGACTCTTTTATGTATGAAAATGCAAGGGCAGTTCAGGAATTATAAAATATTCCAATTTAATAGATAACTATGTGAATTTTTCTGTCCTAAGAAGATTCAGATTATCTTTTTCTGACCAGCTACAGTAAAGTCAGAACTGAAATCAGATGTGAAACGTACAATATTGTTGGTTTCACAGCTGACCAGGCTATAAGGCAGTTTCACCATGCCTAAAAGGATGGTAATCTCTGCTATGTCTTGTGAAAGGGAAATACAGCCATTGAGAGCTGTGATGGATCTTAAAAGATGTGCAGCAGAAGGAAAGTTCCATTCTTGCAAAAGTGCACTCAGAGTAGAGCAAAAGCTGCTGTTTTACTTGTTCTACACTGCAGGATATCTGACTCAATCTGGCGTTAGTGACAAGAAATGCATGAAATATTTATAAAATGTTCTACAATAGACACTGAATGTCGCAATTCGTTCTTCTAAATATTCTGAAGAACGATGCAGGGGGAAAGCCCCATCCCCAGTGTTTTATGGCATCTTATAACCAAAAGATTAAATTGTTTTGGTTCTAAATATCTTTTCATGTTGTTTCTATGTTGGCTAATCCTTCACATTTTTGTGGTTTCAGAACATGATGAAACTGGTTGATAAGGAATAATTTGTTGAGTTTACTTTCCAGTAATTAGAATATAGCTCTGAAAAACAATTCCAGCTTTTCATAAATGTGGAATTACAAACCTCTAGCTTAATGTGCATATGGGTTAACTGTGCATAACTCTAGCTTAATGTGCATATGGGTTAACTGTTAAACTATTTAATTTAAATCAGTTGAGGGCTTCTTGGGGCACAGCCTATATTGCAGCTGTGCACCAGATTTTCCACAGTGATCTGCCAGATACCGCTAGGCCACCACAAGTAAGCTTGTGAGCAATTGTCCTGCTCTGCAGTAACTTGGACTCATGTTTCAATGAAGTCATCTTGCTCAAGCTAAGCAGGTTTCGATCTGCCAATGGGAGACAACCTGGGAATGTCAGAGATGCTACTCTGACTTCCGTGATAGGAGAAAAGTGGGGGGAAATGTACCAGACTTATAATACATGTACTGTAGATGGCTACATTGACAACGCCTTGATGAAGAACTAGGAGTCAACTGCCATAAATTCTCTACAAAGAAACACAGTTATCTCACTACCTGCTTCTTCTGACAGCGTACATTAAGCATACCATTCGGCAGAGTAATCCTGTTGGGCTATTGTATCTTGTTGGACAGTGGTCTAGGTAGGGTGCTGATGCTGTTGGAAGAGCTACCAATAAGGGTGTGAGCCACTGCTTCAGAGAATAAAGTTGCCATCTCCCATCCTTCATTTAAAAAATCACCTAGGTCATATTCAATGCATGACTGCACTGAGGCTCTCCTTTTTACTGATTCATTCATGAGAAGTGATAAAATATGCAAACAGAAATGTATACAGCTAATCATAAAGTCCATCAAGAATGAATTTTGTAGGTTTGCGTAGTTCTATATGAATACCAGAAGAACAATGCACACAGGTACAAAATCTTGATGCAACTGCCCTAATAACGTTGGGTTGGCTTTAGTCTTAAGTCATGCTTACAATAGATCAAGTTGTGGAAGTTGTACCTCCAGATTACAACTCCCAGCAGGCCATCAATAATCTAATTCAGCCACATCTGGAGAGTTCCAAGTCCTCACCCAAGAACAGATTTGTTGAAACCAATGGGACTTAATTTGTCACAGTTTACATTCTTTGATCGCTGTTGGTTTATTCTGGGCATGGCTAAGCTTGTGTCCAATTCAGTGGGAATTGTTTGGATGTTTGGCTATTACAAAACATTTATCAATGTATACATGCATCTTGTTTATATATGAGGAGCAAACTCTGCATATATAGAGTTCTGACCAAATTTAGAAATGAAGTAATGGAAGATTCTGCATATATTGGTGGACAGAAAATCTGTATGAATATTTGTTGTACTTTCCCCTACAATATTCAGGCAAATACCACCCCTGCAAGGCTTCCTATGGATATCCCAAATTCCTGTCTATATGGAACTCAAGCTGTTGAAAGTGCAACAAACCAGCATGATGAAGCAGTTAGAATATTGAACTAAATATACAACATAAAAACAGGTTCTAATTCATGCTCAGTCATAAAGTTAAGTGAGTAATTTTGGATAGCATTGTTATGAAAATAAAATGAGGACATGAATCATGTTAGATACAAATGCAATTAATAATCCATCTGCTTGAGAATTTCTGAAAACATCACTACATGGGTAAGCACAAGTTATCTCGGACTTCCCAGCCTGTATCCTTCCAAATGTGTGGATGTCAACTCTCAGAATTCCCAGTCTGCTCAGCCATTGCTATGAATTCTTGGAGTTGAAGTCCAAACATTGGGAAGGCGCCCAAGGCTGGCCTATCTTATCTTACGAATAGTTTATTCCACATCTGGATAATAAGCCAACCTCAGTTTGGCAAGCATTAAACGTTGCAAAACATTCTAACTATTTTCAGCAGGAAAAAAAGAATACTCCATAAACTAAGTTAGTTAGAATATTAGATTTAAATTGAATGGGATTTCATGGAGATGATGTAAGAGTTGTAACATTATATATAAGTAGAAAATGACCTTAGTTTAAATTACTTTGAAATCCCTTGGCTCCCAAGGAAGGAAAATAAAGTGCTACTTAAAGTTTCCTGTAATGCTTCCAGTAGGATAACACTGGAATCTCAGAGGAGATCTGTCACAGCTTAGAGTGTTTTCTTACACCTTTGGATGGTTATATCTCCTCTACAAAACTACTAATCTAGTGCTGTCCTATGTCTCAACTGGTGTAATTCAGGGTTTATGTACACAATTATTAACTTCTAGGTTTATCTTTAAGTAAATGTAAGCCTACCTCTAAACACCGGGCCAGTATTTATTAAAGGTAAAAGTGGGTCTCCCAAGAGACAAATGTATCAGTGAAAACTTCAGGATAAAATTAATTTACTTTTGGATAAATGCTACTAAATCAAAATGGTCACAGCAAATTCCTGTAGTGCTATACAGAGCCTATGTCTCTGTTTATTTTCCAATCTCTTCTGTGACCAAAGATTCACTATCAGAATATTAAGGCTTGGTTTGTATACCATAACCAAGTTAACTTATTAGTTGAGGATCTTTTCAAACCCTGGAATATATGCTGACTATACCACCCAAGAATTTCTGAAGATGATGAACCAAAGAGGGAAAGGGCAAAGGTGTTAAACCTACTGAATCTCCAAGAAAATATGATGGTGAACTCATTCGTATCTGGAATATGGTTGGTAAGAAGAACTATAGTTCCATGATCTTTTGTTCCTCAGCAATAGTGAGATATCTTCAGGTATTGATCAAGTAGCTCAAAAGCAGAACTTCCTCTGCCTTTTGACACATTGCCTCTAATGATGGGGAATCTGTTTAGTTGTCCATGAATCAATTACACAAGATGCTAATTGGGAATTTCATTCATATCAGCCACATGCTCACAACTGGCACACAGAATCCTGACTTTTATGATATCCCATTCTTAGATCTAGAGAAGTTGGTTTTATTTTCTTAATTTCACTAATTCATTAGATGTATATCCTTCCTTTCCTCTTGTAGTTCAATGTGACATACATGGCATTCCCTCTTCCAATTTTCTTTGCAACAACCACCATATGGGATAAGTTGGGCTGAGACATAGTGATTGGCCCAAAGTCACCTTGTGAGTTTCCGTGGCTGAAGGTAGGCTTCCTTTATATGCCGCTATATATAATCTGTTTCTGCTCCCTGTATTTTGGTAATGTTTGTCCAAAGCTCCAAAGAACCACCTTTGAAAATCTCCAACTAGATTATGAGATCTAGAATGGGCTGTATTCAATTCTGTGCTATCAGAGGGAGGGAGGGAGGGAGGGAGGGAGGGAGGGAGGGATGAAAGTCTTCTAGAAGATGTAGGTGTTGGGAATCACAGTTCCAGCAGCACATTGTTTCACAGTATCAAAGGGGCAGTCAGACAGCTGACACACACCACAAGGCCTGGGTACACAAGAAAATGATCAAAGTGTTACTTTACAAATGATGGTTTAAGACTTATGTCCGTCAGCACACTTAATTATGCAACACAGCTATCCTTCTCACTCAGATTTTATACAGTCACAAAAATTTCACAACAGTTTCAGGACTGCTGCTCACGTTCCCGTCCTTCCCTCCACTCCCACCCTCATGGTGAAATCTTTTTCATCTTGCCTGTAAGGGAATAAAACAGATATTCAAATGGTGCCAAATAATATAATAGCCTTGAAACCAATTCAGCAATTTTTAGAATTCAGCTGGAAATCCATTATATGCTTATCTTGGGTTTGTTATCTTGATGAAAGTTATAGAACTAATACAATGGAGTTGTATAGAAGGTAAAGTATTTCATTTGATATAAGAAAATAAGAAGGAGATGAAGGAAAGGTAGATTTTTACAATGAAACTATGAAAATAAAGCACTTTGGGTACTTGAACTGCCAATTTGTAGATCAGCTTCTTACTGTATTATTTTATTAGGATTTCTAATCTGTCTCATCACCAAAGGCTCACACACTATAATACTATTGATTGATTTAGTCAATCACTTATATCCTGTCTTTCCTCCATGAGGTCAAGAGGGCATACACAGAACTCTTTCTTGTAGTCTTTCCCCCCAACAATAATCCTGTTCCAAAGTCACCCAGTGAATTTCCATAGCTGAGGATAGACCTGAACTGAAGGCTTGTCCAAGGTAATGTGACCCTGTATTAATTCTGTGCACATTATCAAATGACTTCAGAGTGTGTTTTTCTGCTCCACTTTCAATGTACGTTTTTCCATGTTATATCATCAGCTTCAGTCTGTTTTGAATAGCATGCTTCAGTTTGTTGCAGGCTAACCCCAGCAATTCATTGGCATTTTACAGAGGGAGAAACACCCATTGACTGAGTCAGTCCTTAGTAATACCTTTGAAAAATGCCCTTTACAATGACTGCTTGTAATAACACAAAAGTTGCCTTGCAAATAGAAAATTATTGGCTTGAAATCTGGTAGAATTTTTTTTAGCTACTATTTTTCTTTCCTTGAGCTTCCTACTTTTCCCTGTGCTTTTTTTTTTTTAAGCCCAAGGATGCCATATATCACCATTTACTGGTCACCTGTGGTAAAAGTGTTTTACCCTCAGCTTCCAACTGAAATGGTGCACCACTAGACTTTAGCAATAATATAGATTAATTTGCTATTGGCTTCTTCTGGGATGCTTTCCTGACTTCCCAGTTCGTCTTCTGGTGTTTCTTGCTTGTCTGCTACACAAATACTAACCAGGATTGACCCTGTTTAACCTTTCAAAGTCAGGCAATAATGGCTGGGTGCTACCACCTCCTTGGGTATTCTTCAGTTACAACAGCTTTTATCTTCTAGGAAATAAAAAAAAAATGAAGAAATGGATTAATGGGGCAGTTTTAAATGGAAGACCAAGTTATGTAAATAATTGTAAGGCAAAGAAATTATATAATCAGTCTTGTCTGGGATTACATTTTGGGAGATCCAGTTATTTTATTGGAAGATTGCACAAATGGACATCTTTCTTTGGAAACAGAAGTTCAAGCTCATCCCTCTAAAAGGCTTTCTTGTTCTTCTGTTTTTTGACCACAGAATATCAGAATCACACCTCAACATTCCTGCCTGAGATCTGATGCATAAGCACTTCCCAATGTTTAAATTTATTCTTATATTACCCTAACAAATCCCTTCCTTTTATATTCCATCTCTCTCCTCTTTTCCTGTTTTAGTTATGATATAAAACTACATAAAATTTCTGATCATCTTTTTAACCATTGCCATCTCTTAGAAAGCAACAATAAAGGGAGTGCTTTATTGTAATGCAGAGAACAACCACTATGGGCATGGATTGGATTCTTCAGGGCAGAGTAAAAAACCCTCAGGTTTGGAATGAAGGTATGCTTAAGGATGGAAATGCTGTCACAGCAAATGCTGTGACAAAATCCCTGTAGGAAATTTCTTCTCTCAAGGCACATTAGAGAAATGCTAAAATCCCCTCTTTTGGGCAACAATGAAAGGTGCAAGCACTCTATCACTTTTCTATCAAGGCTTCTCATCTTCTTCCTTTCTTCTCCACCCTCCCCATCTCCTCTCTTTCTTGCCTATTCTCCATCCTTCTATAAGTTGAGTGTGGGAGGAGAGGCTAAATTGAGAGAGAGAGAGAGAGACGGGATAGTAGAAAAACCCTATTTTGTGGATCATTCTCTCAGACTTTCTCTGTTTCAGAAGCAGGGAGTGAATATTAATGCTCCATTAACCCTCTCAACCTTGCTTTGCACATTACAGTTGACCGTAGGAGTTAGTTTACAGTGCTGGGTTACTTTTTGGGGTTATTTGAACTGGTTATTATAGTTGCATGACCCCACTTAATCATGTCATATGAACAGCGCCATTTTATTTATTTGATAAAGCTGGCTTAAGAAATCTTGGCATAGTGACTAGAGAATATGTCAGGATTTAATTAGCAGTGATAAATAATTCATGCTAATTATTAGCATGAATATTATTTTGCTCATTTATTTAAATATCACATACTATAAATAATACATATTCTTTACAAATGTTGGTAATAAAAATCAATTTGATGTTCATGTTAAGAATTGATGGAATTAATTGCACATTTTAAGACCGGTGGCTCCCTCTATCTTTTTAAATACAATTTTTGCAGCCATGACCCTCAACTTTTCCTCCCTGTCTTTGCCCTAGGTGCCAGTTTAAGCTCATCATGACCATACTTTCAAGGTGTCATTAATGTAAAATCATTGATTGAACCTACAATGGCTGAGCCCTGAATGCTTATTTGCACAAGGTCTTGTACTTGGTGTATATGCAAACCTGATTTTTGTCTCATCTATTCTGTTACTTCTGTTTACAGAAAAAGTTTTGCAAAGAAGTGCAGCTCTCATTACTTTTCAAGTAGTTCACAATTTCCTCCCTTCCCAAGATAAACGGTAGAAAAAAGTACTTATGCTTGATGGGTGGGGTAAAATGCCCTCATTACTTTTCTCTAGAATAAACAAAAAGAGTGTGTCTTTGTGAGGTGGGGAGCAAAATGGTTCTGGGATGCATTATAGAGGTGTCACTGTAGAAGAGGGGGAAGAACAATGATGAATGATCAGCCCTGCGAATGTTTTCTTTCGTCTTCTAAATCAGGGGATAGAGTACAGCAGAGTTTTCCCTTGATTCTCAGAATTCAGATAAAGTGTGGAGTTTCCCCAACTGAAATCCATAAAAGTCATCTTTTTATTTAGGTATTTAATTTTTTTTAAGCTACTTCTTAGGGCTATGCCTCCCTCCCCATAAAAAGGCATGCAAATAAGAGTGTAGTCAGACACAAAGCAAACTAGAATCCAAAGAGCCTTTTTCGAAAAGCTGCTTTGAACAACCAGCCAATGGTGAATTCACCTCAATGGGAAGAGCTTCAGTGCTTGCTGAAATGCCAACCCAGAAGGTAGAGGAAAGAATGCAGCCTCAGGTCTGAGAGTAACATTGCGTCTGCAAACATCTTCCTTGACACCTGCTTGGATCCCTGGCCCAGATGTTTGTTTTACTTTAGGTGCTTTCAATAAATTAATTGGAAGCTGGCATGATTCAAAGCAAACTGCCAACATCTAGCATGATTTTTTCCCCCAAGAATTCCTCAGGAACATGAGTTCCATAGACTTTTTTTTACAAAAGAAAATAAGACTACTGGGTGGCTGTTGTTCATGCTTTGTTTGGAACTGTGCCCTATTGCCTATAAAAAAAAGAAAGAAAAAAAGAAAAGAAAAAAGGGGGGGGCAGCGAGGGGTATCCAACAGGACTAGAATGGTGGTGGGGATCACCACACCAGTTTGCCTGCTAAGTTTTGGCTTTGTAATTAGCCATTCCCACCAGTCCAGCCATTTTGTAAATGTGCTAGTTTACCCATGACAGCCTACAAAATGTTTTTAAAATTCCCAGTGTGACCAGCAGCCCCAAATTGTAGCCCTTCCCCACAAGAGAGGTTATCTACGTATCAATACAAATATATAAATATAGTTTCACACGGCTGTGAATTTGTCCAGCAAGCCGATCTTGATGATAGATCCTTGAAAAGGGCCCTTGATCTACAGTCTACCGAAGATCATAAATGGGGCTGGAAACTTACTAAGAGCCACTGCACTTGAAAAAAAATGGATTTATATTTTTAGATTCCCAAAACTGGAGATTTGTTTCATTAATCTTTGTTTAATCCATACCTTCTTCCCATGTGGTGGTATATAGTTGTATTTCAGTATACATACATACAAATACACACACACACACACACACACACACATACAGTTAAATGGCCCCAGGTTCTAGACATGCCAGTCAACATCTATCCCTTTATTTCATAAACATAGTTAGAGAGATTTTCTTGTGCAATCCTGTTCGTGTCTACTTAGACATAAGACTATTTTTATTCAGTTAGACGTATTGCCAGGTATACAAGTACAGTGGTACCTCAGTTCACGAACTTAATTCATTCCACGACTCTGGTTGCGACCCGAATTGGTCGCGACCCGAATCAAATTTTCCCATAAGGTTCAATGTAAATATGGTTAATCTGTTCTGACCTCTACAAATTTGGTCGCCAACTGATTTTGGTTGCGACCCGAATCAGATTTTCCCATAAGGTTCAATGTAATTATGGTTAATCCCTTCTGAACCATATGTACTTTTTTTTTTAAACCACAAAAATATAACACAAAGTACAGTACGAGGAGAGAGAACGCTAACCTTGCTTGATGCGACTTCTGGCGTGGAGGACAGGAAGGCGGGTGGGGAGGCGCTTATTGCTTGGAGGGAGAGTCCCCCTCCCTACAGGAAGCCGCGACCACGTGTCACGGGAGGGAAAATGGCCACGGATCCTGTTTGTCACCTGATCCGGCGTTCGCGAATGGAAGCAGAATTTTGTGAACGCTGCTGTTCGTGACCCGAATTGGTCGTGAACAGAAGCGTTCATGACCTGAGGTACCACTGTATAAGGTTGTAGCATTGAGTAATCTTTAATAATGAGTTTTTTAAAAAGAGCATAAACACTATAGTACATGTGCTGTAAAAGTTCATTTGAGTTTTAAGTCTTGAGTATATTCAAACGCATGTCTTCGGCTAGGCCTTTCATGAGTATTGCAGAAAGTGAACATAAGCTTCATTCTGGCATCTGTGAAACAAGCTACATCATATAAAAGTGAATACTTTCTTTAAAACAGTCCTACAGTTATATTCCTCTGCTTAGACTATAAATAACTTCACCTATTCTTCTTAATGTCAGTTTAACATTTCTCTTAAGTGCAGCACTGACATGCTTTAGTACAACAAATAAGAACTCAGTTTGAAACATCTCCCAAGGAATGTTAAGCTCATACAATATTACCCCGAAAAAGTTTACGCAGTTCTGGAAATCAGCAGATTGAGGGCTCTAATTCTATCCTTCGGTGAACAGAAAACCTGCTTATGATGCTGGGGCACCACACAGATGTGGGCAGGACCGGCCAAAAGGGCTCCCACAGTAGAGCCATTAGTGTTATTTCTGCGAACAGACTTCCAAAGTGGAAGTGCAGCGGTGTCTTTATGCTACACTTTATTTGGCACTTTCCCCCCTGCCATCTCTCAGTGTAGACTTATTCTAAGTGTGGGACATAAATTATTGTAGAATAAGTGGGGATGTAATCTGGGAATAAATTGACATGGCAGGCTATAATCACATAGCAGGCATATTTATTCACAAGTAAGTCCTGTTCTGTTCACTGGGAAGGATCCTTCATTTTCAGTCTTTAGTCAATGAATGGCTATGCGTTTCCTAATGTTGAGATTGGCTGCTTAATTAATCATTTCCTGAAATAGTACCTAATCAGCTGCATACCTTTAAATTGCAGTTTCCCTAATCCCATAGGGTTATAATCATTTAGTTATTTTTTTTTCCAACATGGATTGCACTGAGCAATATGGATGAATGAAAATTAAGAATGATTGAATATATACATATGTAAGTGCATGGCAGGGGCATTGGAAGGAGGAATCAACAACATCAAAATGCGATTGTGCAGTCACACCCTCCCCCTTTTTATATGTGTGCAATGCATGCAACACATGTTGAAAAGGGGCAGGACTTCAGTTGTGCAGTTGTGCCTGTCATTTCACCATCATTGATCCCCCCACCCCCCCCGTGAATGCCCCTGCATGCCCTAAGCAAAAAGAAATAAACGTATGAAAATGAATAAAAAAGTATCACACAGTGGTGCCTGAAAAGGTAAACATAAAAGTAAGTCCAAGTCCAAGAGAGGTGTGAAGTTGGACTCAACTACTTCATATGTCATGGCATACATTAAAATCTTGCCTTGGGGAAAGGTCAGAAGTTCATCTGTAGAGACTCAGCTGCTGCTCCATTCTTAAAAAACAGTCTTACTCAATGAGTTGTATGAAGGATGGAAGAAGTATAGAAAAGGCAGCCATAAAATGAGATCATTGATATAGTGTAAAAAGTGAGCAAATAGTGCAACAATATATATAATAAAGACCTCATATGTAGACAATTTTATCAGCATTCTCAACTGGGCTGTATGCTATTCCCTGGCAGGGCTCTGGAGTGTACCCGATTTACCCTTTCTATCCCAAGTCAAAGAAAGAAAGGGAAATTGCTTCTTTGCCCTCAGTACTATGTACTTTACTGCTAATTCATTGTGGCTGAATAGAGCAAATCAAATGCTTTTATTATAATTGCAAAAAAAAATTAGGTAGTGCACAATAAAAGTGATGACTAAGAAACTGATAGCCATATGCCAGAAATTCTTGCTTTCCATAATTTTCAAGCCATGTGCATGAGTTTAAGGGCTATCTAAATGCAACACCATCATTTAACAATTATGTCATCATCATCATCATCATCATCATCATCATCATCATCATCATCATCATCTTGTTTTTGTGGTAAAATCAGGAATGGGCAGTCCAACCTTCACAGATATCCAGAAAACATTGGTAGAAGGGATTGAAATCTTTCACCATTTATTTATTAGATTCTCCATACCGCCACATTTGCATCAGTAAGGATTGATTTGATAACATGCCATCAAGTCGCTGTCAACTCTTAGCGACCACATAGATAAATTTTCTCCATGATGATCTGTCCCCAACCTAGTCTTTCAGGTCTTCCAATCGTACACTCATTGCCATTGTAATTGAGTCCATCCACCTTCCTGCTGGTCGTTCTCTTCTTCTCTTTCCTTCCACCTTTCCCAGCATTACAGCCTTCTTCAGAGAGCTAGGTCTTCACATAATATGTCCAAAGTAGGATAATTTGAGCCTGGTCATTTGTACCTTGAGTGAGAACACTGGGTTGATTTTTCAATGATCCATCAGTTTGTTTTCTTGGCTGTCCATGGTATTCTCAAGAGTCTTCTCCAATACCAAATTTCAAAAGCATCAATGCTCTTCCTATCCTGCTTCTTCAAAGTCAACATCAGTAAGGAAGCTTCCGCTAAATAAATAAGAATAAAAGAAAAAGAAAAAGTTTAAATTTCTGTTATATGCCAGCACACCTGCTATTTATTTTAAAAATTCATTCATATAGTTGCTAACTGCAAATATTTAGCAGTTCTAACTGCTTGGCAAATGGATGTTGAAAATTTGGAACTGTCTTGTAGTAGCTAACTTCCAAGAAGCAGTATTGGTGCTTTGCTGCCAATGATTCTTTTTTCCTTTCCTTTCCTTCCCTTCCCTTGAATGGGAGGGATGCTCCATCATAGTTCCTTGTAAGTGTGTGTGTGTGCATTGTAGGATGACCCTCTCCATGCTCTGCTCAACCTACTTGGACCAATTTGTCAAGAATACTATCAGATAAATATCTGTCATTTGAAACCTTTATAGTGGCAAACCCAAATAAATCAGAGACACATTTTTGCTAAGCACATCAGCAGACAGCTCTAGCCTAATGAATTGGCCTTCAGACCTCCAGTGAAGTTCTTTCCCACCCATCCTATAAGGACTAAACACTGGCTAAAGGAAACCTTTTATAGTGAAACCAATTTAATCTATGGTACAACTGTCCTATTTAATGAATGTCTAATTGATTAAGTTATTTGTCCACAAGGCAGCTGCATAGTCATTACTAATTTACATCTTTATGTTTATATTTAGGGTTAATTTGCATAATTACTTTAATTTTTATCCTTCCCCTCACCCAACAAATTAGTGCTGTGAATGTTAACCAAAAAAGTGTTTCCAAGTATCCAGCATATGCTTTTTGATAGAGTGGGAAGAAAATTGACTTCCCTGAATTATCTTGTAGAAATATATGGTGTGATTGGACCACTGTATATCCTTCTTGCTCAAGAGGCATTAAATACTATTTGAAATTTCATTTGAGGCCAAAGGATATTTGATGTCAGTCTTTAACATTTGGGTGACTTTCACTGGTATATTTGACATGCGAATAGTATTGAGTACATGACAGTTTGGATAGACATACTTGTAGTATCTGAAAAAATGTGAAAAGTGACACATAGTAATGCTTAATATTTGCAGTTAACTCCTGATAGGCAGTTAAAACGTTTATCAATTAATGATAACATTGCTTACATGAATCGCATTTAGCAGTATCCTTTTGTCAATGTAATAAATACCATTAGTAGATCAAATTCCCATCTTCACTGTAGCTCCTATTAGATTGAGTAGCTTCCAATCTGAAAGGCTGAGGATGGAAGTTCCCATTGCTGGCATCACATTGGATGATGGATGTCATGATCCATACAGTGAAAAAGACAGTTACAATCTAAAGCAGTTACATTGTGATCTAATTTTCTCATTCAAAATTAAGATTTCATCTTCAAATTTCACATTCTAAATTTGCTCAAAGCTGCAATTCAACCCATATTGAATATTTGCAATGTAAGCTTAACAAGTTGGTTATAGTGAAGATTTGTATAGCTCAGAATGTTTGAGACATCAGACATCAGAGTGTGAATTATTATCTGCTTTCATTAATTATACTCTCCCAGCTCTGGCAAATTCTTTTGCTTCTTAGTCTTTTAATGAATGCTTTGCTCTGGTGTATTCAAGGTCTTAATGCCCTGATTCCCTACAGACTCTAAATTCTATCTTAAATTTCCCCCCAGTGGGATCCATACAGATGCCTACTCAAATACTTAATGGCGCCAGAGGAAATTCACTTGTAATAGATACCCTATGGTGTAAAACCAATATTTTGTTTTTAAAGTTATTTCCCTTTTTGTTCAGTCTCCTCAACCTGCTTCTTGACCAAGCCAAAACATCAGAAGTTATTATCAGTCCTGAAGGAGACAGTTTTATAAGCTGAATGGTGACTGGCTCATAGATTTGTGCATACCTTCTCAATTAATTTCATGTAATCCTTGCTCCTTCATATCACGTGTTCCAGAAAGAGAGATTGAAACAATTATGACAGGATTGAACTTGATCTGATGTGCATTCTTCAAAGTTGAATTAAGAGGAGTGCATATTCTTACCAATTTCACAGACTATTGCATGGTAAATTTATATGTAACACCTAGGAAAATTGAAAATTTCTCCTTTGTAAAATGATCTTCCATCAAACTGAACTGAATAATTGAAAAAAAATACTGAAGAAATAATCAGTGTGGTTCTAATAAGTGGTCCTAGAAATGGATACACATGTCATTCCTTTTAAGTGAATGGGCACTATATGATCTAGATTGTTTCTAGGCCAGCCAAACAAGTTATAAATTCTTGTACCCAAACAAAGCATATATATCACATATATCCTACCCACATAGCACTCACACGTAAGAGTGAGAGAGAACACCAAAAAAGATATTCCAGAAATGCTCACTTCTACATAACACCTCAATTAATCCTTCCTTAAATTTGCTTTACAGATTATGAGTCTTTGTATTACAAGATTTTATATGCAGGGCTTCACATTTCACAAAATCATGTGTACTCTCCAAAATAATTATTTTTTTTTAAAAAGGTAATATAAAAAAATTAATCCTCTGGACCTATGAAACCTATGTAGTTGCTGCCCCACTGTTCAAGATACTGCTGCCATTATCTTATTTGGGAACTATTTTCCTTCCAAAGTATAGTAAGATGCAAAGCCACAGCACCCATGGAGCCACCAGAAAAGTCAACAATTAAAGATTTAGATGAGATCATAGGAAAGGAACTGGTCAGTAGAATGAACTACTGAAATTGTGAGTTATGGAGAAGAATGACTAGTATTAACTGGCCCCTAGTAATACAATAAGTCAGGAATTTGAAGAAAACACCATTCGCTGAGGAGGAGTGATGAGATGGTATTATGTCTCAGCTGGCATAAACCTAGGAAACTCCAGTGCTTATGCTCACAGAAATAGGTCATACTTTCTGCATTACCAATTTCTGTATGAATATGATCACGGGGCTCAGAAAGATGCTACAAAAAGGAGACTAGAGTATGCCACACAGTGAAGTCAAGCTTCAAAGAATATTGCTTTGATTGTTGGGTGGCTTGATAACTTAAAATGACCACCCTCCTGATACAAACTCATTGCTCTTATGTTGTGTCATATCCAGTTCTTCTTGTATTTTTTTTTTTTAATTTATAATTCTACAAATCATTCTGGTCTTAAGGCAGAATTTAGCGCTGCATAAATTTAGTTGGATAAAGAAAAATCTAGTTGGATGAATATCTGGATTGAACAACATTACTTACCCATAATTTCTACAGTTCTAATTCCACAATACGCACATACAAAATAAGGAAAATGTTCAAGTGGTGTGTGGGTACAAAAATTATTCCATACACTTCATCAAGAGGTTCAGTGGCATACTCAAAGTAAAAAAATGAACTCAGTTGTTTCTGGCAAAAGCTAACAATTAAGGCCTTTATCTCTACAGACAGAAGATTTTAAAAACATTCTGTTAATTGCCTCAGCAACGTAAAACATTACTCAGTACACACACACACAAACACATATACACACATCTGCTTCGACCATACAAACAACTTGAAATTAAGCTTGGAGAATAATTAGCTCAGGAAATAAGAGCTGGGCACTGAGATTGTAATTCTTCTATCATACCCTTATTATTTAAAAGTGGAAGGGAGTTGTTTATAATAACCAGCTTGGATTACCGAAATGGTGGTTTAGCCATTTATCAGATGTTCATGAGAAATGGGGAAGGCAGGCTGAATCTGCAGGGCCCTCTCCCTCTGTTACCCTCCCCTCTTGTCTTTGGCATGTTCTAGTGGGTGACAGAGCATAGCAGTGTGTTGGGCTTGACATTTATCCTGAGAATAAATCACTTTGGATAGCCTTAAAGGGTAAATAATTGAGCACAGATTACCGTTGAAAAGTGAGAAGGAGGAATAAAGTAAGTTCAGCTCAGGGGGCCACCAACATATAAGAGAGTCAATATTTCCCTTAGTTTGTCCTTTGGCCAATGAGTGTAATCCTTGCGCACATTTATTTATGTGTGGGTGTGTGTATACATACATAGTATGAATATGTCTCTGTGTGTGCATTCCTGACTCAATAAAGAGAATATATATCTTGTAATACAATCTACACCACAAAAAGAGATATCACTTCCTAAGGCAATTACAGAGAAGTAAGTTTAGACTGCCTAAAAGCAACCCGCCCACTCATCTACCCCTTCCCTCCCCCCCACACACCCTGTAGGTAATCTGGAGAGCAGTTTGTCACAGATAACAAAGTGTGTCAATAGATTCTTTTAAAAGAGTTGATTTAATTTGTGACCATTAACAGCATCTGTAACTGCAAATTGTGGTGCAAGGACAAAATTTAATCCACCTACCCCCTTCAACATTGTACAGTTGTGTAGTTCATTAGGGGATCTTCTTTCTTTATGCTTTTCCCGTAACATCTGAAGTTACACACCTGTGTTCTAATATTCAATAACTACTCAATCTACAAGGGACACATAACTTTTAATTCTAAGATTATTTAATATTCATCCAACTCACCAAGATGTATTCAAAGAACAGACCCCTCTATGCTTGAAGTACACTTTGTGCCTAAAATTGGATTTTTCAATGCATTTATAATATGGGGATTCAGTGTAAAACTTTTAATAATCTCAAAAAAACAAGAGCCAGTTTGGTAGCAAGAGCCAGTTTGGTGTAGTGATTAAGGCACCAGTCTACAAACCAGGAGACCGTGAGATTTAGCCCTTCCTGAGGCACAAAGCCAGCTGGGTGACCTGGGGCCAGTTACTCTCTCTCAGCCCTAGGAAGAAGGCAATGGCAAACCACTTCCAAAATCTTTCCAAGAAAACTGCAGGGACTTGTCCAGGCAGTTGCCAGGAGTCAAGACTGACTTGAAGGCACCAAAAAAAAAAAACAACCCTCAATGAAAGTATTTTTACAAAATTTATTTAAACAGTGTTTAAGCAAATTTAAAAAACAACAAATTACTTTTAATCAACAACAAAATGCCCAGAAACTACACAACACCCCAAGCCAAGCCAAGCCAAGCCAAGCCAAGCCAAGCCAAGCCAAGCCAACAACATAAAAACAAATGAAGCAAACCTTACACACATGGTTTGAAAATACATGCAAATGTATTTGAAGTCTTAAAGAGAAATGCAAATATTAAATATCCATATTCAGAATTCCTATAGGAAAAAGATATTTGTATTGGTAGAGGCAATCTATTAGGAGTCACTTTGTTAACAGAACCAGAAATTCTATAAAAGAATATTTAATTGACTCTTCCAGATTCATTTCTGTCATGTTAATTTTACAGCTAAGACTGTTTTCTATGCTTTTAAATATAATTGATCCAGTGAAAGAATGGTAGCATTGTCAGTTAAGAACAAAATTTAAACAAGATTCTGTTTTGCACTTTATAGGACCTGACAAAAACAGACAACAAAGCTATCCTAACATAAAGACTGTTCTGTAATTTTTCCAATTTCTTCCGCTGTTTCATTGCACTGTGCATCAGTGAATTAATGAATGCACTTCTACGCCACCTTTCCCTTGGGAACTCGAGAGAGAATACATGGGAGATGCCCCTCGTTTTATCCCCGCAGCAAGTCTGGGCTGAGAAACAGATACTGGCAATGCCCTGAGGCTTGTGGTGTTGCACCTAGGTTAGTGTGGAAGAACTTAGTTCTGGCCTTGAGAAGGGAATGGGTGGGGCAAAATGGTTGCTCAGTCCTGGGAAAGTAGAATGTGTGAGAAAGAGACTCAGAACAGCCCTACCTTGATCTTGTTGTCCTTGAAAGGGGGCAGTGAAAGTTTAGGAAAGGCATTTAAGATTCTGTTAATATATATATATATATTGTCTGCGCTCAGTCATTGCTGACCCTGCAGTGACTGCTTGGACGAGTCCTTGCAGTTTTCAAGGCAATTGTTTTTCGGAAGTGGTTTGCCAGAGCCTCCTTCCTAGAGCAGAGCCCAGCTGGCAAGCGCAGGAGGCGGGGTTTCCGTTGCTTCGCGCCCTTTTCGGGCGCGTGTGATTTTTCGCGCTTACCGGCAACTGCTCCCAACTCCTTTTTGCAAGGCGCCGCCAGCATTTTTCCTCCCACCGAAGTGAGAGTCCCCATTTATCTACTCACGTGAGTTTCCGACCTGTTGGGTTGACAGGAACTGGGGAGGAAACAGGAGCTCACCCTGTTTAACATGAAGGCTGGACTCAAACCGCTGAAGCGTCAACCATTTCTGGCCGGCAACTTTCAGCGTCATTAAGCCGCTGCGCCACCGCGTCCCCCTTCTGTTAATATACTCTACAAGAAAAAAGGAGCATTCCTGGAATCCCTGCACTATTTCTTGACCTGATCTACCTTGAAGGACCGAAAGCCCCCATGTTGGGATTTCTCTACCAGCAACAGATTGCTAGATTGGCAGCCACATTCCCAAGGCCTCTGCATAAACATGTGTATGTTAATTGGGGGCAGGCAGTGCTTCAGCAGTTGTATAGTTTTGGGATAATGCACATATAGAAAGATTTAATCGAAACCCCAACCCCAACTGATGTACAGTTTAAAGTCTTCATAAAATAGCATCCATTTTTTTCCAGTGGGGGACTTTTTGAAATTAGATAAGGAGAACTGGGAATGATTTGATCAATGTACAGAAGAAGCTTGCTTTCTGATAGGACGATGTCATTTGTACTGATTCATTAAATGAGAGCATTACAGTTATCAGGAGTTCTAATTGTTTATTTTCTTTTGCTGCTGCCAAGTAGGTTCCCATTAAGACAAAACAGATCGTCACCCCATTTGGTCACAGACAAGATATAACACTCTGTAGATGCTGTGCCAGGACATAGTTTAAAAATCTTCATTTCATTTCATTTCATTTCATTTCATTTCATTTCATTTCATTTCATTTCATTCTATTCAGCTTATTATAAACTTTGAAATAATGGAATCAAGGGTTGCAGTCTCTTTTTCTCAGCTTTTTATTCAAGGAGATGTCTTTGCCTTTTTCAAAAGCAAAAGTTGACATGGCCTTCATTATTGGTTCAAAATCCCTGAAATGAGAAAGGTCCACACAAAAAATGAACTGTTCTAGCAGAAGACTTTCCATTTCAGGGTAACTTGATCATCTGCAATGTTTTGCAAGATTTAGAAAGGAATTTAATATAATTAAGTGCAAATGTATGTTAAAATATGTGATAGGAGAACAATCTGAATCCATTTTTCTGGCAACCTCAGTCAAGAGAAAAGTAGTCAAGTTTAACCCTTGAATATTATAACTTAGTTGACCCACTGGGTTTGGGTTTGACCACAGCTAGCTTTTTAGATGGCTGCCTCCTCTTGCTGATGTAGATGAATATCAAGCTTCAGAATTAGAATCACATAGAATCAGATATCACACATACCATATATTCAAATATTTTTTTTATAGCTTTATATTGTTCCTGGTCTTTGGATCAGCTCTTTAGGACTGAAGCAAATGTTTTCTATTGAGATACACCCCAACTTGCTAAATGATTATACCACTCACCCTTTTCCACTCTTTCAAAAAATAGACGGGATCCAAACCAATAGTTTCTATCATTCTTTGTCAAAATATTTTGCCTGTTAGTTGTGGGATATTATAAAGTTGGCCACCATTCTCAAAATAATAGATGAGATTATAAAAATGTTGTAGGAAACCAGCTGCAAGAACAAAGCAAGTTATTTGTTTCATCCATCAATATGAATATATTTGCTGAGGCTGATAATCAGCTGTGATGTCAGAAGATGCAGGGGGCTTTCAGTCTGCAGAATACATAAGTTGCTTCCAGTGTTCGTGCTGGCAACAGGAGGCCTAACCTCACCTGCTCAGTTGTCCTTCATGATGTTCACTATCTTGTTCCCCACAAATTTTATGTTACATCATTAAAGTAACTGATGGACTTTGTACTGTACAATATGGTTTGTCCTTGTGATTTCCATCATAATTCTGTTATGACTCGAAACAGAGGCGTTAAGTAGCTTTCTGACTTAAGACATCAACAAGCTTCTCTTGCTGGCATCTTACCAATAGTTGTATTATTACTTGCACATCTCTTGTAGATGCTCTTCATTAAAATGAAAGTATAACTTGGTATGTGCTTTTTTAGTCTCAGGGATCATATAAAACCTGCTTTAATTTAAGCCACAAGAATGCAAATGTTTTGCTGGTCGAATACAATAGTTGCATGTTGCTTTATTTGTTCAGGACTTCATCTCCCACCCCAATAACAAACATATGTGTGCTCTGTGGAGCTACTGGAAAGCCAAAGCAACCTGGGTCAAGTTGACTGGGTCAGTTCTGCTACCCTGTAAACTCTGAGGAAACCAAAGGCATTGATTTGTTATTCCCTATGGAACAGTTTCCTGCATGTAGCTGTTTAAAGATACAGTGTGCATAATGGGGGAGTAAATATACATGTAGTCTCTCCACTGTGTTTAATGAGTAATGGATGATAGGTGTACAATACTCACTGACCTAATTTGCATAGCATTTCTCAATATTAAATAAAGTGGTCTACATGAATGGGGTTCAACTCATCTCACAGAATAATTTATAGACATGGGAGGACTACTACTCCATGATTATCCACCCTCCATATCTGATTGGATAAACATACGTGTCAAGCAGCCCAGATAATAAATGATTAAATAAATTTGCATCTGGTAACCTAGGGCACTTTCTGAAAGTATGTATTAAGAAAGGCTATTCTTCAGTTACAACTACAATTAGTACAACTGATCAAAAGGCATTCTGCAGCTACTCCAGCTTTCCTCCCTGAACAGAGAGTTTCTGTTGTTAAAATGGATGATTAGAACAGAGTGGAAACAAGGGAGAGTTACAAATGGAAACCCTGATAGAATATCTACCTATTCAAATACCAGTAAAGACACCTGTCACCCACAAAAGAAGAGAGTTTTTCATGCAATTCGCACATGCTAGTTTATATGTGTGTAATTTTTTTTATATTAGGGCTACAATTTAAACAGGTGTATAGTACATTTCCTACAAGAAAGATTGTAACAGATGGTTATGGAAAGATACAACTGCTTTAACGAGTGCAACATTTGTGCTCATTTTCTGCACAAACTATGGTTCTGGAACTGTATCCAAAACATTGTGCAGCCTAAATGGGCAACTTCAGATCCCCTAATTTGCATTTTTTAAAAAAATCTTGAAACCAGACATGGACTGGTTAACCTTCATCTGAAGGAAGGTGATCTATCAGCTAGGCTTTTCTTTACAAAGTAGGGTATATGGCCATTCTACTATTTGAATATTCATAAGATTCTTTGAATGAGATGAGGCCAGTATGCAGTAAAAGCTGTTTCTGGAAGCTTTCTAATCCAAATAAAATCTCACATTATTGTTGTTGCTGTTACTATTTTAATTATGCTGAGTTTTGCAGAGAAGTTCAATATCCAGAACCCGTATCCATCTGAATTCATGAAGTGCCTCTAAACAAATCACTATTTCTCAGTCTTTCTCTTTCACGCCCCCAACTTTTTTTTAATATGATCTAAAGATTATTAACAAATTGTATATGGAGTGTTTCAAATGTTCAGAATACAAGATATCAGTGCTATTATTATAATATGATTAAACTATTAATGAAAATAGTGAAAAAAATTAATTAGCATCTGAGTTTTCATTTCTTTGTGAGCATGAAATTATGCCAGCTGGGTGACTTTGAGCCAGTCATTCTCTCTCAGCTCTAGGAAGTAGGCAATGGCAAACCCCTTCTGAAAACGTTGCCAAGGAAAATTCAGGGACTTGCCCAGGCAGTCACGTCACCAGGAATCAAGATTGATTTGAAGGTAAAGGAAGCAGGAAGGCAGGGGAGAAGGAAAGAGAGAAGGAGAGAGAGAGAAGGAGAGAGAGAAGGAGGGAAGGAAAAGGAAAAAAAAAATCCACATGTGCTCTTAAGTGTTGTCAATAGATTCCCTGCAATAAGTATCTGTGAATAAATCTAAACAACTTTTTTTTCCTGAGACTTCAATGGTCTCTTATAATATTTTATTGAAATTTTAAAGATACATATTTAAAAGTTAGAAATAGAAAAGAAAATTTGAAATACAAAATATAAAGAAAAGGAAAAGAAAAAGTGAAGTAAAGTAAAAGAAGAAAAGGTATGAAAAATAGATAACTTCCAATCTATCTCTGGCCTTAGAAATAATAAGGCTATGATAAGTGCTAGTTAATAAATCTAAACAATTTGATTAGGGAAATAAAATGGCATTTTCACCTATCCAATGCAGGGGACTGATATTGCCTGCCAATCCCAGTGTCTGGTATTACATATTCCAGTTCTCTTCCTTGCCTGTCCGAGCCCCCTTTTGCCCAACCAGCCTCAGATCATACTATTCCCATAGAAGACCTGGATCACCCGATCTTCTTAAAACGAAGAGTGAAGAATGAATTGAAGGAAGGGGTGGTTGAGGGAATCTGACCACTATAAGATAAGAACACGCCAATTAATTCCTTGTTATCTGTTCCCCGCAGCAAAGAGGTTAGGCTCATCCTGCCAGCCCCTGCAGTGGAGTGCAAAAAGCAGCTGTTGTTACAGAAAGTCCTTTGGGACGTTAGCAGATACATTTTAGAACCCAACCAAAAGTGATTGAATCTTAGGACTTCAAGATGTTGGAGGATTCTGGGGTGAGGATGAATTCCTAAATTTCTTCTTAAAAGTACAGGAAGATTCATTCATTTGCATTTTGGGGATTCATTTATGGACTGAAATTTAGTTTACATTTGCAATGCATACTTTTCAGTATTTTGCAAATCAGTTACCTATGAGAAATGCAGCATGGAAAATTCTGTTAAAAACTATATACTTATAAACATAACATACACAATTGCATTAATCATGGAAAGTGAAAAACTATATATTAAGCAAAACTGTAAACAAAAACAAAAATGCAAAAATAAAATTGATGTGTTCACTCTTTCTTGTTTGGAAGTAGAGGGATTAAGAATTACAATCCGCAAATTCACTACCATAAATATTGCATTTATTCACAAACCAGAATTCCAATTTGACATCTGGCCGTCTGCTCCACATATGGATTGATTGCACAAGTTAATGTTTTTGACTGCCATTCCAAGAGTCTCAAAAGATTATTGTTTTTTCTCCATGCAGATTAAAATACCCAGAAGTCACTGTATTTCTCTGCAGGGCTTTAGGATCTTCATGCACAAAGCTCTATCATTTTGCAATACTAGGATAGTTTTGATTAAGATCAAGCCAAGGAGTAGGTCACGGGAAGGAAACAGTGGCCTTTGACAGAAGGGAGTTGACAAGTGATGAAGTAAGGAATGTGCTGATGTCCTTGAGCTGAATGAGGGGGCAAAGTGTGGGAAGATGCAGGCACATGAAGATGAAATCACTGTTGTGTTAATTAATTGGGGTGGGATGGCTGCACATTAAGGGGAGGAAAGAGGCTTAGTTTTCCCTAAATCTAAATCTCAAGTAGCAGCTACAAAGGATTCTGGAGCTACAGGAAGCATGGAAGCTATTGGGTGCAGCTTGAATTGGCTGCGATCCAAAGGAGTATGTCAAATATTAGTGAAAACAGGCTGCAGCTGTTGTGTACAAGAGTGCCTTCTTACAATCATGCTTTCAATTCTTCTCAAGTGAAATTCCATGCCCACATGGTTGCCACTGGTGCCACGGACGGGGTGTACCTACACCAAGTGGAAGATCATCAGGGCCTAAATGCAAAATGTGAGGAAAGCATGATTGCCAATTCTGTGGGATTAGTTGTCTTTTGTGGTTTTATGTACAAAACTATTTAGGGACCAGAATATTTTGTCCCTTGAGGGACAATACTCAATTAACCTATACACTTCTTTTTCTTCAAAGCCAAGTTTTTCTGCCTTGGGTTTTTGAGTTTTGGGAAGAAGGCTGGAGCATGTTGCTGGAGCATCATTGCCCATAAGTGCAATGGGACCCTCACTGCAACCTAAGAAACCTGCTGGACCCTGCAATATGGGCAAATTACGACATCCATCTTGCTCCATTATGCATTTCTAATATTAAGTTTCAGAGGTTTTTGGAGAAAAATTGCTCTCCTGAAAAATGTAAGGGAGTTGGGCATACTGTACAATCAGCATACTGAGGATGTATTTACTCATTAAAATTGTTTCAGTGTTTTCTCTGTAACTTCCTGCCGCTGCTCCTGGAAGATTATACATGGTGAAATGAGAAGAAAGCCAGAAATGACCCCAGGGTAATCATGCTAGCCATAATATCAGACAAGTTCTGTTTGTCCTGGATTTTCTGGGAATGTTATATTTGTCAAAAATATCTCTATCGCTATCATTCTTGTCAAGGACTTTTGTCATCTTAGGTCTGTGTGTTGCTTTACCGGATGCCTTTGGAAAATAAGTGCTGATCCTTTACTGCCCCAACCAAAAAACTGAATGCTCTGAATTGGCACTTCCAGTTTAGAATGATCTCTCATTCTCCTGGCCTCTGCAAGGCTGTCTTCTGATCCATTTTTGCAAAGCAAGATGTTGCTTCCCTGTTCCATCAAGCAGCAGAAACTCTCTGGGTCTTTCCTAATTTCCATTTTCCTGTGCTGTTGAACTATTCCATGGTAATACAAAAATAATACTTCACTTTATTTGTTGTTGTAGTTACATACAATGGTTGCTGGGTCATGACTCACGCTAAGCAGACCTCCAAATGTAATGCTGGTGTAGCTCATGGAGCAACTCCTCACCCATGTGATTCCATGATACCATCTTTGTTCAGCCAGTGAGCCAATCTATTTTTGGCTCATCTGCAGTTCAATGGGAAACAATTTGAGGCCAACTTTTCAGCCGAAATATTGGCGCTTTGTGAAGTTTAAGGCTGATTAATATGCTATTGGTGGGAGATCCTGCCTCACCTTTCCTCTTGTTTCCTGGATTTTTCCCCCTCTCTGCAGTGGTACTTTCATCTTAGCATTTCTTTGCAGTTTTTAACTTGAACAGAGAGATGGTGGCTTGGGGTTTTTGCAGCTTTACATCTTGCCATACACACATGTGTGCATGCACCCCCTCCCTCCCATAAATAGATGGGATGAAGTGGTTGAATCTTGCTTTTGTGTAGGAAGTTCCCTGATTGCCTCCTTTGAGATTCTTTGCTCAAAAACAGCTTGGAGGACTGCAGATCAGCCTGAAAAATGATTTTGATAGCAAACTGATGGCAGATCCCTTTGTAAGGTCCATTCTAATAAGGATCTTCGTTTCCCAGAACCCGCTTTTCTGGAGGTCATTTATCCAGCCCCTCTTCAGTGCAGAAACTGCAAGGAAGATACAGAATCAGCATCCTGGATGAAAGTTTATTCAGCCTTTGCTTAAAAGCCTTTAAGACCTGGAGAGTCCACTGACTCTTGTTCCATTCATAGGTATTGAGGTCGGGGGTGGGGGCAATGGGACAAACCACAAAACGTGCATGGGGACAAATGCTGCAACTTACATGCTCATATTAGGGGTCAGTACACAAGTACATAAGGATGGCATTTGTTTGTGTGACATCATTTCATCAGCATAGCAGTTTGCTGTGAACACCACTGGTTCCACTGTTCAACAATGATCAGCTAAAGTATATCTTTCTATAAATTCAACACCTTTAGTTATAGTTCTGCCTTCCAGAACCATAAACCTACTTCATTTTCTGCATGAGATGTGTTGATGTAGTCCAACTTTTCAGTCTCAACTGAGATATTTCTTTCCAGATACTATCCTGTTGGTTCCTTCCTTTAGACATGGCTTCTTAATGTCTTTCTTAAAGTGTGCTATCCAGATCTGGATGCAATGCTCCAAGGTATCACTTCAAATTAGTACAGAATAATAAACTTTTCTGCTCTTTTAACATGCTTTCTCCTCTTCCTTTATAAAACCAGTTCATATTCTCCTTGCATCTGTGAAACAGCATCACAATTGTTTTAAAAAAGTATTGATATGAAGCTTAATTATTACCTATATTGTTAATTATTCATAAATTATGAGATACTGGGGGGGGTGTGTGTGATATGTCTGTGTCTGTCTATGTAACTGAAAATGAGTAAATGTTCTTGGTCAGAGCCATAGAATGTAGTGTTCTGGCCAAGGAATGTTAATGAATGTTAATGAAAGCAGTATTGTTGTGTCCTATTCTCAACATGCTACCATAATAACAAAATAAACATGATTACATGACCAGACTCAAATTAACATATTTTGGGCACATTATGCAAAGACTCAGCTTTCTTGTGAAGTCTATAATGCTGGGAAAGGTGGAAGAAAAGAGAAGAAGAGGACGACCAACAGCAATGTGGATGGATTCAGTCACAATGGTGTTGGGTGAGTTGTTGGACAACCTGAAGGGCCAGGTTGGAGAGTGAGAAGTTCTACCTAATTGGTTGTTCTGAAGAAGTAAAATGCAGGAGGCAAATTAAGATCAGATTCAAAGACAAATTAATTCTAGTGTAAAGGGTGTATTATTGGTCTATTAATTCATTAATTAGTCTATTAATTGATAAATTAAATGAATCTATCAATTCATTAATTGGTCTATTAATTCTAGTGTATAGGCTGCATTATTGGTCTACATATAACTAGGGTCCACATTATCAGATCAACTGAGGGAGAACATTTTTGGTCACCATTGTCATCTGTTTCTTTAGCTGTGAGATTGACTCCAGGAAAATCTCCAGTTGCAGATTTTATTACCCAAAGCTGGCTCATTCTCTGTTTCAGAATTTGCCTTCTTCTTGACTGTTTCAGTTTATTATTTATTTGTCAGATTTATATCCTGCCTTTCCTCCAGGGCTCAAGACACCCTACACATCACTCCCTCTTCTTTTTCCTTACCTGAAGGCTGTGAGGGAGATTGCACTGAGAGATAATAAATGGTTTAGAGTCACCCAATGGCTGAATATGGACTTGGCTCTGCCCAGAATTTATTTCACACTAATCGCTACAGGCCTTGTTTGAGAGCATCACCAGCTTCCTAGATATCAGATGAAAAAGAGAAATAGAACTGGGTGCTTTCAATAGTTTGACCTTCATGCTTTCCTAATCTCTGGTCTGATTTCTCTTAGTGGTCTCACAAGATGTTAAATAACATGGATACTATGCATGTATATTGTATATACCCAATGAATTTACAAAATGGACTATATGCAGTATATAACATATTCCAATAGCCAAAGTCCACCTTCTGGCACAATTCATAAGAAAGAACTGGCATTATTGTAAGTTGCTATCATTTACACCCATCAGCTCAAAGTAATCCAGGAGTATGCTACGGACAGCAGTACAGAAAGCTGCTGAGAAGTCCAGCAGTTCCAAAACCAAAATAAACACTCTTCCTCTGCATAGATCCCAGTGTGGATTATCTGCCACTGCTCTCTGGGTCCCCAATAGGGCCAGAAGCCAAGCTGCGGTTGGAAAGGGAGGTTTCATGGTACTGGCAGAAGGATTATGCATACATCGAACAATTTATTTCATTTTAATTTTAGCTCTGGATTAACATATTATTGGCAGAGTTTTGAAAGAGAAAAAGGTCATCTTCCCCACCCTCCTTTTCTGAGTATGTGTACTATTCTTGAGCCAGGCTTACTTATTGAAAGGAAGATAAGAGGGATGATGAAGTTCAGAAATATAAATGTGGCCAACAGAATAAACAAGTTTATCATACTGTTTTAGCAGAGGCAAAAAGAGTCTATAAACAACTGCCATCCATATTTGTCATTCTTTCACATAAAATAGCTTCAAAGCATCAACATTTTCTTTTTGTTGTTTGACATTTTCCCCCCATTTACAACGATTCATAAAGCTTTCTAATCAAAGGCTCTCTTTCTTCATATTAGTTAAGATATAGCCAATTCATCCAGGATTACTGGTTTATTTCAGCCCTGCCACAACCACGCCAGTGGAACAAGCTCTCAAATATATGCAGCATCCCACTTCAACTTAACCTTTCACATTAAACTTTATGATCATGTTTTACATGTTCCCTTGGAAGCAAAGTTTGTGCGTGCTAAATTCAATGTAATCTTCAGAATCTTTCTCTAAAGGATCAAGACTGTCATGTCAAAGTTTTACAAATCTTTTTAAATTTTATACTTGATTTTTTAAAGATAATAATAGAACTTTTAAAATATAAATGCTATAATAAATAAATAAGATGTAAGTGAACTTCCTATACTAGCCCTATTCAGATATTGTCCTAAATGCATAGAGACCTCAATGTGGAAAGAGGGTGAGCCTCCACATACAGTCTCACATCCTCTCTCTCTCCAACTTCCAGACACTCCTCTTTGCTTGAATGTCAGTAGAGTTGTCCACATGAGCCAGGAGTTAAGTAAAATCCCAAATCACAGTGAAGTTGTCTTGTGTTCAACAACTGATTGTTGGAGCTGTGGCTAAGGTGTAATTCTTTCTCATGGTATTGTTAACTTTCCAAAGAACCAGCCACCATGCAATAAGAAATAGCTGCACCATGTTGTCTTTTAATGTGATTTTGAACTTCCAGCATGAGAAAGTACATGCAGCAGATTCCATGCTATAGAGACAACATTTGTTGGAAGTGAAAACAATCAGAGTACAATCCTGTATGCTGGGAATAAAACCAGTTGAACTTAACAGAAATTAAACCCAAATAATTATGTATATTAAGAAAAGGCAAGTTGTCTGCCTGTGAGCACTGATTAATTATCATGGTTGGTTGCACAGTCATCCAGATGTTTAGACTGGATTTGGCATTTTTATCCACCTATCAACTCCTTCCCAAGGACCTGGGATAGGCAGATGTTGTTGTTTGATGGTGTTAAAGATACCGTCGCAAGATACTGTATAAGCTGTTCGAAGTAAAGCTGCCTTTTGCAATTGACTGATGGTGATCCTGTCAATGCCGATGGTCTTCAAGTGCTGCTCCAGGTGTTTGGGGATTGCCCCCAAGGCGCCTATTACTATTGGTACTATCTTTGCTTTCTTTTGCCGTAGTCATTCTACTTCTATTTGCAGGTCTTTATATTTTGTGTTTTTCTCCAGTTCTTTCTCGTCTATTCTGCTGTCTCCAGGTATTGCAGTGTCCACTATCCAGACTTCTTTGCCTTTCTTATCAACAGTTGTTAAGTCTGGGGTGTTGTGTAGCAGGTGCTTGTCTGTTTGAATTCTGAAGTCCCAGAGCACTTTAGCCTCTTCATTGTCTGTTTTGTGGTCCCACCAGTTCTTGCTTGCAGGCAAATGGTATTTCATGCAGATATCCCAGTGCACCATTGTTGCTACTTTGTCATACCATTGTTTGTAGTCACCTGTGCAATCTTCTTGCAGCAGCTAACTAGGTGGTCCACTGTTTCTTCAGCTTCTTTGCAGAGGCAGTCTGTTGCTGTCTTCTCAATTCTGGCTTTGTATGTGTTTGTTCTTAAGGCTTGATCTTTTGCAGCCAGAATTGGCCCCTCTGTCTCTCTCTTCAACTTTCCTGCTCTTAGACATTTCCAGGTCTTGTTGTTATCAGCTAGAATTGGTAGAACTGCAAAGGCCTACCTAGGCCAAAGAAATCGAAGCCTTGCCAGAAGTAACTCAGACATTAGAGCCTTCTCCTCAGAAAGAACAAAGTCCTCTAACTAAAAAACAAGAGAAATTGAAACAAAGAATAACTGAACATCTAGAACAGCACAAAAAGAACAGAATAAGGTTGCCTGCATTGAAGCTTGTTACAAAGAAACAGCTAGCTAAATATTAAAAGATGCCAATACTGAAATATCAAATATAAGCACCAGTTCATTGCAAGAAACAAACCAACTGTTGTACAGCACAGCTGCAGTTAAAACTGAATACCTTGGATGCAAAATCAACAAAGAAAGAAAGTCAAACAGTGCACCGCCAAAATGGAAGACCAGGTTGGAAAATAAGATCAGCTTGCTAAGATCAGATGCAAGCAAGCTAGAACAGATGAAAGAAAAGAAGCTGAAGAACAAAAAGACCAAAGAATATCTGATCAAGAAATATCACCTAGAAACAAGGAAGACCAAGGAAGCACAGGAAATAATAAAGCAGCAAATAACAGCCATAGCCAAGAAGATCAGCAGATATTATTATTATTATTATTATTATTATTATTATTATTATTATTATTTATATAGCTTGCTTTTCTGCTATGAGCTTAACAACGAGAAAGAAAACAATAACTTGTGAAAGAGCTTAAAATCAATTGTAACTGAAGGATATAGTTGTCACTGGTTTTCCCAATTTACAGTTATGAGAAAGATTCAAAATGGACAAAAAGACTTATGGTATGGAGCAAAGTAAGACTGAATCTGAAGTACAGTTGTGCACTGATGATGAACATATAACTGCTAAAATGTAGAAACATTTGTTGAAATTGTTGTTAAACAGAGGAAGAATAGATTAAAAATTGTATGATAAAGTGGGCTAAGAATTTTGGTTATAATATATAGATGGGTCAGTGGGAAAATATGTGTTTAAAAGGGTTGAAATTTGCATTGTGTTATGATCTCAAAAAGAATTATTATAAAATGATGTGTCTTTGGAATATGATGCCAGAGAAATTATTCAGGATGCACTTCAGATGTATGTTGGAAGTGTGAACAACAAGGGACATTTTATCATGCCTGGTGGACATGTAAAAAAGTTTTAAAAAATGGATTCAAATACATACTTTGATACAGAGGATTTTAAAGATTAAAATTCAATTGAGGCCAGAACTTTTCCTTTTAGGACTAATGAATAAACAGTTAGAAAAAAGCCATGGAAGATTATTGACAAGAAATTGACAGATCTTGCTGAGATGGATAAACTAACTTCTTTGATTAGAGAAAAGTCACTATATTGATTGGTGACTGGAAACCTCTTATGGACTTTTTGCATAAAAATGGAGAAAAAAATGAACTTGTGATTTATGGTTTTGATGATTAGACAGGATAGATTATAGAAAAAAGAATATTATGATATAACTTTAGAGAGAGGGATTACAATATAATTGTACTTATGCTGTGAAGAATATCGGAAGCCACTGCTTTGTATCTTTTTCCTTTCTTTTCTATTTTTCTTTAACTTTTTTCTTTTCTTGCACTTTTTCCTTTGCTTTCTTTCTTTCTTTTTCTCTTTTCTTTTCTTTTCTTTTCTTTTCTTCTTTACTTTATATTACTTTTTATCTTCTTTTTTAAAAGTTCTAGTAAAAATTATATATCAAAAAATCAAATGTAACTGTTAAGTCAGGATGCCAAGTAGTAATCATGAAACATCATGTTGTGGACTCAGCTGGACAGGGGGAAAAAATCACTATAAAACAATGTCCCCAAGAAAGATGCATGGTTGGCAGTAATAGAACTAGTAGGGCTGAGAACTTACCCAGTTCTTGGTATAGATCATCTGTCAAGATGACTGAAACTGTCCAAGTACTCAGTATCCTCCAGATTTTTCACTTTTGATTAATTTAGCCAGAAATTATTTATATATATTTTATTATTTAGATATTTATTATATATATATATAAAATAAATTATGTATATATAATTTATTATATATAGACTAGCCAAAGAATTTCCCAGCTATTATGTTCAAGGGAATATTTCTTCAAAGTGTTTGTCTCTATGTCCTTTCCTCAGAGGAAGCATTCATTCTCTCTCTCTAACCCAGTGTTTTTCAAACTTGGCAAATGTAAGATATGTGGACTTCAACTCCCAGAATTCTGGGAGTTGAAGTTCACACATCTTCAAGTTGCCAGGTTTGAAAAACACTGGTCTAAACCATAGCTCTTCTGTTCTCAACCCATGCAACTAAGGAAGTACAGGGCTTGAGGAAGGACATGGGTGCCTTTCCTCTCCATACCTTGCCCACTTCTCTGCTGAAAAGAACCCAACACAACAGGACATGCAGTTGCCGAGATTAGAACATCATAGCCTGCCCTAACATTGGAATTCAAGTTGAGATGAATCTGAGCAACTTTATCTACAAAGAATGTGTCAAATTGTTGAAAACAAGCCACTAATTGCTTTGACTCCCACTTCCCAGCAGTGGCTTAATAGACCAAGTGACACACAGTATGGAAAAATAATACTGACTTATTCTGTATAAACACAGTGGAGGCACAGAAATAGGCATTATTTAACACCTCCACTACAAACAGTATAGCACTCCAAATGGACTTTTCTTCATGCTCAATCAAATGGACCTTGGGATTTTCACCACCTGTAGTCAAACAAGTGGGAGAAATCTTAAGTTCCCCCAGAAACCATGGGGCTGATGTGGGTTCATGAAAGCACAGGGGCACTTGGGAGCAACAGTGTCTACTGCCCAGGCCTTTTTCATATTTCACAGATTGGCTAGAGCAGTGTTTCTCAACCTTAGCAACTTTAAAATGTGTGGACTTCAACTCCCAGAACTCTATTCTTAAAGTTGCTGGTCTATATATAATAACTCTACAACTTAAAGTTGCTAAGGTTGAGAAACCCTGGGCTAGAGTGTTGATAGAGGAAGCAGACAGAGGAAGCAGACCCCCCCCCCCTCAATGCATTCAGGAATCCATTTGGATCTATCAGCTACCTGGCTCACCAGTTTTAAGCAGTCCACAATCCCTGTGAAGATTCAGATCAGCAATCAGCCTAAGGCTGACTAGAGAACAATCTGCCTATCACAATGAAATTACGTAGAGTTCTTCCACTCTCAGATCACCATCTCTACCCAAACAGAACACCAGGGCACTCCTATAGAGTGTCACAAAGAAAACTGTTGCCTGCGTGACTCTGATCTTTGTAGAAATAGACAGGTCATGGTATCTAAATATCTTTTCCAAGGCTTTCATTCTTACCCCACCAAGTGCTAGTTTTTGACATATTTCTAGGCTGCAAGTATCTGTATTATTGACAGACAATTCTGAAAGATAGAAGCCGTAAAAGAATGCAGGAACCATTCAGAGAGGTGAAATGGCTAGGAACTCAGTGCTAGGAAAGCACAAAAACATAAGAAATAAACTCAAAATAATCCTGCTTTGATCCTCTTTGGTATAAAATTCCACGGGCAGAAACTGTGACAAGATTCTGTTATTATCCCTATAGCAATAAACTAGCATTCTTGACCTGCCCCACCTTGAAGGGCTGACAGAAGCTATGCCCAACTTCAATATCTTGATTGTCAATTCTAAGGGTGGTTGCTTTACCTCTATCATTAGATTGGTCTTCTTTATATTAAATTGCACTCCCTTTTTTTTTTTCACTGTGCTCCTTGATTTTCATTACCAGAACTCCCAGATCATTTGTAATTTCAGTTATCAGAATCATGTCATCAACATAGCACAGGTCGTTCTTGTTTCTTCCTCCAGTTTGAAAACCACACTCATCTTCTTCCAATCCAGCCTCCCTCAATATATGTTCCGCGTAGAGGTTGAATAAAGAAGGAGAGAGTATACAGCCTTGTCTCACTCCTTAGTACTAAAAATAACAAACCAAAAACATTAAGAAAAAAAAAACCCTCCTACAAACTGCGGCAGAAATAGCAAGGAATTAAGATAAGACAAATCAGAAGTGGCGAGAAGCCAGCATATTACATTCATTTTCTCTGTTCCTAGATAAATGTATATGCATTTGTAGTCATATCACTACATTTATGTACATATACATATATTTTTATACATATATGCCATATCCGATACAGCCCTCTTTAGCCTTGATTAAAGAGGCTTTCCTATGATATCAAATCTATATTGCAGGGATTTTAGTCATAACATACTGCTACCTGCAAACTAGTCTATAAAATGTTTTTAGTTTTTAACTCTTGACTTTTCCCCCCTGATTTCCAGGATTTAATGACACTTAGAGGCAGCTAGAGGTCTCACTTGAACAAACAGAGGCTCTCTTTTTTCCTAAAGCAGCCAGCAACATCGAAGCCAAAACTGCAGTTCGTACTGGTCCTTTCAGTTACGTTGCTCAGCCATTAGAAAGCTTCTCTCAGTTCCAAAGAAAACATCAGAAAGATAACAGGGACTGTAATGTTCAATGTACTGAAAGTTAAACAAGGCTCTTCCACTTATAAGGAAGATTTGTTACGTTAAATTATGAAAGAGATCAAATCTGAACATAAGCTAATATTATGCATGGCCTGGGAGGGGCGAAGATTCTTCAACCATCCACATTAATACACTCCCTAATATTTGGAAAGGATCCCTACGATGGAGTGGATTCCTTGGTGTGATGACCCATCCCCCAAGAAGCCTCACCATGTTGCAGAGGATTCTGGGATGTAGTTAGGACACATTTTCACCTCACAGAGTAGTGTTGTCAGGCCTTTTGACACTTGTAATGTTTTATATGATTTGACATAGGTTGGGGGAGCAATTCATTTAATTTGCATGTTAAGTGAGCAACCTAATTTACATTGAGCAAATTAACCCTGTCAGCCCCTCTAGGTCAACCAGACCAGGAAATTGATTCCACGTGGAAGCTGAAACTATTTTTTTAAAGAGTGGCTATAATAACATACTCTTGCAAGTCTGATTGTGCTGTGCTGATTGTGCCTTCTTCTTATAGATGCAAAACTGACATAGGGCAGAAAGAGGCTGATACATGCAACGCTGTCTGAAACGAAATCCCTGCTCATAGTTATTCTTCTGGGGCTTCACTGAGCATGGAGCAGCAAACTTGCCTTATATAATTACATATGATACAATGGAATATTATATTTAATTAATATAATTAATAATTAAATATAATTAATACTTAAAGATTATATAATTATATCAATGAGTTATATAAGCAAATTCATGGAAATTTCTGAGAGATCTCAGATCTGGCTCTATTTCCTCTCTAGTTTGGTCTCCAACTGCTCTGTGCTGTACCACATCCCAGTGTGTCCCCACCCTACCTCATCCTCCAAAATATAAGTAAGATCTGTATTCTCTTCAGACTCTAGGCAAAATGAGATGGTTTCACTGAAATGCTGTCCTCCAGTCCTAAAGCCAGTAGAAAAGTAGGCTGGTATAAACTATGCTGCCTTTAATGACAATCCCTTTTCACTTACTCTACTCACTTACTAATTAAATGGGGGACAGGCTAAAAAAGGTGATTCATGGATCCCTGGCTTCATTTCCACTTCCATCAAACATTTCCAAAGGATCGGACAGCTGTGGGTAGAAACTTGAAATTGCATACATAGCCACTGATCAAATTGCAGATGCAAGCTATTTCTGAGCACAGCTCTAGCATTCTTTTGAAAGATCATTAAACCCCTGTCCAAAGAGAGCCTGGCTGACAGGTAAGGGGTGTGGAGAAAGAGTGTGGGATGAAACAGGAGAGAAGGATCAATAATAAATGGGCTCCATCCTCAACTAGTGCTACAAGGTAATGGCACTGCTAGCAGTGAGTGACCAAGGAGCCCAGTTCTGACCTTGATGACTGGCAGTGTCGGGAAATAACTTGTGGATGGTCATAAAGAAAATACAGTCGTGATTGCCCTGTACATAATAACAAAAGTACCACCAAGACACCTATGTCATAAAGGTGGAACAGAGTGGACAAAATGATGCCACTCCATCCTCACTAAAGGGATAAAAACAGTAACAATAATGGCCAGCAGAACCAGCAGGAAACACTGTACCCAAAGAACCAGCAATACACAGCTGGTATTTTATTATTGCTATTCAATGTAGGCTTTTTTTTTCTTTTAGAAAGAAAGAAGGAACACTGCTAATGGAACCCATCCTTCTACCCCAGTTTCAATCAATTTTCTGTGTAGCCTAGGACTAAAGCTCTCTCAGAAATCAGTGTTAGCACTTTTTCAAAAGAGCATTCAACCCTTTTTTATAATGAGTTCATGTAAGAGCTGACCAGCACTTTCCAATGGGCTGGACCAGTCTTATGCTGGCAGATGCCTTTGCAGAAGACCCTCCTGAAGATCAAACTGTTCCCAATGACAGGAGGGAGAGGCAAGCCTGGAGCAACTTGGATTATCTGGACCTTTTTCAGTCAGGTTTCAGGCCCAGATACAGGATGGAAACAGCATTGGTTGCAATCATGGATGATCTCTGGTGGGAGCAGGATGGGGGTAGTGCATCCATCCTTGGTCTTCTTGACATCACAGCAGCTTTCGATACCATCAACCATGGTATCCTTTTGGGTCGACTTAGAGAGTTGGGAGTGGGAAGCATAGTTTTGTGCTGTTTCTTTCCTCCAAGGTTGATCCCAATTGGTGTTGATTGGGAGTGAAAGGTCCAGGCATGGCCCTCCTCTGTGGGGTGCCACAGGGTTTGGTCCTCTCTCCGCTCCATTTTAACATCTATATGAAACCACTGGTGAGATCATCCGCCACCATGGGATGAGGTATCATTAATATACAGATGATACCCAGTTATACATCTCCATCCCAGGTGACATGAGTGATGCCATGACCACCCTTTCGTGGTGCCTGGAGGCTGTGGGGGTCTGGATGGGGTGCAACAGGCCTCAGCTGAATCCTGGTAAGATGGAGTGGCTGTGGATTGGAGGGTCCTCTGTTTCCGAGGATTTACCATCCTTGGTTTTGGATGGGGTTGCACTGCCCCAGACAGACCCAGTGCATAATCAGGGGGTCCTTCTGGACTCACGACTCCTGCTGAAGAAGCAGGTGGCAGTTGTGGCCAGGAGAGCCTTTGCTCAACTTCGCGTGGTGTGCCAGTTATACTCTTTCCTGGATGAGGAGGCTCTCCGGTCAGTCACTCATACCCTGGTCATCTCTCAGCTAGACTGTTGCAATGCACTCTACATGGGGCTACCCTTAAAGAGTATCCAGAAGCTATAGCTGGTTCAAAATGCAGCCGCATGGACAATGCCCCGAGAATGGCACATATAACACCTTTACTGTGAGAGCTGCATTGGGTCCCAGGTTGCTTCTGGGTCCAATTCAAAGTGTTGGTTATTACCTTTAAAGCCCTACATGGCATGGGTCCAAGTTACCTGAGGGACCATCTCACCCCCATCACATGGAACCATCCCACCTGGTCAGGCAGAGAGGGCATGTTACGGACCCCTTCAGCGAGAGAATATCAGCTGGTGGGGCCCAGGAGGAGAGCCTCCTCTGCCGTTGCCCCCACCCTATGGAATACTCTCCCCCCAGTGTATGGCAGGCCCCTACCCCCCCCCCAGCTTTCCAGAAAGGATTACAGACCTGGTTCTGCCAGCTTGCGTGGGGTGACAAGAATCTCACCCAATCCTAGGGGGTGGCTGGTGCCTTGGTGAAATTCCCCAAGTGACTGCCAATTTTAACATCTACCCTTGTATTATATTTATTTTCTATTTATTTAGGATTATTTTATATTGCAATTTTAATTGATTTTAACCACTTTGTAAACTGCTCAGTCATTTTTTAAGGAGATGGGTGGTGACAAATTTGATATATAAATAAATATAAAAAAAATTAAAAACCTAAAGTGATTAATAGGAACTGGGCAAATCCCGATCCCTGACTACTTCGGAAACCACCTTGCATCAGGAGAAGAGGGAAAACATGTGTCAAAACTGGACATGCTACAGACTCCTTTAAGCTATCTTTGGTCTGGGCTGAGGATAAGACAAAGGTAATGACACAAGGACAGGGAAGAAAACAGTGCTTAGCAGAACATTATGCTCCGGACCTAAGGATGAGCCCTTTGCCAGTTTATCTCTCTTTATTCTGCACTTTCCATGTATTAAGCAAGTTTTTTTCTGTTTTTGTGTTTTGCATTATCTTCTGATTTTTTTAAAACGTGGAATTTGAACTTTAGGTTTTCTCCACATTAATTACATGCTTTATCACTGAATCTTTGATCTTCATCAGCTATGCTTGTCCACACCTCTTGAATTTTTAAAACATTTTCTCCCGCCCTGGCGCAAAAGTATGCAGAAAACCTGATCCCAGAACATGCTTCTCTGTTAGTACCACACATGAATAGCTGTGCTAGTTCTCGGGTTGCCCCTAGCATTCTGACATCCTCTGCTCTAGAGGAATGCTTATGTGGTTGAAAATACAGGGACACAGGTTCAACAGGCATGTACATCATTTCTTTTCTATCCTTGCAACTCCACTAGAACCCAGAATCAGTGCTTTAAGTATTTCATTGTAATCGTTGTATATCATGCAAATGGAGAAAGTTGGACAGAGGTAGGGATGGGGGTGAATACAAACAAACTATTAAAGTTCCTGCAAAATTCATTTCCTGGTCTTTTATCACAGCACCATCAATTTTCTCAGGGCACTTTAACTCCCTCTTCCCCCAGTCAATTTAGCATTAGCTACTTTTTCTTGCACTGAGATCATTACCGAGAATCCAAAAGACAATGTTGCCTGCCAAACCACCACATTCCAGCATTTTTCTTGTTGTCCTCCTATCTTTAGAAGGACTTGCTTTGGGGTTCAGAAGTTGTTCAGATCTTAATCCGACTGCAGTACCAAGTGCGGCAGTGAAGCAGTGAGTGCCCATTTACTGTAATCAAACAGAGTTTCCACTGGTCTGCATTCAGAGAGACTTTCAAACAGATCAATAGCTTGGGAGAAGGATCAGGAGATTAGACTTATTGGTCAGCATGGGATGGCTGATACTTTGATGAATGAAAAAGAATAATGGAACTTATTTCCCACTGTCTGCAGCAGTGTCCTAACTTCTGTGTGTGTGTGTGTGAGTGTGTGCCTTTGAGTCAGTGTTGACTTCTGGTGACTGCCTAGACAAGTCTCTGCAATTTTCTTAGCAACATTTTCAGAAGTGATTTGCCCTTGCCTTCTTCCTAGGGCTGAGAGAGAATAACTGGCCCAAAGTCACCCAACTGGCTTCAGGCTTAAGGTGGGACTAGAACTTACAGTCTCCTGGTTTCTAGCTTGGTGGCTTAGCCACCACACCAAACTGGCTCTCTTAAATTCATTTTCACAATCAGTAAAGATAGTTTCCATGCACAAGCAATGCATCTGTTGACACAGTTCAGAGAAGGAGATCCATATGTGGAAACAGACTTCTGCTCATGCTTTAAAGTAGATGAAATGTCCTGACATCGGCACCCTGGCCCTCACATGGAACCCAACTGACAACTTGATACAACTTCTCAAGGGAATTAGATTATTGATACTGAGAAACTCTGTCTATTGCACAGAAAGTCAGTGTAATACATATAAAGGCTCTAAGCAGCAAAACCAAACAGAAACCAAAGTACTTCTCTGCATTTGGTTAGCTCTGAATAATTTCTAACTTTTCAGAATTTCCAAGCAATTTTTCTGTAGAGTCTGAACGTCTGATCAACTGATTTCTCAAATACAAATCCTTCTGTCGGGTTATTTATTTGTTGAAGAATATGGATATATTCTACCTGTCATACAATATATCACCAGGTGCTATGCAGAATTAAATATACTTTTCCATACCACACATAACTGTAATACAGTAGTGACTTTGGGCCTAATTATCTGCTTAGCCCAGCTATGTTCATGTCTCTAAGCCTCTTCTTTAGAAATGTCTTAGAGCTGTGCATTTGAGAACATAGTTGAATGAGATGGTCCAAAATCTATTTATTGCAAAGAAAATTAATTGCCATCAGTCTCAAAAGGAACATCCATTTATGTGCGTACTTGCGATTTCTACTGAAATGCTTCTCATGGCTCCTGCCTCAGTAGTAATATTCCCAAGACTAAGTGTATAGAAACACCCACACAACTTTCAGTTTTCAGATCCCAAAAGTAAATGTTTTCACATAGCTGTGGACTGCATCCAAGCCAATGTCTATAAGATGACATTTTTGGAAGCTTTTGCAACTTTACATGATGTTTGGTTTATATAATGAGCTCTGCAACTGGAGAGAAAAGCCCTACTAGCTGCCCAGCATTTGACCTCTTATAGAGCTCTCTTTGAGTTGTGGCTCTTCCATTAGCCTCCCCCTGAACTAGCACCTTTTACATCAGACAATTTCAAAATTGGAAATGACTTTGAAGTCTGAAGCCATCTTTTTAGAGTTTACTTAAAAACATCACAATGCAAATGAAGTCTTTTATTCAAGGCACCTCTCATTGCTTCCCCCTTCTTCCTTCTTCCTAGTTTTCAGTATGTGAGTGTAGGCTTGAATGATCTATGCATGTGTGTGTGTGTGTATATATATTTCAATACCATCACTGGAAACTAGCTATATTATAAACTGATGGATATGATTGGCTGATTCAAAATGATCAAAGTGTCAGTTCAATTCCTTCCAGATTTGTAATTAATGTATGAATTAGCTTTCTTGGTTTCATTTGATTTAGAATTGAGCAATATGTTGCTATCTCACCAACATCCTGTTCACATGTTCTTTGGCAAGGAAAAGGCTGTTAATTTTAGCACTGCATTTCAGGGTTAAACTACAAGTGGTATTTAATGCATCATTAATTAAAGGTGTCCTCTCTCTCTCTGTCTGACTCTCTCTCTCTCTCTGTGTCACACATACACAAACTTTTCATTTTACTGCAGTATTCAGGGAGAGGTTTATCCCTTCCCCACCAGTGTGATTGTGATACAGATGCTCTCTAGCCCACTATATACCATTCTAAAGTTTAAGGGGAAAAAAGCTGTGATTGGCACCAATGGAAGATTTGTTTTTTAAATAACATTCAGTGAACTGGGGCATTGCTGCTTCGATGCAAATTGTCCCTCCCCTGTGCTTAAAATTACACACACACACACACACACATTGTAATTACACTTAATGTGATTTTCATAGGAGATTACAGTGTTATATTTCCAACTCTTGACCTGCATAGAAATGCATCATTGTCACCATCTAATTCAAAAGCACTTATCATTAAAGATGTTTTAGCAGTGTGTAAAGCAATTATGGTATTATTTGGATGAAAATAATACATAGATTGGGAAATACTATTTCAGTGGAAGAATCAACATTTTGCATACAGAAATTCCAAGTTTCCACCCCAAAGCAGAGTTGAAAATTAAAAACTTCCCATCATGATATGCTTCACGAAATGAGAGTGAATGGTTAATTAGGGGATGAAATCACTGACATAGATCAAATGCAAACATATCCAAGCAAAATGGTTAAATAACAGAATTAAAAAAAAAAAAAGTTGGGGACTTGTATGGGAAACTGAGAATACAAAGCAGTTTGGATCTCAGTCAAAAAGCTATTCCGAGCAGCACTCTCAAGCCATGACACATTTTGAGAGAATTTGTAACCATAAGAATACTGTGATAAATTGTAATCAGAGCAGGATCCAGCTTTGTGGGAGGTGCCCAACTCTCAGACATCATTTATAGGTTCCCAGTATGACCTATGTCTAAAAGACTTTTTAATGATAACAAGAGAAAGTAGATGGATCGACTTTACAGAGTGTTGAAGGCCCTGCTTGTTGTCATCCTCAGCTTCTATAAAGACCAGAGATTTTCAGAGGGACTCATCTGTCTTGCTATCAGCCCACAGTACCACAAGGACGGAACTATCTCAGATAAAACATGCCAGAGAGAGACATTCACGCCTCAGAATTTCCTGTGGGAGTCTGCCCCAAATAGAGCTGTATTAATAAATATAAATTCTGGAGCATTATCATCTCCAGAAATGACTTTGTGGTGAAGTTTTACCCATGGACTTTTATAATCAGGAGGAGTTTTTCTCAGGCTGTTTAAACATTCTGCACTGCAACCGGTCAGAGTGTTAGACCTCCCCACTGGGACAATTCTTTTAAATTACATTAAAAGCTCAAAGGCTCAGATCGACCTCCAAGATGAGGAGTATAATTTGCTAAATATTTTAAGTAATGTGGGATCTGCAAGTCCCACATATTCCAGACTTTTAAAATGCTTGACAAATAGAGGAAATCTGGAAGTATTTTGCCATTATATTCCATTGATTGATTGATTGATTGATTGATTGATTGATTGATTGATTGCATTGAAGTTCTAGAAAAAAAATAATATTGCACCAGTTACTAGTACTGGGGGCTGCAAATTTCATGGGGAAGACATGGAGCAGCAAAACAAGTTGCTTGCTCCTTTGGCCAGAAAGTCCAAAAAAAGAAAGATCCTCCCTGGAACCATATCTTGTTATTACCTCATGTGTAAGTTGTTCTACAGAACAGAAATACCCTGGGCCACTGAAATAATTTGTACTGGTCAAGGGCAGATACTATGATAAGGAATCAAACTCAATCATTTCTACTGTGCCCTTTCCTGTTGTATGTCAGCATGCAAAGGGTGATCGCAATGAAATTATTTTACTGCCTAAGACAGAATATTCAAAGAGCGCTCATTTGCCATGCTGCACACCCAAACTTACACTATGGGCACTTCCCCATGAATGGAGGCTTTGCACACTACCCTTGTTTTGTTGGCCTCACATCATCTGACCCACACTGTTCATTTTGTATTCTCAGCTTGATCTCAAACCAGTTTGTTGTGGTATTTTCAGTCTTCTCTGTGGTGTACACCTATGAGTTCCAATAGGGCAGTTGTCATGTAGACATCAAAGGTGCATAGACAATTGATGATTGTTTTTTCACAACAGTTTGTTCCTTCCCATTTATCGAATGTTCTGTAAGTCTTTATGGTGCTGCTCTTACCTTCTGAAGTGAATATTGTTGTTGTGCAATTAATGGACTGCATTTATTTATTATTTATTTATTGGCTGTCATGCTGTCCTTTCTGGAGAACAGTTCCTTCCTTGGGATGAGATACTTGCATTCCCTGAAAAAGACTCTTCCTCCTCCCTCCAATACACTGGATACCCTATTGGCATTGTACAACAGCACATGCAGGGATGTGTAAGTGGTGTCTTCCAAAAGGTTCACAGCAAGTAACCATTCCAAGAGAATAGCACTGGTCACTGCTTTTTGGCTCAGCTCTGTCACCAAAATGCTGTGGTCTATCTTACTAGAATTAACTGGTTGATGGAACTAATTATGGGTGAATGTGAAAATGAAAAGTGGTTTGAGAACTTCAGGATCTTCAGTGGGTGCATAAATATTGTTGAGTGGTGCAAAGCTGCCCATTGTACAGGAAAGTGTATCCTTGATCTTCTCTACCTGTGTAGTATTATAACATAACTGAGATTCTGAGTCAGTATTGCTATTTGACAACCAAAAACAACACTGACTTATAATTCCACCCTAGCAAAGAAGAGCTGATTCAAGGGCAGACAGATACTTTGCAAAGAGAAAACTAGTCCTGGGTGCAGTCCTATGTAGAAACCATGTCATGTGTAATAGGGCTCTGCAGTGCTTCAGGTCTGATCCAGAACAGATGCGTTGGAACATCTGTACAAATGCAATATATTTCTGCAACTCTTTAAAGCAGCTACAACTATGAAAATGCATGACTGTTTTAATGAGTTGCAGAAAGGTGCTGCATCCACCCTAGTGCACATTCTGAAGCACGTCTTTGAAATCAGAAGCACTGCACAGACCTAATATGTAGGAAGTTTATGAAGAAAGCTCTTTATGAATCTTTGCTCTTGCATGACCTCTTTTTTGTCTTTTACTATAATCTTTTATTTTGTGAGAAGAAACCTATCATGATTTCAATTGACCACACCAATTGAATTCTTTACTCTGAGTTTATTAGTGGGCAATTGCATAGCTTTTTGGTTTCATTCTTTCTATTCTACTATGGATTCCAGGAGAGGGTCCAGTACAAGTTGGAACTGAATCTTCATGTCACAGAGATTCTTTGAACAACCAAGATGAGAGTTAGAAGGAGTGTTGGAGACTTGCAATATTCTCTTTTATGGCCTCAAAACGAGGATGGGATTACCTGTTTATTGCTTTGAACTAAAAAATTCAGTACCACTTGCTTTCCCCCACTTAATATACAGTATATCCAAGCTGGATTGGTTTGAACATAGGTGCCTAAAACCTTCCACTGTGTTACAACATCATTCTACCATATTACAACCAAAGATATACTGCAGCTCTGATCTAGCAGATGATCCAATGCAAAATAAGCCATACTGATATGATAAGAGAGTGCTGAATATTCTCCCTTCTCTTCTTCTTCCTCCTCCTCCTTTTTTGCAACTATGCTATACCCTTCCACATCACTTTGGATCTCAGAGGAAGATGATATAACAGTAGTGGATCATAGTAGTACTTCATACTTCATGTCTCACTTTCAACACCTGATCCATTATCAGTATTACTATTCAATGTTTTCATGTGTACAACCCATTCTAACCTAGTTCTTTGTCCATTTTTTGGGTGGCCCTATAAACAATAAGTCTTTTACCTGAAATAGAGGCTAGTAAAAGAAACACAGAAAAGCACAGCAAATTTGTATCCAAATGTGCTTTCACTGGTGCTGTCAGTGAACAATGTTCACTGATCAGTAACAATCATAACTACAGTAAGTGTCTTTTCATTATTGCCCCTGGACCCTGATTGCACTTTTGTAAAATTATTTTAATGGTACAAACAGTGACATTAGCATATCCTGGAAGATGGCTCTGTGACAACTAGTAACAAAACAACTCATGGTCCAAAGAGCTTTTTATTAAGGGTTGCTTTCTGGAAAATGTTTGGGAATGAAAAGACATTATTGCAAGTCTTCCCATCCATTGATCATTTGCTCCACAGCTTAAGGTGGGACAAGGGATGGCAACCAAAGCTGTGATGTGACAGAAGCTGTAGTGCGTATGTTAAGACGATAATTCTTAGGTGAAATCTCTCTTTTTTGTTTACAGTTGTGGAGTCTGTCTTGATCCTTTACATAATGAATGTGGCTATCCCCCAACAAGGGAGCCCACTGAAGCCAGGAAGATAGCATCCCATGAAGCAGCATGAGAGCAAATTTGCTGATCAGGAGACTGCATGGTAAAATGCACAGGCAGTTTTGGACTAGGGTAGAGACTCTGAGAAGGATAAACATGGACTGCAGCCATCACTGCACAAATAATCTAGAGCGCATTCTGAGTGTGCAGTGTAGTCTTTTGAAAGGTAGAGGAGGAGAGGTAACATCAGTCAGCTGTGTTTTTCAGAATTCAGGGGAGTAAAGTTGGAGTTTGTTATGGAGATAGATGAGCAGAGTCCTCCGTTAATGAGGCCTCCAGCTTTTCTGATAAAATACCTCAGTGTGCTACCAGGCACCTGCCCTGAAATGACTACAGACCAAACTGTGAGTTTCCAATGTAATTAAAATTGGATTGATCTGGAAGGACTTTATTTGCCCAAACTGGCCAGTACTTTCTTTCCTAATAGCAGGGAATGCTGCACGTATCATGTGTCTGAATAAGGCTGGTAACCAATCTACCTTCTGAATATTATTAAAAAGCATTACAGTATGTGAAACCCTTGATTGGGCTTGGGAATGGAGGTCAATATCTGTAGGCCCATCTGGTGATAAGTATGGTATACCAAGGGCTATGACTTGGAATGTAAGGGGAATAAATGGTAAAGACTGTGAATGCATTAATGAATGAATAAATGAACGAATGAATGGATGGATGGATGGATGGATGGATGGATGAATAAATGAAAAGGAAGGAAGGAAGGAAGGAAGGAAGGAAGGAAGGAAGGAAGGAAGGAAGGAAGGAAGGAAGGAAGGAAGGAAGGAAGGAAGGAAAAGAGCAGAGCAGAGCAGAGCAGAGCAATAGGAGAAATAAAGTTTTTTTCCTCAGTAATATTGTGCTTTGCCTTCTGAGATAATGCAGAATCCCAAAAGAAAGAAAGTCATCTGGATCTTTGCCATGCAACAAACAAATAGCAATTCTGCTTTTTCTAAAAATGAAGCAAAAGAAATGCCCTGATATAACAAGGGAAAGGGGAAATGATCTGATTTCTGTGATGAAGGAAACTTTGTTATGCACAAACCATGAGGCAGGAGAACCAGGGCCTTATGTCATACATATTGACACAGAAGATTGGCCCTGTGTTGAAAATGTTTCATCCCAAGTATTCAGTATCTCTCCAAATGGAAATTGAGTAGGAGGAAGGAAGGAGAATGAGGCTAAGAATTTAGAAAGATTGGACAGATAGTCAGAGAGCTTGGACAGATTAGATAGACTACAAATCATTACCAAAAACAAGTCCCTGAGGATATGCACATTCACAAACATTGTACTAGCAACAGATGATGTTTCAACAGTTTAGAAATAATGGATAATTGGTAGAGCAATGAATTATTCAGTAGACTCACTCAGTAGATTGTATTTATATGGGTAGACAATATATTTTAAAGACTGATCTATAATACCTAACCTATATCTCTATTTTGTATTTTATTAATTAGTTAATTTGCATCCAATGGTTTCACAAGCAGAAAACTGTTTGCATGGTTGACCTTATTTTCTTCTCATTTTGTCTCCCCACTGCAAGAACTTTCTCTCAAAGAGCAGGCAGATCTCCACTCTTAGGTCCTGTTCTGACTCTGACCCCTATCAGACACTAACCCACCCACTTCCTTACTTGTGATTTGGGTATCAACCAATTATGCTAAGTAGATTTTTTAAAAAATGAACATTTGGGAATACAGAACCTCCACCCACTTTCTCCAGGAGGTACCAAATATCCCATTAACTTTTTTACCAGAAGATAAATGGCAAAGCTTCTTATAGTGTATGTCACTAAGCTCTTCCCCATTGGCCAGACAGGCAGCAGTAGGTGTGGCTTGGACACTGCAGCCAATCAGTGTTTGAGAGATGTGTTAGCAGACCTTGGGAATGAGTTTTGTAGTGGAGTGGCTGAAAAGTAAGATTTTCTCTAGCTTTTTGTTTTATTTTTGAGGCAAGACATGCAAAACAGGTCAATTGACTAGGACTACAGATTCAAGTACAAAAGACCAAACAACCACTAGACTGTAGCAATAGATTTGCTGCTATTTAGATTTTTGCAACCCAGATTGGTAGCCTTACATCTCACTGGATTTAGTGTTCACATGACATGACATGACATGACATGACATGACATGACATGACATGACATGACATGACATGATTGGATTTAGCTTAACTTGATACATATCTTGATCTGTTTTAGGTTCTACAATAACACTTACTTAACCATCCTGACCTACTTAAGGAAGTTAGGGATTTCTTAGTTTCCTATAACACAATTTATACTCTTCAGAAGATGTCTCCCCCTTTCTCTGGAGACTGATTTTCTAGTGGTGGGGGGACTGACTGTAGTGGAAGAGAAGGGAAAGATTAGTTGCACAAGCTCTCTCCCAGTTGAACAATCACTAGATATAATCCGATAGCACTACCATCATCTTCATCATTATCAAAATTATAGGATTTCACAAGTGTAGAATCTATCAAAGAGATGAATATACGGTACTCTATAGTAATATGAACTTCAAGCCAGATGAAAAAGAGTGTGGGAAACAGGAGTTTAAATTTAATGAGCTATTGCGTAAAGGCAAATTTACTTTGCAGATAGATCCTCATCATCTTGCCCTTTGCTGGCCTAGCTGTTTGGCTCAGCCTTTTCCCATTCACTGGCTGCATTGCTGCTGATGTAATCTCTCCTCTTCTATCTCTTTTTCTCTCACAGATGCATCAACAGTCTAGTAGTTATCTGTAAGATGGTAAATTGCAGAGCCATCAAATGCCACGTTATGATGGAAAGATACCTGGTCTCACCAAAGGCCATCCTAAAGCAGCAGCAGAAGTGCTGTAATTCCAAATACATACCAGGGAAGTCCATCACTCTGAAATGGCCAGAAGAATCCAGCAAGTTCTACTATGACAACCCATGCTAGGTACAGCCAACTTCACAAAGCCTAGGTGGTATAACACTGACAAGTCCTAGTTAATGGGTGCTAACTGATGGACAGGTTCTAGCGCTACTAATAAAAAAACTGTGGTGCATTCCTCATTCCCCTTTTTTTAATTTAGTAAGGAAAAGGAGTATGAAAACATGGGAGTGTTACAAAAAGTTCCCCTGTAACTTTCAAAAAATATAGTAAGACAAATACATGACAAAAACTTCTTGTGATCCCTGCTTCTAATCTCAAGACACTTCAGAATGATATTTTATCTTCTGGATAATGAGCCTGCCTCAGAGAGAAACATCAGTAGCAGATTTTCCCTTTCCTCGGCAATGCTTTCTCAAAATGTTTCCAGTATCCCGGTCCTATTTCTTAAGGCAAGAACCTGCTCATATGAAATTGGCTTTGCCTGCTTTTTTTCTGCAGCACTTCTCTCAACACATCACTCAAGGACCAAGTACAGCTGTCAGTATTAGGCATCCCTGTCTTCTTAAGGGATCCTTGAGTCACTTCCCATCTGGCCAAGCAAATTGATGGCTAAGCAAGCCTGATCTGACCAAATGAACTCAAGTTCCTGAAGTTGCTGCTTCACCATTGGACAAGCCGTGGATATCTATAGTGTTAGGTGATCTGATCAGGGAAATAATATAGACGAAGAGTTAAAGGCCTTCCTCTAATAAAATTGAATCCAATCTTGCTGCAAAGCATTTTTAAAGGAAATGATAGGGAATTCTAATCACAAAACTTCAGCAAATCATTGGCTTTAGTCTAGCCTATATCTCAGCCGTTTCTTATGAAATATTCAAACATGACTTCTTGTGACTTGGATGAATCCACACTTTTTATGATAAAAGTTCTCTATGTTGAGTACAGGTTTAAAATATCTGATAGATTTTCCATAACATGCTTAAATTTTATGTTCTAAAAAGTTTTATTCCTGTATTAGCTGATCATTTGTCATAATTTTCAAGTTTTGCCTTTCCAGATTTCTTTTTTAATGCAAAACGTGAGAATATATATCAGAAAGAAATACAGTTCTGCCCATGTATCATTTCAGAATATGCATAAATATTTACAAATCATAGAGTTAAATCCAACATGTGGAAATGAAGTACACTGTAATGAGGTGGGAAAGGGTGTATTCCAGAAAGTATGAAAATGACACATCAAATCCTTTCCAATTAAAGTCTTAAAAAAAAAAAAAGACTGTTCATGTATCTTGTTCAACTACTTTATACCCCATTTTTCAGAAAGGGTCTGTTTCTCAATTGCATATGAGTTTTATATCCTATATAATATAAAGTTAGTATAGATCTGACTTTGCCTTTAGAATAATTGGCACGTCTGCAGCATAAGCAATAAAAGTCATCCATTAATTAATTATTAAGTGCTTTGTTTTATTCCCAACTTTGGCTGTATCATTAGCTCATGATTCATAGTTCATGATCCTTAGATTCAACTTTCCAAAGAACTTTTCCTTTCCAACTTTTCTTCCTTGTAAACTCCTGCAAAAATACTTTCCCCCCAAATATCTTTCTTTGTTGCCATATGGAAAATGGCTGACTTATAAAGTTTCATTAAACAATTCTCAGTTCATGTTTTCAGCTATTTTCAGAGGCTCTATGAAGAATTTGGATTAAAGGTGATAGAAATTATACCAAGGGGAATGTGGCTAGGCTGACTGCAACTTTCTTTTCCAGATAAGGCAGGGCAAGAAATTCTAGGTTTGGGCTAACCCTACAGCATCAGGAACCCCCCAAACATGTGGAAGACTTCACATTGGGAAAAGCTAGATTAACGTATAGTACAGGATAGCTGTGCTGCACTATATACATGAGCTACAAACATTAGCTGATATATGGCTAATCCTGTGCTCAGATCTGCCCTGTAATCAGTTTCCCAAAAGTTTTGTTCCTCTGCAAAATAGAACTCAGTTTCTGATCTCATTCTCAGGATGCTGAACATTCTTTCAGGGCTCATCCAAATGCCCCCTTAACTGTGGCACAAGCATGACCTGGCAACCAGTTTTATTAGGCATGTCCTCATGACATTGCTTTGATCTCATCCCCTGTCAATGGCAGAGGCAGCTTAAAGTTGTCTGTAGTTGTTCCAGTTTTAAATTGTTATCTTCTCTCCTCCCCCTACACAATCTTTGCTATGGACACGAGCATATGTCACTGACAATGTGGTTGATGATGATGCAGTCAGGTTGTCATCCATCAAGTATATGTCATCAGATTGTCATCCATCAAGCATATGTCATTGACAATGTGGTTGATGTTGATTTGCTCAGCTCCTATTGGCCACTCTAGGTTGCTGGGGGCATGCCTCCTACCCTTCATTTCTGGAAACTGCCCTCCATGGACCTTTTGGCTTGGGCTGCAGACACCCAGTTTTCATTTGCCCCTAAAATACCTGATCCAAAATACCTGTCAAGTCTTGTGTGAGCTCCTTATATACAAAAAGCACTATACCTCTTTTTGGTTTTCAAACAGAGTTTATTGTTATTGTTATTTTAAATTTTTTAGATAATGGGGGGGGGTTATTTAATAAAACAGAACAAAGAAAAACTGAAACAATGATGGAAGAAAAAAAGGAAAAACAATCCAGCAACAGCAAAAACTATATATATACACATACACACACACACACACACACACACACGAGAAATATCTCTATTTTATCTAAATATTGGGATACTAGCTTAATGTCAACATCAGACTTTTCAATAGTTTTAAATAATGACTTACTCAATAAAAATATTTCAGACTTATTGGATCCCAGTGTGTTTGCAAAGGAATGAGTAAATCACCATATTGTTGGAGATGCAATGAGAATTTATTAAAACATGTTTTTACAATATCTTAGTTATTATGATATCAAAATAAGTAATTGTCCATACTGATTTGATTTTGAGGCAAGTTTTAATATTTTCAGACATTATCTTCTTTTGAACTACTTATCTACTACATAGAAATGGACTGCTGGACAATGGAAATGGATTCTCCATGCCCTTCTTATTGCTAGGAGACGAGACCCTCAACCCTGGAAAGATAAATTTATGGACCCAATTACTCAGCAGATTGAAGACCTGATGTTCCTTGTGACTTATGAATGAATTGTTTATGGATGTAGATATATGGAGCATTACAATGAAATATGGTCCTTACCTCCTGAAAGTATTGGGCAAATTTCTTTTTATATACATATATACAGGTATGAGAAGCCCTTAAATATATAATGTTTGCTGTTATAGAGAAGAGAGCCCTAGTCTTGTGCTGCATAGAACATTGCGTTCAATTAGGAAAGAGAGCCAAGCTTTGCCAGCAATGTATTGCTGGTTCTGTCACCAGCTTTTGCTGACAAAGAGTTTTGCACAGTCCTACTTTTCACTATTTTTATTACTTTGAAGGGGTGGGGCAGCACTATTTTGCCTACTCCATGGAGTACATCCAGGTGCTGCCAGCAGGACCATTGTCTTCCAGCGCTGGTCAAGGATGGAGGTTGCTTATTTCTGAGCCCTTCCTTCTGCTTTGTTCCATGCTCCCCCCAATATTTTCCATTTTTATTCTATTTGCACTGTGTTTTTATGATGATTGAATACTGATGTTTTTAAATGCCTGTCAAAAATGATAAAGAAATAATCAGCAGTAAAGAAATCTTCCCATCCCCACGAGTTACCACTCTTCTTCCACAAGAAGTGGGAAGCCTGATTGGAAGAATCACATTCTTGGCCACAGAAATCCAAATTTCCCTCAGTGCTTGAAGTAAGAGTTTTATTCTTTCTTCTTTCTTTTCTCCTGCAGGAGTTCCCAAAGTCCTGGAGAAACAGATCAGGACTGGGGTTTCTTTTAGGCCCAGAATGGGAAGGGTCCCATCTATCCTGCCCTGGAGAAATGAAAAACCATGCTCTACATTAGGGTCAGGGGCCTGAGCAAATCTCACCTACATTCCTGGTGATTTCAGTTTGTATTTTTCACATGTCTCTGTTTTTCTAAAGATACATTTGATTGCTCTCTTGTTATTTTCTGCTGCCCTTTTTATGTGTCTCATTGATGCTATCGATTAAAAGAATACTTTTTTTAATCGCTACATTTTTAATTAAAAATATTGTCATGGTTAGTTGTCTCAAACTGCTAGAAGAAAAGAGTTGTATTTAAAATAGTGATTTAGAAGCTGATTTTTTTTTTTTTAAAAAAACACCACCTGATTACCCCAAGAAGATTGAATAAAAGCAAATGTTGTGAGGGGAATCTCCAGTGTTCAACTCTTCAATAGCAAATTGCCAACTTTTAAGTTTTTTTAAAAACTGAACTGAGCCTTGACATAGTCCCCTTAAACATCTTTTCCTAAGATTTATTTCCTCTAAGGGATTTTACAAAAGACAAACACATTTCGCCCTTTTTGTTTTCGTGGTGGTTTAGCATTGCATTATCAGATTTTCTGACATCCCCCAAATAAAACAGAAATTCATCTTGGTTCTTCCCTTGGACCTTCTTATTAAGTTACATTCTTTAACTGTGTTCTTAAAATGGATGGAAGGAAATGGGCAGAAAACATCCTAATATGTACTTTATAATGTTGGAAAGTTCAGATTGGTGAAGTCTAAAGTGCTGTGCCTCTCAAATTCCCATTTGAGATTTCCAGCCTGGAAAAAAAACTCGGTTGTTTTTTAGCTACATCCATGTTATTTGTTTCTTTACAAAAACAATTCCTGTCTCAAAGACATTTTACTTAAAAAAGCAAATACTAGTCACATCCCTGCTCTGACTTTGGGCTGTCCCTTTCAGCCTCACTATCCATCTCACAAAGTTGTGGGCGGAACCACGTATCCTATTTTGCACTCCTTGGAGAAAAAGGGGACCAAATGCGTATTTTCCCCCTTCTTAATGTCTTCAAATTCAGGCCTTTTCTAAGTAGCTTGCACAAATCAAAAGAGTGCCATGACATTAAATCTCGTCCTTTAAAATATGAAATCACATCCTGAATATGAAACATCAACAAAAGAAAAGTATGTATTTATTCATTCATTCATTCATTCATTCATTCATTCATTCATTCATTCATTCATTCATTCATGGCGGTTTCTATGTTGCTCAGTTCCTGGAGCTCTGAGTGGTTAATAAACACCAAGATGACATAGAGCTAGAAGCACCAATCACGCCAAACGTACTGAACCAAAAGACCTTAACAGGGCCACCCGTAGGGGTAGCCTAAGCTTCCACGTCTCCAAATACTTTCCCAGAAAGCCAAGCCTTTATACCATTTGGAAGACCTATAAGGTGGAGAAGGACAGAATATCTGGGGGAAGCGATTCCATAGATGGGCCACCATCAACAAGAAGGTTTGCCCTCAAGGTCCCTGTAGATGACATTTCCTCAGAGAAGGGACCTTCAGCAACATCACAGCAAAGTTTAACATGCAATTATTTCGACACTATTCTTAAGACGGGTGATTTGGCTAGAAGACCTCTGGGTACTCCACCCACAGAAACATAGTGATGCCCTTATCATTTACCTGATAGGCTGTCTGTGTCATTGCCTGCCTGGAGATTCAGAATTTGGCATGTCTGGGGTCTTTGGCTGAATTGGGAGAAAATGTTTTCTGACAGGTGAAGGAATCAGTGTTAGCAGCTTAGTATAGAAGATACAGAACTTAATGCATGAGCGGAATGAAGGGAGAGATATGGGAAGGAAAACAGAAGAAATGGAGGCTTCCTCTTTTGTATCATTAGCTGTATTATTGTGCATTTATTTGCCTTGGAGACAGTGTTGTCTCCTGGTGACTGCCTGGACAAATCCCTGTAGTTTTCTGGGCAACATTTTTGGAAGTGGTTTGCCATTGCCTCCTTCCTAGGGCTGAGAGAGAATGACGGATCAAAGTCACCCAGCTGGCTTTATGCCTAGGGCAGGACTAGAACTCACAGTTATCCAGTTTTCTAGCCTAGTGAACCACTACACCAAACTAACTCTCATTTTATTGTTTTTTTTTTTAAATCATTCAACCTTTTAACAGACAATTTTTTAATGAAGCCATTATTACCCATGGGTTGCTAGTGTTGTGTTATGTTTATGTTACCTTTATGTCCCACCTTTCCTCTGGGATCTCAAAGCAGTTTTCATGGAGATCTCCTCTCTTTTGTCCCCATAACAATAACACAATGAGGATGGAGTGAGAAAGGATGTCTTTAATTCTATAAAACAAAATAATTTGAATAATGAGTCTCTTTATAGTCTAAATGGGAAGGTTCCATGGTACTTTCTAAAAATGGTTCAGTCATTTTTGAGACCTGAATGATGTTTTTACAGACCTAACCTGGCTTCTGATCTAGAATTTGCAAAAGCCCAACATCAACATGTAACATCTGAGGTTAACTGCCAGGGATTAGCGGCCTTCTCACCCCGCTTTTTTTAGCACTCTATGTTGACCCCACCTTATTTCCAACAATGTCTAGAGGGAGCCTGATATAGTATTGCTTTTTGCACAGGAGTCCAAAGTATGGCTTTCCAGATGCTACTGGACTGTCTCTCACCATTGGCCAGGTTGACTAGACATGGTAGGAGTTAAATTCAGAAACATTTGGAAAGGCACCCACACCCCCACTTTTTTTTTTAAAACTTTCTCCATTGCTGGGCTAGACTATTCTCCTTTCAGAGCAAATAACACTCGCCATGTCACCACACTAAGCTGCCTTGTACTGAGTCAGAGCGTTGCTTTGCCGTCCCTAGGACTGACTTTGTTAACCCCGCATGAAAAATCTCTACTCTTCCTCTCAACTACGATGCCACCCTCTTTTTTCCAACAAGTCAGCAATAAGGAACTAGAACTGTAGCATGATCTGCTTTCTACTCAAATATTGTTTATTAAATCTATGGCAATCCTTTACAAAAGAATACATCACAGCTTGCTTAGCACGGCACAGTGGAAGATGAAAAGAAAGTGGAGGTGTGTGTGGGTTTTTTTGTTTTAGAAGTTTCATTTCTCAGTTGCCAACTGCTAATACTTGATGTTCCTTGCCATTCTGGATGTATTTCATAACAAATCAACAGGCACGTAAGGGATTTGGGTTCATTTTTTGCTAGTGTGGGATAAATGAATAGCTCCTCCCCCTCCTCCCCCACATTTCTGACGTAGTGCCAAATACCTATGAGCAAGAAGTTTAAGGATAAGGTTTTTCAATAAATCTTGAAGTTTGCCCAAGATCGATCGTTCTGATACTGTCATCCATTACTGTATTCAAAGGAGCTGCCTGCAGGAAGGTTGATAGAGGGCAGTCAAACCTTTTGCACAGCTCAAAGTTATATCATTAGGTGTCTGCCTATGGGCTGACTTGTTCTCAAGCCCCCAAAACTAAACACAGCTGAGATCTAAATCCCCTGACAAATGAAGGAAATGTGCAAGGATCATGAATAACACATGGCAAATGGAATTTCTAAACATCACTCTGCCATGTGGCATACACCTGATAAATGACTGTCTGCAAGAGCACTGTTGAAAAGATACTGGACACCGGCCGAATGTCTTTCCAATAGAAAAAAGGAAAAGAAAAACCTTAAGAGAAAATTGTAACACACATTTTAAAGTTAGCAATTCCACACACACACATACACACACTGCCCTTTTCAGGCCCACTTTCCTTGATCTGGTAAAATTTGGCATCCATGAATGCATAAACCAGCCTTTGCTAACACATCAGGAGGGCAGTAGATGGCTGGGACATCTGTGAGCTACAGTTCCCTTCCCCAAACCCTTGGAGGGTATCAGGTTGGAGAAAGTGAGCCTAGATTAATATAACAAGGGGAGAGATTTGGACTCTCTCTGTATCTTCCATATATATTCCCCTATCAAAATGTGGACCAAAGCTAAACACAAATTTTATCTGCATAAATTAAAACAAAAATACGTCAGTTGACATGCCCTGGCATATGCATATTCTGCATAATTTAGATCGTTGCAACTAAATCACTAGAAGGACTTGCTTTTGTGCCTGAGTTTTTATCAGGCACTATAATTCTTCTTTTGAGCCCTCTTGGAATAGTTGAAATAGAGGATATGTTCCTGTTCTGAAATTTGCAGCAAGAATGCATTCTCTTGTTTTAATGTATTTCAGAAGTATATGGAGGAGTGGGGGAATCCTGCTAGCAAGGCATGACCTACATTATTACCTATAAGAGGACCAGTTGTGCTCATGCATTACTTTCTCTAGCTATCATGTTTCCCTAGTTTAATGAGGATAAGTCACTATAGATGATCTAGCTACAAAACTAGCAGATTTCTTAGCTAGCAAATATTCCTAGAAATGTGGTGTGCGTGTTTCATGGAATAGCCAAGTAAACTCTACAATAGCATCCCCAGACTTCTATGCTTGGGATTATAATTCACAGAATGCCTAGCAATGGCCACACTGGGGGCTATAGTCCCAATGCATCTGGGTTGCACTAGAGAGGGGAAAAGTCACTGTAAGAAACTGAGGATTGGTCTCCACATTTCTTTTCAGCTTGCTGTTGCTTTTGGCCAATAATCACATCTTCTGAACATAATTACATCTTCTGAACAGGAAGTACCTATGCTAAACACATCACCCATCTATTGGAAGATTAGAGAAATATTCAAGGATCACATGAAAGCTTTTCTTCTGCTGCTCGTTTGTTCCAATATGTGGTTGCTATTAAGGAGATAAGCTTTTGGAAGCAGAATATTCCCAGCTGTTGTATGACTAGGCCTTCTATAACAGCAGCAGCAGGTTCACATCTGTAGACAGCAGAGCAACCCAGAGCACCCACAGGCATGGCAATGTCGGGAAGAGCATATGTTCCCTGTACACAGTAGCCGAGACCAATAGACAGCAATTAGCACCAGCCAAATGAAAACGAATGGTCATATACATAACCTTAATAAAAATGTCATAGATGACGAAAAAAGAATTCCAACCATGTCAGGTCCTCCTTCTTGGTAGAAAAGACATGGCTGCCTGTCTGCTTGCTCATTCATGTTACCAATAATATAAAAACTGCATTTCAGTCTATCTCTATCTCTATCTCTATCTCTATCTCTATCTCTATCTCTATCTCTATCTCTATCTCTATCTCTATCTCTATCTCTATCTCTATCTCTATCTCTATCTCTCTATATCTATCATCTATCTCCTTGAGGGATTATGATATTCTATAAGGCCTAGTTCTGTCATCTTAATGATATAATACAACTAATAATTCCTTTGACCTATTCCTTTGCATTCATCTTTGCATAGCCACCCCAGGCATCATCAGTCTACATTCATATCCTTTTTTCACATTCCAGGCCTCTGATTCCATTATTAAATTCCTAACTAGGCTAGCCAGACAAATGCTACATTTCTTATTCACAAGTGGGGCTCTTGTATATTCTTTTTCCTTCAAAGGTCAATCAATTCTAATAATGTAGCCAAGAGGAGAACCTTGTGTCATCATGGCAGATGTCTTCATTCATTCTGGCAGTCCAAAGAAATGACAGAAATCTTGAATATCTCCAGTTATGAAAATGAAAGGGGGGGGGGATTGTTGCTATGAAAGCAGGGTGAGGACCAAGTGCGGTTGAAGCCCAAGATGATGTGCAAGCTAAGCTGATATCCATGATCAAATCTTTATGTGATGGGAGGGGCTAACTCATTCAAGCTTTCTTTGCAAAACGTCTCTCATTCAGCCTCTAGTCTCTCCAAGCAGGGCTGGGAAAACTCTTGCTTGAAGACCTTCAGTGTTGGCAAGACAACAGCAGCATAGTTTCTATATTTACATTATGGGGAGTTGACCCCAATGCCTGCTCCAAAGATAATGCCTCTATTGCATTTTGGCATTGCAATTTCCAAGAATTAATGCTCTGTGATATCATAGCTGGGAAAAGGAAAGAGTCTAGCTAGGTGACGCTTGAATTGGAATAACTTTGCCAACCTGCATGAAAAATCTCTACTCTTCCACTGAACTACAACGCCACCCTCTTTTCTCCAATAAGTCAGCAATAAGGAACTAGAACTGTACCATTTAAAAAAAGAAAAAAACATGAAATCAGTTTACCATCTGATAAAGGGTTTACGTTTTTACAGTTGTAACTGTATCCTCATATGTTAAAATTTTGTTTGTAAACCCATATTTGCTATACACTGGTATTTGCTGGCACTAGTGCCCCCACCTGCACCCAAAATGGGAACAATTAAGGCAATGAATGATAGCTGAAGTCAGGGTTGCTGCTGGCATACAAGGTACCCTTGTGTGGAATTCCACTTAGTGTGCTCCTCTCCAAAACATTTTTTTAATATTTGAAATTTATTAAATATAATTACATAGCAAAAATTATGTGAGGGCATGTTGGGTTGTGGGTGTAGGTTCTGCTCCGGTCTTGGTGGCCAAGTGTGCATGTGTGAAGTCAGCAAGCCTGTGTTATCGATATTGTATCTTCTTCTCTCTAATTTTTACTTACAACTGGCACCTCACCTCATGCAGTGCCCTGGTGGGGCACTGAATTTGCATACTGGGTTGTGGTGGGCTGGCTGAAGTATCATAAAAGCTGTTGCCACCATCAGAACAACACAAGATTAAAAAACAAAACAAAAAACTAATATGTGTTTATGCCCTGAAATCTTATTTATACTTCATTGCTTAAAGTAGGTGTAGAAATGGTGTTCCAATCTTTATCTGACCAATATGAACATTTATGAGTTTGGAGTAAAGAGAAATTAGCTGAGAGAGTGTAATGGGTGAATTTGACTGACTGACTGACTGACTGACTGACTGACTGACTGACTGACTGACAGATGGATGGATTGATTATGTGCCAACCATTCTTTTTCAACTCCCAGTGACCACATAGATTTTCTCCATGATGATCTATCTCTAACCTGGCCTTTCAGGTCTTCCAAAAGTGCACCCATCACCACTGTAACTGAGTCCATCCACCTTGCTGGTACCCCAGATTAATGGGATAATAGTAATGACCATGTAGTTCTTGATAGCCTAATCCTGATTTTTTTTTTTTAAGCAGCAATATAGATAAGAGTATGTGATTTGTAATTTGGTGAATGTGCCTTTGAGTCAGTGTTGACCCCTGGCAACTGCCTGGACTGGTTCTTGCAGTTTTCTTGGCAAGATTTCAGAAGTGGTTTGCCCTTGCTTCCTTCCTAGGGCTGAGAGAGAGACTGGCCCAAGGTCACCCAGTTAGCTTCATGCCTAGGTGGCACTAGAAATCACGGTCTCCCAATTTCTAGCCTGGTGCCTTTAACCACTGCACCGAACTGGCTCTCTTTAATTACTAAATAGCTACATCTATTTCAAAAAATTAAAAACCAAGGATAGGAATTGATCAGTTTATTTCTTACCAGTTCAGTTTTACTGGTTTAAATTCATAGATTTATTCTATCCAACTCAACCCCGTCCTTTAAGATGGAGAAGGTGGTTGAAAGCAGGGAATGTGGCAGTGTGGGAAAAAGACATATAATAGCTCTTGATGCCTATCAGGTACTGTGGTGTTGCTCAGAAGATGACAATTCTTTCTCTGCTTTACTGTGACATTAGGGACAGTACCAGAGCCTCTGTTGGCTTATCCCATTTCATGGGAATCTGTGATTATTATTTTTTTTAAGCACAACCATGTATTTAAATAGATGAAATATCAAATATACTGAATACCAAAGGATGCAGTTCTAAACATGTTCTACCCCTGAGCTGATTTTAATATGCATGAATGAATATATTTTGAACTGAGCACTGTCTTGGAAAATTTGGATGAATATGCAAGTCACATTCTTGAACATCTCTAACCAGGAAGCATAAGTGAGCCTGTACCATTTGTATTCCTGAGAGCTCACTGGCAAAAGAGTGGCAAGTCTTCATTTCCCTTATTGCTGAAGATGGGAACAGCATTTGTTCTACAATCATATGGCCCTTCAGGAGTTCTCAAAGACAATCAGCAAACTCCTTCAGTACTCCCATATGCACTCTAATTGGGCCGGGAGACTGGACTTCATTCAAGGCCAAGAGGTAGAACCTATGTGTGTTTCTAGCAAGGTTGAACTGGACCCCTGCCCAAAAAGGCTGCTGCTCCTGCTGCTGTTGCTGCTGTTTCAACCAGGTCTCCACAATAGCCTAGGCCAAGGTTTCTCAACCTTGGCGACTTTAAGATGCGTGGACTTCAACTTCCAGAATTCCCCAGCCAGCTTGCTGGCTGGGGAATTCTGGGAGTTGAAGTCCACACATCTTAAAGTCGCCAAGGTTGAGAAACCCTGGCCTAGGAGAACATGTATTCTTTTGTCAGAGAACATGGAGCCAGAATAGAAGCCAAGTAGCTCTACTTCTTCTTTATTATCCATTATCCTTTGGCCACCTTCACACTTAAAAAAGAGCCTTTTGTCACCCTTAACCTCCTCTGCCGGGCTTCACTTTAAATACACTAAAATGAAAGCCAGAAAACCTGCCTTTTAGGCCAGCTCAACTTTTCAGAATTAAAATATTTTTCTTTATAAGTTTGCACTCTTGCTGAAATGCACCCCAATAATTGTCTCTCTCCAAGTTAGCTTGTGCTCTGAAAACTCATAGAACCTATTGCATATTTACTAACAGGTCAGCTACCAGCAGTGGTGTGCTGCTAAGTGTTTAAGAATTGACTCTGTCTACTTCATTGCCATATTGTGCCATGCTACTAGCCACAGAATGTCTGATTGGCACACTAGGCCTCAAAGCTCACTTCTGCTGTCAACCAGCTTGCAAATTTCAGAACATTTAACAATCGGCTCTCATGGGTTGGTGCGAGCTGGCTCCAGCACATCACGGGCTGCAACATTCTGCTAAAGAGTTGCATTATTTTTTTCTTCATTAGATTGTCAAGACAAACCCACTAGAAGCATTACCAAGAGCATGTTCTATTTCACCAAATTTCTGATCAAGCGAGACAGAAATATTCTTCCCAGGGCTTGGAACTGAGGGCCAGTCTAGAAAAATAGCTGATAGTAGGGGAGATGGAAACTTGTAGGACTGAATATCACCATATATAACTCTGCCAAGAATTTAGGAAACCAGAAGTCAGGAAGAGGGATGGGATTTTTGGGACATGTTTGTTCAAACATGCTGTCTTCTATTTGCGCTCTGAAGTGGTATTGTCCAGGACTAAATACCCTGGTCCAAATTTTACACCCCCATGCTCCAGTTGTTAGAGGTCTGCGCCAATCATGATGCATTCATTCCTTGGCTGCTTTCTAAAACACAGCGCTCCATTAACCCAAAAATGTGCGATGAGGTTCTAAAGTCTTGAAAGCACCTTTCATCCTGAATACACTCACATGCCTCATGCTTACCCAGCACCCAGCTCTGGTGGATCCTGGAGGAGGAATCTGATTTTAGCCTTGGTTTATTTAACCATAGCAATAAAGCCTCATTACACATGTTTGTGCCTTGCTAAGGCTGAACGGATCTGGTACGATCCAGGCAAGCAGGATGCTAGCTACAGAGGATGATATGCAGGTCAACAGATGTTCTTGTGTTGACCTCACCAGATAAAGAAGCGAGGCAGCCAAAAAGAGCAGAAAATGTCCAGAACCGTTTTGTCCTTTTGAGAGCCAGCGAGACACACTTGCTGCTCACTTTTATATTGTCTGAATTACAGGACAATCCAGCCTAAATGCTACATGCACGTTTTAACAAACAGTAATATTAGAAATGGTGTTTATTTTATAGCCTAGAAACTGCATCTTAAATGTTAGTGCAAGTTTATATGACAGTTCTATTAAATATAAAATAGACCCATTACAGAGAAAACCCTTTTTGCCCGCTTTTATCTGTGACTAAATGGCAGAGGCAGCCCTGCAACTCTTCAAGTAAGACATTTTTAGAACTCTATTTATATTACAGCCATAACAAACTCGCAACTAGAAAATTATAATGGGCACAAACAGCTAATAAAAAAGAGATTGTTGAGAAATACTTCTTAATAGCAACTTACAAGCAATCCTGATAAAATAAAGTAGAGGCTCTCTCTGCTTGGAAAAAGGCCACTGCTGTAACTTGAGCCGCTTGGCAGTAGGTAGGCCTGTCTAGCTTTCCTTCTTCTAAGGTGATTCTTGCCAAGCCCTTGCGAGGGCGGTGGGCATTTCCTTTCTTCTTCATGAGATGATCTCAGAAGTAAACCACTTACAATTATCTCTGTCATTCTCCTAAATCAGAGATGGGTGGCCTGTGGCCCTCCAGCCAGCAACCTCTGGAGAGCCACAGGTCATTCACTCGATTTTTAGAGGAAGTGGAACTAACTAAATGATGGGGACTTAACTAGTGCTTTTTTACCACAGAAACATTTTCTTTTTCTGACTATATCACTGAACCCCTTTAAGATTTACTTCTGCGGCTTCTAGTGGACTTTTTAAGTAAGAGATTACGTTAAGGATTTGGATGTGTTTCCCCCAGAGTTATTGATCTGATGATGTTCCGGCATGCAAGGAATATGGATGCAGCTGTAGTTTATGTTGCTAGATCCTAAGGACCTTACGAAAGTTTACAGATATCCTTCTTCGGCAAATGAAGTCCAAGAAAATGATGGAAAATTTTCAGAGAAATTATTCTTTTTTCAAATAAATAAGAGGAGGGAGTAAAACCTTTGCTGGAAAAGGTTTTTTCCAAATTTTTCTTATCTTCACATTGTCAGTCTATTTCTTTGGTGTGGCCATCTGATTATTAGTGAGTTGCTCTTTGTTTTGAGTGAGACTTCTCCAGTTCTCTTGCTGGCTCCATCTTTTTGGTGTGTTTGTCTTCCTCCGCTTGCTACCCTGCCAACAGTTGCCTTGTTACGGTTCCCCTCTGGCAGAGATATCAGATGGTGCTGGTTCTTGTAAGCTTCCTAACAGGGCCTCTCCCTCTTTCCTGTGGTCTTGGACTCACCCGCTTGTCAAAAACTAGTTCCCCTCTCACAGCCACCGATGCTAGCTAGCAAGGAGCTGTGATCGGAAGAATACTCCCTGTGGCTTGGGGCATCTCAGCAAAAGATGGCAGCTTGTAGGTTGAGGGGTTCATGTCATCAGGCGATCTCACTGTCACTCAGCAGAAAGCTGTGGAGGGGGCCAAATGTAGGACATAAGGATCGTAAGGTCCTTAGGATCTAGTAACATGTAGGTGCACTACAGTGCCATGTATTGCTAAGAAGGTCTGTATGCCTGCCAGGCTGGAGAATGTGTAAATTAAGGGAAGTGAGTGTCATTTTGCCATTGCTGTGCAATGATTAGTGTCTTGAAGGGCATCATCTGTGCATAGTTGGATGATAGTCATGGATGCTGGAAAACACATTGTCTTAGAGTGGAATCACTTAATTATCTATTCCCTGTCCAAGAATACATATCAGCCATCCCCAATCTAGTGCTTTACCGAAGTACTGGGTTTCATTAATTCAACTCATTTGCTAGAGAAAGCAGATATATCAGATCTCAATTGCATTATCAAGATTATGAAGTGCTTGAGCCTGCTAGCACAACAAAACCACAGGACAATCCTATATGGGGAAGAGAGATTTAATCTGCCAATTCGAAATAAACTGGAAATCAACTGATGCTACTAAAAATGTTCGTAAAATATGCTAATGCAAAATAGCCTTTGGTTTCACGTTTGCCTCATTTTTAGAATGAGGGCCTTAATCAAGGTAAATGTTTATCCTGGGAAGACATCAAAGGCAGTGCTTTTAGAAACTGGATTTTAAATGGGACCCTCAGAACACTTTACAAAGTCTTGTTACATCAGTTATCACTAACCATCTGTGAGTCTGGTGTTCGACCAACAAAAATATAACATGATGAATAATTGAATCCTCCACATTTGAAGTGAAAGATGAATCAGAAGTCTGAAAGCAGGCCAAGGTAGTGTGTTACAGGGTGCTTGTGGCTGAATCGATGACTGTTTATTAAATGTGTGGAATTTGTACCTTTTTAAAAAATTAAAACTACAATACTAAACTCTGCCAACTGTACCAGCTTCAGATTCAAAAGCACATTTGCCACTACCTATGTATACATACACACATATGTGTACATACAGGTTTTCATAGGTGTTTATGAGAAACTCAAGCAAAGGCTTAATTATTCCATTTGAGTTTACTGCAGGAACTGCATTTAATCAATACAAACCAATCGTGTGGACACCCGTTCTTCCCCATGAACAAATGTCCATCAAACAATGTGAATTACATTTTCCAGGATGAAAGGGAAGTGCCTCCCTTCCCGCTGATCCAGTACACTCAACCCATTTGCTAAGCAGTGATTTTAAAATGTGCAATGACAGAGAGAGTGTAGAACATACAGGTGGGTTAAGAGGATGGCCATGGGATCAAAGCACAGTAAGTAAGGGTTGAACAGACAATCATCCTAAGCATGCATTTGTTCCAAAGAAAATACAATATAATTAAATTACATTGAAAACATGTCTAAGTATTCTGGAAGGTTACACCAGCAGATCTGGCACGATAAGAAAGACAGTCACTGTGTATATAAAAAGGGGTGGAGGGAAGAATGGTTAGATCTAGATTTTCCATAAAAGCTGCTCTATTTAAACAAAAGGCTGCATCTGCGCAGCTTTCTTGCTCAACCGCCCCACTAGGAATGTAAAAGAATTCCACCGTAAATTCTGCTGGAAATGAGTTTGGGTGTGCCATTTCCACTGGACTTTCTGAAGGAGGGAATGCTAGCATCCCACAAAGTCTGCTGGAGTTCATCATTCCTGAATCAAAAATCTATCCCCTCCCCTTGAATATGATCTGAGTGAAAGTTATGTGCACACTTCAATATTTATTAAGATGGGGCAAGGTCTCCCATCTGGATCTACAACTTTGGGCTCATCCACACAGCCAGCTTTCCATGACACAAAGACTCTTGATTGACTCCTTGTTTGCTGAAGATGAGTCCTCACAATGAAATCTTCATCTCATGGGCAGCCTGCAGCTAAGGCAGATTGGAACTGACCCAAGGAGTTCCAGCATGAATGCAGCGTTTTCTCCAGGAAAACAGAAGACTTCTCATCTGGGCAATCTATCGTGCATGGAGAAGGAGGGTTGAGATGACGTGGTCAAGGGTGGCAATCTTAGCTACTCAGATTAGCTTAGCTACACAGAGGACTGCTGTGGGCTGTGCCTTTCTGTCCAGTCTGTGGACTCAGAGTAAGTTCTGCAATTTGGGTGTGAGGGAGATCAGAACCCAGTTTCTGCAGATACTCCTTTCCTTTTTTTAATGGGTTGCTTGACTGGTCAATGTAGAGAGCGCAAACTGACTAGCCCATCCTTGGCTTAATGCATGTAATTGAAAGGGTAATTGAAAGGACTCAGCTCTTACGCTTCTGTAGCATACAGTAAGGTAGGAATTCCCTTCCCAGTAGCCACTGTTCTCAGGCAAGCCTGACTCCTCACTTTCTCTCATGTGATTTTTTTTTTTTAGTTGATCAGATTTTTTAGACTTCTGCTATACTTATTTTGTGAATATATTTCAGCTGCACAAATCCAACCAATGAGCAAATGGCAGCCCAAAGAGATGAAAATGCTCGCTCTTTACTGTCACCTAGTGGTCAGTTGTTTGAAAGGTGGACCAGCCAACAGGCCAGTAGTCAGGTTGCAAAATTCTGTGATTCCCCAAGAGCACCCTATAGCTCAGTGTTGTCCAAACTTGGCCACTTTAAGATGAGTGGACTTCTTTAAGATGAGTGGAATTCCACATCCATGGCTAGCTGGGGAATTCTGGCAGTTGAAGTCCACTCATCTTAAAGTGGCCAAGTTTGGACAACACTGCTATAGCTGATCAAGTCTCTCTCATACATCAAAAACCCTTTCTTGAATTCCAGCCCCATTAACACTTATGCAGCACTTGCAGCTGGCCTGCACAAATATTGGTGACCATTATGATATGGTGAAGAGGTATACCCTTTGCCTACATCTAGTAATTGTTAGGTCAATAGGTTGACGGTGTTTTTTTAGGGGGGAGACCAAAAAAAAAAAAAATTAATTGGCTGGAACATCCAGACCTTGTAAGTACCACCCCAGCTCAGATTTTGCATGGCAGGAACACCCCACCCTCCAGTCCCTGGTTCCTGTTGTCCACCATTTAAAAAAAAAAAGATTATGATGGAACAATGAAGCACTGGCCCATTATTTGTTATTTTTAATTTTCAACTTCTTTTTTTACCTGGTGAAATTGACAAGAGTTCTGCCACTTTTTCCTTCCAGCCCAAGTGACAGGAAAATGGTAACACTGTGGTGTTTTCTTTGATGCTTTCCAACCCCCTCATCCAGGATGGAGAGGGAAGCAGGGGGCTCCATGAATCAGAGTTGTGGTAAATGTGGTCCAGACAAAACCACATTTTATCTGGCCTTCACCATGGCCAAGGTGGAGGAAAAGGGTGAAACCCAGAAAGGATTTTTAAAGCAATTTTCATTTCCAGACAGATTTCCAGGCACTGGAGACAGCATTGTTGCCTCTGCAATCAGATGTTGTGATGTTCAGCAAATCTTCCCTCTTCTAAAGCAGGTACCATAGCACAGTGGTAGAACCCATACTTCACCCCAGGTGGAAGACATTTTGAGACCAAGGGCTATACATCTGCATAACATTTGGATATTCTATACATCAGAAGTTGAAACATTCTCTGAATGTGTGTGAGTATTCCTGACAGTAGGAATTGAACCCAAGCAATGACTGATGAAATAGGCTTTATAATTATAACAAAAAGGAGATTTATTTAGAAGAAGTATCTTTTATGGATAGGCAAAGCCTAACAGCCCTCTTTCCAGTATATGAAATTAAAGCCATTATCTCTTTCTAGACCATAGTGGAGCAAATGTTTGACTCATAAACCAATAATGGGAAGGGTTAAGGTAAATAGACTATCTGCCCAGAAAGCTCATGTTCATTTCATCATATATAAGTGAACAAGAGACAAGCATGTTCCTAATTCTGATATAAAAGCAAAAGAAAAGAAGACTTCTAAAAATCTTGAACCAACCTCTCCCTCCCAAGCTGAGAGTCCTTTAAAAATAATAATCACCCTTGACAGTCATTTAATAATGGTGAGTGCTGTATAGCACTATTATTATGTGTTTCATCTAATGATGAATTTCCTTTTACCCTATGGACAGAGTACAAAGCAGGGAAATTATCGCGGTGATACTTTTAATAACTTCCTGTGGGAATGCAAATGCCATCCGGTGCTGTCTCTACAAAAGAGTTAAATCATGCAATTTCACAGATTAGACAACATAGGGTTACTAATGAGAAACTTCATTTCAGTGATAAAGTTTTTTTTCCCCCTTCAAGAATATTTTGAGAGGCCTGTAACCTTTGGCTGACACCCAAGGAGGCTATTAGTTTAACCATGGGACGCACCAGCAAATATTCACGAGTCAGCAGAACCTCTCTTTTTCGGAAGGCAGTTCGTAACCTTCCCCACAAAGACTTTGAAAACCCAGGAGGAGCCAAGAGAAGGAAGAAAGCACGTAGAAAAAGCATTCGACTTATCAGCTCCCGATAGCTGCTTCACTTTAGCTTCCAACGTCTTTTCAACAATGTAGGTTCAACTCGAGCAGCTCCCGATCCCCTTTAAAATGTCATGCTGCCCTCTGTTCTATAAACATGTATCATTCATCACTAAATATTTAGATCTGAATTGTTGGAGCTGAGTTCTGTGCCAGGGGTAGGGGGATTAATTCTTTTCAAGGTCCTGGTTTGATAGATTTCTTGCTGAAGTAAACATCCGAGGCGAGCATACGCAGCAGCCGTAAAACCTAGAAATCAACTTGGAAGTTTAACAAAGGGGTCATTTAAAGCATTTTGTCATAATTTACAGGGAAATTGTCAGGTTTGTTTTGCATGACTCATCAAAAATAGGCTCCTCCCTGTTTGACAAAAGCCATTGCTATGTGGATGATACTATAGAAAGAACTATCCCCACCCCCACCCTGGGGCAAGGCTTGAGGGTTCTCAAGAATGACACATGATGGACTGTTTGCTATCTCACATCTGCCTAATGAACTGAGATGTTTTACAGACACAGGAAAACTATGTCAGGGTTTACAGAAGAGGTGACAATGGGAAGTAGTTTTGAATGAATTTCTATAAAGCTAGATTTTTTTCCCCCTGCCCTCAAGACTGGCAGAACATATTCTTTGGTTTTCAACCTAGGTGTTTGATCCTATTGTCATGAGATTATATGAATGTGTGTATGTGTGTGTGTGTGTGTGTGTGTGTATCAGTATATATATCAGATTCACTTTCTCAAAATGTTGTCTTGGTTAAGGAAAAGGAGAAAACCAGAAATTGGTAGAAAGCTGTTCTAAAAATACATAACAGAAGATAACAAAATGTCTTTGCTTCATCTCATGTCTGCTGGGCTGAGGAACAACTTCTAGCAAGCCATAGAATCTAAGGAAAAAACTCCTACATTATACATTACAAAGAATGCATGCTACCATTTGGTATTCAACAGTAGCACAGTATCTCAGGGAATCTATTAATACATCCATCTGATAGTCCTAAGTATGGCTGCCTTGCTGTATCCTAAGCTCTGAAATGGCTTGATAGGAGGTCCTCATGGATCCCCACATATATTGGCTGGAGTTCTAAATTGAGTTAAATGATGGAATCCTAGGAAGGTTGAGTGTGAAATGATCCAGTCCCCAATTCAGTCCTGGAATCCAAATTAAAGCATTCCAGAGAGTTAGGTATCCAGTCACCCTTGAACATATCCAGTGAAGGGGAGCTCTTGATATGTGGTTTCATTGTTGAACTCCTCTTATTGTTAGAAAGTTCTCCCCCCCCGCCACACTAATATATGTAATATTTTCTTGTGAGCTTTTCTAATATTTTAGTTTCATATAGTTGTGCTTCAGCATATACTGAAAAGTTCCCTGCTTATTTATTTATTCAGCCCTCATCTTCTTCTTATGACTTTGAATGGTTAACAATAGAGAACACCACCCCTCATGAAAAAAACTATAATAAGGACAAGCGCATCAAAACAATATGTAATATACAATGCACCAAGACCCACTTAAATATTGTTTTATTTCTCACTCAACCACACTGGTCAGGCTCTCCTAATATTCTGACCCCAATAGTTGGGAAAAAGCCTATTTTTTAAATGTTAAAAGGGTTAGGGCTACCCAAATCTTGGGAGCAATGCTGTTCCAGACAGCAGGCACCACAACAGAGAAGACATGCCTCCAGGATCCCATTAGATGACACTTCTTCACAGAAGAGACCTACAGTATGCCCACTGTGGAGGATCTAGTGGGATGAGCAGAGATATGTGGAGTTTAGGTGATCCCTCCAATAACTTGGCCCTGTGCAAATATCAGAGGAGCACTCTGTTACACTAATTTTTCTATTTTAGAATTTTCTAAAACATCTTAGGGTAGAATCCAATGATCCTCTTCTACTTATGATACTTTTTAAAATAATTAAATGGAGAAAGATGGATTTCTCTTTCTAGCTGCTGCCCTATATAAAACCTCAAAATCTGTTCCAAAAGTTTGATCCAGGGCCGATCATGAGATACTGCAGGAAGAAGGAGAGGAACTGAAAGTCCTGCAGTGCAAGTGGACATCTGATCGCATAATGTTGGAGGCTTCCATTTTCTCATAAGCCTTTCCAATGACAAATGTTACTACATCTTTCCAATGGGTTGCTGAAATCAATGCTCCTAACTGAAATCAGTAAGATATTTAAAAACAAAAACAAAAAACAAAAAACCCTTAACTTTGATTGAATTTTGTCCTAAATAAGAATATATAATATACAATATATCAGTTCAGAATTTATGACCCTAATATTCGTTTTCCATGTGCAATGATTCTTGGGTGTGGAGATTTTCTTTTTAAAATAAACAAAGAAACAAAACAGTGCACATTTAATTTGCAAGCTTCTTTGGATAGCACCACAGAGAGAAATGTAGGACACAATAAATTCCCTCCAGAGCATGCCTGAGTAGCTAAAGTCTGAAAAATCACCAAAGTATTCTTGTAAGTTTCAGAAAGAATTAGTGGGTAAAAAGGTTTGTCCATATTCATTATGTAACATAATGCTGTTGATAAAGCCTCTTGAAAATCTTTACTATTAGATAACAAGTTTTGCCTCTAGGTGGTTTTGAAATTTAATGAGGGCTTAATCATTCTGACAGGCTAAAAGCTAAGGGAGTCTCTAAGGTTGCATGTTATTTCAAACATAATACAATCAAATATTTTTGATAAGATACAAGGAGGCCCACCTAGGAGGAACATTTAATAATTCAGACTCCAGGTGAAAGTGAAACTAAGAAGGGCTTTCTTCAAATTTACAACCATTATGTACTACTCAATAGACAACATAATGATAACAACAACAACAATAATACCAATACTCCAATAGTGGCCAGTGTGCTTGCTGCCATAACCAAAAGACCTGGAAAAGCTCTTGAATGCAATAGGAATGGACGGAATCTCAACTCATCAATTACAAAAAATTGCATTACTTGGAACAGCAAATATATTGCAACATTATTTTTGACTACTCTATATCCTTGGAAAGGATCTGACAGTCAGAAGTACCAAATCCAGTCAGAACTATCTGGTAGGTTGTGTGTAAGTACTGTAGTAGTAAGAGTAGGAGTCCTCCTCCTCCTCCTCCTCCTCCTCCTCCTCCTCCTCCTCCTCCTCCTCCTCCTCCTCCTTTCAGTGAGGCATTACCTGGATGTGGTTGTGGGACTTGCATGCTCTGAGGAAGATGAGAGCTATGTCAGAGGTGAGAGGTTCAACCATACTAGACAGGTCTCAAGACCATGTCTTAAGAACAAATGCATATAAAGCATTTATATCCAAGCCTTCTCTGCAGCAGCCCCTGCCCTTTGGAACACTCTTCCCCCAGAAGTGAGGTTGGCTCCTTCCCTTTTAGACTTCAGAAAAAAACTGAAGACCTGGTTTTGGCATCACGCATGGGGTGTGGATGGGAATAGTCAGTTTTGGGGTTGGCTGGTTCCCTATCCTACCTTTGACTGATATTATCTGGTCACAGGCTGAAATAATATCACCATCTCTTGGATTTTATTGTATTTAATAATTGTATTTTATATTTGTATTATTTATGTTTTTACTGATTTTAAATTGTTTTGTTGTGAACCACCCAGAGTCCCTCCTTGTGGGGGAGGTGGGCAGTGATATAAATTTGATATATAAATAAATAAATAAAGCCAGAATTGAGAAGACAGCAACAGACAGCAAATGCTGCCTCTGCAAAGAAGCTGAAGAAACAGTGGACCACCTGGTTAGCTGCTGCAAGAAGATCGCACAGACTGACTACAAACAATGGCACGACAAAGTAGCAACAATGGTGCATTGGAATATCTGCAAGAAATACCATTTGCCTGCAAGCAAGAACTGGTGGGACCACAAAACAGACAAAGTAATAGAAAATGAAGAAGCTAAAGTGCTCTGGCACTTTAGAATTCAGACAGACAAGCACCTGCCACATAACACCCCAGACTTAACAATTCTTGATAAGAAAGAGAAAAAAGTCTGGATAGTGGACATTGTGATACCTGGAGACAGTAGAACAGAAGTGAAAGAATTGGAGAAAATCACAAAATATAAAGACCTGCAAATAGAAGGAGAATGACTGTATCAAAAGAAAGCAAAGATAGTACCAATAGTTATAGGTGCCTTAGATGCAAGCCCAAAACATCTGGAGCACCACTTGAACACCATCGGCATTGACAGGATCACCATCAATCGATTGCAAAAGGTGGCTTTACTTGGAACAGTTTATATCCTGCGACAATACCTTTAACACTCTCAAACAACAACATCTGCTTATTCCACGTCCGTGGAAGGACTTGGTAGGTGAATAAAAATGCCAAATCCAGTCTAAACATCTGGCTGACTGTGCGACCAACCATCATCATCATCATCATCATCATATGAGGAGGAGGAGGAGGAGGAGATATGTGAAACAAACCAGGGGAAGTGTTCTTAAGTTTGTGGCCTGTGATCAGCTGCTGGAGCTGGATGTTTAAGCGGGAGGAGCATTCATGAAGGGAGCAAGCAATAGGTATTCCTCTGTGGAGCAAGGGTTGCCAAATGAGAAGCTTGAATTTCTGCACCATAATCAAAGCATCAGCTTAGAATATTTAGGTGTCTGTTCCTGACCACAGAAATGCCAAAATAGCAAAACAGAAACATGTGTTTTTATGTCATGATGCAAGCTCTGCCCTTTATTGTTTATTTTTTGTAGAGCTTACAACTTATAGAGGTGAATATGTGTAGCTCAGGGTTGAACTGTGGAGTCCTTGGGGTTCTCTGAGCTTGGTTCTTTTCTTGCAAATGTTTCATTACCCAGCTAGGTAACATCTTCAGCTGTTACCTAGCCGAGTAATGAAATGTTTGCAAGAAAAGAACCAAGCTCAGAAAACCCCAAGGACTCCACAACTTACAACCTGTCCCAGTCCAAAGCACTCTGAATGATGTTGAAGTTCAAATAGCAACAACAAAAGCTAAAATAAGAAAGAGTTAAAATCCAATTAATATTTAAAAATGGACACCAAAAGCAAAGATAACATCTCAGATAAAATCCAAGATGAAAGTACATTGAAATGCAACAGTTTTTACCTGTTGATGGCATTCCAAGAGGGCTACAGATAATTCCAGGGAGAGAATGTACCATAAGGTGAGGGCTATTCCAGAGAAACTTGCCATCTAATTTACCCCCCCCCCCCAGAAACCTCACAAGGTTCATGCCTGCATCACATCACCTACAAGTACACAAAAGTCTGCATCACAACATTGCAACATGCATTATATCTAATGCGGGCCTATGGAATATCACCCTGACAGTGAAGGAGACTCAGATTCCAGATTGACCCCATCATCTCAGGCTGGCCAGGCTGAGGTAGGACCATTTTTGAATGACATATGCTCTACCACTCACCTGTGACATCTCCCTATAATAGATCCACCAGTCTTGCATTTTCTCACTGGCAGTTTTTCAGTTAGCCAAATCCGATGTGGTGATACATTGAAAAGAGTAAAAGCAGAGGTTCTGGCCATACGTAATAATGACTGATGCCCACTGAGGCTGCAGAACTGAGCCAAGGGGGTCATCACACAGAACCAGAGAGGGGGAGGTGTCTAATTTTCCACCCAAACTTTTATTGCTCCAAAGGAAAAAGAGATAATGTTTGGTGACCTTGCTTGGAAGATTTTCACATATGAGGAAAATAAGGAATGCATTTTTTCCTGCCCTGCCCTGCACAGAAGCACTTGCTGAACTCATATTTTTGAACTCCATCAGCAAGCTACAGTAGCTTTCTGGACAATGTTTAGAAAATAGATTGTTCAACAGCAATGCCCAGGCAGCCCTAGGCATTTCTTTGAAAAATACAAAGACCTTCACATTAACAAGACTTTTCTCAGGTAAGTCAGGTGAAAAAGGGCTAAGCATGGGTGTCCAAAGGACCTGGCTGTTTTGGTCAGAATGAGGAAAGCAGCATCATGGCATGAGCTGGAATGCCACATTGTGATGTACAGTATGTACAAAGGGGCAGGGCTTGGGTCACAACACTGTGATGCTGCTTTTGTCCTTCTGGCCCACCTGCAGTTGCTGCTGGTGCAGAAAAGGGAAAATACCGTGATATTCAGTTTGTCTGCTAAAAGATTTGCTATACTGTACTCACTCTTCACTTAGTGGGAAGCTACTGGGTGAAGGGAGCAACTGGAACCTGATGTTCTTCCTGCTGCCAGAAACTTGAAACATGTGCGTGTCCTGGGTGCTTGAAGGATGACTGCAACTCAAGAGCAAGAGAATTCAAGAGGGAGGCATCTTTAAGCAGATGCTTTGCAAATGAGACAAGTATGACTGTAATGGCTATTGAGTAGACAGCTTTGCTGCTGGAGAACTTGGAAAAACAATCTAAAGATAATTTGGCACAAGGAAGCTTGTTCCTCTTTTAAAAGTTTAAGGTACTTTACAATTATGCGGCTTTTTTTTTTTTTTTTTAATTAAGGGCTTCATGACCTTGGAGGTAATAAAGGAACCCAGATGCAAAATTAAGAATGGTAGATGCAGAAATAAATTATTCTGACTCTAAACATGTAAAAACAAAATAAATATTGTTTCAGTGGTGTTATGTATTTTTACCTATAGTGTTCAAGTATTTTTATCCCTGTATGTATTTCTGCTAGAAATTGAGGAAATGCACAACTCAGAGTAACTCCTCAGATGATAACAATGTAATAATCTCGAACAGCTCTTCAAACAACTTCAATAATTGGAAATGCAGAGACACGCCTTGGTGTCTTCTCTACAGGGTGAGGCTCTTCATAGTTCTAAGTGGGAGCACATTCCAATGTTCGGAATCAACACAGGGAAAAGACCATTTTTTTCTCTAAACAGTGATGTCCACAAAAGGGCAACTTCTCATTTTTAATAGGCATGTTCGAAACAAAGTCTGCGAATAGCCAGACAATGAACCATGAATTGTTTTAAAGCTTGAAATCAACCCTGGGAGTTAAATCTAGAAATCATGTGGCAGCTAGAGAAGAAATCTGCCTTGTAATTTCTCAGAAGTTTCCTTTCCTTGCAGAAGAGATGTCTGTTTTCTGACTTCATTCTCAGTTGCTTCAGGGTTCCTTTCTAATTTCTCTTGAATGTTTTCCAGTTTCCTTTGCATAAGAGGGCTCAGCTATGGGGCAGCACCTTGCCAACCTTCGCTAATAATCTCAAAAAGCTATGCCAGGTTGGGCCTGGTTAGTAATTGGATTGGAGACCACCAGGGTGTCCCAGGGCTGGAGGATAGAGTGGGAAATTAAAAACAAAACAAAATAACCACCTCAGGAAAATGCAATGGCGAACCACATTCTGCACTGTTGCAAAGGAAGCTACCTGGACACGTGTCCAAGGCGTCACCAAGAGCTGAACTCAACCTGAAGGACACTTTGCTTTTACTCTATGGGGCAGCAGAGAGTGCTGCTGCTGCTGCTGCTGCTGCTGTTTTTGTTCATTTTGTTATACATCTGTCCATCACTTAGAAGCCTCCATAGCTGACTTCCCAATCTGAAAAAGCCCCATAGGAATGGGTCTGCATGATGTTTTCCTGTGCCATTAAAATAAAGCATAGGAAGCTAGCATGGCTGTAGCCTGTTGGAGAGAGTATTATAAAAAGAAAGGCAGGATATTGCCATACTGTATATTCCTTGGCCAATTCATAACTAAGTTCAGTGTAAGACCGCCACACTCCGCCAATGAGGATTTTACAAAAATTCTCTGCTCCTTTGAAATAACTTGCGAGCTTCCTTTTATCAAACTGAATGAGAGCTGATTGAAGAAAACAAACATTGCTCATTAATTTTAGTACTGTATTAATATGAACTCTGTACTGTGGCCTGGAGAATCTTCAAGGTTAATTTGAAGAGCTTGCATAAGTGAGTAAAGGTGAAGCCACAGTCATCATCTGAATATTCAGGGGTAGAACAGAATTAATTGAATCTATGAAGCTGATATTTCAGGAAGATCAAGTTGATCCTTCAAGAACAGACTGAATTTCAGTCACAGGTTGCCTTACTAAGCTGATCAAATCCTGCTTTTAGCCCTGGACTTCTCCATCTTTCCATCTCTCAGAGTAAGCCTGAGTGGATGAGTGTATCCAGCTTTATTGATGCTGCCATTAACAAATTGTCTAAAGAGTAACTTTTCCCATTCAGAAGACTTACAGAAGATGTGGTCTGAAATCTAAAGTTCTACGTCCCACCTTTCTTTCAGAAGCTCAAGGTGATGTGCACAATAGTCTCTTGTCCTGTTTTCCATACAGCACAACCCTGTGAAGTGGGCTGAGCTGAGAGAGACCTGTTGAGCTCCCCTGGCTAGGAATGGCGCAACAAACATGTGTAAAATGCATCACTCATACTTTGCAGTTCAAACTAATGAGGCACTATCATGATTTTTCTTGATTGCAGTTCACTGGATATTGAAACAGAAGCTTGATTTTGCAGAGCAATAGGATCATAACCATTTTTTAACTGTGCGAACAGCCCTAAGGACTTCAGATTACTGAGTTTAGATAATGACAGGTCTGCTTTTTATCTCCCCAAAGATAATAAACAAAACACAGTGTGAGTATGGAAGAGAAAAGAGAGAAACCCAATCACTTTTTAAAAATAGGTTGGATTCTGATAGTTAATTTTAACATTTGGTTGTGTTTTACCTGGGAATAATTGGCTGCAGCTTTATCAGGACACCTGTCAGCATGTGAAAGTTTCAAAGGCAAATGATTCCACTCTCAGCTCAAGTTTTCCATCTTCTGCCATTCCTCCAGGATGACCCAGAATGAATTTGAACTTTGAAAGCTAGGAGAGGTGTTTTAACATTTTCATCCCATCAGATCATATTCCTTTTCCAGTGTTCCATATAGCTGGGGTGCCTGGTATAAAAATGCTGCCGGTGACAGTATAGGTTTTACAAGTTGTTGCTGCTCATATTCCACAGTGAGCAATAAATCCTCAAGGAGATCTTTAATATAAACATTAATAGTTTCCCACATCTTTGTTTAGAGAATCAGCCAAGGATTTCTAAACTTGAAGAGCTTATTCTTCCCAGAAAAATGGTTCTACTCCTACAGTTTAACCTTTCTAAGATTGGGCTTATTAGGAAACTCATCACAAATTTATAGATTATTGTATTTTGCTCTCTAGGAGATATGATTTTGAGATACTTCCCAGGAACTGATTCCAGTTAGATCAGGCTATGTGGGCAGGCCTTTTTTCAGCTTTTTTCCAGTCTAAATTTTGTCCTTTTTCCACACTGGTTTGCAGTTTTGGTTTAAGTTCATACAGAAATTCATAAGTATTTCAAGATATTTACACACACACACACCACACACACAGAGAGAGCATCTCTCCTTGTTTAGCAACTGCAGTTGGTTCCAGTAAAATGGTCGCTAAGTGAACCACATGTCAGAGTGAGAGAGAGAGAGATGCTGCAAAGTTCACTGGTTGCTGCCATCTCATTTAGATAAAGTTCTCTCATGCAGCAATGCCAGTGTTACTCGCACTGAGTACAATAAGCATTGTTGTCAGATGCAGAAATTTGGGCATAAATGTGCACATTGGTTGGAAAATGATTTGTTCACTGCCATTTACTACTGTTGATTACCGTTGCATTTGCAAGTGGTCGCTAACTGAGGTAGTCAATAAAGAAGGACTGACTGTATTTGTATATTTATTATATCCTTACACAAGCATTTGACCATGCATTTTAAGTTATCTTCATCAATATATACATGTTCAGTTTCCCTCAGTCCTCCATTTTTATGCTTTTTTATGATGAAATGTGTGAAAATGAAAAGCATACTTTTTTTTACATGTATATTTTGCAAGTGAAAATTAGATACACAGAGATACACAGTGTCAGACAACTGCAGTAGATTTTTTGTTAAAGAATGGGAAGGATGGATGGATGGAAGGAAGGAAGGAAGGAAGGAAGGAAGGAAGGAAGGAAGGAAGGAAGGTCCTGCAAAACTGGCAAAACTGGTTGGGGGAGAGAAGGAAAAAAATATGGAGAGTGGAGAGTAAAAAAGTGAGGACCAGAGGTAGAAAATGCATGGGACAGCAAAGGATGTGACTGAGTCTCTAAGAGAGTGCCTAACTCAAGAACCTGACTTCAAGCACTGGGACAGTAAGGTTGGAGCCTGGGGATTGAAGAGATGAATAGGTATAGTTATGGGTTATCCTTGCTTTTTTTTTTTTTTTTTTTTTGCTTTCTTTTTGTATTGGTTTTATTGTTTGTGTTTTTATCACTGTTGTTAGCCCCTCAGAGTTGTGTGCTACAAGATGGGTAGCCATATAAATCTTTTTAATAAATAAATAATAAATAAAGGGGTTGCAAAACATGTCAGATATTTGATTCTCCATTTCTGTATATGCTCAGATACATTGAAGACAAAATAGAAGGTCCATCAGACCCCAAGAGTCCATCATAGCCTAGATCCTAGTCCTGATGACCTAGCCTTTACCACCTCCAATTGTTTTGTCAGCTGTGCTAGCTCCTGGAAATGCTTTGTCAGCTGTACTTGCTCCTATGCTTGCTCTTGGCACTGATGATGTTACCTAGTTGGGTAATGAAACGTCTGCAAGCAAACAACCAAGCTCAGAGAGCACCAAGGACTCCACAGTTCAACTCCGAGCTATATATATTCTCTTCTATTGTCCTTTCAGTGGTGGTAACTTCTAGGTAGTATTTCTGTAACATGCTTTATGTGATGCTGCATTTGTTTTGAAACACAGCCTGATTCAGAATGTGGTTGTTGGTCTACTGATGAATAGAGAAAGGGCAGGAGAAGAGAGTGATAGACACTGAAATAGTATACTGCATGCCATATTCAGGAGAACATAGGACCTACATCAAACAAACATTCATCCTAATAAAGTAGGCATAAAAAAACCCCAAATCCATTCATAAACTTTACTAAGATCCACCAGAACTCAAGTATCTAAGAAAATAAGGCTATATTTAGAGCTTTCTTTTAAAAAGAAAAAAAGAAGCAGAAGCAGAAGCAGAAACTCAATCTATGAACTTATTTTCTGTAAACTAGATTTTGATAGTTGTTCTTTGCTCCTGGCTTTTAAATTATATTTATTTTTAAAGTCTCTTCATCCATACTTATGGCATGTGTTTAAAATAATGTGCTTGTAAAAGAAGATTTTTTTTAAGGTCTGGGAAATTATATTGAAATGAAAGACTTAAAAGCCATAATTGGAGGTAAACTGGCAGTCTCTAATGGGACATTAGTAATTTAATTGTGTCACGGAGCAACAATAAATTTTCTTCCAGAGCTCATATCCATGTTGTTTTTATAATGAAGATAAAGTACTAACAATCACTTAAAATATGTAGGCCACAACTTCTTCCAGAAAGATAGTGAGGGCTCATGTCCTCTTTATGGTATTTTCACTTTATTGTTCAACAAAGTTTGTGACCAAAGTGTGTCTAACAGCTCATTCTACAGGCATCCAGTAACTTCAACACTTATTTATTTATTTCTGTAATCAGGATCTAATCTCCTGGAACCAAATCAGTAAAAATAACTGTAATGAAAGGGGGAACTCCACAAAGCTACACATGGATGTCTTATAGAAACTTTATGAGGATCCTGCATAATGTTTGATGTTTTCCCCAAGGAATGAAATGTTCTAACCTTCAGCACCAAAACTACATGTGGGTGGAACTCTTAAGGCCTCTCCATACTTCAGATCCTATCAGAGTCAACATTTAATGCAACAGGAAAACGATGAATGCTTTATCACCACATCTTTCTTACTGTCATTGTGCAAATTGGGAACAGATCATATTTATTTATTTGATTTATATTTCACCTTTCTATCAGGAGCCAAAGGCAACATAAGGCCTGTCAGTTTTTCCCATAACAACCCAGTGGAATAGGTGGAGTTGAAACTGACTGGCACAAAATTACCCAATGAGTTTTCATCACTGAGTGCAGGGCTGAACCCCAGTCTCCCCAGTATTAAACCCAACACTTTAATCTTACATTTACCTGGTTCTTTGTCATGTAGAATGCTCTCTGCTTGATCCTTTTTCACCAGGGCCAGTTACTTGAACATCTGCAAATTTAATTTCTCTCCTAGGTGTGAAAAGGATTATAAATGTCACAACACTGCTGTGTGACATCTGCTGAGTGAAGCATTGTTTTCAAGTATTTCAGATGTATATTAAGCTCTTAAGGAAGTTTCCACAAGAGGCAAGATTGTAGCTCAATTATAAAGGTATTGCATGGTGCCAGTTTCAGTTCCTGGCAACTTCAGAGAGGGCTGGGAAAGAAAGACCCTTGGGACATTGGCACAGTCTACATCTGGCAGTTTCCCCAATCTACTGCCTTCTAGATATCTTGGGATTGCAGTTCCCAGATAACATGGAGCCCAAAGTATGTTATATCTGGAGACTACAAATTGGAGAAGGCTACTGTAGGCTGAGGGGGCAATGGTCTCACATGTTATATTCTTATAGTCCTAACACGTTAGAAATGGCAGGTTTTAGTGAGATTGTTATGGGATCATCAGGGCCCCATGGCCCTCAGTTGCTGAAAATATAGATTTGAAAAGTACACCTTCGTATTTCACCTCTACCCTCCCACCCCATTTTAACAAAAAGAGAAAAAAAATCTGCTCAGATGTTTTTAAAAGAATAGCTACGGGCATTTGATTTTGTGAATAGTTTTATGAATATTCAAGTATATGTCCCTTTTCTTCAAACATTTCAGTGGGCTTCCAATATGAAAAATGGATCTTGTCCACTCCGTAACATTGTTATGTTGGTGGACATGTATTCTGTGACTTTCCATAGCACATATTTAAGGGGGAAAATATGGGCTCCCTCTGCTTTAGAATTTTTAAAGGTTATAACCAAGGTTTGAATTGTACTAGGAGGACAATTAAAGCATAGGACCCCACTGAAGAAAGTCCATGACATTGAAAAGTTGTCTCCAAATACCATATTCTGGAACTTACCTTCAGGTAAACTCTAATCCATCCTGTCCAAGCAATCCACAAGGGTACAGATGGTGTTGAGAGCCATTCAGAGTTCCAACAAAACAAACAGCAGTATGCTCCCCCAAACTAGTTGGCAGCTTAAATAATCGCCGGAGTGACCACATTCTGTACCTTGATTGAAATGAATTCACTTTGAAAGAGTGATAGGGTGATCAAAGGTATGGAATAAGGTATGTATAAAAGATAATTTGAGGAATCTTTGTATGGCTTCTACTCTGATGATGTTCAAGAAGTCCTTGAAGACCTGGCTGTTCCCCCAGGAGTTGGGTTAGGATAAAAACTTTGAGGAATTGCTTTTTCTAGACACATATGGCTTGCATTTCTTATTGTAATCCAATAAATAAGTAAATAACCTCAAGGAGCAGGGCTTTGCATTTGATACTCTGAATGTCCCCTTCTAACATCCTCTATGGCTCTATGATTAACTAAATAGATACATAGTGGAATTAGACAGTAACTATAAAAATACCATTTTATATTGAAAAACAGCTGACTATATATGCTTACATGTTTACATGTTCCATACAAACATTCTGCACAATCCATTGTTTATATTCAAACCCTACAATTCAGTGATGCCTATTCAGATTCAGAGACACACAGCTTAGAGATTGATGGACCCTACTGAGTTTAGAGGGAACTTAGTATTGTTCTTGAAGGTTTGATGCATGGTCTAGTTGAAACCTTAGTCACTACTTGGAATGAGAATGTGGCTGGAGCTTTTGATTATGCTAGACACTAGCCTTGAAGCATGTCCTATGGAACTGATAGAAGCTCACCCTTGCAATGTTATCTGGGCTGAATTTGATCCTGTTACTCCTAAGGAAGTAGGCAGGATTTTCAGCCATCTATGTGCTGGATCTTAGCTAAGGCTTTCCAGAAGGCGATATGCAGATGATTTCTGGCAGTAATGAGAAGGGATGGTCCCATTGACACTTAAGGAGGTGGTGGTCTGCCCCCTTCTCAAGCAACCATTGCTAAGCCCCACTATTTTAGATAATCTTTTCCTTGTCTTCAGCCTTTCTTTTTTAAAGAAGATTGTTGACAAGGTGGTCCCACTGCAGCTTCAGCGGACCCTGGAGGAAATTGATGAGCTGGGCCCCTTCCAGTTGGTTTTCATGTCTGGGTATAGGACCACAATGGGTACAGGAAGGGGATGCTCTGGGTTACAGCTATCAAGGAGCGTCATCTAGATGCAGGAAACATGCCTTTTTTGTTGCTGTGCCTGCCCTTTGGAACATAAATCCCCCTGAGGATTAGGCTGAATCCAACCTACCAATTTTTCAGAAAGCCTTAACACCTGACTGTTCTCCCAGGTATAGGGGTCAAGAGGTTAGGTAAGTCTGTGAATTATTATTATCACTGTTTATTATTTATTATTTCTGTTATTATTGTTGATGGCTATTCTTGGCTGTCATTCTTCTATATTTCTGTTGTGCGTTGTCATTTTTATGATTATATTGATGTTTTCACCTCTGTTTGGCACCTAGAGCTGCTTGTCTGAGATGGGCCACCATATAAATTGAATAAAATAAATTAAAATAAATAAATTTAAATCACGCACTTCTCAGTGAATTCACATGTTCAACAAAATGGAAAACAAACACGAAATTAGATCATCGATACTTGATTGGTACCCAGGAACAAGCTAAGACAACTTCTTAACTGAAGCCACTCAAACATTTTATCAATGATTTACAACTTTCCATGACATTCCTTTGACTCCTTGCTCTGACTTTATGGTTTTACTGTTTTAATTAAAAAGTTCAGCATGTCCTCAAAGATCTTCAACTAGGAACAGCAGAGAGATAAGATGGGCAGCCTTCCTGGGACTCTCTCTCTCTTTTTTTTTTTGAACTGCATCCAGCCAGTCAGAATGAACTGTCATTTAAGTTTGAGAATTTGGGCCTGAGGTTGCTCCTTTCTTCTTTGGCTTCTCCACCCCTTTTTCCTTTTGTATTATGTCTCTGAGATTATCAATCTTAGGCAAAGACGACCTCCTCCTGCTCCTCCTCCTCCTCCTCCTCCTCCTGCTGCTGCTCCTCCTCCTCTTCTTCTTCTTCTTCTTCTTCTTCTTCTTCTTCTTCTTCTTCTTCTTCTTCTTCTTCTTCTTCTTCTTCTTCTTCTTCTTCTTCTTCTTCTATAAATAAATTTGTTGTGGGTTTCTATTGGACACTAAAGCCTTCCATCTATGAAAAAAGGAGTGAAGAATTGGAGCATCTTCATGAGAAAGGCTAAAGAAAGATGTCAGCATTTCTCTCTTACCCCCTGGGTAAATGTGGAGCCTCTGCTGCTTCCCATGCATTGAAGAATCCCTTCTACTCATGGAAATGGCAGTCAGATCTCAGCAATATTAGCATATCTTAATTCCATCATTTATAACTAAGTTGTTTACTTTTCACCTTTGCAATGCCATAGTATCCAATAGTATCTATGCAACAAAAACAGCTGCCATTCTCAAAATTGGCATCATTGCCAGAGTACCATTTTGAATCTTGATTTAATATCTGAAGGAAATATGATATTTACCTGAAGTTCAAAATCAGAGCAGAATCATCAGGTTTTTTTAAAGCATCGAAACAGGCTATTTTCCCTTGAGAAAGATTATTTTATCCCTGTATAATTATAGGTATAGATAACCCTAGCCACAGCCCTAGAACCAAATTCCACTGAATGCAGGTGATGTTGCTTCAAGGTGAACCATTTTAGGATGGGGCTGTCATGTCAGATTTAGGTTTTAGATTAGATTCTGGGTCGTCAAGCCATATACATTTTAAGAAGAGCAGGATGTAAATCAGCTTCTGCAAACCTTTTTTTCCTAATCCTTCCATATGAAGCTGCCTTGCTGGGAATGTCCTAAGTGCAAATTAGTCTCAGGCAAAACCAAAAAGTTTATTGTGATGTGGCAGTTGGGGTGTTGACCCAGGACTGGGAACATCTAGATACAAGTTGACCTTGCAGCTGTCTAGGTGCCGGCCTCACTAGGGGATTGTTGGGAGAATAAAAAAGACAAGTGACCCCAAGTATGCCATTTTACTTTACTTTACTTTATTGTTTTGTTTTACTTGTTTGTAATACTTCTACCCTGCCTCCTAATTCAGTTTTATTAATTAAACTGTTATTTAAATTCCTTTTCTGAGTTCTGTCTCTCTCCACACATTTTTATGTACCCACCTTTTTTAAAAAAAATTGATTCTACATGTTAATAATGAATATGGGTAACTTTTATACTTTTTCAACTGAAAATCTCTTCAGGTTTATCTCTGGCTTACTGTTCTTTTCACACATTTTTAATGCAAAAAAGGAAAGAGAGACCCCATCCTTTGCCTTGGGAAAAGGACCACAGAGTATGGGCAAAAAAGTCAAGATGGTGCGGCTGAAGCTTCTCACATGCGACACCCATAAAAACAGTCAGAGCTTTAATTGCACCCTCCTGCCATCACATTTTTTACCATACTTTGAGCATATCCTGCTTGGGAGGGTCATAAGGAGGCTGAGTTGATGCTGAAGGAGGGTTTCCACAGCACTCTTCTGCCAATGTTAAGAAACCAGGGAGAAAATCCCATTTCCCTTCACTGACGGTAAAATAAACATGTTCTCTCATGGCTAGAACAAGGCAGGCAGACTAAAAATTGCATTTACAGCTCTTCTTGGATGGAAATGTTTATATTTTGTGCTGAAAATATACTGGGCACTTTAACAGTGTAGCTCAAAGTTCAGCTTGTTCAATGTGAAGAGAGCTGTGTGGGATGGAGACCCCAAGGTTAGTGTGGAGTATCCTCCCTGAGAATGCTTGCTAAAATATTTCCTACAATTGGGTGCATCCCAAGGGAAATAAATTGTATTCAATATGAACTCCTGGTCCTCTCTGATAAAGAATGATCTGGCAGAGATGTGATAAGAATGCAAATTCCATCAGGATATTCTATCAGAGGAAAACCCAAGACAATGCTCTGGCACATAACTCTTTAGAGCTCTAAAAGCCAAATTAATGGCAGGGTAAAAGAGTGCAAAGATTGTGTGCATTTTCTTACAAGACCAGGGAAGAAGCATGATTTCCTCCTCTGCCCAGACATGTGATCAAGATGGAAGACATACCTTTTTACACCGTAAGCAGAATGCTCCACAATCAGCTCAGGGATTGATATAACCCACTGGTTCTCAGCCAAGGGCCCCATGGCCCCCTGGAGCCTTAGGATATTTCACAGGGGCCACAGGTAAAAAACATGTAATGGGGGGCCATGGCACTTGCCAAGGGGGCCACAGAAAGGCAAAGTGTATTAAACTGCAAATATTGTCTTGTTGACACCAGAAAATGCACCAGTTACTGTCTTATGTCCATAGCCAGAATGAGGCCTTGGACAGGGGTCCACAGGAGAAAAACAAGGTTGGAAGGGGGTCATGAGCAAAAAAAAGAAGGTTGAGAAACATTGATACAGTCAATACTTACCAATCCCTACAGGGATTGAGTTGACCAGTGCTAACTTATCATGTGCATGTGTGAACTGGCTCCTTATTTTAGTTTGATTTGATGACTTCTTCTGCATAGATTTATCATGTATTTTATTGGGGTTGAGGTCTAAGAAGCCCACTCAATTTCTGCATGGTGACATTTCCTTAGGATATATTGCTATCTGGGGAGGTCTGTGATTTGTCATGCTTTACATAACTTTGGGGTCTCAAGCACATAAGATTCTTATCTGTTGCTGAACTAGTCCAGTGGTATGCTAAGTACGCTAGAGCAGGGCTTCTCAAACTTCATGATGCTATGACCTCCTAAAATAATACATTAATAAAACTGTCAGACCACACTCTGATGTGGCTCCTGAGCATGCTGGCCTTCTGTATTGAGGCACTGTCCTCCTGCAAGAAATAGAAGGGGTGCAGTGCTTTGACTGTCCAGACTGGGTGTCCAGGCTCAGTGCCAGGATCCAGTGTGATGCCCCCACAAGAGGCACTCTTGGAAGAAGTGGAAGGTGAGCCTAGGTAAGAACTGACCTAGGTTGTTGCAGGAACCTTGATGCCCATGCAGGGACCATCAAAGGAGAATCCTGATGCCTAGATCTTGTGCATGGCCCATTCTTCAGATTTGCTCAGCTAGAGAAACCCTGCCCTGCCGGTTACAGAAGTGATGTGGTCTTTGAGTACATGGCCCTTAGGCAAATGGACCTGGATAAGATGGATAACAGAAACAGAGAAAAAGCCAGTGAATATGCAAAAAGGTGGAGGGAATGTGGTGACTAGTGTAACAATAAATGATTATTAGAAACTGCTTTAATTCCAGTGAAACAACTAGAATGATTTCAAGCAGCCTTATGCATTATTCTTGATAGAATCCAGGGAATATTAAATAAACAACCACATGTTTCCCCCAGCTTTGGGACTGGTTTTAATGATAGAGTTAGATATTTGCAAATAAATACATGAATAACTCTTGACTGTCTTAGGAAACAGTCTACTTGTTGATAGCCACCAGTCATGTTTGACTACAATACACCGAACTAGTTCCTCCACCCCTGAACCCTTCTGGCAGAAAAATGTATGTGATATTTCTGCACAATATTCATTGGAGCTTGACCTCTTCTCAGTTGTTTTACTGACCATTGACAATTGCAGCAAAAACTTTGTCCTTGTTGGGGATATTTAGGGACTGGGTTTTTACTGATAAAATTTTAACATTCTATAATGTGGAATTCAAAATAATGTTGTTGCACAAACATAATAAGGAGACCACATGCCTTCTCCTCCCACCAAAGTAGGGTAGAGCTGAAGCCAGGCCATCAGGTTCTCAGATAATAGAGGACAGTACTCAGACATTACTCTGGAGGCTACAAAGAAGATAAAGGCTTTTGCTGGTTAAGAAGGAAGGAAGCTCCTTCTCTCAATATAAGGTGTTGCAAGTTGAGACAATTCTCAGATCATTCCATCTGCCAGGATCCTTATAAGGCCTTCTTGATATGAAAGAGACAATGAAAAAGGATTGTGATCCATGAGGCTAAGGGAAGTGTATTTCAAGGATTTGTTCCTATTCTCAGTCCTTATTGTCTCTCCTCTCCTCTAACCTGGATCTTTTTGGTGAGGAGACAAACTAGACTTCTATTATGGGCTAGTTGTGAGCTCCGCTGTCAGCTTTACCAGATTCTTGCAGTACTAGTCAAGGATGGGGGTTGGACCTTCATGGTCACTCACTACTGTTTCATCCTTCTGTCAGCCAGGTTATTTTTGAACATGGGTGTAGCACTTTTTTAGAAGAGTGTCAGAGCCATGTTTGGAAATAGCCCAAGTGATAGATAGGATGCATGGGGCACCTTCACACCTGCAACCTGTCAGTCAGATAACCTGGCAGGTGCCTAAGCCAGCCATTCGAAGGACCTGCCTAAACTGTCCTACACCTGAACCACTCTATATTACAGAAAACTGTTAGTGGTTTTTTCCCCCACCAGCAGATGTGCTCAGTGAGGGGAAAAATGAAGCCTGGAGAACTGACCAACTGGTTTTCTTAATTTCTCTCACATAAAGCCTCTAAGGACAGCACCACAGAACAGACATTGGCGCTGAAGTCAGCACAACTTAACACTGCTGTACTTTTCAGCTAGCTCATGGATTAGAGCAGTGTTTTTCAAATTTGGCAAGTTTAAGACGTGTGGACTTCAACTCCCAGAATTCCCCACCCATCAACAGGACGAGTGAATAGCAATTGTGGTGCCCAGAGACTTGCAAATCAATAAAGTTAAGCTAACCAGACTAAAACACCTTGGCAGCTTAAATGGATTTTAAGACACATGCAGAGTCTTTTGCATAGTGGATTGAGTAAAATCCATATATATTTACTGAAGAATGAAATATAGCATATCTGTAAGTTGCACCCTTGCCAAAGAATGTTCTCAGGGCAGATGCTCTGGTGTTGCTCTGTTCAGAATGATAGTATTCATGAGTTGGAATTGGAGGGATTTTTCTGCATTCCTGCAAGGATTATAGCCGGAGGGAGTTATGCCATAAGCCTGGACTTCCTCAGAGACCGACCCACAACTCCATCCCATGGATGTTCATAGCTATCCAGTTGCAGTCTTTTAAAGAACTTTAATATACATGAACATAAATTAATTAGATTAATATAATTGCTATACATTCTTGGCTGTACCACTTCATTCATTTTATCTGTCAGTTTCTTAAACAAATATAGGAGGATGAACCAGAAATCTAATATCTATCATAGAAAATAAAATCAGATTAGCTTTCATATAATTTAACACCTATTCATTATTTTATGAACTATTCCAAGTCCATCTCAGGTTTGAATAGTTAATAAGATTTGAATCAGGATTTATTACTTGCTTGGGCTTCATAGGAGAACAAGTCTCAGGCTGAGCTTTTTTATTTCATTTTTTGACAACAAACACTAGAAGTGATGTGTAATCGATTCTTTGATATGGTCTTGTGGTGTGATAATACCGGTCACATAGACTTACTCCTCACTTGGTTGCCTGTGAGAGTAATCAGAGGTTTCTGTTGAAGAAATATCTTTGATTGTATTACGTATCAATTTACAAACCATAGTTTATGATTACATGATCCACACACCAGAATGAGAAACTTTGAAGTGGGGAGGTGAACTGTGATTCATCACGATTTCTCATGTCAGACCATCAAGGTGGAGTAGAGAAAATGGCTAAATTGTGTGAACACTGATAAAGTCCAGGAAAGTCTGGATCATGCTGATTAGCTATTCTGAAGCCCCCCTGAAAGTGCCGGGAAGGCTGAATGGCACACTGATAGGGTTGCTTACACAGGGGATCTGAACAGCCTTCCCCATTCATTCAGTGGCAGGAAATGCTCCACACATATCATTCTGCAAATTGTTCTGAGCATTCCTTGACAGTGAAGTGAATGTCTTATGTGGACGCATTCATAAGCAGCTGAACAGATACGTAAAGCACCAGCTTTGTACCTTCCCAAGCAATCCCCTTTCAAAGGGCCTATTGGCCCCCAAATGGCCTGAAAATGCACCAGGAGTGGCTGCAGAGGTTAACAGTGAGGAGCTTAGCAGCTGCAAACTGTCATATAACATCTCACTTAAAATGTCCTGCATGCTACTTGGTTGAAACTGTCACCCCTCCAGCAATAAAAAACAATGCAGAGAAAGCAGATGTGTTTTCTATTTAGAATTAAACAGTTTATCTCAACGACTGTCATTGTTGCTGGGGGAAAATAAATAAATAGCCCTGGTAATGTAAACTTCAAAGGGATGGTCTTGCCAGAATGGCGAATTTTGAGTCTAGCGTCCACTGAGAACCTTCATTTTGGCCATAGAGGTTCTTCCCCCCCTTCTCTAGAAAAAGAAGGGGGATATTGGCAGCTTATACTGGAGTGGAGTGGTCAGAAAGAATTTCTGGCTACTCTCAACATCCCATAACTCATGTCGTTTGTACGTAATGGTCCAGAAAATTTAAGTAAACATCATAAATGTCTTCTGTTATTAAACTTTCCATTCAAGCATTTTGTTGAACTCTTAATGGATAGTAAAGGGAACATAATGAAGCATATACTGATTTGCCTACACGGTTCTTTCTGACTCACAAACCTTGAAATGGATGGCTGAACCAAAACCACGCCCCAAGTCTGCAGCTGCACAAGTAAAAGAAGAAGCTACAAGAGGAGTTATTAGTGAACAAGGCCTTTCCAGGTTGAAAACTAATGTACTTGACCAACTTACCTCACGCCGAGGCTGTCTAGGGATTTTGGACTACAACTCCCATCATACCTAGCCAGAATGACCAAAGACTATACTGGTGGGGGATATGGGAAATTGTTGCCCAACATAACTGGAAGATGACCGATTGGGAAAGGTTGCACTAAATGAACCTTGTGCTCTTCCAAGGAACTGATCATCATAATGATTACAATGCCATATTTTCTGGGAAGAGAATCCATCACTGGATTGTTCTTTGTCTTCAAAACACAAACAAGGAATATTTAAGGAAGATAAGAAAACACACACTATGTTGGCAATAATGTGCGAAGTCTATCGTCAAAGCAAGGCATGATCTGGCCAAGTTTTTATAAACATTCAAATAAAAAAGTTCAAATTATTCTAATGTGAACAATTATGCTTCTGGTGAAAACTCTCCCACCAAACTTGATGGAAATATTTCTAAGAAACTTTAGATTATACTTACAATACACAAAGAGAAGAGTATCTAAAGCTATGCCCAATGCTAAAAATTTCCAGAAAATTTAAGTAAACATCAGAAATGTATTGTCGAAGGCTTTCACGGCCGGCATACAATGGCTGGTGTGGGTCTTCTGGGCTGTGTGGCTGTGTTCTTGAAGTTTTGTTTCCTAACGTTTCGCCAGCACCTGTGACCGGCATCTTCAGAGTGCAGGAGCACAGATAGGAGCAGGGACACAGAGAGAACTGCTCCTGTCTGTGCTCCTGCACTCTGAAGATGCCGGTCACAGGCGCTGGTGAAACGTTAGGAAACAAAACTTCAAGAACACGGCCACACAGCCCGGAAGACCCACACCAGCCAAACATCAGAAATGTCTTCTGTTATTAAATTTTCCATTCAAGCTTTTGTTGAACTCTTAATGGAAATTTTCAGCTTCCCCTTCAAGCAATGCACCTTAACCCTAAAAGGTTCTTCCAAGCATGACACCTCCAGTGCACATTATCAAACAATTCAAAAGGTATGGTGCCAGAGGTCATTTGTAACCCTTGAAAGCAAAGATGATGATGATGATGATGATGATGATGATGATGATGATGGTGATGGTTGTGCTGCTGATTTTGCACCTTCAAGTTAGTCTTGACTCTTGGTGACTGCCTGGACAAATCCATGCATTTTTCTTGCAAGATTTTGGAAGTGGTTTGCCACTGTCTGCTTCTTAGGCCCAAGGTCACTCAGCTGGCTTTGTGCCCAAGGCAGGACTAGAACTCACCGTCTCCCAATTTCTAGCCTTGTGCCTTAACCACTAGACCAAACTGGCCCTCAGGGATATTTGAAAGCAGAGACGATGGAGCTAAACACAACTCCCAAAACAGTGGGTGCTCTTGCTTAGATATTTTAATCAGAGGATAAAGAAAGAAAATGTATTGTCTTTGGACCAGAATTCTACTTTGGTTTTAGTTATTTAAGCTAAATAGTTCCTGGATTTCTGTTTCACATGATAATCATACTATGATAATTAAAGGTGGGGTAAAGCAGAATCAAGCTTTAGGCTGAATAGAGACAGCTGCACCAGGATGGTCTCATCACTAGACTTCTAAATGATTGAATGCCAGGCCTTTTCTGGAATAGCCCCACCACTGTGAAATATGCTGCTCCTGGAAATATGCTTGGCCCTTTCACTCCTGGTTTTAGGAAATCTCTAAAGATGTCCCTTTTAAAAATACCTTCCTTTTAAAATGGGCTTTTGGTGGTCCAGATGCCAGTGAGGGAGAGGGGCTCTGTCTTATTTTAGTTGTTCTCACAGTTGTTCTGGGGATGGCTTAGTTAGGGTTAGGGGTAGGATTGCTAAGTTGTGAAATTCTTCTGAACGCTCTTTAGAGGTGTTTGATTGGGGTTGTAAATAAATCTTGTTAATAAATAAATAAGGAGCAACAATGTCTTTGCTGAAAAGTGATTAGAATGGACAATGTTGTACTTACTGGCTATGAATGTTTGACATCTGTTTACTTTTGTTTGATTACTCTGACAAGGAAAATTCAGCCCCACCAGAATACAGCTGGGATAACAGACTCAGTTCCTGCCCTTGAAGATAGAATTGAGTCTTCTTAGTAAAACTGAAGGTGAGAATAGCATTTTATTATTTATGATGCTTCAGATGGTATTTTTAATTAAGTTTGTTAATACTACTTTGGTCTATATTGTTTTTAGATTTATTCATCCTTGTTTGCCAACAGCAGCTTTCTGACATGCTAGAAAACTGACAAGCATCAAATGAAAAACTGAGCGAAACATTTCCCGATGTATATTTTGTAAATTCTAAATCTATCCTGGCAAGCTGCATACAGCATCCTAACCATTATATTTCATTGTCCTGCAATGAAAAGTAACTGTTTGCCTGCAGTGTGCTCTCTACCTGACTGGTTTCCCCCGCCCTCTTATTAGAAGGAGGGAAGGAGGAACAGAAGAATTAAATCTCCTGAAATGTGGGGCCTCTTTTAGGCTTACAGGAGCCACCGTACTTTGAACAGAGACCCACCAAATGACACCCTTTGTAAAGAATATACAAATATAATGTAAGAATTCTGAAAGCAATCCTTTATTTTGGGTACCAGAAATGCATGGAGCTCAGAGTCATCCTATCCCAGCTTCCAATATTTCTTAATTTCAGGAGGATAACCTGGGACCGTAGTTCTTAAACTGAGAGTAATTTGGGCCTAAACTGAGGTCATGGAGCAATTTGTAATTGCTTGTTTGTGAGTCGAGGATCCAATTTGGGTCTGCCACTGCTGAGACATTTGTGTGAAACAACAGAGTCTGGTTTGTGGGGAGGGGCAATGACATTATTTGACAGTGGGAAAAGGGGTAATTGGGTCAAACAATTTAAGAACAACTGCTTAAGAATAAGCATACGTGTCTTCATATGTGTGAATAGTTCTATTGCTGCTATTGTAGTGTTAAACAGTTCAGAACCAGAAATTTGCCAACTATGGCAGTTCACTGAGTGATCCATAAGTAGATCCAGATTTACCTTCTACTCATTCCTAGGATGCATGTTTGTATTTATGTCTGTGTCTGTGTATATATGTATGTATGTATATATTAGCATTCTGAAGAAATCTACCGCAGGATGAATGCTTCTTCACTGAAGGTTATGAACGGTAACATATCATGCTGATCCAATGCAGGTTGGTAAATAGTTGCTGTTCGACTTTTCAGTCTAGGGCTGAGAGACAGTGACTGGCCCAAAGTCAGCCAGTCACTGTCTCTCAGCCTGAGGAAGCACTAAAACCTGGGTCTCCCCTTTCCTAGTCCACTACTTTAACCACTATACCAACATGGCTCTCACTTATTTAGTTATATGAATAAATAAAAACATGGTGATTTGACTTGGGCTTATGATTACAAGAAATAGTTTCTCCTGGTACCAGGTTGAATTTATGCTTTTCTGTTTCTCTACTGATAGGTTCCAGTGTAGATATGAACAATCAATTCATTGTTAAAGCAGGTATATGCTATCACATTCATTCATACCAACATTGCTTCTTCTGTGTATTAGTCATGTGCCCCCTGTTAACTAAATTTAGAATTGTAAGGTCTCCATCATTAAGGGTATCCATCTAAGACACATCAGTCAGCCATATATTGGTATTATCCTTCCATCTTGCTCTGGATTTGTGGAAAAGCAATTTCTCAAAAGTGTACTAAGTCTGAACTAAGCCTGGGTTATTGCTTTAAAAGGAATGTAAAATTATGCAGATGGTCAATAATGGAAGACCAGGTGGACTGCATCTGGCAATGTTTATCATTTTTAATATTTTGAAAGCAGATGTTGGTGCTGAGATGCTGTGGGTTGCAGTCATAGGAAGCACTGTTGGACAGAGTGACTTACTAATCTCTGGTAAGAAACTACAATGTTTTGATCTAGTTAAGATCAGTTATTAATATACAACTGGCTAAGCATGGCTGCAGAATGTTTTTTTAAAAAAAATAAGGAACAGATGCTTGATAGAAAGAAAGCTATCAGCCAAAGCATTCCTGATCTTTACATAAAAATGTAAACTGAAAATATTTTATTTGTCTTTTAATGAACTGCTATGAAACAGCTTTAGTAGTCAAAATATTTCATGAGATTATGCATATGCAAGTTGTCACTGGTTAACATAATCCACCTTTCAACTGTGGCTCTGAGAAAATGGGCACTATGAGCTCTCATACACCAGGATGGCAAATATAATATGTCAGGATGTTCCTAAGATTTTCAGACCTCACATGTCAAATCTGCTGTCTGCCCTCATCTGGAATGACCCATTCCTCACTGCATTGCTTATCTGGCAGCTGGAGATACTGTATATAACCTGTGATTTAAAGAAAAGATACTGAGGTGTCACAGGTCCTAAGTCCAAATACCATTTGTATCCCAGATGGTAAAATCTAGTCCTGAATAAAAGCAATGCATGATCTTGTTCCATATAAGATAAAACTATGTATATCTATGAATGTTAGTGGAAAATCTGAAGACCTTACTGATGCTTGCTGACAAAATGCTGAAGCACAGAACATTCACACCACTAGAATAGAAGTTCTTTTACTGGTTGTTCAAAAAATCTGAACATTAGATCTGGCTGTTTTGCTAGTTGGTGCTTCAAGCCCAAATTCAGAAGCAATGAAGTTCTGTACCCTGTTTATATCCTGACCACTATAACAGACTGTAATGCTTCCAAGGAGATGGGCAATGTTCACAACCAAATTGTTTAGATTTTTGGTGATGAACATTTTCCATTTTTTTACTTTGGGCAGTTTTTCATCTCTTGTAGTCATGCTTTCTCCAATATATCTGGCAATCTTTTCTGGCCACTGGAACAAATTAGATAATTACATTGTTTTCTTTGAAGCGACTACCCCACTTCTAGTACATATGAGCCATCTCTTCCTCTTCCTCCCCCCAAATGTAATTAAACTATCATATAATCATATAATTCATTCACATTCATGACCTGGAATGGACTCAATAATTATTCAGTTTAACCAATTAAACCATATCCTTTATTCTCCATTATTCCTAGAGCATATTATTTTGATATCTTTTTTAGCAGAAAGTATACAGAGCATGGATCATTATATCTCCAAATGTGCTATAGTTCACATGCTAAAGTGAACTTGGGTTTGTAAAATAACCTTTTCTTATATATTATATATTTGAGCCTAATCCCCTTTCCTATGAGCTTGTTTTCTATAGGTATAAAAATATTTATTGCATAGAAAATCAACTGTCCCACTTGTGCTCAGAACTAGATACGGCCAAAGAAAGATTATCTCATATCTGTTTACAAAATGTGTGGGCTCCATTCTGAAAGAAGAAATTAAATCATGTGTTATCTGCTGAAAGGATGCAGAATCAATGTGAACCACATCTGATATTCTATGTTAATTTCAGCAGAAAAACCTATGATGTTTCTGTGGAAGAACTTGGAAACTGTGGTTTCCTTTTCCTATCTCAGACCTGAATTTGGCCATTCTTTTTCCCACTCCCTGCCCATGACTGGGAACTAGGTGCAGTGAAATATGACACTCTGAGTTGAATTCTTGACATGTACTGTGTTACAGTGACATAAAGAAATTTTCGTGAAGCTGCCTGCGTCTAGAGTTTGTTGGGTGGAGTAGGCCCAGGGATGGAGCACAACCAGAAAGAACAAGGCCACTCCTGCATTTACCATGCTTAAAGACCTTCACACAAATAGTACAAAGAAGGAAACTACTTCACATGCTACATAAATGCTATTCCTGTTCACTTCTACCCAATTTGACATGGAAGGACATTTGTCTAGGTAGAACTTATGATAAAGGCATGAGTTGGGCTTCCACAAGATAAAAACTTCAGTTTTTTAATGCAAACAGATATCTTTCATCATGAAATAATAACTCTTGACCGTATCAAGGCCAAACTAAATGTGACACAATACATAAAATGAGCAGTTTGTGTTAAATCAATTTTAATTAATAAATGTAATCTGTAGTATTTATTATTATTGTTCTATGTATCATTAGCATCTGTAAACTGCCTGGAGTTCACCAGGATTGAGATGATGGTTAAATTGCATCATTCATTCATTCATTCATTCATTCATTCATTCATCCATCCATCCATCCATCCATCCATCCATCCATCCATCCATTCATTCATTCATTCATTCATTCATTCATTCATTCATTCATTCATTCATTCATTCCAGCCTTCCATCTAGTACAAATATTAGTCACTGAGGACCAAATGCAGATTGGACCCACAGGAGTGAGAAGGAAAAGATTAAGAAATCTTTCTCTTGTATTGTCGAAGGCTTTCACAGCCGGCATACGATGACTGGTATGGGTCTTCCGGGCTGTGTAGCTGTGTTCTGGAAGTTTTGTTTCCTAACATTTCGCCAGCACCTATGACCGGCATCTTCAGAGTGCAGGAGCACAGACAGGAGCAGTTCTCTCTGTGCCCAGGGTGATGTGACCCTTTTGTGGGTATTTATAGAGATCTGAGGGGGGAAGGGGGAATGGGGGGTGTATGGGGGGGTTGGGTTACTGAGTGGCTGCTTGTTTTGGTGTCAGAATCTGTGTGTATCTTCCTGGGGATTAGGCAGGGTTTTTTCTTCTATTGAGTTGTTAACGAGGGGCTGCTGGGGGTGATTAGCAAGTTCATTGTGTGAACTGTTCACATGTCCTGGTGGCTGAGCTGAGTTCACTGACCTTTTGCAGGCTGTATTTTTCAGGATTGGTAGCCAGGTTTTGTTGATTTTTAGACTCTCCTCTTTTTTATTGAAACTGTGCCGGTGTTTGTGAATCTCAGTGGCTTCCCGGTATAGCCTGGTATAGTGGCTGTTGGTGTTGTCCAGTATCTCTGTGTTTTCAAATAGGATTTTGTGTCCAGTGTGCTTGAGAGCATGTTCAGCTACTGCAGATTTTTCTGGTTGCTGTAGTCTGCAGTTCTTTCGTGTTCTTTTATCCTGGTATGGATGCTGCGTTTTGTGGTCCCGATGTATACTTGCCCACAACTGCATGGTATGCGGTATACTCCTGCGGCGGTGAGGGGATCCCTTTTGTCTTTTGCTGATTTTAGCACTTCTTGTACTTCTTAGTACTTCTTGTACTTTTCTGGTGGGTCTGAAGATTGTTTGGAAATTGTGTTTTTCCATCAGAGATAGAATAAAGTCTGTTCTTTCTCTTAATGAGAGAATAAAAGTTGTTTTGTAAGAAAATATTTTAATATGTCCATAGGCTGACAATGATGACTGACATTCCTCTGCTCTAAATTGGGTCTTCTTGTGGCAAAAATTTGGTTACGTACAGAAGTGATATTCCTTAAATAGATGGGTAATTAAGAGAAAGAACAGAATTTATCCTATCTCTGTGATGGCCAAATTAAACTAAGATGTAGTTCATACAATTATTAATTTGCATGAATGGTGTTTTATTAGCATCAGCATTTGGTAAGGAAGAAAAAGATTTCTTAATCTTTTCCTTCTCACTCCTGTGGGTCCAATCTGCATTTGGTCCTCAGTGACTAATATTTGTACTAGATGGAAGGCTGGAATGAATGAATGAATGAATGAATGAATGAATGAATGAATGAATGAATGATGCAATTTAACCATCATCTCAATCCTGGTGAAGATAATATAAATAAAATATATAGAGTATATAATACTCTATATATTTTATTTACAATAAATATTACTGAGTTAATAATATGTAATATAAATAAAATATATAGAGTGTTATTCCCAGATTAATTTATATTCTAAGAGGAATTCCAGTTCATATATCTGGAAAATATTTTCAGAAAATAAATTCTTTGTTTAGAAAATTTTTATGGGGTTCTTCAATTCTGAGAATATACCCATAGAAAATGCAATTACCAATGAATGAGGGAGGATTCGGGTTTTCCAAATCTGGAGCTATGCCATCAAGCTTACCTACTGTCAAGTATTAAAAACTGGAAGCCAACAATTGGTATTAATTTTCCAATTTGGGCAATTTTGGAATATACATATATAGCACCTTTGGTTGGATGGACAGTATTAGGATCTAAATACATTAGAACTCTAGTATAACTGGAAACAATTATGTTAGTCACAAAGGTATGAATGTAATGTCTAATAAAAAAAGATCTGACCCCTTTTCTCATGCTAAATTGACTTTATAGGGAAACCCAACATTAAAAATTTGGAAAAAGATGGTGATATGGAAAAATTGGATGGAAGCAGGGATATTGACTTTGGACCAATTGATAGATGATGAAGATGAATTTTTAACATACACTGTATTAAGAGATACATATCGTCTATCAGATGTAACCCAATGGCAATATTTACGGCTACAACATTTGTTAACAATACTGTTTGAACCAGCAGCATTTTCCGCTTCTGAAACATCTGGGATACTAGAACAATTTGTTAAATCCTTTAAAACTAAAAAAAACTACTGTTAGTTTTATAGATATTTGTTATCAAATCAATTTGATATGCAGATGTTAAGAAATGAGTGGAATAAAGAATTAGAGGTTCCTATACTGCCTAGACAATGGGAGAGTGTCTTAACTTCTATAGCAAGAGTGTCAATGGACTTTAAATTACGATTTATACAACAAAAAATAATATTTAGGATTTATTGGACTCTACTGTGAGATTTGCCCCGTTCGACAGAGAAACGCTCGTGACACGTGTGGTTCACAAAGAAGGTTTACTCATGCGTAACGTAGTAGTCACAAGCAAAGCCAGGACTGGCTTGGTACAATTGCATCACTTGTTATATTCCCCCCTTCCCGCGCTTTTTCCCGCCTCGTGATCGCGTTGCGGCTGTGGGCTATTAGGCCCCCCAATGTCCCCCCTGATCGTTCATGATGGCAGGGGCGGTCAGAGTCCATTGTCCTTGATTGCCAGTCCCCCTCCGGCTGGGTTGGTCCCTCCCTGCTATGTGCAGACCCGCGGGTTCTGTGCTGCGTTGCAATCTTGTTTCGCTGCCCTGCGGCCCCGTTCCTTGCATGCTCGTGCCGTTATCAGTTCATAGTTGAAAGCTTCCGCTGTGGTTTTCCTGTTTAGCTGGCCGCAGGTGGCTCGTTAATTAGCGGCGCTTTCGGTTCCTCTTTTCCCCGCTAGCTACCGCCGGTGGATTCCGCGTGGTCTGGTTGCGAGCTTCCCTGCAACCCCGTGCTTCCCTGAAGCTTCGTGCTGACCGAACCTGACATGCCGCCCCCCTGACGACAACTTCCCCCCCTCGGTCCTATTTCGGTTTCCCGGGGTATTTACTGTAAAAGTCCCGCACTAGGTCCGGCGCCCTTATGTGGGTTTTACTCACCCATTCGCTGTGGGACTTGGGGAAATGTTTCCATTGCACTAGGAGCTGGGTCTGCCCCTTGTGCCTCCGGGCGTCCAGTATCCAGTTGATTTCGAAATGCTGCTCCCCCTTGGTCTGGCTTCGGGTCACCGCCTTTGCAGCCAGCCTGCTGGCGGGGATGACGGAGTCCACGATCTCCTCCCGTAGGCTGGCGTGTTGGGGCATGCGAGACAGTCCATCCGCTAAGAAGTTGTGCTTCCCGGGGATGTGTTTCAGTGTGAACCTGAACCTCCCGAAGTATTGGGACCACCGTGCCTGTTTGGGGGATAGCTTACGCGGGGTCTTCAGGGCCTCGAGGTTCTTATGGTCCGTCCACACCTCAAACGGTTCAGTTGCCCCCTCCAGTAGATGCCTCCACATGGCCAGCGCCCACTTGACCGCGTACGCCTCTTTCTCCCACACCATCCACCTCCTCTCCGTCTCGGTGAATTTGCGGGAGGCGTAGGCGCACGGGTGGATGGCCCCCTCCGGGCTGGGTTGGAGCAGGACTGCTCCCGTTGCCACGTCTGATGCATCCACTTGGATTATAAACCGCCGGTCTGGGTCGGGATGGCGCAGGATCGGCTCCGCGGTGAACCGCCGTTTTAGTTCCTCAAACGCCCCCTGGCATTCTGCAGTCCACGCGAGTGCCATGCTGGGCTTGGGGGGTTTCCCAGTGCCCTTGGTTTTTAGCAGGTCGGTTAGGGGAAGGGCGATTTGGGCGAAGTTCGGGATGAACTGACGATAGAAGTTCGCAAACCCTAGGAAGCTTTGGAGTTGCCTCCGGGTTCGCGGCGCTTCCCAGCCCAGGACATCCCTTACTTTCGCCGGGTCCATCTCAATTCCCCGGCTGGATATTCGGTAGCCGAGGTAGTCTAGTTGCTCTCGATGGAACTCGCATTTCGAGAGCTTTGCGTACAGCTGTGCCTTCAGCAGTCTCTGGAGCACCGTGCGCACCAGGCTCACGTGCTCCGCCAGGGTCTCGGTGTAGATGAGGATGTCGTCCAGGTAGACCAGGACGCCCCGGTAGAGTAGGTCGTGCAGCACCTCATTTATTAGCTGCATAAATACCCCCGGGGCCCCTTTTAATCCGAACGGCATCACGGAAAACTGGTAGCTTCCGAGCGGGGTGTTGAACGCCGTCTTCCACTCATCTTTTGCGCGGATCCTAACTCTGAAATAGGCTTCGCGCAAGTCCAGTTTTGTGAACACCCTCCCCTTCGACAGATGCGACATCAAGTCCTTCATCAGGGGGAGGGGGTATTTGTACTCCGTGCTGATTGCGTTCAGCCCCCGGTAGTCTACGCACATACGGAGCGAGCCGTCCTTCTTCTCCCGGAATAACACCGGGGCCGCTAATGGTGACTTCGCGGGTTGGATGAATCCCCGCGCTAGGTTCTTGTCTATGAACTTGCGCAGGGCCCCCATCTCCCTCCTCGACAGGGAGTACATTTTCGGCTTAGGCAGGGTCGCTCCTGGCTCTAGCTCGATGGCGCAATCACTGGGCCGGTGTGGTGGGAGCTGGTCGGACTCCTTCTCCCCGAACGCTGCCGCCAGGTCTCGATACTGCCTCGGGATTCCGCCGCCCGTCGGGGGTTCCCCGGGTCCGGCCCCTCGCTTTGCGGTCGCCTCGCCAGTCGCCGCTGCCTCCCCTCGCCTCGGGATCGTGGTGGGTCTCCGGGGTCCCGGCGCTGCTGCTGCTGCTGTTGCCGCCCGGGTCTCGGGCCCCATCTGCTCTTGCCCCGTCTCCCGGTGTCCCGGACCCTCCGTTTGCCCGCCGGTGGTTGCGGCTGCCTCCGTCTCCACGGCTCGGTCCCCTCTGCTCTTGCCCCTCGCCGGTCTGTCGACCCCGAACCGCACTGCCTCCGCCGTCCAGTCGACTCGTGGGTTCCGCCGCCGCAGCCACGCCAAGCCGAGTACCACCGCGTAGTCGGCCACCGGGACCACCACGAACCTCAGTTCTTCCCGGTGACTCCCGATCGTCATCTGGACCGGCTCGGTGTAATACTGAGCTGGCCCCCCCCCTGCCAGCGTGCCATCTAACTGGCTGAATGAAATGGGCTCCCGGAGGCGCCTCAGCTGTAGCCCGAGCCCCGAGACCACCGCTGGGTGCATCAAGCAGTGGGTGCAGCCCGAGTCCAGTAGCGCCCGTAGCTGCGCCTCCCCTCCGGATCTCACCCCCCGGACGTGTATCCTCACCCGGAACGGTGGGCAGTCCTCGTCTCCTATTGGGTCCGCGCGCCTCGACTCCCCTGCTCGCACTGGGACGCCGTTCAGTGCGAGCGCGCCTCGTTTCCCGCCGGCTCCGAGTCCTCTCCGGAGGATGCTGTCTCTGGGGTCGACCACCCCCCGCGTCCTTTCTCGGTCACCACCGCCACTGCCCCCTTCCGCGGTCGGTCACTGGTCCTTTTCCCGTTCGCACGCGGGGTTTTGACTTCGGGCCGTGGTGGGGCGCCTTCCCGCTCCGTCGGGCACTGCGCCGCTCGGTGGCCTCTGCCTCCGCATCGGAAGCACAGATTCGGGGCTCTGGTCGCCTCTCGCCTCCCGGTGGACTGCCGTCGACCGCTCCGTCTCTCCTCGGGGGTCCTCTCCCTCGGCCGGTCCCTTGTCTGGTCCCGTCGTCTTGTGCTCTGTTGGATCTGCCGCCACGCCGATTCCGCCGTTCCGGCCAGCCAGATCCAATCCTTCACTGTGGACGGGTCGTCCCGCCCCAGTGCCCGTTCCAGGATCTCTGGGTTGAGTCCCCTCTTAAAATACTTCACCTTCAGGGACTCCGGCCAGTCCGCGAGCTTCTCGGCCAACCTCCGGAACTCCAGGGCATATTCCGATACCGATTTGCCCCGCTGTCTGAACTGTAGGATGTCGTCCTCTGCCCGCTTGGCGCTCAATGTGTCCTCGAATCTGTCCCGGAGCGCCTGCATGAAGTCCGGGAAACTCCGTAGTTCCGCCGCGTTGGCATCGTACAGCCCGATCACCCAGCTGGCTGCTTGGCCATCTAGCAGCTCGGCCACGTAGGATACCCTGTCCTCGTCTCTAGCGAATAGGTGACCACCCCTCTGCATGAACCCCCTGACGTGCGTCAGAAAGTGCGGCAGCTGTTCGGGGTCCCCTGAGAACTTCCCAGTGATACCTCGAAGTCTCAGGGCGTCTGCTGCCCGTTGGTCCTCCGACCGGGGCGCCATGGGTGGTGCCGGCGGGGGTGTCGGACCGCCCCCCCTGTCGCTTGCCTCCTCGTTCACCGCCGGTGGCCCCACTCTCTGTAGTAGGGTCTGGAGCATCGCCTCCACGGCGTCTAGGCGTCGCTCGACTCTCTCCTCTAGTCGGGCGAATTTCTCGCTCCACTCACGGTTCCGGAACCCCGAACCCCGGGTCATCGTAACGCCTGAATCGTCTGGTCCTTGGTTCACGCCCATCGACCACCGCTCGGATGGAGTGCGCCCGGCCCTGGCCGCTGCCCCGTCGCTCCCGGGCGGCTCTGACCGCCCTTCCGCGAGCCTGGATCCCTCGCGCTCCAGCTGACCCACGGATTCCTCGTCGCTGGTCATGCCTGTATTGAGAAAGAAAACGCTCCTCGGTGGTACCGGGTAGCGCTGACGGTGAGTCCTGGCTTTATGTGAGATTTGCCCCGTTCGACAGAGAAACTCTCGTGACACGTGTGGTTCACAAAGAAGGTTTACTCATGCGTAACGTAGTAGTCACAAGCAAAGCCAGGACTGGCTTGGTACAATTGCATCACTTGTTATATTCCCCCCTTCCCGCGCTTTTTCCCGCCTCGTGATCGCGTTGCGGCTGTGGGCTATTAGGCCCCCCAGTGTCCCCCCTGATCGTTCATGATGGCAGGGGCGGTCAGAGTCCATTGTCCTTGATTGCCAGTCCCCCTCCGGCTGGGTTGGTCCCTCCCTGCTACGTGCAGACCCGCGGGTTCTGTGCTGCGTTGCGATCTTGTTTCGCTGCCCTGCGGCCCCGTTCCTTGCATGCTCGCGCCGTTATCAGTTCATAGTTGAAAGCTTCCGCTGTGGTTTTCCTGTTTAGCTGGCCGCAGGTGGCTCGTTAATTAGCGGCGCTTTCGGTTCCTCTTTTCCCCGCTAGCTACCGCCGGTGGATTCCGCGTGGTCTGGTTGCGAGCTTCCCTGCAACCCCGTGCTTCCCTGAAGCTTCGTGCTGACCGAACCTGACATCTACTACGTTTGTATAGAAAAGGATTGTCTAAGACAACGTTTTGTTGGAGATGTAATAAGGATAATGTGTCTTTAAAAAAACATGTTTTTACAATGTCCTGTACTTATTAAGTTTTGGGAGAAAGTAGTGGATTATATAAATGTGATTGTGCAACAAAAGCTAAAATTTCCAGAGGATAATATTCTCTTGAATTACATACCTAGCACATGGAATCTGACAACTGGACAACATAAATGGATTCTCCGTGCCCTTACTATGGCCAAAAGACTGATATTGCAGCATTGGAAAGGTAAATGTATGGCCCCATTTATTCAATGGATTGAAGATCTGATTGCACTTGCTGCTTATGAACGGATTGCCTATAGAGGTAGACTTTGTATGGACAAGCATAATGAAATATGGGACTCATTTATACAAAATACACTGGGTTTAAAGAAAAAAGCATGATAGCTATATAAGTATATTAGAAATAAGTATGTTTATATTTGCATAATATTTGCAATAATAAATGTGATATATAAATAAAATAAATAAATAAAATTAGATTAATATATATAGAATTGAAACTGTTTATTGTTGTAATGGTATATTATACTTTGTTTTTTTCTTTTTCCTGTTTTTTTAAACTTTTTTTAAAGTACTTTAAAGTACTTAAAGTACTGGTTTTTTCCCCTTTGACAATGTATGTATTTCTATCATGATTATCGTTGTTTTGTTGTTTTGTTCTTTTTCTGTTATTATTTTAAAAGCAATAAAAATAAATTTAAAAATTGGCTCTTCTTTTACAGAGTAAAATATCAGCCTGGAGAAATATCACCTATGGAAAAACAGCCTTCAGCACTGATTCTCCTCAGCTCTTCATGCTAGAGCGGCCTTTATAATCAAAATACGTTGAAAGTCTGGGACGGACTAGTCTGGAATTACCCAGATATCATGAAAAACAGTGTCTCTCACAGCACCACCCCAAATGTGACTGTGGCTTAATGTTATTATTAAGTTGCCAGGTATGTGGTTTTCTTAACATTACACATGGTGATACAGCTTTCACCAGCTAAATACACCTGATTATTTTTTAGATGAAGATGAATACTATTGAAATATTGTCTTAATATGTAGGGGGGGGGGGCGCGGAATTCTCAGATATCAAGAATTAATCTGCTATGCCAGCTTCCAAGCACTGGTTTAGTGGGAAATAAATATAGTATTAATAATTTATTTTCCTTTCTCACCAGAGCAAGGTATTGACACTGGAGTTAAAGAGTATAATGCCCTCTTGTGTTATTAAGGGACATAGCTAGACCTTGAATCAGAAAGAAAGAACAAAATATTACAATTTAAAATGTAAAAATCTACAATTAGGTGAGACTGTAAAGAATACAAAAATATTTGCATTTGAATAACTGAATAACTGAAACAAACTTGGAAGGATTAAGATTATTGTTGTGTAGGGACAGACAGGTTTGGGGGATATAGGTTCCCCCCCCCCAAACCTCTACAATTCTGAGAACCTTCAGTTGAAGCCTATTGCAAAAGACATAATTCAGGATTAAAAGTTGTGAATCTGTTTTCAGCTCACAGGAGCCGAAAATAACAACAATAAATAAAAAATTAAAAAAACAACAAACACAACAACAAAAATTGGTTACTCCACATTTTCAGCAGTGCAGTTTCGACCAGCAGGACAGGGGGAGAGTGATATAGTTGCAACTAAAGTTAAAACATTGGGAGTTAGACATTCTTATTGTTCGAGTGCCAGGTATTTAAAGATCATTTCTCGGCCTTTTGGCTAAGATCAAGTGTAAGATCTAGAAGCAGATGAAAATATATCTTCTGTCATCTGCTGTCCAAAACTAGGATTCAAAGCCCATCCAAGAATTAGGAGCCAGGGTTTCCACAAATAATAAGCAAGTTAGAGAATGGCCAAGAGACATTATTCCAGCAGTGATTACTCGGAATGAAAGCTCCTGAAACAAAACTAAAGTTTCATTTGTCAGTCATCTGTCAGCCTTGCAGGATAAACCAGATAGGAATCACAACCAGATGAGTTAATTCTACTTTATTGTAAAGCTACATTGACAGAATCTTGCAAGTCTGAAAGTACAATTCTTCCCCTCTGCTGAGCTCCCTGAGAAGGGGTGATACTTTAGCTCTTTTTTCTTGAAATATGGCAAGAGCCTCCTAAGTCATGTAATCCTAACGCAACTTTGAGGGCCTAGGACAGTGTTTCTCAACCTTGGCAGCTTTAAGTTGTGTGGACTTCAGCTCCCAAAATTCTCCACCCAGGGCACACCTTAATTCTTCGAGAAGCTGGGAGATGAAGTGCATAAAGAAAAACCTCAAGCACCTTATAAGGTAGAGTGAATCTGACCAAGCATCAGTAAGAGCCCATTTTAGGGATTTCAAAGCGGCAATAAGAGTGGCAAAATGTTCTTATTTCTCTGCCCATATGGCATCTGTTGATAGCTACTTGGTGGTCCTTTTGGAGGCAATCCAGTTCTGATGGGGGTGGGTGGGCTGCAGGAGCATCTCGAGGGCCTCTGTGTGGAATAATCTTGCTATCTGGCAGATAAAGTCAGTTGGATCCACTCAGAGTTAGATTCTGACTGAACAGATCTAGTTGAGGTGCTTGGGGCAAGGTTTGTGTGGTTATCCAGAATGAGTTTGATTCTGTAATTTCCAAGGAACTGGATAGGCTTCTCCAGTCTATTAGCTTGGCCACCTGCTTCTTAGATCCAGGTCCTTCCTATATGGTTAAAACTGACCAGGAGGTGACCTGAAGTTGGAACCATGTGGTGGTATCAGCTTTTTTGAATGAAGGATGATTCCCTTGGCCTTCAAAGAGACTGCGGTGCACCCTGTCCTCAAGAAATCATTGCTGAATCCAATGGTCCTGGACAATTACCATCCTGTGTCCAACCTTCCTTTTTAGGGGAATGGTGGGAAGGATGGTCAGGCTTTATCTCCGAAGACGCTAGAGGAAGTGCATTATTTTGATCCATTTCAGTCAGGTTTCAGGCTGAGATATAATACAGATACAGTCACAGTTTTTGACAACCTATGGCAGAGCCAGGATGGGGGTGGTGTAACCAACCTATTCCTCCTCAAATGAATCTCTTAGCAGCTTTCTATACTATCAATCACTTTTGGATTGACTTTGGGGATTGGGGGTGGCAGGCACCACTTTATGGTGGTTTTCCTCCTTTCTTTGTAGCCAGTTTCTACTGGTGTTGACAGGTGGGGAGAGATCATGGCCACAGCCCCTTACTTGCAGGGGTGCTGCAGGGTTCTCTCTCTCCTTCTGTTTAACATCTGTGTGAAACTGCTGGGTGAGGTCCTCTGCCAGTTTGGGGTCAGGTATCATCAATATGCTGATGATATCCAGTTGTATTACTTGATCCCTCTTAACCCAGTGCATGGAGGCTGTGAAGGTCTGGATAGACTTGGGCTCAATCCTGACAAGATGGAGTATCTATGTCTATTTGGGCCTTCCAAATCTGGAGGTATTCTATTGTTCACTATCAGTGTAGTTATACTTCCCCATTCAATACTTTTGTGCAATCTGGAGATCCTCTTGGATTCTCAGCTTCTGCTTGAGGAGAAGGTGGAAGCTATGGCTGAGAGGGCCTTTGCACAGGTAGATCTAGTGTATCAGTTGCATCCTTTCTTGGATTTCTTGGACTGGGAGGACTTTTATACAATCACTGATGCCCTAGTCAACTTACAATTGGATTATTGTAATGCACTGTACATGGGCTGCCCTTGAAGTCCATCTAGAAGCTAAAGCTGATCCAGAATGCAGTAGCATGGGCAGTGATAGGGGTGTCACATTATGTGCAAGTGACCCCACTGCTTTGCAAGCTGCACTGGTTACCAGTTGGCTTACAGGTGCAATTCAAAGTGCAGGTTTAAAGCCCTTCATGATATAGGCCCAGATAGAGGGACCACTTATCTCAATTGTCTCTGCCTGTCTAGTATGGTCTAGCAGGGTGGGTCTACTCTGGGTCCCATCATTTAAATAATGTCATCTTGTAGTACCCAGGATGCATACCTACTCTGTTGGCATTCCTGCCATTTGGAAAGATCTCACCCAGGGATTCATGTGGCTCCCACTCTTATGTCATTCATGAAATCACTGAACATCTGCCTGTTTTTCCAGGACAGGGTGACCAGGGAGACCTATTTGTTTTGTTTTGATCTGTTTTGATTTTGTTATGGTATTTTTGTTTTTCTGGTTGGTTATATTCTTTTATATGTTGGGTTTTTTTTTTAATTTATCAGCCATCCAGAGTCATTTAGGAGTCTGACAGCTATTAAATTAAATTAATTAAATTAATTAAATTAATAATCTCCATTATTAACCACCAACATTATATAATAGCTTATATCTGTATCCAGAATGCCTTGTTCAACTATAAAATCTGAAGATTTCTTAATTAATATTGGCATTCCTCTGCCTGTCACAAATTTTCATTTATCTGGTGTAGGCTTTCATGGCTGGTGTCAATCAAGCAGTGATGACATTTCAGGCTAAATGGCTGTAGTCTAGTTTCCTGGTGTCCTCACTTATCTGTTCCACCAAATTTTTAGCCAATACATCTTTTTCATCAGTTGAGAATAGCGCCTAGAAAATTTCCATGGTCCAATTGAAAAAACTTCTGTAACACTTCTCCATGTCAATGGCAAGAAATTGTTCATCTTCCACATAAGGAAAGTTTAAGTTACAGAAAAGTATATGGCATACCTGACCTTGAACCTGAGCAGGCTGCCAGATCTTTTTTCAAAATAACATCTACCATTTTTGAGGTTTGAATTCTCTTTTCATGTGATTCCAGACCTATTTTTCTAGGTTCTTTGGTGTCCTTTTGCAAGATTTCATACTTCTTGATATTTCCAATTTTAAAGCACAACGTGAGAGCCATCTGCTGACTAGAAACTCAGCCTGCCTCTGCCCAATTTCAGAAGGTAGCTCTGGAGTTCAAACTGTTTGGTGAATATCCCCCATCAGATACTAAGTAGGTTGTAAGCTGAAACGGTTACATCCTGATGAAGCATGATTGCTTTCTCAGTAAAAGCCACTTTCTCCAGCACTGAAAGATCTTCTTTAGAAACTGCCTCTTGACCTGGTTGAACAAAGGGAGGGGGAGAAGAGGCTTGCTTCTTATGGGTCCAAGGGATTTTTAATCCCTTGAGAATTCCAAATGTAGACGCAAATAATTCAATTAATGTTCCTGCTCACCAATTAATTTTTTATAAGTGGTCCAAAATATTGTTTCCAACAGGTTACAAAGAGAAACCTTGTCAGTCAACTAAATAAGGCTTTAATTTCACCTGAACACATCCCCTTTTCTTTTGACCAGGTTCATGTGAATGTGTGTGCACAAACCTGAGGTTGCATATTTGAAAGAGAAAAATAATCCTTGAATTTAATGTTTTTCCTGCTGCCTTTTTGTATGATCACCAAATGGTGCCAGGTTTGATTTCTTTTCATGGATCACATCTTAGGAGCTCTCCTCTAAGGATTTGCTACTAACAGTCTGCAGCTGACTGATCATCCCTTTTTATCCATTGGTTTAGCTTCAAATTCATTTGCATCCTTACCCCCCAAACTAATAGTAACATGGTGAATTGCTTCAGACCTTTAAATAGAATTCATAATGCTTACCAGATGAGGGCAGCATTTGACCATCTAGATTTTTTCTTGCACAAAGCTTTTCATAGATGGGCCACAAACCCCTTGCCAAAAAGATTTAGGGCCATCGTATGGCTTTCCAGAGCTCTGAATCTACAATTGCAACTGATATCCTATGTGAAAACTTTTTCTTGCTCAAAGAACAACAAGCAAAGATGTAAGAGATGGCAGATTGGCCTGACCAGCAAATAATGAAGTTACAACACTAGCAAAGCTGAGCAGAATACCGTCAAAGTACAAAAACATACTTTGTAGCTCAGCCTTATGGATGAAGAGCTTACAATGTCAGGCGTGGGCTAAATAAATCATTAGAGTTAATACAGTGACAAATTCCTTCTTCCACTTTCTTGCAAGCTTTGAAAGCGCAAAAGGCACATCTGTTTTTGTACTTCATTCAAAATATGTTTTTGAACTGCCTTCGGCCAAACGTCTTGTTTGTGTGTCTGTGGGAGCACCCTTTCTTTTTTGCATGGGGAGATAGTGTGCCAAGGGTGTTATCTTTTTTGTTACGGTTCTATCACTCTGTGAATGCCCAAGTGTTCAAGTATGGCGGGGGGGGGGGGGAGGATTCTGTGGGATGTTCCCTCATAGCCCTCTATTATCAGGATTTGAGTACCTGCAAACTGCAACATTATACTTGGGGGCAACTGATACAATAGGGCAACTTCCAGATGGTCAAAGCCAAAGGGATTCCAGCATTTTGGAATCAAATGTTCAGGCAGTATGAATAAGGATCTTATGCAATAAACTGTAGCATGCAGAAAAACTTAGTAAGTAGAGATTTAATTAATGTAGGGAAATGGAAGTCAGTTCTTAAACTTTGCTGGTCAAATGAGGATGCGGTAGCTGTGAAATAGATAAATACAATCAAGAAACAGAGATCAACATTACTTGGATTTTCCCCAACAACTCAGAAGCTCAGCTCAGTAATGAGTAGTTCAGCTGCTATTATCAACGAAGAACTTTTTTGTGGTCTTTATTCATTCTGGAGCTTCCAGGATGGACTCTAATTCTTTCCAGACTGAGAGCGATAGCTCATTTAGAAGATGTAACTGCAGTGGGCGGCACACACTTTGACTGTGAATCCAGCTCAGCTGCCCAAGGAAGGGAATTGGTGGCTCAATCTATTTCGCCACCAAAAGTTGCAGAATTTTTCCAGAAATAATCTATTTAAAGAAAGACAGTATTACAGTCTATTAGTTTGATTTCATTAACTAATGGCATTCTGGTAATGTTAACGTGTGATGTTTCCAGCAACTAACAAACTGAAAAAGGTGTGCTTAGTGGCTCTCCCACTAACCTTAGAGGAGTATTAAATGTTAAAAATGTATCTGCCATCAGGCAGAGTGAGACTGAGCATGATTGCAACTAAAGAAGTGGAAAATAATCTAAAGCAGAAGTCAGAATATTGCAATTATCCACCTTCTGTTTGTGTAAAATCCACACATTAAGCAAAGAGTTGCCCATGTGTGAACATGGATATGGAATCAGTACTGGGCCATCAGCAGGACCTTGAGATGATGCAGGAGAGAGGCTATCCAACATCTAAAACAAGCAGCAGACCAGAACTCATATCTGAATCACAACTGAGAAGCAAACTGGAAATGGTAGTCATGGCCAAAAGCAGAAAGGAGACAGGGATGCACCAAAGCTTGGAGACTTTATTCCTCATACAATCTTTTTAGTAGTCAAGGCCATCCAGGGGGATCTAATGGTCAGTCCAGAACTTCCCCCCCCCCCAAATAGTTCTATTCTTCAACTGAGAAAATAATTGGAGCTGCAAGTACACATTTATGGAGATGCATTCTTGTCCTGCCTGTCCTCAACCTCTCCAACGGCTACCAGCATTTGCTGGAATGGTGAATGACAATAGCCAGATCAAAACTACATTGGGAAGAAGAGGTGTTCATTCCCAGTTCATGTGGAAAAGGAGTGGTAGTTTGCTCACTGCTCACTCACGGATGGACGTGGGTACTCCATGTTCATACTCCAGCATGAAGAAAATGTCTCCCTTGCAGTTCTCACAAACCAGCTCCATTGGGGATATAAGTTGAAATGTTCTCCTTCTATGCAGCCTATGTAATGAAGCTGAACAATGCAATGATGAATGATAGAGATACCTTGTCTTTAAGTCTGAACTGCCTCTGAAAGCAGCTAGATCTCACTGGTTAGCATCCTGTGCTAGACAAGCAGCAACATACTGTAATTCTAATAGCATTGACTAAACAGTCTCGAGAGGCCTTGATTCCATGATCCAGAAAGTTGTGATGGGGGCAACTGAAAGTGGCATGAATACCAGGTCCATTAAGAATGGTTCTGTTGATCCCTGAATCAATTTTTCCACGCCTAAAACAAGAAGCAATTATTTTGTAGCACAAAGTGGGCTACAAGAAGCAATTATTTTGTAGCACAAAGTGGGCTGAAGCTTTTTTGTACCCAGAGCAATCCAGACCACCTCAGATTAATGAAACTTATTTTGTCTTTGGGCCTAAGTCAGAACATAGTCTAAAAATTTACTAATTGATATAATTGATGCCAATAATGTATTGCAGATCCTAACATTGTCATAAACACACTGGATAAACAGATAGTTCTCTTTTTTTGAATCAACCTATGTTACAGTTTCATACTCCAACACCTAGAACTACATAGTCATTTTCCCCCATAAGATATTTATAGATTTGTAGTACTTTCCATTCATGTATTCCATTTATGCTAGTTAGTGAAGCATTCCTATGTGGAAGGGGAAAAATAATTCATACGGTATGCAATTTTTAAATCCATTTTGTGGTTCGTATAAAAAAATGATAGAAAGTGCGTTTTTCTGTAGTAGTTACTTCTATTTCTCTAAGTGGTTACAGTGGTGTTATAGGAACAAAGAGGTACTAAAATGAGGCTGATCAGAAAAGGCTGATCAAATTTGCAACAAAACTGGACACTGTTTTGCCCTGTGGCAGCAGGTAGGAAGAGAGGATTCAGTGAACACACAGCTGGATGAAGTTTCTTGAATATGTTGTTTTAAGGATAAGAGGTACAAATATGTTTCTTCAGCTGTCATGAACCCCATAGATCACATCAGACAAACTGAAAACTGGCTTAGGTGCAACACCATCCTGGGATCCCCATCTATGCAGAGGGTTGTCTCTCGGGGATGAACTTGTCTGTCTGTCCTTCTGAATGAATCACATCTGTTGTTTTGAGAAAATATATTCCCAGCAGCTGGCACATGCCTCAGACATTCCATCATACATGGATAAAGAAGTCCACCTAACCACACCAGTCAGCTCCCTACTCCGGATGGCTAAACCTGGGATCAAAGCTCTGAGATCATGATATGCTGAACTAATTGAGGAAGGGTCTGGAAGAAACACTGACATCATGCTATGCTGATTATCAGGTCCCCAAAAAGCAAAGGCAGAAGAAATAAGATTGAAACCATCAACTACTGTTTTACACGTAGAAATCCTTAACAACTGTTTACAGTCTATATGCATTTATTACCTAAAAAAAAAAAGAGGGGTAACCACGCACATACGAAAAAGAGCACACCTTACCTTTCTTCTACAATTCCACTTACAAATACCGCTATGCAAATAGAAATATAAAATATATACAAGATATATTTTAGTGCAAAAGACTGATTTTAAGAAAGTCCACTGAAGGCTTATCTGCCTAGTATATCATGGCATGTGCCAAAGGCACGTATCTTTAAGGTGGAAGAAATTTGTTTTTTAAAACAGGATCAGCTGTAGCATCAGAGTTTTATGTTAATCAAACAAATCTTTGATGAGGCAGAAAAAAGATGAACCACTAATTTGAGGTCCACATTACTTAAACACCTGATGACGATGAATGAATAGAGCATACTATAGCTTGCTTCTATAGAGATAAGGTGTAATCCTTCAAGTTTCAGGAGCCATTCCTAGCTCTTTCTGGAGATGACAAGGTTTAAACGTGGGACTTTCAACAAACCAAGAATGTGCACTTTCCCTGAGCATGTGTGGAAGTATTAATCATGGCACCATAACCATATCATAACTTAGACAGAACACAATAATTAAAATAATCAAAATTATACACAATTGGATTCAAAGAATATGTTCCTGGAATGCAGCAAAAACAAATTTAAATTGAATCATGCAAATGGGAACTTAGCATATGTTGTTTCTTGCTTACGAGGAGGTATACCCATGCAATTTTTATTTATAGTTTATTTATTTGGTGACCAAATGGTTGAGAAGTATATTCTCTCCATATTGTTTAATTATTGTTTTACACAGAAGGTGAAACGGTTTGGAAAAATGATGGAATGGGATCCATATAAACATTAATTGCTCCTTGGAACCTTAAAATAATGCAGCAAGAATCATTCAGGAAACAGAGCCCATTCAGGAAATCTGCATACATATGGCTTAGCAGTAATATCAGGAGCACTTCTTGGTGGGGAAGGGATCAAAAAGACAAGACAGTGGCCACAGCCATGTGACTGAAACAGCCATCTTGACTTTTTTGACCCTCATCCACCCTGCTGATGCAGCTGAATAGTACAGAACCATAGATGTTTGCTGGGCCTCCTGTGCCGAAGGCAGGCTGTTCGTATTTTTCTATCCTCAACCTCTTGTGTAGTTGTTTTTTATCAGAAGGCTTTGTTTGTAAACAATAAATTTAGCTTTCAGATATGCTTGTGAATCAGGCAGAGTTTATCAGATTCCTAACTTGACTGGATTCAGGCTGCTTCTCCAGAAACTTATTTCTAAAAATAAGACAACCACAAGATTGCACAAAGAATTTCCCCCTTTTTCTTTGTAAAGGAAGCAGTAGGCCTAGTTTAGCCTGTGAATAAGTCACAGCTCCAGGCTTATATGTTTGGCTGACATTCAGAAACTCTCTGGGTTGCTTATCACGCGTGGTGCCAGTGCCAAAGTTTTGAAACAGTTATTGTGCACATCTCTCCTCCCTTTCTTAGCCAGCTACAGGGAACATACCCTGCGCTCTATTTAAACTTAGCCGCATCATATCCAATGTGCTCAGATTCCACAAGATCCTGGCTCAGATTTATAATGTCACCCCATCAAATAAATCTCTGAGGCTTTTAAAAGCAATTCCTATAAACTACCTTTTAGGAAAGAGGCCCTAGAATATGATCTGTCTGTCTTGTCTACCCCAGAATAGAAGCAGGCACTCCTTAAAAATAGGCAGAGCTCCTAGCAACATGTTGTGGTTAGTTATGTTGGGGTTAATTTCTCAAGTCCTGCATCTTCAATGTTTAGATTTTATTTTGTTGGCGGCTTATTTATTTTTAGCTATATTTGCCTCAGCTGCTTAATAGCTTCGGTGCAGCGCACAAAAATATCGGAACAACACTCAGCATTATGCAATATCAAAACCATGAAGAGGAACACAGCCAAAAACAAAACAACAACCAAAAAAAAACGTTCTACCAAAGAAAATATAAAACTAGCTTACCAGCACAAACATAAAACAAATTAGAGTTTCAAAGGACAGATTGTAAAATGTTAGATGATGGATTGGAGCCAAATTCAGTCTCGCTTAGTGTTAGATGCCTCCAAGTTCTACGGGACTAAGTCTAAGGATGAAATAACTAAATTTGGATTCAAGCAGTTTGCATTGTTATAATTAACCTTAATATTTATTACGTATTTTTTAGTATTGAGAAGAAAAACAAATACATTGAAAGTGCTTTAATAAGAAATTGAACGAAATACAACAAAGGAAAAAAACATGTTAATATGTCATTATAACAGTAAACAATTACAGTTCTATATATACTATATACTTAGGTATATAGTTCAAAAGAATATTATCCTTTGAAAATTTTAGTTTTGTCACACAATCATATTTATATAGTCCACTACTTTCTCCCAAAACTTGGTAAGTATAGGACATTGTAGAAACATGTGTTTTAAAGAAGCATTATCTTTATTACATCTCGAACAAATGCTGTTTTCCACAATCTTTTTCTGTACAAATATAACGGGGTCCAATATATTCTAAATATTATTTTTGGTGTATAAGTCATAATTTGAGGTCTGTTGACACTATTCCTTTAGAGTTAAAACACTCTCCCATTGTCTACACAAAATAGGAGCCTCTAATTCTTTATTCTACTCATTTCTTAACATCTACAAAACTGGGAAGTCAGAAAATGTTTTAATTGATTATACCACAATTCTATAGTTTTAGACATGCCTCTTGAGCACCTCAAACCATTTCAAAAGCTTGATGAGCAATAATTTGATCTAAAATTTAGCCTATGATTTCCAAATAAAGAATTTACCTGCAATTTTCTTTCTTTTTGTAATTTTCGAACTGGGACTATTCCAGTGTAAGACTTCTGTTCTAGCATCTTCCAAATATCCCTTGCAGTCTTTGGTGCTGGAAATATAATACAATTGTGACTGGGGGGAAAAAAACAACAATTCCCCTTGCCAACATGATTTTCAGCTTTATCACAGGGCATAAACTTTCTTCATGGAGTTTAAATGATCAAGTTCAAAACCACTATGGACCTAATTAGAAAGTTGTTAATCACCACTGTAAACTTACTTTTGGATATGGTTTAGTGCATGCTGTAAGACCACCTGTGAAATTAGTCCCAATTGTTCTTGAGACTGTGTATTAATGCAAGATTACAGTGGGCAATCTAGTCAATAATGTGAGATACAAGTTTTTAGTGACTTTTTTCTCCCCAAATTTTCATTTCAAATTTGTATCCTGAACATAGTTTGGTGTTCTATTGTGGAATTCTCTTGTAAGTTCCTACTCTGTAGTATAAAATGAGAAAATTGATTTGTGGGCTTTTTCCTACTGCAGGTTTTAGCTGCTGGTCTTCTGAGTGTAAACCATATGGAAATGAAGCCAGCTTAATAAATATTTTTCCAGTTTTCAATTTAAGAAATGCAAGATGAAATGCACACAACTGAGCTGTTTGCTACAAGAACCACTTTATCCAATTGAAAACTCTGAAAGGTTTAATGACACATTAAAATTTACCTCCATATTCCCCAGTCTCCAAACTTACCTTCTTGGCAAGGGAGTGCAAATACTTGGAAAGTTCCAGTGGAACATGTTTTCTGCTACAGACTGGGTCTGAAAACATTGACATTAGTAATAAAAACTGGTATCTACATTCTTCTCCTCGTAGGAATGGGTAAGCTTATCAGTTTTTAATTGGAGTCAATGTTCTGTTGATAAAAGAACTTCTGAAGAGACCTTGGGAATATCTGCCTATCTTCTCCCTCTTTTCCAAAGGACATTTCTTGCCTTCAGTGCAGGAAAAAAGAAGGTGGTATGGACCCAGCTTGGAGGACTGTGGGGAACAGAGGCCCCTAGTATTTCCAGTATCTTGGCTGTTTGCAGATATTTGAGGAAGATGTACATAAACCAAATGTTAAACATGCCAATGATGACAATGTTTGATCATCCATTGAAATATGTGCAGGGAAACTTATAGTGCTAACTGAAATTACAGTGGGGCAAAAAAGTATTTAGTCAGCCACCAATTGTGCAAATTCTCCCATTTAAAAAGATGAGAGAGGCCTGTAATTTTCATCATAGGTATACCTCAACTCTGAGAGACAAAATGGGGGAAAAAATCCAGAAAATCACATTGTCTGATTTTTAAAGAATTTATTTGCAAATCATGGTGGAAAATAAGTATTGGGTCACCTACAAACAAGCAAGATGTCTGGCTCTCACAGACCTGTAACTACTTCTTTAAGAGGCTCCTCTGTCCTCCACCTGTTACCTGTAGTAATGGCACCTGTTTGACCTTGTTATCAGTATAAAAGACACCTGTCCACAACCTCCAACAGTCACACTCCAAACTCCACTATGACCAAGGTCAAAGAGCTGTCGAAGGACACCAGAAAAAAAATTGTAGACCTGCACCAGGCTGGGAAGACTGAATCTGCAATAGGCAAGCAGCTTGGTGTGAAGAAATCAACTGTGGGAGCAATAATTAGAAAATGGAAGACATACAAGACCACTGATAATCTCCCTTGATCTGGGGCTCCATGCAAGATCTCACCCCGTGGGGTCAAAATGATCACAAGAACGGTGAGCAAAAATCCCAGAACCACATGGGGGGACCTAGTGAATGACCTGCAGAGAGCTGGGACCAAAGTAACAAAGGCTACCATCAGTAACACACTATGCTGCCAGGGACTCAAATCCTGCAGTGCCAGATGTGTCCCCCTGCTTAAGCCAGTACATGTCTGGGCCCGTCTGAAGTTTGCTAGAGAGCATTTGGATGATCCAGAAGAGGATTGGGAGAATGTCATATGGTCAGATGAAACCAAAGTAGAATGTTTTGGCCTAAACTCAACTCCTCATGTTTGGAGGAGAGAGAATGCTGAGTTGCATCCAAAGAACACCATACCTACTGTGAAGCATGAGGGTGGAAACATCATGCTTTGGGGCTGTTTTTCTGCAAAGGGACCAGGACGACTGATCCGTGTAAAGGAAAGAATGAATGGGGCCATGTATCGTGAGATTTGGAGTGAACACCTCCTTCCATCAGCAAGGGCATTGAAGATGAAACGTGGCTGGGTCTTTCAGCATGACAATGATCCCAAACACACCGCCCGGGCAACAAAGGAGTGGCTTCGTAAGAAGCATTTCAAGGTCCTGGAGTGGCCTAGCCAGTCTCCAGATCTCAACCCCACGGAAAACCTTTGGAGGGAGTTGAAAGTCCATGTTGCCCAGCGACAGCCCCAAAACATCACTGCTCTAGAGGAGATCTGCATGGAGGAATGGGCCAAATACCAGCAACAGTGTGTGAAAACCTTGTGAAGACTTACAGAAAACATTTGACCTCCGTCATTGCCAACGAAGGATATATAACAAAGTATTGAGATGAACTTTTGATATTGACCAAATACTTATTTTCCACCATGATTTGCAAATAAATTCTTTAAAAATCAGACAATATGATTTTTCTGGATTTTTTCCCCCATTTTGTCTCTCAGAGTTGAGGTATACCTATGATGAAAATTACAGGCCTCTCTCATCTTTTTAAGTGGGAGAACTTGCACAATTGGTGGCTGACTAAATACTTTTTTGCCCCACTGTAGATGCTGTAGGCCAGCCCATTACTTGTATGCTGTAGTTATTATAAATTCATCTTCCAATACACAATTTTGTCAAGGGTGGTATTAAATCAGGCTGCATTCAGTTGAAGAGAATTAAACTTGTGCAAGATGAGGAAACAATATTAGAGCAAGGTTGCATTTTTTCTTCTGCAGCTACTGTATATACTAAGAGTAGCATCAATCGTACTATTTGGGTCTCATACGAACTTTGATCCCCAATTAAATAGCTTGATAATGGAGAAATTTTTAAAAAGGAGGACATTTTCTATGCAAATGACTCTGTATGCCTTTTTTAAATGAAAAACAAATGCTCAAAAATTCTAGAAACACATATTTGCAATTGCTGATACCTTTTTTCAGACATGAACTTTCAAAATAATAGCAGTATCTTGCAGACAAGAGTGTAAATTATTAGACATTCTTCAATAGATACCCATTTGAATCAGACTAAGGGCTTAACCACATACCTTGATAATCTTAACTCAAAGATGCCTTGCTAAATGTTCTTTAAGGATATTTCCTGAATAAACCTTTTACTGGCTCCCCCCACAAAAATTCACCAATTGCTTTTTTTAACTTTTTGCAAATTAAAGCTGTAACTTTAATTTGCAACAAGAGAACTCAGCTGTTGGGACAGATCCAGTTGCTCAGCAGAGTGGATGAGATTTAAGTATATGACACCCCCCCTTGGGGGGGGAAGGAAGGGAAGACAGGTTGGTTATTCAGATGCAGGCTACATGTGAGAAGATTACCAGGACCTCATCAATTAACAATTGTATGTTAAAAACCCATTGTCTGAGATCCCTTAAACCTTTTGATTTAAATGCATTTAATGATTTCACATTCAATGGTGGAGTTAAAGTCCCATTTTTCCAAAACAATCATGTTGAGGTCCCTTGGAGGGTTGAAATGCTCTGATATTACTTTGCCCTTACTTTGAGTCCTGATGTCAAACTTATGTCCATTAATTCTTTTGCACAAATGGGAATCTCAGAAGGTCTCAGCTAGCACAAAAGGTTTTTAAGTGCTGTTCAAATTGGTACATCAATTGCAAAAGCATAGTATTCAGTACACTCTGTTTTAAGTGCACAATCTACTGTGTGTGTGTGTGTGTGCAGACACACATGTGAGAGAAAAAGGTATAAAACACCAATAGCAATCCAAACGATAATAGATTTAATTTGCACAAAACATTTTTTTTAAAAAAAATCAGGAACTGTTTGATACACTTCAACTTTCAGAAACTTCTTTCCCTAATTTTGTTGCAATTATTTTAACCTCTCTCAAAATGCCCAAGTCAGCTCACAAAAACTTGTGCTTTTCAATAAAACGTGGTAGTAGAAAATGCGCTAATAGATTCCTGAATTCTTCAGAAAACAAATGTCTCTGCATAGGAGAAAAGAGAACAACCAACTTTAAATTTCTATTGTGGAGAGGAATTCTGTAAAGCAATTGACTGTGCAAGTACTCTTCTACACAAGAATCTCATTTAGACAGTAGACACAAAATCTTGCATGTATGTTCCAACAGCTGAGATCATTACGCATGAAATCCTTTCCAAAGAGATAATTCCTCCCAACAGGAAAAGGACCAGGAGCAAGAAAACATTTCTGACTACACAGGCTTTTCATTTAGGGAATGACTGTATTTAAGCTGTTTTGTACATCTAAGCGCTCCTTTCTGGATAGGGCCAACTGTTCGTGCAACACATTGCAAAACAGAACACATTTCAAAAAGAAAATCAAGGATACGGCAGTACTGTGATTGTGCAGAAAATGACAACATTTCCACATGTATTTATTGAGAAATACTAAAGATATACACATTTTGTACAAGCTTTCAATATTAATTTACAATTTCTTAAATAATATTATCCCTAGATAAAATCATGATTTACATTACACAGGTCCTTGGCTTTGAAAGTTCCATAAGGCTGCTATCGCTGGGCATTCAAATGCTATATTGGCTCATGTCAATTTTGCTTCTCTCTAAAGAACTAAATATCACATTTATTCAGGCATCTAAACATGGCCCCAGCCCTTCCCCCCAAAATCCAAAATGAAAATCACATCTAAAACTGAAATGGACGCAGCCCATATTTTTTCAACATGCAGAAAGATTTAGATTAGGTTCTGTTGTTCAACTTATTTGAAGAGCATGTTTACTTTGGACTGCAACTCTTTTAATTCACATATGGTTTATGATATTTAAGTTGGTCCTAATTAAGGTGTTGCCCTACTACAGAATTTGCAAACATATTTTACTAATTTAAATGTGCTCAAATTGCTACCATTATTTGGGAAGTAGAACTAAAAAAACCCTCCAACTATTACAAATAATCTGTACAGTGAGAAAAAAAAAGATCCTCTCCACACAACTGCAGGCCGACAATGGAAGGAGTGGGCCATGTATAGGTCTCCCACCGCAAGTAATGGCTGATGCACTATACCAAAGTCCAATGATAAGGGGAGAAAGGAGGGCACATTATGTCCTAAAGGAACAGACTGTATGGAAAAATATAGAACGCTGTCTGCATACTACATTTTCCCATTTCACTTTAGTAGTTTATTGATTTGAATTCCTCTATCCCAATGTTTCTCAACCTCAGCAACTTTCAGATATGTGGACTTGAACTCCCAGAATTACCCAGCCAGCATGCTGGCTGGGGAATTCTGGGAGTTGAAGTCCACGCATCTGAAAGTTGCTGAGGTTGAGAAACACTGCTCTATCCATTATTATTTCGTACTTCTCTTAAACTAAATTGTGCTGTTTCTGTATCTCAAGCCTCATGTTTAAAGTGCTTAATATTTAAGTGCTGTTTCTGTTCAAATTGGTACAGCAATTGCAAAAGCATAAGCTTCAGTATACGCTGTTTTAAGTGCACAACCTGTTTAACAAACACTGTGTAGGTGTGCATGCGCACACAGACAGATGTGAGAGAAAAAGCTATACAATACCAATGGCAATCCAAATGACAATAGATTAAATTTGCACAAAACGTTTAAAAAAATCTAGAACTTAACCTTCTTCTCTTAATTGTACTGCAATTATTTTAACCTCTCTCAAATGTCCAAATCAGGCCAATTTAAGTTGCCTCAAATTTTAATTCAGCAGCAGTGTCCTGTTTTCCCTCATTAAGATTATCATCATTATTTTTTAAAGGAATCGTTTAAAAGGCCAGTATTTACACAGCTTATTTCTGCATCTCAAGTTTGGCATTTTAATCTCTTGTTATTCTCCATGTTATGCACAGCACTTAGAATTCATTTATTTATTCAATTATATTAATGGATATAACAGGAATAATGGAGCAATGTTTAGCAAACTCAAATGAAAAGCAGAATAAACAAAGGTAATTGTGTCAGTTGAAAACACTGCAATCTGTCAACTGTACGTTACTGCCAAATGAACATGTACTGTAGTGTCATTCTGTCATTGTGATAAAACAGCTTCAATTCATATTTTGCTAGAATATATTTAAAGGGTTGAAGAAAACTTTCTACGAGAAGTCTAATTTTATGGCTAGATTAGTCAAAAATACAAACTGTTTGAAGATGGATATTTTTATTATAATCCGAGACCAGGGATAAAGCCTTGTGAATATTCATCTTAAGTAATTAAAACATGTGACAAGTATAAATTGCTTGGACAGCTTACTTTATGAACATTTTAAGAACCTATTTATCTCTAAATGTCCAATGAAGACCAAAAAACATTTCTGTATTGATGAGCTGATACAATGATGTTCAGTGGTCCTTTGGGCAAATAAAACAAGTTTAAAATAACAAGTTAGAAAAAAAAAACTTGAATGTTTGCTGCATTAAAAAAATCGTAAGTGAAATTATGAGAAATAACTTCTCTAAGCCTCTTTTGAACTAGAATTAATTTTATTAATGCAGAGGATAGCACAGAAAAGGAATTCACTGCAACTGATATACGTTTTATATTCCTATTATATAGACCAATTCATATCTGAACACTATTATTTTGTGTGTTCCAGAGATGTAAATTTTGAGTACCTTAGTCATAGTACTCATCAAAGAATCTTACACACTGAAAAAATGAACTTTACATTTCACAGTGCATTTTGACGTAACTATTCTTTAAGGCAAAATGGCACCTGTGCTTTTCCATCATTAAGCTTCTGAACCTTGCAAGGGTTTTCACTCAGTCAGTAATGGTACAGGCAGTCTTCGCTTACCAACTTCTTGTTCAGTGACAGTTCGACATTATGACAGTGCTGAAAAAGGAGATTACTGTTCTTTGTAATTGTGGCCGTTGCAGCGGCCCTGCAGTCATGTGATTGCGATTTGGGTGCTTGGCAACTGCCGTGCATTTATAACCATCCCAGAGTCCTCCAGTCACGATTGCCATTTGTGACCTTCACAGCTGGCTTCTGACAAGCAGCGTTAATGGGGAAGCTGGCAGGAAGTTGCAGGTCACAGTCACATGATGTCACACTTAACCTTTGTGGGTGACTCGCTTAATGACCGCAGCTGGAACTAATGTGGTAAATGGAGTGCAGTCATGTGATGTTTCACTTTGTGACCAACTTGCTTAGTGACAGAGCTGCCAGTCCCAATTGCAGTCGATAAATGAGGACTACCTGTACAGAGATCCACTGCCCAATCACATAAATGTCTATCCAAAAAAAAAAAATGTGGTAACGAAGTACCAATTCATCTTACAGTTTCTCAGTTCTTTTCTTTCTTCGTGAAAGGGGCCAACCCTTTTCTATCTTATGGTCAAAGTGCTTCAGGTTTCTAAACTCCTGTGGTGGTGTTTTTGAGCTTGATCTGCTATCACAGCTAACAAATTGGGAAGCCCGTTCTCTTTATCCCATATCCAACTGGCCCTCAGCCATGCATGCAAAGAATAACTGCAACAGCCATTAATTACAACAGGAGGCTGGTAACCTGCTCTTAAATACTATCCAGTCTCATTACTTTCCCCCCTCCCACAAGGCATGCCCACAAGTTATGCATGACTAGAAAATCACAGGATTACTGAATTGGAACGAACAACTTGTGGCACCTTGAGAGGAGATAATCTGGCCCTAATGAAGGTGTACAAGGCAGTTTATAAGGAAAATACTACAAAATGGACTTTAAAAATAAAAGTAGTAAAACAGAACACTAAAATAAACAAGGTGAACTTAAAACCATCCATGTCATGTTAAAAATCCTTAAAAGAGGAACAAAAGTATCCACATCAAGGTCATCGGGGGCAGAGTTGTTTAAGCTCTCTGGGGACAAAATTCTAAAGCGGGGTGCTGCCACAGACAGGATGACCACACATGCTGCCCCCACCTCTTTGTAACCAATGACTTGCACACTCTTATTATACATGCATGGGGTCAAAATAATATGCAGGGCTAAATTTACACATTCTGCTAAGCCATAATATGATTTCTTTGATTTTGGCTTAATGTATTATATGAATCAAGCCAACTGTGGTTTATTCAAGAACCCATAATATACTCTAACGTTGCTGCAAATTAAGTGTAAGCATAGTGAGTATGTGTAGGAAAAACTGACTGGAGAAGAACAGAGTCCTCCACTGAGATTCATGCTGACCTGTTAGTTGCAAAGCCAGTTATGAAGGATTTAAATGCTGGTAGAAACTCATGAACTGAAGGATTTTTTTTTGTTTTTTTACTGGACCACATAGTGGGCAATTTATAGACTACATTTTAGTTTACTTAACAATTTAATTTTAGGAGAATATTATTGTTTTTCTAGTTATCTTTTGGTTTGTCTACTGTATCTTTTGTTGCATGAATAACTAGTAATTCCCTTTCCTTTTTGACTTCACTTTTTTCTTTGTTCTTTCCTTTTATTCTGAAAGTTTCATTGGACCATATATGTATCTTACTGCATGTTAAATATACTACATAATTTGATACCAGGTCAATAGGTAGCCTGTCGCTTTTTACACATATACCATAAAATTAAACTCACTGCAACACAGGTTATCCATGTTATAATTCTTTTCTTCAAAGACAAAAATGGAGGAAAAGTTCTCAAACAATTTGTCATATTATTTTCTCACCGTACCCAATATTCCAACTTTTTGATATTTTTTAAAACTTATTTGCATACAATCAGTGGAATTATTAAGAATCTAAATAAAAACACTAACTTTCAGCTATATATTTTTTTTCTCTTACTGCAACAAACACTTAAACTGCTTTTATGCAGTACTGATTATTTGAATTCAAAATTTGGTCATGTCAAAAATGATCACAAAGATTTATCTTTTTATCTACATAATTTTAAACCAATGTTACACTGTAACACACAAACAAGATCTTGTCATTTAAGGCACAACACATCATTATGCACATTCTGTCTGCCAAGTTTATAAAAGAGACCATTATTATTATATACCCCCTTCCCACACACCTCCAAAACAAAACAAAACAATATAATAAATTGCATCCACTTCCAAAGTCAGCTGCTAGTGTCACAGTAAATTATTTCTATTAATAATTTACACATATTACAGATTCATTGTATAGTCCAAGTGCAACCCAATTTTCTGGGTCAGGTAGGTAGCCTAAAGTTTGATTCAAACCTCCGTGCTGAGAATATATCCCATAGTGAGGAATGTTGTTGAATACCACCCTTGTCATTCAGAAAATGCATGCCATTCTTCTTCTTTTTCTTCTCCTCCTCCAAGTCTATTGCAAACGTTGCTCACTCTGGCTAGGGCTCATTTGGTGTGTACCAGCAACCATTGTTATAGTTCTTTAATAATCAAAAATGTTGAATATATAAGACCATGTATATGTAGTATTAAAATGTGTGTCTCCATTCGGTGATCTGAATTCTTCACCATAGAATCCAAATATTGCTTTTCCTTTTTAAGACCATAATATGTGTAAAGCCAGAGGCACCATATCCGAAGTAAAAAAATTCAGTGTACTTTGAAATATATATAAAAAAGAATTTGTCAACTATGTAACAACAGTTACAAATACTCTAATTCCAGCGCTTGGTGTAGAGCCAGGAGGTCAGAGTGGCTAGATATTCTCCAGAAAGGCATGTTATGCTGCATTAGTTAAGGGGAGGGAGAGAAGGCAAGAAGAAATGAACAATACATCTTACACATCACGTATTTGCTTTTATATGTTCTGATTATCCTGATTTTTCTTAGTAAGACACAGACAAGAAAACAAAACAAAGCAAATGTCCAAATAGATCTGAAAGAAATATAGAAAGGAGCTGCATAAGCACCTTAGTAAATTCAACTTTATTTACTGAGCATATATTAAGAATAATATTGTTTACACTTCAATGAAGTAAATTTAGTAGCAATCAGGTAGGTGATAATCTTCACTGCAAAATACATTTCTGCTAATCTAAGGTGAACCCATGGTGTATAAAATATTACTCAAATCATTTTTACCAGATCATTGCAACCAGTTTCAATTTACAACTGTCATGCCTTGTGATTTCTTCAGAATGTACAATAAGTGAGAATAAGCAGGCAGATGAATGATCCACATGTTAAATTTTAGTGCTTGTGTTCAGTTTAACATTTAAAAGAATATGTGCACATTTCTCCCTGTAAAGTGAATGCAGAGTATACCCACAACATAGAGAGAGGAACATATACCTCTGTCTATGTGGGAGATACAAAAAAATTCTGCATTTGTTGTTATATATGAAATTAAACTGCTGTCATGCATGAAACTTTCCTTGAAAGCAACCCTTTAGTTGTTAACAAAGTCACCTAGAATATATTTATCCAATAATTGAAACTTTTACTATGATTATCAAGTATCAGTCTGACTCCAGTGAACTATGAAAACAAACTCTTATGAGGAATACCCCTTTTCTGCCATTAAAAACATTGCAAAAAGTCATGCACATGTGTGATTTGCATTTTAATAACTTTATTTTCACCGACTGCAGATCTATTTGAAGAACTTGCCTTCTTTTTTTTTTTTAATTCTACCATTGTTCATGCACACAACAGGTACAGTTAGAGGATAGCATGCCAACTATAAAATGAAGAAACCAATCGCTTAGTTTCCTGAATAGGCTACCACACAATCTCAACACTGTACTGCATCTATAAAGCAACCATTTGGAACCAGCATTTAACTGTAACTAAAGTTGCTAGAAGAAAACCAGGAGATAATATTGATTATATATTAAAAAATCTCCTTTAAAATCCCCAACGCTAAGATTGCTCTAGGTATTTCTGAACGTATATGCTTTCTCCACATTATTGATATTTATTCTGAAGTCTGGAATGCACTGGAACATGGAAGATTTCTGGCTAGATTTCTTTAAGGACACTGATTACTGGGTGCTTACATGATCATATTTTAATTACTTCAAGTATGTAGTGCTGAAATCTTCAAGATGATTTTTCTATGCTGAACACAAAGTGTTCAAAGGTTTATTGTTCAATTTAATAGAAGTCACAGCTCTCTAAATGTAAATGAGGTATAGATGAAGCTGTACCTGTCTCAAGAATGAAATCGATTTAAATGTTAATCAATTTCTTAAATATATATTTTATAGCTAATACTTTGCAATAACTAGCTTTTGGCATATCATCCACTTTTCAGATTTGTCAGAAGATCTGTGTGCTTTTTCCATTAAATGACACAAAACCCACTTTTCTGGGCCTTACAAATCTATTTAATATGTTTAATTTGCTTAGAGTTCCTTAGCTTTTTTTAAGATCTTCAATCAATATATATTTTATTCAATTTCCATATCACATCCATCATCAGAGAGCCTGTGCTTGAATCCAAATGGTTTGATTATGCCTTATTCTTTAGATCTTGGCATCTGTTACTCAAACAGTTTGACAATGTGCCATACTAACAGAAATGCAAACAAAATGAGCTTGCATAAATATCTATATAACACACCAACATTTCATGAAACAAGTTACCTTTTTTGCTGCCTGTTCTTCTTCTACACCATCCCCAATTACAACATATACTACTTTTCTGCCAAACCTTTGCATTATTCGTTCAAAGCAACTTTCTTTTCCTGGAAGATAAATGAGATACAGTTCAGAGAGAAGTTACCTGGTTAGCTGCATGTTCTTCATCTCGGCCATCTCCAATCACAACATATGTTATGTTAGTGCCAAACCTGGACACTATACGTTCAAAACAGCTTTCTTTTCCTGAAAAATAATGCACTACTTATTTGAGCTCTCAAAAAAGAAGTATCACAGTAATCTATAAAAATGCTAAGAGATGAACACACAAAAAATCTTAGATTAGACATCCCTAATATTGGGGTTCTGCCTTTTTGTTTTCTTTTTATCTTCTGCGACAAATCAATTAAAAATCAGGTGAGCTACAATTTGGCATTTTAAGCCAACATGCAAGATGTCCTCTTAGAACCCTAACAAAGCACATAATTTTTTTGTTTGTCTGGATGTACACAGCCAGGTTGCCTGCTCTCTCTCAACTTGGGTATCTCAAAAGCTGCCCTGGTTTTCTTAGAAGTAGCCCTTTTTTATCCTCAAATTTTATAGCTTCAACATTTTCAAGTTCAACAAAGTTTCCAGACTGGGAGAGTGTCAGCTGTTTCTAGATAAGGATGTTGTGAGTCAATGAAGCATGCAAAGCATTTAAAAAAGGTGTATCACAATATCCAGGTGTATGAAGAAAACATCTTTTTTCAAATCATCAAAACAGCTGTATATTTGCACAGATGCTTTGAAAGGCATTCAAGCATGCAGAGACACTTTGCTTCAGAAATCGTTGGGCCTTGCAAAAAAAAAAAAAGAAGCCTATTTTAATGATTAGAGAAGAGAGACATGTTTGCACAGTGTCTCTTCCAAATGCTTGAATAACCCCATTAACTATAATAGAGTGAACATTACATCCAAAAGCATATTATATATATATTATCTGTGACTAGGTATCTCACTCTAGTCATCTGACTCTTTATATATAGTTTTTACATGATTCTCACAAGTGAAGAAGTTCCTTAACTGAACCAAAGTGCCATCATTATTGAAGAGGTTTGGAATCCATCCAGTAAACTATGTAAACTGAAAGAAACTGATATTCTTACCTATTTTAGTTGCACTGTAAATATTTTCAATAGGAAAAACACCTCCTAAACTATACAGCAGCACTTTTGCTAGGGCTGGTACAAGTTGAGTTGTTGTTACCAAGACATTTACACAGTTACTCCTATAGGGAAAGACAGAGTATACATCTGCACAATGATAAAATATAATTTTTAAAAACAAATCAGCTAATAATATAGCTATCAGCTATATTGATAGGTCAGCCATCAATTACTATTCTAATTATTATTACAGTAATAGTAAATAATCATTCCAATAATATTCTGTACACTATGAAAATTCATGACAGCGGTGATCTAGAAATCCAACAGATAAACACACACATTCAACTGAGTTTCTAGATTCAAAGACTATACTATTTTATGAAAATCAGAGCCTTTTTTTGGTCTGAGATACCATTTTCATTTTTTCAATTTACTGCAGCATTTCTCATTTTTTGAACTCACAAAGAAATCAATACAATTTTACTGGGTATACAGTGTATAGAATATGATGGGCCAATATTCTGGCTTGGTGTCAAGGGATTGGATTCCCATCACTAAGCAATGCAGCTGTAAAGCGCGACCGCTTTGTTTATTGATGGCAATCCCTGCAGTCCTGGTTGCCACCATAAACTGAATCCCACGGTTGTTAGGCAAGGCAACTTCCTGCTGGCTTCCCACAACCAAAGTCAATGGGGAAGCTGGCAGGAAAATGCAAGCCCCAGGCCAACATGCAGGTAAGTGGCTGCTGCTGGGTCGGGGAGGGTGTACGAGAGGCATGGCGTGGGAAGGGTGCGTGGGAAGGTGCACGAGGGTGTAGCGTAGGTCAGGCAGGATGCACGAGAGGCATGGCACAGGGAAGGTGCACAAGGGTGCAGTGCAGGTTGGGAAAGGTGTGTGAGGGTGCGGGTCAGGGACAGTGCATGAATGGCTGGCACAGGGTGAGTGCAGAGGGGCTGGGAGAGGTGCATAGGTGGGGGAGACTTACTCTAATGACTTGCAACTTTCCCTGCTGGCTTCCCCATTGACTTTCTGAAGCCAGCAGGGAAAATTGCAAATGGTGATCATGAGATCGTGGGGCGCTTTAACTGGTCATAAGTGCAAAGCAGTTGCCAAGTGCCCAGATCACAACCATGTGACCACAGGGATGCTGGGATGGCTGGAACTCCAAAGACTGGTCATAACCACCATTCATTCAGCACCGCGGTAACTTTGGTTGCTGAACGAATGGTCATAGGCTGAAGACTAATTCTACACCTACTGTTCTGTTTATAATACTACCTTTGCATTATATTAGAGATAGGTGGGTATTCTGTTGGCCAGGGGACACATTTGGAATATTGCTCTTACAAAATGCCTTCTATGTTGGGTGTGGTGAGTCACTAAACACTCATCACTCCCTCCTACCACTCTGCTCGCCTTCATCTATTTTCAAGTGGTGGCCATGCTTCCAAACCAAATATGCTGTTGCAGTAATCCTCTATTTTTATTTTCTAAGGATGCCTATGGGGCCTGGAGGTATTCCTATCAATAAAGACAATACTATTTGCTATCATTTCACCATCCATTTAATTTTTATTAAAACAGGAAAACCCCAAGTCAGCATATACAGGAAGCCTAATGGGTGTTGCAGGATATATCTGCAGGAAATTGAGTCCCTACAAGCATTTTGTTGTCTGCTTCTGCCTTTAATATTGTTTTGCTTTTGCAATATAGCAAATAATTTTTTAAAATTAAGCCTGTACTCACCTTGTACTAATAATTGATAATGATTTAAGTGCATTGGTCAGCCAGGAGTCTGTGAGAGCTTCAATCTCTGCTCTTAACTGTAGCCATGCATCTCTTTTGGCAGGGCCAAGAAGTCCTGATTCATAAAGGAAAAAAGTTCTTAAAAATGCATTCTGTTTACTAGGAATTACTGTCCCATGTTAATTTAGACCTATTACATATTTTTCTACAAAAGTATTTCAATTTACTTACTTGTGAATATAAAAGTTGAGTTTCTAAATTACCTTAATAACACATATTAAAGGATATTTTGTTCCAGAAGCCGTCCAAAAGGTGGTGGCTCCATGCACTAGTTGGGGCAGAAGGAGACCAAGTTAAAGCCAAGGATATTGATGGCCCTTGAAGGAAGGCATGTGGGTTGAAGGAAGGCAGTGGGAGTATGTGTTGCACTGGAAGCCTGTTCCTTGCTGCTGAGATCAGGGCAGTTTGGAACAGGTGCACAGGCTGGTCCATCAGTGGTGGCTGACTGAGGGGAGGGGAGGGGAGATGAGGGAAGACCTTGGGAAGCTCAAGGGATGGGCTGGCTTGGTGGGATATACAGTACTGAATGCTGAGGAAAGAGAGGGAAGCTGATGAGAAGACTGGGGATGGGTGAGCCCTGGGACATGCCATGCCGGAGAGACTGGCAGTGGTACTAATGGTAGCTGAGATGAGGGAGGGTAGATGCTGGGAAGTCTGGGAGCAAGCAGGCTGGTGGGACATGTTAAGATGTCAATGATGATGGGGCTAAAAGGAGGGAAAGGGAGGGAAGGGCAGACCTTGGGAAGACAAGGGGCAAACAGGTCAGTGAGATGTCCCATGGTGGTCACAGTGATGGTGACTGAGATAAGAAAGGTAAGGTGCTGGAAGATGAGAAGGTAGATGGGCTGTAAGATATGGTACACTGGAAGAAGCTGAGGAGAGAGGTTGGGCAGCACATGCCTACCTTACCCTACTTGTCCAATAACATCACTCCAGGTGTTGGCAGAGTTTGTTTCATTTGAAACTGGAACACTCAAAAACATAATGGATTTTGGCTTTGCTGAACAGTGGTTGTCCCACTGGAATAGAGGTTTTCTGAAACTGTATATATTCTAAATGTCTTCTCTCCCTTTCTTCTCTTCTAATGCCTTTTTTTCTGCTTAAACACAGGTATTCTCTCTCTCTTCACTATTTCCTGACACCACAACACACTCTTCCTTTTATACATTCTTCTAAGTGCTTGCTTATTCCTTGTTCACTTTTCTCCCATCACTAGGCAGCAGCAGACATAAAAAAGAAACCTTACTTATTTTTAAATCTGAAAAGAGTTGTACATGTTGTCCAACAAAAGGCCTACGCATAACCACAACCTTGTTCTAAAATATGCCAAAAATAATTTCTTAAGGGAATTTGGATTCTGTCCTTCACAACTCTCTAGATTGGGTTATGTGCTTGTTCTTGAACCCTGGCTGGTTTGAAATATGCATACAAATTATGTGACATCTACAGTCAGATCCAGAAATATTGGGACATCGACACAATTCTAACATCTTTGGCTCTATACACCACCACAATGGATTTGGAATGAAACAAACACAATATGCTTTAACTGCAGACTGTCAGCTTTAATTTGAGGGTATGTACATCCAACTCAGGTGAACGGTGTAGGAATTACAACAGTTTGCATATGTGCCTCCCACTTGTTAAGGGACCAAAAGTAATGGGACAGAATAATAATCATAAATCAAACTTTCCCTTTTTAATACTTGGTTGCAAATCCGTTGCAGTCAATCACAGCCTGAAGCCTGGAACGCATAGACATCACCAGACGCTGGGTTTCATCCCTGGTGATGCTCTGCCAGGCCTCTACTGCAACTGTCTTCAGTTCCTGCTTGTTCTTGGGGCATTTTCCCTTCAGTTTTGTCTTCAGCAAGTGAAATGCATGCTCAATGGGATTCAGGTCAGGTGATTGACTTGGCCATTGCATAACATTCCACTTCTGTCCCTTCAAAAACTCTTTGGTTGCTTTTGCAGTATGCTTTGGGTCATTGTCCATCTGTACTGTGAAGCGCCGTCCAATGAGTTCTGCAGCATTTGGCTGAATGTGAGCAGATAATATTGCCTGAAACACTGCAGAATTCATCCTGCTGCTTTTGTCAGCAGTCACATCATCAATAAATACAAGAGAACCAGTTCCATTGGCAGCCATACATGCCCACGCCATGACACTACCACCACCATGCTTCACTGATGAGGTGGTATGCTTAGGATCATGAGCAGTTCCTTTCCTTCTCCATACTCTTTTCTTCCATCACTCTGGTACAAGTTGATCTTGGTCTCATCTGTCCATAGGATGTTGTTCCAGAACTGTGAAGGCTTTTTTAGATGTCGTTTGGCAAACTCTAATCTGGCCTTCCTGTTTTTGAGGCTCACCAATGGTTTACATCTTGTGGTGAACCCTCTGTATTCACTCTGGTGAAGTCTTCTTTTGATTGTTGACTTTCACACACATACACCTACCTCCTGGAGAGTGTTCCTGATCTGGCCAACTGTTGTGAAGGGTGTTTTCTTCACCAGGGAAAGGATTCTTCGGTCATCCACCACAGTTGTTTTCCGTTGTCTCCCGGGTCTTTTGGTGTTGCTGAGCTCACCGGTGCGTTCCTTCTTTTTGGGAATGTTCCAAACAGTTGTTTTGGCCACACCTAATGTTCTTGCTATCTCTCTGATGGGTTTGTTTTGTTTCTTCAGCCTAATGATGGCTTGCTTCACTGATAGTGACAGCTCTTTGGATCTCATCTTGAGAGTTGACAGCAACAGATTCCAAATGCAAATAGCACACTTGAAATGAACTCTGGGCCTTTTATCTGCACATTGTAATTGGGGTACTGAGGGAATATCACACACCTGGCCATGGAACAGCTGAGAAGCCACTTGTCCCATTACTTTTGGTCCCTTAACAAGTGGGAGGCACATATGCAAACTGTTGTAATTCCTACACCGTTCACCTGAGTTGGATGTACATACCCTCAAATTAAAGCTGACAGTCTGCAGTTAAGGCACATTGTGTTTGTTTCATTCCGAATCCATTGTGGTGGTGTATAGAGCCAAAGATGTTAGAATTGTGTCGATGTCCCAATATTTCTGGACCTGACTGTAAAATACATTATTTTGGAATGCATGTGAAGAATAATGCTTTTGAATGCTACCCTGCATTAATAATATAGGTATTCCTCATTTAGCAACCACAATTGGGAGTAGCAACTCAGTTGTTAAATGAAGTGGTTGCTAAGTGAAACCGCGACTGTGCTTATGATCTTACTTCAGCTTTCCTTTGCTTTACAGACTTGCAAAGGTCATAAATGCAAGGATTGGTTGTAAAGTTACTTTTTCATCACTGTCATAACTATGAATGGTCATTGTATAGACAGTCACTAAATGAGGACTACCTGTAATGACAATCCAGAATATAGAAAGCTACAACATCAATAAGAAAACTATAGTAGAGCAATTTGCCTAGGAAGAGTCTCTTCATAGGCATGGAGGACTGTTTTAACTTGGCTAAAGGCTAAAGTGACTGTTTGTCATCTAAATTAACTAATGCAAGGGGAGTTGAAGAAATCTACAGTTTAAGCTCCAAACTTGTTAACGAAGCTTTTTCTTCATCGACTTTTCTTCATAGAAACTCCAAACCACCCATAGTTATTTTGTATTTGTATTTTAACAGTAATACAAAATACAGATCATTGTTTTCAGAAGAATATAACACTGATGTTAACGTCACATTGAAAAAAAACCCTCTTACCTCCTACATTGTTTTTGTAAGTATTATATAATTCTTTGACTCTTCTGTAACGGAATGCCAGCTTCCTCATCCAGTCAACTCCTCCTCTTACACCTGTTGGCAGACAAAGGTTTGCACTACTTGCAGCTGCATGGAAGCCATCAGTTGCAAAACTGTAGGTACTGCAAACACCCAAAATATGCAAAAGTGAATACTATTTCTTCCTAAAAATACATACTTATTTAATTTTGTTTCATTTTTTTCATGGTATATCTTACCTTAGGTCTTGTCCATTGTCATCTGAGGATACATCATCTATATGCACTTGATCACATTCCTGGTAAGAGAGTATATTTTAGAAAGGGCACTGATATCTTGTTCAACTTTTTACATGATGTAACAGTGCTTTAATGTGAAAAATCTAAATGATGAATAGCACCTGTATTGCCAGCAGATGGCAGAATATGAGCATTTACAATTTCATAAGATAAAGCTACTACTCCTTTTCCCCCCCAACATGATCAGCCTCAGGACTTCTTTCTTAAACTGGTATATTCCTAGATTTATTGCAATACTTCAAAGCTTTGTTACGGTTGTCAAGAATTCCATGTAGTAAATGAACAAACAAAAACCGAAAGGATTATTCCTCTTTGGTCAGATTAAGATTTAGGAGTCGTTAACTCAACACTTCAGTATATGTTTGCTTATGCTGCAAAATAAAGAAACCCAGATATAAAACACAAAAGTAAAAATAAAAAGTTATTATTATTAGCACCATATCAAAAAACCAAAATTCACATCAATGTATATTATATAATAAAAAAGATGTGATGAATAATTTTTAAAATTGTCTCTATTTTTTAATGTGCATTGGCAGCCAATCATATTAATCTTTTTGAGAATAAACAGATTTTTAAAAGAAAAAAATAACTTTGTATAAAAATAGATCAAACTGCAACAAAATCTTGATTGTGCATTTTGTTGTTTCTGCTAGCCTTATCAGCAGAAATAATAATAATAATAATAACAACAACAACAACAACAACAACTTCTTGAAATGCTACAAAACTGATTGAAAGCTGGCTAAAGGACTCTTTAAAAACCAAGTTAAAATATTAAAAGGCCTGGATAAAAATAAAGGTTTTGTTCTGTCCTAAACTGTAACAAGGAGAAGGGCAAACTTTGCTTTTGAGGCACCTTGTTTCATAGCCAAAGCTCAACCATGGAAGAGACAGAACTAACCACTTTTGCTAAGCACAACCATGGCGTAATTTGCAAAATGAACCTCGCTGGAAGATTTATGGCTGTGGGAAGAATATAGTGCATATACTCTTTGAGGTGGGTATATCAACTGAATGAATGAATGAATGAATGAATGAATGAATGAACGAATAAATAAATAAATAAATAAATAAATAAATAAATAAATAAATGCAATACAATACAATACAATACAATACAATACAATACAATACAATACAATACAATACAATACAATACAATACAATACAATACGTTAGCCTGCAAGTGACGTGACTCCTGCTGCATAAGGTCGTATCCGTGATAGTGAGTACCTTGAACTGAGCTTGGAAAGCACCCAATATCCTGTTCAGCTGTTTTGACACAGGGGCAAGGTAGCACTTCCCAGAGGCACCACACATCACTTGGGCTGCTGCATTCTGGAACAGCTGCAGTTTCCAGATTGTCTTCAAGGGACATCCTCTAAAGAGGACACTGCAGTATGCCCTGATATCATCAGGGCACATGTCTGATGCTGGATGTCCTTCCTTGATGCATGGGCATAACTAGTTTTTCAACTCTAGTTGATTAAAAAAAAATCATTGCCACTGATGTAATGTGGCTATACAATGTCAACACCAGAACTAAGCTTTAGGACTATAAGCAGTTATTATTTATAAAAAGTTGTACATTTTTACTTTTACGGTTGCTTCCTGCTGCTTCTGGAAGCTGTTTTAGTGTCAGATTCTAAATAATTGCGTTATAGCAAACTTTATTGTCGATTGCCTTGAACTCTTAGAAAAAGGGCAGGATGCAACTGTTTCAACAAGACAACCAACAGATACATAGCTTTTTAAAAATCACATTAAGTATTTTTTAAAATCTGAACACAACAAAATATAGAATTAAATGCTTAGAATTAATGAAGGAAAAATTATATGGGAAAAATTCCCAGTAGGGAGTTGTAATTTCTTCCACAATTTGAATGTGGAATAAATGTTACTTTTTTCTTATTAGAAACTCAACTTTTTTCTAGAATTTATAAAACGGTAAAGATTCTCAAACAGAAGATTTGGGCCACGGTCATAAAGAGGGACTGTAGCTTGGTGGACAAACAAGAACAATCCTAACTTTTTAAAAGCCTTTTTCTCTTAGTTACCTTAGTTCCTGCTTCATTTCTTTAATTCCTTCCTTGCTTTATCAGCCTACTTGCAAGGTTCCTGCAATTTTACTTTGTCTTGTGTCATTATTTCATTTTCCATTCATCATAAAGGGGAATGAACTTGGGATTGTCCTTATTCAGAGCATATATCCTACTGTCTTACTGTCACTCTCCTGATGCTACTTTAATGAATGTTTCGTTTGAATTAAGAGTATGTAAAATGTTTTGTATAATGACGTTCCTCTCCTATCTCAGTAGAGTCTGCTGGATTACAAGTCTCTTTGAGAGGTTCTCTCCCCAGCCAAAGTTCACAGATTTCCAACAAATAAATTGTTTACTACAGCAAAATAGGCACATCCCAGATCACACTAGGTTTGGTTCTCTTTCCTTGGTTTCTTCTTCTTCCTATTCTTTTCTTTCTCTGGCATTTGTTTCCTCTGTACCTGATTACCTCATTGCTTTCATTCTGTCAAGCTGAACCCATTTTTAATTCTTTCAAACCTATATGGCATGCTGGAAATAAATAATGCAAAGGGGATCTTGTCCTTCTGTCAGCAAGATAACTTTCTAAAGACTGAACAGAATGGAACCAAATTTGATGTTGGGGCCAGTACAAGAAAAATCAAGTTCAAAAATGGGTCAGGGGCTGCAGGAAAAAAAATCCCAATGGATCCCTATGGAAGAAGCAGCTGAACATTTTGTTAGAATATTGGCAACTGCATGATTCTAAGCCTTTATCTCTCAATCACATGATTCAGAGTGGAACTATTATTAAGGGGTTGCATAGGAGCATTTTCTCACCTTGTTATTACATTACAATGGAAACTTAATCTTTGAAAAGGAAAGCCAAAGTGAGCATTTTTTCCAGGTTTCTCTTTTTGAGATCCTTACAATCCTTACTACCACTCAGGTGCTGGGCTGATCTTTTTCTTATGTCTGATTGTTTTTTGCTGATCTGCCTGATGTTACTTCATGTTATTTCATTTGTTTTTATCTGTCAGCTCATTTTATATTGTTTCATCAAATCTACACTATTATAGAGCCGTTTCTGAATCTGCAATATCCACATTGCCCTTGTCTCAACTTTACAGTGTAGTGGAATAGAGTTATGCAAAGCAGTGATGAGGAGAGCGATGGAAATGGTATATTGGTGAGCGATGTCACCAAGACATTTCAAACTCTGAAATGACTTTTGGCTTTGTACCTCCTGGGGAGAAAGAATTCTTGCTCTTACTCTGTATCTGGCAAAAAGGCATAGATCTTGGAAACAAAAAAAGAGCATTCTGGACCTTTTAATTTCTCATGCTGTCTCTTCCTAATACCAGGAAACCAGTTCAGGAGGAAACAGTAAGCAGAGAGACTAGCAGACACATGGCAATTAATATATAAGATTTTATAAGAGTACTAGCTAATACAAATCTAGTAAGTAGAACACTTGATGTAAATCCCAGTTGAATGTATTCATAAATGTATTATCAAGCTGTCTTTTATTAATGACTCATGGGTCTTTTATTCTCATGTTCTTTTTTAATTGTGAAAAAAATTATTATAATTATGTGATAGTGGTTAAAATTACTGAGTATATCAATTTTGTCTGCTTTTCCCTATTTTTAAAAATCTGCTTATAATTTGGAAATACGATGGAAATGTGGCTTATCTATTTCTTTGTCTTCTGTGGTACACCCTTTTAACTTATTATTTTGTCATTTTCTATTATGTACTTTGAAGCACAAAATAGTTTTTGTACTCTATGCTGTTTGCAGAATTATTACTGAAAAAATATCTAGTTATTTAGGCTAAATCCATAAACTGTCAAGATTTTAGGCTAACTGTAGATAATACTATTAATATATAATCAAAGACTTTGAGGATATCGACCTAAATTAATCCCCTACCATTCCCAGTGGAAATTTATAATCTGCTTGCATAATATCAGGATATTGTTTGATTATAATAGAAATGAGGTAGAAATGGTGTTGTAAGGAAGCTCTCTGTTAATGTTAATTTAAGGTAAAATACCTTTTAAAACAGCTACAGAACTGGCTATACTCAAGTCACAGTGGGCCACTGGCTGTGCAAGTTCAAAACTAAGAAAGATCAAATATATTTTCCATTACTGAGCATTTACAAACTCATGTGCAATAACTGATTTTGACTGCTACAACATTAAATTAAATCATGTCTCAGTACAACTAGTTCCTTACCAAGAATTCTTCAGAACTTGACATTTTTACTAAGGAGTGTAAAACCTACAGTTGACCCACAAAAAATCATTTTGGAAATATCAGTAATTTCATTATCCAATAAAAACAATGACTCACTGCTAGTAAAAACAAAAACTCTATTATGCAGATCTTAGCAGTTATAGACTTCAGGGTGAACACAGCTTCTATTCAACATTATCTGCCGGATAATAGCAAATTTGGTATTGATTAAGTGCCAAACATAAGATAAAAGGTTTCCTTGACAGTAAAAATACAGTGTAGGCCAACTATTTGCATAATTAAAGGGATAAGTAAAATAAAATTGGACTTATCAACCCAACATGTAAATATAAGTTTAACAAATATTTTCATTGAAATATGTTCTTAAAATTAATTACAAAACTGCCCTAATGCAAAATTCTGTAACATTAAGGAAAGATATCATAAATTTTTTATTTTGCCTAAAAGTGGAATTGATTCTAGAAACTATTCTCTTTCGGTTCTTTCTAAATAGAACACCCAGTGTAGGTCAGCAAGTTTCCACACGCTAATTAAAATTTATAGGAATATAGGAACTTAAAGAGGACTAATATACAGAATGTTCACTGATCAAAAGATGAACACTCTGAATGTCGGGATTCTGATATTCCTTCTAAGCATGAGAAATACATGTGTTAGCTAATAATGAGAAATACCTGTTCTTTCAAATCTTAATGTTGTTTCTGAGCTATCCATAGCTATTTTTGTTGGATTTAGGAACTGGGACTGTTTGTTGAGGCAGGCCAGCCTGCGAAAAAACATGAATAACTGTTGCTCCTATTGTTTGCTATAGGAGTTTTAAAATTCTTCATTCTTTTTAACATCATCCCTTGGCAAATGTATTGGTAGGCTGGGTGATAGTAGAACTCAGCATGGACTATCAGCCCATCTATTTTAATATCCTAGGATGAAAAATGAGGGAGCAAGGGGCTTCTTTTTAATTCTTACTGTACTCTGTGATGGAACAATGGAAACTTAAATCTGATGGAATAGTCCAAGTAGGCCTGATTTTTAAAATTCATAACAATTATCTAATATTGTTAATCAGTTCTATATTTTGCCAGTCTAACAAAATAAAAAATACCCTGGGAAAATGATATCAATGGTTAACCTGGTTCACATTCTATTTCTGGCTACAACTAGAAGAAATTAGAGGTTATATGGCGGGGTATAGGTGGGCTAATATACATTATATAGTATACATACCTCCAAATCATTGAAAAATAAATGAGTATCAGCAAGATTAAAAATCATTTCTTCCATCCGAAGTCCAAGAGTCACTGCTACAGGTGGATCCTAGTTGGTGTGGGGGAAACATATTCTCGTCATGTAATGATCAATACAAATTTTAGAAACTTTAATTTTATACAGTTATATATATGTAAAATAGAAAAATAAAGAACATTAGCTGCACATAATTATGCAAAAAACTAATAAGAATTGCAGATAAGAATTAAGTATATGTTTTCTGTTTGTGGACTATAATGTCACACCAGAAGCAGAAATTCATATTATCAAAATCCTGGAAAGATAAGTAACTGGAAAGAAAATTTAAAGAGAGTGAAAACAGGCATTTTAAAAGTGAGTATCATGTTTTACTTAAGATAGAAGAATTACATAACAGTCACAATCTGTATGTTGTAGGTAAAAATACTACTGAGAGTACTAAAAATATTGCTATGAAACGAAATACTTTTTATCCAAATTTAATTATTAACACAAAAAGCCTATCCATGAATTATATCCTCAATGCAGAAAAGAAATTTCCAACTTGCAATCCCATCCCTTGGTAATGACTGATATAGCAGCATACCAGCAAGGGGAAAAAGGATATTCTGGTATGATAGGAAACCACTGTTGGTACAACAGGAAAATCTTGGGTCAATTTGAGTTGGGAGTGTGACAGGAGGGCCATAAACCTTTGTTGCAAGATGTCTAAAAATAAGTGATGAAAGCTAAAACACCTTAATGGAAAGCTGTAGAGGCTCTGTGTCCTCCCTTTGATCATCAGGCACAATGAAGAATTTGATTTCAGGTACTGCAATCAATCATGGCAATGTGCCTGGAGTATAAAAGATAAAGCACTAATATTTGCTGATCTAGATGCCTCTGTTGTATGAACTGGATCCCATCTTGTCCAGTTTTGTTGAACCTATTTCAGTTATAGAAATCTGAGGACAAGGCAAAGTCACTCAGTGGGGTGTATCTACTGTATGTCTTTTTAATCCCCGGACTTCACACCTAATTCCTTTAGCTAAAGAGGTTAGCTGATGGGCCCCTTGTATGCTAAATGCATTGCTAAGAGGAGGGATATGTGTTTTGAGAAAGCCACTTCAAGAAACTCACAGTAGGTCCTGGAGTTCTTAACGATTACTGGCTAGCACTACTAGATCTAGGGTGCAAAAATCAAGATGATTACTGAATGACAGCAAAGAAAGCTTGAACTCTTTGATATCATCTATTAGACATCTGGATTTTTGTGCCCCAATCTGGTAGTCCTATATTGGCCAGTTGCTATCATCTCCTCTGGGAAGATGTTTGAGACAGTAATGCCAATGCAACTTCAGACCCTTGTAGAAGAAACTGATCATGAGAACGTATTCCAGTTTTGGTTCAGGCCACATCATAGGACTGAGTTAGCCATGGTTGCCCTAACAGATGACATTAATAATGGAGAGGAATACAGGGAATACAGTCTTGCTGTGACTATTCTTCTATCTTGTCCTTGCCTGCACTACCTGAGAAGAGAAATGGATCTTTAGACTAGTGTCTCCATATCCCACCATTCAAAACTGTTGTTTATTGGCTTAATTTGCTTACTGCAAGATAGCAGGAGGTCCATTATTTTATCCTCCCAGAAGTGGGAAACTAGTAAGGAGAAGCTATGCTGATTTATTATTTATATGCTAATTTGCCAACAAGAAGATTCAACTCAAAATGGCTCTCAATAATAATAATACTATGTACAAATAACATTTTACTAATACACTCTGACAAGTAACATTGCAAAAATAACAATTTGGATCAAATGCAATAAAATCTTGTTATGTCAAAATTAACCTCTTTCAAAAATCAACATTTTATAACATGTCATAAAAGAAGCCTAAGAACAGTAAATGTACTTTATTGCATAAATACAACATAAATTGTACATATAGAGGAACAAGATTAAGATTACAATATTACAGGCTTTCTTGGGGAAATTGGGAGATGCGGGAATTCTCCATAATTGCTCAAGCCATAAATGGTGCCTTTTTTAAAGGGACACTAAGTTCGTATACTTCCCTTACTAACTACATTCTAACTGTGGAGTCCTTGGGGTTCTCTGAGCTTGGTTCTTTTCTTGCAAATGTTTCATTACCTGGCCAGGTAACATCTTCAGTGCTAAAATGGGATGGGGTTTGCTCTCTATTTATGTGCTGTGGCCTGCCTTGCCAGTGCTGGTAAGGGTGGGGTTGTTTTGTTTTGCTCCTCTGGTAGAAAAAGACCACTATACAACATCTTCCAACAAAATGGATATCCATGTAATTTTATCAAAAAGTGTCTGACCACTCAACCTACTACAACACAACCTACACAAGCTATGAAAAGGATCACATTGCCATACATCAGAAATGTCTCAGAAACCACCAACAGACTATTACAACCATATGGCATCTCTGTAGCACATAAACCAACAAAATCACTCCAAAATACCCTAAGTAAACCAAAAGACCCAGTAGCCCAAGAAGAAAAAGCAGGAGTCATCTACAACATACAGTGTAAGGACTGTAACAAACACTACGTAGCACAGACAGGCAGAAGGCTAGCAGAGTGCATCCACGAGCACCAACTAGCGTCAGAAGACATGATGAAAATTCCTTATCTCACAATACATGGACAGACTCAACCATAGTTTTAACTGGGAAACTGTCAGCATTTTAGACCAAGCTAAATCCAAATATGCAAGAGAATTCTTGGAAGCCTGGTATTCAGACAAGGAAGCAACACATAGAAATTAACAGCATCTACATACTATTCAAAAGAGACAAAAGACCAGAAGATCACCTCACCAGCAATCATCACCCAGATAAGCAAAGGTTACCTACCACCAGGCACACAATCAAGCAGGAAACATATGCCAATCAAAGAACTACCAGAGGAGCAAAACAAAACCCCCACCCTTACCAGCACTGGCAAGGCAGGCCACAGCACATAAATAGAGAGCAAACCCCATCCCATTTTAGCACTGAAGATGTTACCTAGCCGGGTAATGAAATGTTTGCAAGAAAAGAACCAAGCCCAGAGAACCCCAAGGACTCCACAGTTCAACCCTGAGCTACACATATTCACCTCTATTGGTACATTCTAACTGCCTATTAACTGCTTCAAAGAAGTTAGACACCTGCAAAGTGACAAGGCTGGAAATAGTCAGTGAGTGCCTTTAATCCTTAATAAAAGAGTATGAAGATGTATTTTTATAAATTTTAAGAGCTTAAAATAAACAGCAAAAGGCAAGATAAGGTTTTGGTTATAGAAAGTTTCTAAACGGATTAAGGGATCAGAAAGTGTTGGAAATTGGACTTTGAATATTAAGACTCTGAAATTACTCTTAAAGAATAACTGCATGTTTGTGGGAAAGAAAAATTGTTTTTGAGACTGAAGACATAATAAGACAAGTAATTTAAAATGACGTTTAGAGATATCATTGAGGAACTGTATAGGGATATTTAATCAATTATGTCAGCTATGTTGTGTTCTTCTGAGAACAATTTGTTCTCAGAAGATGTTATGGAACAAGATATGCAGCAAAACTTACCCAAGGAAAACATGGGTGAGAATCTGAATAAGAACTTTTCACCAGACATAAAGAAAAAACTGGATGAGAATTTGAAAATTAAGAAGGAAATAAAAATGAGAATCCTAGAGAGCAACTGGAATAATTTTTGCTGGAGTCACGAGAGAGATTGTTTAAAGTACTGAAGAAAGTTCCAACAAAAGTCAACTACCATCTGAATGGATTACAGAGAAAAACCATTCTGTACAGAAGGAAAAAAGAATATAAAATTGATTTATTCGACCAGGGATAAAATGGGACATTATTCTGGCTGGTTCTTTTTGGATTTGCAGATACCTCAACCGGAAAAAAAATGTGGTACACTGGATTTGGTTATACTTAATAAGGCATTTAAGTTCTTTCCTTTATCATTATTTTATGTATCTTAATTTCATTGTATTTAAATTGGTTTTATATTTAATTGTCTTTTTACTTAAAATAAGGAAGTCTGATCTTGTTTTCTTTAAAGGAGGAACTATTTCTCTATGTTATGCTAAATTTCAGTCTTTTGTGGATTTGCTTACAGTTCAGAGTTGAGATACGGAATGTTTATCAGAATGGGCTAAGTTATTTAGGGTAAAAATGTTGTGTATTGGGGCTTGTCTTTTGTAAAGAAGAAATGGTTCCTTTTTGTTATGTTAAACCTTTTACATTGTTTATATTGGGATATTAGGACCATTTTATGCCTTTTAAATGGGATTTATTTTAGCTAAGAGTGGAGATGTGGAATGCTGAATTTTAAATATGTTAACTAATGTTGATATTTTAGAGCTCTGTTTGGACTTTTTGGTGAGAATTGGATGGGAGAAGAGGTTACTTATTTGATTTGCCTGTTGTTAAGAGATGGGTTATGGGATGAAGAGTTGTATATTGGCTAAATAAGAAGAGGTGAAGAGATTATGGAACTGTTTATACTTGTCATGCTGAGGGTGGGAAGTCACTTTTGGGGGGGCTGTTTTGTTTTGTTTTTTACATTTTTTTTTGTTTTTGTATTCTTTTATTGTTCTATCTAAAACTCTTAATAAAATTATTGGAAAAAAATTCCAATTTTGAATTTTTCAAAAAAGTTTTGAATAGATAAACAATAGGAAGACAAATGCTTATGGCACTTACCCATGAAAATAATCATGTTATTCAGTGGTAATGAGTTGTAAGTAGGTGTGCAAAAGTTGGGTTGTAAATTTAGAAGGAAATAAAAAATTCACATCCTAATTCCTACAAATCACATTTGCTGCTGCTGCTTCTTTTTAAATAATATAATGCTGTTTTTAGTTAAAAAAGAATGATCAATACCTCCAGATTAGATTGCTGTAATGCACTCTGTGGGGAGCTGCCACTGGAAAGATCTGGAAGCTAAAATTAGGGAAGAATGTGGCAGCTAGGTCACTGATAGAATTTTATAGCTCAAGGTCCCAGAAAAGTGAATATCAGGTTACACTGAAGAACATATCCAGTTACATCAGCTCTCTAGTTACTATTCTTTGGGAGGAGGTGTGTCACAGATTGTGGATTCTACTTGATGAAACATGGATGTGGACCTTTCCTATCTCGTGCAATGACATTCACCCCCTTGCATCTTTGAAAAAAAATGTATCTTTTTTTACAGCCCTTCTCCAGCTACTAATACTCTCTCATCTTTCTTTTTTAATTAATTATTTTTACCTTGAAATATTATTTTTATAATGTTGTAAATTATTCAGAATTTTATAAAGAAGAGCAGAATGGAAATACATTAAATAAAAAATAAGAAAGCACAACTGTAGTTAATGTAGTATATTACCTTTCCAGCTGGAAGAATCCAACTTTCTAGAGTGGTATGTAAGGGGAAGAAGTTACAGAAGGATGTTCCCTATGAACTTTGGTAGTTTCTTAACAGAATACTGTACTACATTGCTTTGGAAGTACCAATAGAGGGAGGAAACTTGTAACAAGGATTCATTTAAAAAAATCTATGTAGTAAGTGACCAGATTAAAAAGATATGCATCTGATTAATGCAGAATTAAAGGAAAAGAGCCAGGAACAGCACCATGGTTAAAATGAAACAGCAAAAAGAATACATGTATTAGGGTAAATATCTGATTGATATAACCTGCTGTAACAAGTTGAGCAATGTGGGTTACTACTTCTTCTGTGGATAAAATGATAACATTCCAGTAAAAACAAGAGGTATGCAAATCAGTCAAGATGCACATATATATCAAAATTATTCTTCCAAATGTTAGAGAGGTTGTCCAAAAAAAAAAAAAGGTCACTTTTTTTCATTTGTGGCAGTCATGTGATAAAGTCATGCCTTTTTGGCGTAAAATTTTGGGGGACATAAGTACCATCACTAAACAATGCTCCCAAAAGTTAGGCTTACTGCATTTATTTATAGGACCAAACCTCAAGTTTAAAAATAAGGAAGTTATTATCTATTTAATTTTAGCAGCTAAAATAATAATTGCTGAACATTGGAAAACTCTAGATAACATAACAATTGAGATGTGGATTAACAAGGCCTCTTCAATTGCCACATTAGAAAAAATCATAGACAAAGTTAAAATAATGAGACATCAGAGGCAGGAACCACAATTTTATCAAATTTGGATGGATTTTATGGTTTACATCAATAGCAACAGACTATAATATGGCAATACTTTATATATATGATACATTTGTACATATATAGTACCTGTCTATTTACATTTTAGTAATTTGTCTGTATATTCTATATCTTTTTCCCCCTCTATGCATGTTGGATTTATGTACCTGAATATGTTTGTTAATCATAGTTCAATAAAAATAAATTTTTAAAAAGTGTCATCTGAAAATAACACATTATATGCTACTTGTTCAACAATTTTCTAAAAACAAACCTGAGAAATGTACATGTTATCACTATTGCATGTATAATACACAATGCCATCTAGAGATACTCTGTATTATATATAGTCTATCAGCAAGCACACTATCTCAGACCCACTCAGACAATGAAGATTCCTTGATACAGTACAAGATATAGACAAGTAGCAGAAAGAAACAGAATTGCTTTGGAGGGGAAATAGTAGGGAGAATGAAAAAGAGAACTAAAAAGCTGTAGAAATGCAGTCAGGTTGAGAGTTAAGGAACAGTAAGGAGTTTGAATTTAGAGAGAGACAAAGGTTCACATAAGAAAGAGCAAATTGGATTTTTTTTTTTTAAAAAATAGTATACTAAGTCCCTTTTTTCTCTCTCCAACCTAATCAAATTCAAGATGAGTGAGACAGAAGAGCAGCATTCCCCCAGCAGGGTTTACTTTCTGATGTACTCTGAAGGCACCTGATTCAAGACACCCAACTGAAGATTTGAAGATTCAATTTGAAAGGATAAATCAATCAAATCTCTTTCAAACTGAATTATCCCTCAAAAGCTTCATACAGCCCTACCAACAAAGAATATTTAGAGTTTTATATTAATATAGGTTTAAAGTACATTAACTGGTAAGCGCTATTCTACTTCTTTGAATATTTAAGCAATGCACTGTTATTATATCAAATTCATGTCAATTCTCCACAGTCCAGGGATTACAGAATATAATTCTGTAGCAAACCATAGCAGCTTTTCTTCCAAAGTGATTATTAGTCATGCATGAGATGAATTCCATGCATCAGCCCGTATATGAAAAATGAAATGTGAACAATTATTTTTAAAAGAATATATTATAAAAGGACATTAAGAGACAGTAAAGAAACAAACATTTTAAGTACTACTGTCAAATTACTCAAAACCAAACAGGAATGGTTCTGCGTTAACCCCCTCCAACTGTAATCATGTTTAAACCTTTTTTTCTTGTAGGTATTGCTACCATAGATATATTAAAAAAGCCTCTCAGGTTGTTGGCTCATGGGAATAAGGGCCTTATCCAGAGATTGCCAACATTGCAAGAGAGGCAAAATCAACTATAACACTTCCCTATATCAAGATACAAATGCCTATGACATTAGCAGTTGGCATAAATTGGAGCCAGACAGTCTGTCTGTTGACTTCTGTGCTAGATTGGGCCATCTCTACTAGAATGTCTGTTAGGAGACAAATACTTAAGGTTCTCAGGAGGCTGGGAAAGAAGCCTGAGCAATGTTAAAATTTGAAAGTTATGCAATGACATCAGGAGAGAATCAAACCTTGTTTAGAGTAAGAGAAATGAAAAGATTTTTTAGGAGCACAGCTTCCAGGACTTGGTACCAATTAGATTTCCAAACTGTATTGTGAGAATTATTAAATAAAGTAATAATTATATTTTATAAATTCTGTATTTAAGCAGAAAATCTCACTTTTAAAATAAGTTAATATTCCTTTTTTTTTAAGTATACTGACTACCTAAATTGTTTAGCTATTAGAATCCTATCTTAAAATCCTGATGGGTTGTGGACTGTGTCCTTCAAGCGCTGGCTATTTGGAAAGTATTTTGAATCCTTCCTTCCTTCCTTCCTTCCTTCCTTCCTTCCTTCCTTCCTTCCTTCCTTCCTTCCTTCCTTCCTTCCTTCCTTCCTTCCTCCCTCCCTCCCATCCATCCATCCATCCATCCATCCATCCATCCATCCTTTCTAACAACTGTGGCTGTTTCTGATAATTCTCATGAAATGTATTTTATTAAACTGCCAATTGTTTTACTGTTAACTTATTATGATTAAAAAGTAGTAATTAATTATTAGTTGAATATTTTCCCAATGAATCACAAAACATTTCAGTAACAGTGGTAAGACTGACATCTAAATGGTGTCATTTGCACTAAAACGTAGTGAACCCTTGAGTGAAGTCTGAATGAAAAAAAATTCTGTCAGATCTAGGACTATTAAAACCAAGTTTTACTTATATACCAGAAAGACTACTGAATCCTATATGAATGTTTCAAGGACTTTAAGATCATAACCAAACAGCAAATAAAATGTTGTAATGCACAATATTTAGTACAATCAAAGCATTTTGTAGGATTAGTACTTCTCACCTACCTTTCCATATTTCTGTGCATAAGATCCTGTCAGAAGCGAATGGAAGACAATGATAGTTTCATCCAAATCCCAAACAAATACACGCTGAAAACAAAAAAATTAACAAATCAATATATATAAATAGCACAAGAACTAGAGGCAGTTATCCAGAAAAAAAGGTGTAGCCCCAAACAGTTTTTGTGAAAAAAAAGTTTCTTATGACTCAGTTCACCCAGATCTTTTCTTCCCTTAAAAAAAAAGCCACAAATACCTACTTCAGGTCAAGAAAGACATTACTGAAAGAAAGAAATGCAGATGCTTTCAAGGAGCTGCAGAGAGATGCTACATGAAAATCCCTGATATACTCCCAAGCATCTTTTGAACTCCAAAGCATTGCCCAGCCCTGTAGCTGATTATTCATATTTGAATCACCAAGCCAAAAAATAGAGATTAAATATACATACTCTCATTTTCTCTTTTGTGCCCCACTTTCAAACAGCTTTGTTAGGTAGAAATATCAAATAACAATTTTAATTTTTACCACAAAAATTCATATTTATGATCAATTTTTGTGGTTATATTAAAAAGGGAAATCATACTTTTTAAAAAACGATCAAATACACTATTCTTTGGAATCATACATACACACATACATACACTCCCTAATGATATCCCATATAGATGTATTTTGTAATTTGTCTATATCTTTTAGCACCAGAAAGAAAAGTTCTGCATTTTTTTCCCTATCAAATGAAATACTGTTTTTTCCTATCAGTTTTCCACTTGATAAAAGATATTTAATTTTAATAATTGTTTCAAAGGGGAAGAGCATGTCAGAGAATTTACCAAGGGTGAACATTCAAGGTGCTCAAAATATTTCAAGCTTGAAACAGAAGTTCTAAGTTTGAGATAAGGGTCTGCAGATTCCCAGGCTTCTCACACTTCAATTACATTGCAACAGAAGGCATAATAAGGGGGAAATCAAGTGATACTTTTATGAAATTAATTTCTGATTTAAAAATTGTCTTAGTCTAATTATCAATAAACAGCATGTTCTATCAAAATTTATTATTTACATGTCTCTTTTTTTTAAAAAAAATATGAATTACTTCTTAACCTGCAAGTTGTAACTAGAACAATTTCATATTGGTATTCATTCAAAAGAACGTACCTCCAAATCACTATCAGGAGGAGGAGATGGGTTATTTTTCCTCCCTCTGCCCCTTGATTTTGACCCAGAACTCCTACATGTTCTTTCATCAAGGTCTTTGATTGGTGTTGAAGGGCTCTGCACAGTATCAAATTCTCCTGTAAATAAAATAGTATACATTTATCAAAATATAAAGTATTCCTTATTCAATTTTGTAGCTTGAATAATGTACTCCTAAAGTTTTGAACTGACAATTTGGATTATCTGTAAATCCCTATTCATCCAAGAGGAATGAAAATAATCTGCTTGCTGAGATTCCTCACCTTCTTTAACTACGAGTACTTGCCAAATTACAAAGTCAGGGTATGAGATGAATAAACAAATAGAAAGGCAAGAGTTAGAGGATATCCCAGGAATTTCTGTGTAATCTCACTGTGTAATCTCATATGTGCATACTGGGGAACAGACCATTCTTTTTAACTAGAAAGAAAGATAAATATACAAGCAATTTCCCATACTATGGGATGTACAAACACAGTTCTGTTCCAGGATGGATGTCCCTTTTAAAATTCAGTCTTTCAAATATTATGCAAAGGTCAAACGCTAAGTGGAACATGCCCAAATACTTGTTTACCAAAAGAACTTCCATCTCTGAAACTCTAGGAGCAGATGTTAAGGCCACCAGGAAATAGTTTTTAGCATTATGGATATTAATGGAACATAATGCTCTGTTGGGCACATTAAGAAATTATTCAGACTGAAAATGTCTAGCACCACTAGCATAGTAAGTTATTTCTTTCTATGAGTGACCTGAGATAATTTCTTACTTTTTAACTTTACAGCGTAAGACAGTAAGAACACAGGCAGTTCAGCACTAACACTTTTCTGAAGTGCAGATTGCAAATTAGGTTCCCTTATTGAAGCATCAAATGAACTTGTTCACATTCTGTCTGATGAGATCTTTCCCGGGTGGTGCTATCTTCTGTCAGTTTTATATTCTATTAACAGAAGAACTGGAAACTAGCAGGGTGAAGTATATTTGAATTTCTGAGCAGCAGCAGCAGCTAGGAATCAGTTATACAGAACATTTCTTGATGCAAGTCTTTGAGATAATATTAAATCAGAAATTCTTCTCAAGTGGGAATGGCTGTGGGGATTTGGACTGCCCAGATCTGGAGATATTCTATCTTTGACCTTGCACAGGGTAGCACTTCCACATTCAAGAGTGACGCACAATTTGGGAGCCTTCTGGACTCATGGCTCCTGCTTGATAAGTAGGTGGCAGCTGTGGCCAGGAAGGTCTTTGTCCAGCTTCATCTGGTGTGTCTGCTGTGCCGTCTCCTGGATTGGGGGGCCCTTTAGACAGTCACTCACGCTCTGGCCACCTCATGGCTTGACTACAGCAATGTGCTGCATGGGACTACCCTTGAAGACCACCCAGAAGCTTCAACTGGTCCAGAATGCAGCAGCGTGAGCAGTGATTGCCTTGGCTTCACGAGCTGCACTGCTTGTGAGTTTGCTTCTGGGTGTGATTCAAAGTGCTGCTCGCAACCTATAAAGCCCTATATGGCATAGGACCTGGTTACTTCAGGGATGACCTGTCTTCCATAGTATCTGCCCAGCCAGTCTGATCTGGCAAGATGGGTGCACTCCAGCTTCCTTCAGTTAAACAATGCGATCTATTGGGACCCTGGAAACACACCATCTCTGTAGCAACATATGCCGTCTGGAATGAGTTTCCCCTGAGATTTGAATGGCCCCCATGCTACTGGGGTGTTTTGAAGGGCCCTGAATATATGGCTTGTCACCCAGGCCTTTGGCATGGATGACTGATGCACCATTTTCTTCTTTTTCTTTGTTCCCATCCTGTTTCTTTTTCTCTGCCAACTTTGTTTTGTTTTGTGTTGTTTCTTTGTTTTTAAATGTTTGAACAATTTGTAAACCACTCAGAGTTGCTGGGAGTCAGGTGGCATATACATTTAATAAATTATTATTATTATTAGGCCACCCATAGCAACTTGATAAATCACAGCAAACTCTGTTTCCTCTCATCACTTCCCATATGTCCTTGATCTTCTTCAGCATTTCAGATGAAATGGCAGAAAACATAAAGAAGAAACTTACCCAACTATCCCTTATCTTTTGGTATCTTGCTGGGGGAAGTTGGACTTTTCTACTTATTGATTGCATATGGAAACAAAGAAATCTAATTGTAACATGTTGGGATATGTTAGAACATCAAATAGCTGAACAATTTTGTGACTTGACAGAGTACCAAATAATTGCTCTGGATACTTGCACATCCAATTAATAATAGTATTTGATATGCCTATCTAGTGTTTCATTAGAAATAATCCAAGATTTTTATCCTCCCATGTTAATCTGCTGGTTTTATATTGCCTGTAAACAAGAATGCTGTAATGCCTTAATTCATAAAAATAATGGCAATATGGCTGTCATCATCATTTATAGATATTTGAGACATTTATATTTTGATTAATTCCTTTGGCTATCAATTTCTGTCATAGTGAATATCACACACAAAGAAATACATCATATTGAGGACTCAAGACCTTCCTGCAGACTATCAAATAAATACATACATACATACATACATACATACATACATACATACATACATACATACATTTTAATGTGATCTTCAACAACCTGTGATCAGATATCATTAGATCCTATTGTAATAGGCAAGATGCTTTTGGAGGCATGGAATCTGGACTACAATACATCTACAGAACTACTTTTGGAGGAAAATTCCAGAAACCTGACTTCTCTCAGATTTCAGAAATGTCCTCAGCCAATCTGTAACTCTTTCACATGAGTCTGCCTCTGAGCATGATCTTTTTCATACAATGCATGATTTTCCAGATTCTGCAGCATCTTCCTAGTACTGAAAACTATCTGAATCTAACAGAAAACATCTTGGTCACTTTGTTATATGTAGTTCATTCTGTGATTGACAGCAGTAGTAGCAAAGTATTATTGAAAACTATATTGGCAAAAGAAACCCAAAATGCTACTGCTTGTGATCATATGTAATCCAGTAAAATGAACAGCCACTCTTTGATTAGAACTATGGAGTGAAGTATTCCCATTTCATTTTTAAAATGACTTGTGTAAATACTTTATTAAGTGGCCCATGCAACCCAAATTTAATTTGAATGGCGGAATAAATTCCTAGGAATTTACTAGGAAGTTGTCATTTCCTAGCAATATTGAATTTTCATAAGATGCTGTCTCCACCATCATAAGATGAACCACATAAAATAAAAGGCCAAGTTTGTGTCATATTAAGTAAAACATATGGATTTTCTTCCTTAAGTGAAATAAAAGGGTAAGCAAACAGGAGTTTGCTAAAAGAATTTGGCGGGAAGGTCTCTTTTAAAATGTCCATGTAATTGGACTGTATGTACTTAGCTAACTTGTACACTTGAGAAGGAAATAAAGGCATTTCTACTGGTGATGTTAAAGTATTTTTATTATTAAGCTTTATTTATAGGTGATTATAAAGTAGTGTGCCAGTTTGGTATAGAAGGCACCAGGCTAGAAACCGGGAGACCATGAGTTCTAGTCCCACTTTAGGCATAAAGCCAGTTGGGTGACCGTGGGCCAGTCACTCTCTCTCAGCCCTAGGAAGTAGGCAATGGCAAAATACTTCTGGAAAAACTTGCCAAGAAAACTACAGGGACTTCTCCAGGCAATTGCCAGGAGTCAACACTTACTCAAAGGCACACAGACACACATAAAGTAGTGCAGAGTTGTCACAGTGACTGAGGAAAAAAGGACTGGAAGAGCAAGTGGTTACTTTTCAGCTCATAAGAGATGATCAACATTTCTCGTTTTGACAGAGAAAGCACAGGTAGAAGAAAACTCACAAGAGGAGCAAGCTCAATAGAAACAGCAGTTGGTAGACTTAATAAGCTGCTTTTGAATTTCAGAGCAAAGAGAATTAAGGGGAGGAATAAGAGACTCCTTGGAATAAGGAAAGGAAACCAATGTGTGTCAGACAGGCACCCTGGCTCACCACAGATCCGAGATATGACATAACAATTACAGAAAGTATGTCAATGTAAAATATCTTGTTTCCAAAGCCATAGTTTACAGTTGGTGGATGTGGAAGCCTTCCCAGTGACTGGGGGGAAGAGGTTTGGCTGAAATAGGTGTTGCTTGATCAGGATAATTGTAAACAAATCCTGTTAAGAACTGAGACAAAAAGTCAGATATAAGGATTTCCATTAAATATTTAAGAACCACAAATGAACAGAAGCAAAAAAGAAGTATTGCACAGTATGCTGAAAATATTCACACTTGTTCAGAAACCCAAGAAAATAAACTTGGTGGTACTATTGAGAATGTCTGGATTAAAAAAAAATCAGTAAGGAAGAAATAAATTCAGTGCTGTTATTTGTATCTACTATCAAGCACACTACTAAGGAGAGAGTATTGATAATGCAGAACCTTCAGATAGGTATAAAATAGGTATAATGTGGATCTTTAATTATCCTGACTGTTGCTGGAAGACAAATTCTACTGAACGTGGTTCATTCAGGAAATTTCTGCCTTGCCTTGCAGATATCTTTTTGTTTCGGAGAGTGGAGGGAGACAAATGTTGACCAGCAACTTTTTAATTTATTCCACCCAACAAAGATGAAGGGAAAGTAGCGGGGTCATGGGAGAATGTGACCATATAATAATATGGTCATTCTTGGTTTTAAGGAAAAGTAAACCAGAGTTAAATGCATGTTTTGGACTTCAGGAAAGTAAGGTTTTAATAAACTTACAGCAATGATAAGAGAGAATCTATGGTAGGAAAAGCTAATTGGAAAAGCAGCTGAAAATTGGTGGCACTTCCTAAAATAGAGACATAATGCTACAAGTGTGAAAAATGTGATGAGGAAAAATGGAAGAGATCTGAAATAGACAGTGTCTCTGCCCAAAAGACTTAGTGACAAACTGAAAATTGAAGGGGACATAATAAGAAACAAAAAGAGGGATAAGTCATCAGTATACATAAAGATATTTTGGAATTGTAAAATTATTGTAAAAAAATTCTGTAAGTTTAGAATGACTTATTAGTCAGAAGGTCAACTAGAGGAGCCAAAGAGCAATTAAAGGAAAATATATCTTTTAACACAATGGAGGCGTATCCTTTCAAAGAAGACTTGTTAGCTGTTTGGAATCAATGTGTCCAGGAACTATTTCTAAAATTGGGACTAACAGAGTTTATAGAAGAAGAAAAGATTTCATTAGATAAAGCAGAAGTTAAGAAAGACTTGAAGACTTTAAAATGGAGTTTAAAGAAATGCCAGATTATGAGAAAGACACGGGAGATATGGAAAAGGATATGTGGATGTGAAGATGGACTCAAAGTTGCTTAATTATGAGAATGATATGAAGAAAGGAGCTGTAATGGATCAGAAGAATGACTTTGAGAGTTTGAACTCACAGAAGGGAAACAGCAAATCTCTGAAACCTTTTCTGAAAATAGACAGGGAGAGAATGATAAGAGATTACTATCTGGGGTTTTATTTGGAGAAGAAACTGAAGATTGAGCCTTTCAAAAAGAAAGGGAATTCAAAGAGGATTTATCAGATCAGGGTTAAATTGTCTAAGTTTTGATCTTGGATTGTTAATACTGAATTTTCTTTTTCTGACCAGGACTGTAAGACAATGATTTATATCTGTAAATGTGATTGATTTGATTTAGTTTAAAATACAATTATTATTGTTGTTGTTAGTTTTTGTAGGCTTATGGGGAGAGATCTTTTAGGTTTGATTTTTAGAAAAAATTTAGAAAAAAGTTAAAATGCAAAATAGACGTATTTATTTAAACTATCATTGGCACTCATAATGCTTTTGCTGATTAGATTGATTGTTGAATATTATTTATAATTTGGTTATTGTTTACAGATGAGAAAGGGAAGAAGAGGGCTTTTTTCAGTAATATTAGAGAAGGTGTTAAGTTACTGTTAATGCATATACTTGTTTGGAGGGGGAAAGTTTTCTTTCTTTCTTTCTTTCTTTCTTTCTTTCTTTCTTTCTTTCTTTCTTTCTTTCTTTCTTTTTTCCTTTCTTTCTAGGTCTTTTATAATTTTGCATTAGTTTTTATATATATAAACTTTAATAAAAATATTATAAAAAAAGCATCTTACAGCTGTAGTCCATCATAGCGTGAATATGAGCTACTAGTGTAGTACGATTACAAAAATGCAAACACAACATTAGACTGCATTAAGAGAAGCATAGTACCCAAATAAGTGGTACTTCTACTCCATTCTGCAATGATAGGACTATGTGATGTATTTATCATGAACATGCATGTGTATTCCAGGTTCTATGTAACATTCCACACATTCTGGAAACAAGCACAACTTTGCTTGCAAATTAAATGCTTCATCAATTCATCTGCACAAGCCTTATACATAATGCAAAGGCACTGAAGATGATTTTGGAGGGTGGTGCACTGCTTTAAGGCATGCCAACAATTTTCTTTATAATTTTGTTTAAAAATAAAATAAGCTATAAAAACAGAAAAAGCTGAGTTGGCAAGGTTCCAGCATGCTTATCAGTTCCACAGGAACTGTACTGGGGAACCCAGCCTAAGGTAATGTCTTAACCACCTGATTTTAATTACACTATTCCTCTCCCTATACCACGGAGTAAGTAATAAATAATTATTTCCACTTTATATTCACCACTACTACTTGCTTCAAGCTTTATTTTTACATGACGTTTGTACACAAGAATATAATTTCCCACTAACCAATTCAGTAAGTAACCGGTCAATCTTGTATGCCCTGCATATTTACAGCCAAGTGTATTTCGTTAAACTAATCTCTATATCAGAATGGCCAGCTATCTTGTTCTTGGATACAAGGTATGATCCTATTTTCAGATTGCAGAAGCCGATGGCTGTTTGAGTAACTTTAAATTTAACAGCTTCATTTGCTTTTTATAAGGAGCAATAGTTCATTGTGAATTGTTTAATACTAAAATGGACTCTCATTTGGTCTTAATATGCTTTGCATATTAAAAATCCTCATACAACAAATGCTGCATTTTTATCCATGATATTCAGACAGAGAAAATAAGGAAAATATGTAAGAATATATAATGTGTCACAATGTCACAACACCATATATACTTCATGGTTGGTGGGATGCAGACAGCAATATGCCAGCTTGCAGTATAGACTCTAGATTAGATATCCTAGTTTACACATAATAGCATGAACATGCTTAGGGTAAAATTGGGATTTTGTTGTCTTTGTGTCAAACCAGACAAAATATGACAGAACCAATCAGGACTGTTCTTAGTGACAGCAGGGAATGCTGCATGTGAAAGGGGCGTAGTTAAGGCTGGTGCCCACTAAAAAGCATTATATGAAAGTTTTGCTTGACCAAAGTCTGCCCAGAGTTGGTTTGGAGTTGGGCTGAACCAAAATTGAACCAAATAATAAATAAGTCATTATGAGTAATAGACACTATGAGCCCATCTGGTGATGATCATGGCATACAGAAGATTGTAAATAACAGAATTAAATGATAAAAACATAAATTAATGAACACAATGCGTCCTGGGAAAAATATATATTATTTTTCAAATATATATTATATATTTCAAAAGTAGAGTCCATTAAACTTGCTCATTTCCAATGAAATCCATTTCCCATTGAGCATTTTGCAGGTGATATAATCAGGCAGAGTGGGAATAATCCAGTTCCTACAGGGCCTCTGAGGTAGGTGTGGGCATGGCCCCTATCCACAGGTCTCTGAGCCACAGTTTGGGACAGCTGGCCATCCTCTCCTCTCCCAGCTGAGAATTACTGTGTAGCCCCTCCAAAGAATGTAAGCAGTTAAGAATGCAGGCAAAGAGTTAATAGGCATTCTTTTTGATGCAGTATATGAATGAGGACCAGAGCCTAAGCCAGCCTTCCTCTTGTTGAAATTGTTTTTATGCATGTTTTTTGTTCTAGATCTACTGGAGTGAAAAGAATGGAAATGATTAATTTTTATCATGAATTTTGTAGTGTATTAAGAGGACTCTCTATACTGAGCAGCTAGCTGAAACCCAGGATTCTTAGTTTTCAGTGGCTTACTGACAAGCTGGGGAAACTTTAGGATTTATTAGTTCACAACCACTGTCCTCTCCAGTGAGTAAGCCGGGTGGGATTTAGAAGGAGAGGAAGTTAGGAGTTTTCAGTGGGTTTTTGGCTTGGAATCCCTGTGGGAAGCAGGTATCAGCCCCAAAGAGAACAGGACACAGTCAGATAAAGTTGGCAGAGAATGTTTATTCAGCCATTTGAGAGTTGCTTTTTTTTTTCTTCATGCCTGATTTTGGGTGATTCTGTATCTGCCCCAATCCTTTTTTTTTACATGTGCTGTATTGGAACCATGTAAGAACATGCTTTATTTCTGAGGAGAAATAAATAAAGGAGATCTTCTCACTTAATGATAAATGATTATCTGTTGGTACTGGCACAAGCAAGACAACTTCTGATAAGGTTTCCTTGGATGTCAAATTTATACTGGTGAAATCTGTTCTTGTTCTCATTTAACTGCAATTAATGTTAACATGAACCTATACCATGACTGTACCAGTTCTAAATGAGTGGAACAACAAAATCACTGAATGGTACCTGGTTGGCTAGTAAGCCCTGGAAGGGATTCCTGGAGCTGGTATGTTGATGAGGATGAAGAGGTACCATCTGTGGTGTTATTCGATGTCATGTATGCACCGTACGTTGATGCTGAATAATACTGTGGATACTGATTTTGGCTGAATGCTGCATATGATGGATAATCCTAGAATGTTACAAACAATATTTTAATGAAGACTAACACCTCTAAAACTACATCAATTTTCACCTAAAAAATAGCAGTAGAACAACAATCTTGTCCACTGTAAATTGCCAAATCAACTTTATAATAGTTTGTATCTTATAAGGGGGGAAAAACATACCTGTTGTGAACTGTTGAAGTTTGTAGAATTTGATACTGAATTGTTTGCATAAATAGTGGAGGATGGTGTAAAACTAGAACCTAGAGTTAAAAGAATAATTCCCCATAAGAGCCAAGTAATACATTATTCAAAATTCAGACAAATGAGAAATAAAGGAAGTTTTCAAACAAACATATAGAGTGTGTAATTAAAATATGCAGTTATCTCACAGCTTCAGCTTTTAAGGAAATTTGTTATGCTTAACTATAGTACAGTACAGTATTGTTTATAAAGAGCACTGAATACTTTAAAAATCAAATAAACTGTCAATGTTTGTAGTTGCTTCCATATATAACAATCCAGCTTTCATAAATAACTTGTTTTGAGCTTCACAGAAACACTAACGCAGGCATTCATATATCAGCAAACCTACCCAGTTTCAAGAACTCCTTTCTTGATTCCTGGCTTTTTCCTTTCTTTAATACAGCTGTAGTAAAACACTGGTAAAATATATTGATAATGGCTTGGGGAGGACAGAATATGTAATGTAGTTTCAAGGATTAGGAGATCTTCTAGTTCATGAAATGAAGTGACCATATTTAAGATGGTCATACCACTGTCAAACAGAGAGTAGCTCATACCTCTCCAATATTATCAACATAAATAGGTAAGGAGTAGAATGATAGTGAGGACAGCAAAAAGATCACTTCAAATGTATAACAACCAAGGCTGAGAAACCTACAGCCTTGGATTGCATGGAACCCCAAAGTCCCCATTTTGTTGCTTTTGGAACCCTCTCCAACCAAGGCTGCTTAAAACTCATGGCAATTTTCTAAAATTTTTAGATGAACTTATGAAAACCGTAATGTGAGTTCTGAATTAGGCATATCACTATTAAAAAACAAAGAAAACTCTGGAAAATCTTCCCCAAACCCAGCCTTGACAATATCATGTAGTCTTTGTGACCTCCAGATTGGTTTTTGCAAACTTCAACTGGTTCCAAATGTGGAGGCGCGGGCAGTTACTGGTGCCAGTTACTCAGCACATGTGATACCACTGCTCTGTGACCTGCACTGGCTTTGGGGTTCAATCCAGGGTGCCTTCATGGCTTAGGACTGGGTTACTTATGGGACCATCTCCCCCAATTTTTTCTACCTGCCCTATCCAATCAGGCAGGAAGAGAATGCTCTGGGTACTGTGAGCTAGGGAGTGTCAGCTCACAGGGCCCAGAAAGGGAACTTTTCCTGCCATGGCACCTGCCCTTTGGAACAGCATCCGCCCGAAATTAGATTGGCTCCATTCCTACTGACCTCTCTTAAAGCCTTGAAAACTTGGCTTTGTGCTTGAGCCTGGGGCCCTGGGTGTGGGTTAGAGCTTGTCTTCTGATTGTATGGATGATAGGTTAGATCATGCCTGCCTGCTATGTGTTTTTATTTTTGTTTTATATTATGTATTTTGTGTTTTTATTTGTTTTATTATAAGCCACCTAGAGTCATGTAGAAATGAGATGGGCAGCTATATAAATTGAGTGAATAAAAAAATAAATATATCTTGACTGTATTGTGGTTTCACTCACTTTACAGTCCTCAGCAAGCCTCCCACCATGTTAGGTACCATGTTAATCACCAAAATGTTGCCTATCCCTATTGATTCTGTTAAAAACACTTCCTGTTCTAATATGGACACATGGCTATCCTACCCACACTTCCATTCCTAACCACTAAACCAAAATGACAAAACATGCATCATGATATCATAACACAAGGCCTGCCCTTTAATGCTTGTGTCACACCATTACATGTAACAAATGCTGCTTGCCTTGTGACACATATTTTATCACTTGCCCTCCCCTGCCAAATGCCTCTGAACCTACAAGCATTTTATTATTGAATGTTTTGTTTACATTTAAAAACCTATTATAGCTGTTTCTTGTCAAGCTACAACAGTACATAAATATAAGAACTGTCATAAACATTAAAAATATTATTAACTTTGGGCATGGTATTCCAGACCCAGAACTGTTAAAAGAGCACAAATTATACAGATATGATCAAGATATGGATCCCCAAAAGGCTATTTCATATAGGCTTTAGTTACGATTGTTGCCACTATCATTCTCACTATCAATATTTTCATATTAATATGATTTATTACTATGAATAAAATCTGTGTAAATTTATAATAGCTTTAGTAAATAGCTCTTCCATAAATTTTAAAATAAGTTATAATAAACGTGTAAAAATGCCAATAAAATTATCAAACTAAAATTTCAGATCATCATACTTTTTTTTAAAGAAATGAAAGAATCAGACAGGTAATAAGTTTTACTCATGACACTTACCCCTTATATAAGAAAGGCATGAATTTTAAAACAATTCAAAAAGAACAAGGAAAGACAATGGATTACCTACCTGGCATTTGGTATGAATATGGTGCTTGGCCCGGCTGTGGTGTGGAGAACCCCGGGCTGTAACTCAGACACCCAGTCTGCAGCGATGATTGTGTTTGTGAAAGTCCACTTTCTGTCTTGATGCCTGGCAACATTACACCCAAATCTGTTAAGAAATTAATTTTCAACTGATTCTTACCGATGGGGGGAAAGACATGGAAGTTCCATGATGCCAAATATATTTGTAAGAGAATAAAGAACAACTGGAAGTCAAATACCGTAAGCAGGTAAGCTGTAAGGTTGCCCAGTCTGTGAGTAGGCTGTATATACTGCTGGTTGCTGCATTCCTGAATACTGCGTCTGACTGGCATAGGCAGACATTGTTTGAGCTGCTGGTGTAGAAAGAATATGTGGATAGGGCCTAAACAGCAGGGGGTGGGAGAAAGACCAGTTACATAAGGTAATACAAAGAACGTTGATTCAAGCAATAATGCCTTAGTCCCCTCCCATATGGATTACTGTAACATGTTCCAAGAGCACTTGGAAGCTGCAGTTGGTCCAGAATGCATTGGCGCATACAGTGTTTGGCATTTCTCATTATACCCATTCTAAATAAAACAGTATTGCTCCACAAGCTGCACTGGCTCCCAGTGGGCTTCTGGGTATGATTCAAGGTGCTGGTTATCACTTATAAAACCATACATGGAATACAGCCAGGCTATTTGCAGGACTGGCTGTCTCCCACTGTTTTTGCTCAACCCATCAGGTCTAGCAGGGAGGGTTTGCTCCAGATCCCTTCTATCAAACAATGTCATCTTGTTGAACCCAGGAGTCATGCCTTGTCTGTGGCAGCACCTTCCCTGGAGAACAGCATCCCTTCAGAAATCCAGACCCTCTTAGCTTTCATAAGGCACTGAAGGTGTGGCTGTTCCCTAGGGTGTTTGGGCCAGGAGATTAGGCAAGTCAATGCTGTTTTTATAAATTGGGATTACTGTTTTGACTTTGGACATGTGGTTTAGACTGTAAAAGGAAAGGACTAAGGATGTAATTGAAGTGAAGGAATGTTGGAAAGAGTATTTTTGAGAATTGTAGGGAAGGCTGGTGTGGGTCTTCCGGGCTGTGTGGCCGTGTTCTGGAAGCCATCATATTCCAGCCGTGAAAGCCTTTGACAATACAATTGCAGGGAATTTACAATAATTTTACAATATCAAACTTTGGAATTGAATAATTTAATATTAGTGATTGAAGAAAAAATGACAAGGTTGTCATAAATACTATGAGTGTGTTGAGAAACAGTAAAAGCTAAGGTTAGGGTGCAAGTGTTGATGATGTCACTCAGATATTTTAAAACATGTACAGTATGTGATTTGCTTATGGAAAATGTATGGAACTTGTTTAAAATGTGGGCAAAGGCTGCATTTATGCTTGGCAATTGAAAGAATCTTGTTATTGTTCCAATAGGGAATATATGAAGACTGAATGCAAAAACTAAAAGGGTATTAGTTTGTTAAGTATGCCCGGGAAAGTATTTCGGAGAATTCTGATTGCAAAGGTTCGATGGGTGACAATGAGTAAAATCTGGGAAGTGCAATATGGCTTTATACCAGGAAGAAGGCATGCAGACCAGATTTTTGCTCTTCAGCAGATCAACAGGAAATGTATGAATGTGAGAAACAAAGTTTATTGTATGTTTGTTGATATAGAAAAAGTGCATAGGTTTGAATTTTGGAGTTTTTTGCACAAATATGGAACTGAAGGCTGGTTGTTCAATGTGGTAACAATAATATATAATGAAGTCAAGCATGCATGATAATGAATGGGGTGCTCAACAAATACTCAACACTGAGCAGGGAGTAACACAAAATCTTTGTCTTACCAAACAAATATTTGGTCAAGATATTTACACATAAATGTAGAAAGAAAAACTATTATGTTGTTGGGTTGTATTGGTTAGGGACATGAGTATGGAAGTACATTTGTACACAGATGGTGCTATGCTGTTGGCTGAGAACCTGAATGATTTGCAGTGAATGCTAGATAAACTGCATGACACAACAAGGGATATGGTTCTGGAAATTAATGCATCAAAAACTAAGATAGCTATGTTTGACAGGAAAAATGAAATGAATGAAAAATAGATAAATTAAATTTAACAAAATGATTTAATAAGTATACATTGTAATCCATTTTATTATTTATTTAACGTATTTCTATCAACTAAATAATCCCCAAATGCTGTACTGAATTTAACAAATGCTATAAATACAGTACAAACACATAAAAACAATAAAGTACATACAGTAATACAACAATGGCCATATGTTCTGCAACACAGTCCTTAAATGTCAAATGTCATGGGGAGTAGCAGGGTTTTAATATGCACTTAAGTAGTAAGAAAACTGATGCATGAGTAGTTTATTTACACATGAAACTGCAAATCTTTTACAACTATTATCCAATGCAAAGATACAAAAATAAGATTAATAGAGGGCTATACCTAATAGTAACCAGACTTAGAAACATACAGGTGCCTTGTCATTCTTGTCAACATTACTTTTCCTAGTAATGTTGCCCTAGATTTAATCAGGAGGATTTTACCATCCTCCAAAGATGTGTGCTTGCTGGATAGTTGGAGTGGTGATGATTGGGGATTACAAATCCAGAACATAATGATGCCAGTGCATATAAGTGAGAAATTTTAAAACTTTGATTCTTCATATAAATAAATCACCCAGATATTAATGGCATTAACCAAGCAAGAAATGAGTTTAAACCAGACCAAAGTGTCAATCTCCATATAACATGCATTTTATATAAATGCAATGTAGTTCTTAAATTTAAACCAATATTTAAATGAAATACCTGCAAAAAATGATAAGCAAATAAGGTATTAGAATATACATGCACACTAACTTGGAGGGATATAGCTGCGGTGAGTACTGATGTGATGATCTTGGACTGTAGCCACTACTTGTTATTACTGTAAAATAGAAAGTGTTTAGAATGTTTAATTGATCAATAATATAATTTATTTAAAATTTTGATTGCTCTAATTAAAGTTGGTAACATTTATATTATTCTTCCTATTTTTATTTGGAAACAAATAACTAATAAGTATAACCTCTAAATGCTTATGGTCTTATTTAGTTTGGTAGAAACATTTAAGCAGAACTAGTTTTCATAAAGATAAAAAGTACTTTTTAAAAAAGTCATTACCTGTTGTTTTCCACCATAAAGTCATGCCTGCACATTTTAAAAATACAATATTATCTATATGAAGCTGCTAGGAGAGGTCATTCGCTGGCATGGAGTTCGGTATCATCAGCATGCTGATGATATCCAATTACACATCTCTACCCCATGCCAGGCAAATGATGCTGTTCAGTGCCTGGAGGCTGTAAGGGCCTGAATAGGGAGAAACCGGCTGCGACTCAACCCTAGTAAGACAGAGTGGTTGTGGGTTTTTAGCCTCCAGGATCAGGAGAGTTGACACCTGTGACTCTGGATGGGGTAATATTCCCTTGCACAGATCTGGTGTGCAATTTTGGGGTCCTCTTGGAATCATGGCTCCTGCTGGAAGAGCAGGTAGCAGTCACCTTCACACAAATCCTTCTTGGGCACCAATTCTGCTCATTCCTGGACCGGGAAGCCTTGTTCACAGATGCCTTAGTCACCTCCAGTTTGGATTATTGCAACATACTCTACATGGGGCTGCCCCTGAAGACCATCTGGAACCTGCAACTGGTCCAGGATTCAGCAGCATGTGCAGTTTTGGGTGTTGTGAGATTCACCTGAGCAATATCACTGCTGCATGAGGTACACTGGGTTCCAGTTGTTTTCCAGGTGCAATTCAAGGTGTTGGTTATTACCTTTAAAGCCCTACTTGCTGGACTGCCTCTCCCTGAGGGTATCTGCCCATCCTACTAGGTTAGATAGGACGGGCACATTCCAGGTCCACTCCCTTAAATGATGCCACCTGACGGGACCTCAGAGGTGTGCCTTCTCGGTGACCACCCCAGCCCTTTTGAACAGCCTCCCCCCTGAGATCTGAGGGATCCCTACCCTTTTAGTCTTCCAGAGGGCTGTGAAGACCTGGCTCTTTCCTCAAGCACTGGGCCAGGATGGGGGTTGAGCTGTGAGGATGACTGGTCTGGCGCCTGAGGGGAAGGGTACCTTTGTTTTTAACTATGCTTTTTATGGATTGTTGTGAGTTGCCTAGAGTCATCATGCTTTTTTTTTTTTTTAATCCACTCAATTGGATCTGATTCTCAGAGACTGCCTGGACAAGTCCCTGCAGTTTTCTTGGCAAGGTTTTTCAGAAGTGGTTTGCCATTGCCTCCTTCCTAGGGCTAAGAGAAAGTGACTGGCCCAAGGTCACCCAGCTGGCTTTGTGCCTAGGCAGGACTAGAACTCATGGTCTCCTGGTTTTTAGCCTGATGCCTTAACCACTACACCAAACTGGTTTTCATCATATAGGTGGCTATATAAGTCCTGTAAATAAATAAATAAACTTTGTCATATAAAGCTTGTGCTAACATTACCAATGAAAAGCTTGAACGTAACATATTTTATGCAAATAAATCTTAACTAAGATTTGAAAAAAAAATCAAGTGTAGTGCCCTTTGTTAAGAGTGACAAGACCAACCAATTACTCAAAATTGGTCTTCTTCTTGTGCCCTGCACATACGAGTACATAAGCTAGTAATGTTTATGTATTATGGAATATGTTTTCTGTGCATTTATTTACCATGCTAACAAATACCTTATGAGTAATATTTTCTACTGCATTTACAACTGAGATCTGTTTTAATAGAAAGCATTTATACTCAAACCAGTTTGGGTACTCAATTTTCACCACTCCTTATTTACTGCAGGCTTCTACTTCATATCCTGTTTTGTTCCAGAAAATTAACACAGAATAGGGTGAAAAGCATATGGGAGTAAGGATCAGCAAAATGAGGATGTCCTGCTAAGTCAAACCCACCATTCAGTACAGACCCCTGATTTAAGGAGCAGTGGGAACAGCAGATATGTAAACATATCAACCACCATGCACAACATAACATAATATATCCACACAGCAGCTATGCCAGCAGAAGTCTTTTCCATCCTGGAACCCTCCAGATGTGGACTATACATCTGGCTGTAAATTCTGGGAGCAGAAGTTCAACATGTCTATAGGGCAACAGGTGGGGTAATGACTGTTATCCAGTTACCCCGGTGTAAGATTTGATGCACATAGCATTCCTGACCTTTAAATGGTCAACAATGCTTGAGATGCCATGTAGAATGGAGCTATCATCTCCATTAATGTAAAAAGGGAAACCTGCTCATAAGACAGCATAGTATGCATTATGGGATGTAAGCAGAACACTCTACATTAGTAGCAAATGAGTTCAATAATCTAAGAACAGAATTTCTCTTAAATCCATTTTCAACTTTTTAAAACTGATTTTCGGAAAGCTAAAAAAGTAGGACCACCATATGCAATTGCTTAAGCTTAGACAAGAGATTTTACTAGTCCAATACAATTTTAACAACTAATTCCCAAGCAATATCCTGCACTTTTCACATTTAGCTCAGATTCAAAAGCTCTTATGCTGAACTGCACAGAACTACACATTCCAAAGGGAACTAGTTTAAAATAAAGGAAAGGAAGCATGGGGTGTCCACAAGCCCTGGTCATTTGTTATCAAAATGACAAAAGCAGTGTTGTATCGTAAGCTCTGCCCCTTTTGGATCTGCAACACTGCTTTTGTCAGACTGACCTGTTTGAACCACCCCCTTCCACCCGCTAATACTGTTGAAAGGACTCATGGAAATATTTTCATATTTCTATGGATCCTTGTTAACAGTGTTGTTCTTAGCCAAGAAGCTAGAGCAATAGATTCTGCCTTAAGTTGTCAGTATTTATCTTATTATCTCCACCTATAAAAATACAATGTTTCATGCAGTGAGGGTGAAAGCAGTACTAATTTTTCCTTAGGAAGTAACAAATTCATTTAATTTGATACAGAAAATGCATCAGTATGGTCGCTATCAATTGCATACATGCCCATACAAAGAGCAGCTGTATTTTTCTGCAGAAGCTTAAATGATGATAATCATATCCTATTAAAACCATTCAAGAATACTGCCTAGTCTGGACTGATTCCAAAAAATGCCAAGTTTCTCTGTCGTCTAACCATCTGTCTTGGCTACAGCAAATGTGTTCCAAATATATATACTCTAAAATGCGAACGAAACCTTTCAGAGCCATTCCATATCAGCACTCTAACACAGAGTGTCTTTATTAGGCCATCTGCATTTCATTCACTTTTTAAAAGATAAAAGCACTGTACAAAAGGTAGCTCTGGAAATCCTTTCGTCTAATCAATCATGTTTTTACTTCAAAGTAGTTTGCTTTTTTCAATATGCCAGCCTTTAGAATTTTATAGATATGTAGCAGTTTCCTCACCATTTTGCAAAACAAGCTTTAGGAACAAGCTTAAGAAACTTTAGTTTCTTGAGCAACGTTCTCTGAATATCAAATTTATTTATTTAACCATAATTAGGCCTCCCCCCCCCCAAAAAAAATTCTTCTTGGCATTTCAAGAAATGTGGTTAATTTCAAAAGCACTTTGTGATGTACCATAAATCTCTGCTAATTAAAGAAAGTAAAACTTTTCACTGGGTATATTGAAGATTTTTGTTTCCCTCTTTACAACTCATCTAAATCTCTCTTTAATACATGACTTTAAAATAAACCCTCAATATCATAGAGTTTAAAATGATATTTTAAGTTATTTTAAATGCTGAAAATATTTTAAATGAGTTTTGGAGTCCAGCAGATATGATATACAAGGGTTTGTAAGTAGTAGAAAAAAGTCATAACTCATTACATTATGCAGTTCTAAGCTTTCTTAGAAGTGGTACTTGGAACTTAAGTACCTCAGACGTTGGCCACTCACAACAATTTTGGAGTTTAATCAATCTTGAGAAGCATATCCACTGCAATAAATGTGTCATAACTACATACAGCAAAGCCAACTGCCCATATTATCCCTAAACTGTTTTGTATTTCTTTATGATTTAAACATTAGAACTTTTCTTACAGGAATTAAGTTCCTTTTATGAACTCAAAACCAGAAATTCTTCAGTTCCTTTGCCATCTGGGTGATACTTGCAACTTTTCATTGTCAATTTACACATTTCACATCCACCTTGATTTTGTTTAATAAAAGAAATGATTTATTTTAAATATTAGTTCTGCCATTTCATGCAGTGGGAAGATAGGACACAGAAACTGACTTTAGTATATTATGATCTGTGAGACAGTAGTTGTGGGAAGCTGTCCAGAATAGGCAAAATTACATTTTTCCTAAATTCTTCTTCTTGACACTGGTTCATGTCACTCATTATTATCTAACTTTAGTAGCAGAAAAACATTAAGCTTGTCATCAGGTATTTTTCAACATTATTACTTGTAAAGGTTTTATGCAAAGATTCCAGGAGTTCTACCTTAGAGATTATAGATCCAAAAGCACTTTCTTTATCAGGGTAATAAAAGAGGTACAAAGTAACTGCCTGCATATTTTTCCATGCATCATTAAATGACTTACTGTTTGTTTTTGTAAAGAATAACTGGAAAAATCATAGATACAGATCTACAAGCAGTATTATGAGGAAATAATGAGCATTATGTCTTTTACCTGACCCAGTAAAATTGTCAAGAGATCCGTCTCCACTTGTTGTTGTTGTTGAGTCATTACTGTTCATAGGCTCCGTTTTGACTGCGAGAAGAGACACTATATAGAAGAATGAGCAGATATGAGATTGTATTTCTAAATTTATATATATCATGCCAACTAAAGCAAAAAAAAAAAAAAAAAAAAGAATTTGAGGTGTCAAACTATGCATACAGTGGAAAAAATTAGTAAGATTCTTAGAATAACCTTCAACCATAGAACCACAGCTTTAAAACCATGCACAACTTTTTAAAATTAAAAATGCTAATGTTTATCCAATTGAACTGAATATTATTTTATCTTGATCTAGTCTTGTCAAAAGAAGAGAGAAAGCTACAACTACTTTCAATAAATTCTTCAAACATTCCTCTAACAAAAAGAATCAGGGCTTTTCAAGACTATTTTAACAGAACAAACACTTGGTATTTATTTGTAATGAGCAATTCAAAGGCTTTTTCTCAACATAAATGATTTAGTGACAGGAAAATAAATACAACTATTCCTGTCCTTTGGGTGGCATCCAACTAATATGGAAGTCCTTCAGGTTCGAAGAAGACACGCTGTTGTGCAGTTCATCTGTGCTGACACGGAGGTGGTTCTGCAGTCCCAAGCGCAGAGTCTAGCACAATGGGGGCACTGGAAGTCCATTGTGGTAGTAAATTCCTGTCCTTTGGGTGGCATCCAATTAATATCCCCATGTTAAAGGAAGGCATCCATTAGAAGAACAGAATACCTCGGGTTACGATCTTAATCTGTTCCGTGACTCTGGTCGCAACCCAATTTGGTCGCAACCCAAAGCAAATTTTCCCGTAAGGTTCAATGTAATTACCGTTAATTCATTCCGGCGTCCACGGACCACGCGTCGGGGCGGAAAAATGGCTGTGGACCACGTGCCAGGGCGGAAAAACGGCGGCGGACTACGCGGCAGGGCGGAAAAACGGCCGCGGACCACGTGGCATGGGCGGAAAAACGGCTGCAGACCACGTGGCATGGGCGGAAAAACGGCTGCGGACCACGTGGAACAGGCGGAAAAACAGCCGTGGACCACGTGGAACGGGCAGAAAATGGCCGCGGACCACGTGGAACGGGCGGAAAATGGCCGCAGATCCGGTTCGTAACCCGAGGTAAATTTTTGCGGCCGGAGCTGGTCGCAACCCAAAAAGTTCGTTAGCAGAGGTGTTCGTAACCCGAGGTACCACTGTATTATAGAGTGATTTTTTTGGTTTTTCCTTTTCCTCTTTCAGGTTCTTGATCCCACCTCTTTTTGATTTCTAAAATTTGTTCTTACGGACTGATGTATGTCTTAGGTAAAAAGTGATAAACTCAGACAACTCTATCCCCAAGCTCTCCATGTAGAGCATAATGTATTTATGGGGTTTTCCTTTGTTGTTTAATTACCTGGAAGACATATTTTTCATATCTATGTCTGTAGCACATATTTTGCATATAAATCATACACAAAACATGGCTCACAGTTTCACTACTAACCCAGATTCATATTTATAAAAGCTTAGAGAATATATAAGGTTTAACCAAAATCAGGTAAAACTTAAATAAATAGCAAAATAGTTTTTGCTTCCATTTTAACTAACTGAAATTTATATCAGAGGCAAGATAAACTTTTTCTCTACTAAAGAAAGTAAGATAACTTTAAACCATGGATTATTTATTATGGGCTGCTTTTCAAAAGTATAGTGTAAACTAAAAATAATTTCAGGTTCATAAATACAAATTAACTGTGTTATTGTTATCAGCAATTCTAATCTCTGCCTCATAGCCAGTCCAGAAGAGAAAGGAAGTAAGAGCACATTAACAAAAGATTTGTGGAGGTAATGATGAAGCATAATTAAATTACATCTAAGATCAGTTATCGTTAAGTATGATTAAATTGTCAATTCAATTTTTAACTTTTAATCAGGTAATATGTAGTTAAATAAAATCACTACCTTAATTAAACGTAATTATTTTTCTTCTTCAGAATTATTTTCCTTTTCTCAGAAAATTTGAGGAAGGAATTCTTCAAATACATTAACTATATACTTCACTGAATTACATCTGTAATTTACTACATATTTATTTTATTTATTAATAAATTTATAAGGCCACCCCACTCCATGATGACTCTGGTGGCATATAATAAAAAAATCATTACTAAAAAAAGTAAAAGTAAAAAATGAAAGTCATCCAGAAGAAGACCGTTTATTCTAAAAACAATACAATACATAGGACCCACCATCTAGTCTAACCCAAGGCCTGGGGGAAGACTCAGGTTTTAAGGGCTCTTATAAACATGGTCATGGTAGGGGCCCAATAGATCTCAAGGGGAATCTTGGCCCAGAGAACAGACACTGTGACAGGAAAACACATTTCCCAGATTTCATCAGATGACCTGGAGCATGCCAACTCTGCCTGATCATACAGATGGGGAGAAACTACAGAAAATAGGTCTCTTAGATAACCAGGCCCTATGCCATGAAAGCCTTTATAGTTGAAAACCAGCACCTTGAACTGTAACCATAAATCTACTGATAATCACTGCAGCTCATGAAGCAAAGGTGTTACATGGGCATGATGCGGCATACTCATAATTGTTAGTGCCGTATACTGGACCAGCTGCAACTTCCAAATAGTTTTCAAGCCCTATGTGCAGTGCATTGCAATAGTCTACATGCAAGATGGCCCCAGCATGAGTGGCTGTGGGTTAAAGAAAATTCCCAAATAGAACTCAGTTCCGAAGGGGGAAATATAATTCCATTCAGGACTAAAGAGAGAATATCCCCAGTCCTGGTTGTTCCAAAAACTCACAGCTGCTCTTAATTACATTTATAAAATTTTTCCAAATACCTAAGATACCAGTAATTAGCATTATACTGGACCCACATCCATGCTATAGTGATATGTATGTGGTACACAGATCGACTCTCCTCCATACACAGTGATTTTTTTCTTCCAGAGGCTGAACTTATGTCAGTTTCTCTTTGTTTTAATTTATTTTATATACTATATCTTGATGTAAAATATAGCAGAAATTCTGTTACGACAAAATCTTACAAATTCCTTGCACAGTATTTATAGAAAGATTTCTAAGAAATAGAAGGGTACGCAGCTACAAAGCAAAAACAATAAAGCAAAATATCAGATGGTCAACACAATAAATCATCAATGCAGCCACACACATGCATTATGCTAGGATTGCTCATACTTGTTGCAGAAGAAGGAGTGCTGCAACTCAACAACCAGTCTGCAGTGTTTAAAACAGTCATGTTGTCTCCTGAGAATTGAAACAGTATACAGTGGTTCATTGTCTGAATATCTGCTTAATGTAAAGAAATATTTTTCAGGATAAAAAAAGAAAAAAAATCACTAAACTGCTTTAACATTGGGATATATGATCACATGCAGCTTTGATGTCTGTGTTGCTTCCAGACAAACACACAGACTACGCAAGTTAAAATATCACTTATTTTCAGTAATACATCTTTAGATATCATGGAAAATGGACTGAGTTCACTAGCATATTTTCAGGGGTCATAGTTCTCAAAACAAACCTCACTGGATGCATATTGTAGAAAGTGGGTAAATGAAATAAACATATACTTTCATGTAAAATCCTATCCTTAATCCAATATATTCGGTACAGGTAGTCCTTGAGTTATGACAGTAAGAGGACTGGAATTTCCATCGCTAAGCAATGTGGTTATCAGGCAAAACATCACGTGACTGCACTGCAGCCTTAGCCAGCCACCCCCGGGCCTCCACTTTAGCACTTCTAAGGCTTTCCAAAGCATTGCAAGAACTGGGCACACTATCTGGAGAACTGCGTGAGTGGCCTCAGGAAGGCCTGATGCAGCCAGCAGCTGCCTCACATAGCACTAGGCCTTGTGCACCTCATCAGCAGCAGGAGGAAAATGGCTACGGTCAGCTGGGTGTGGCAAAGCCTGCAAAGCACAGGTCAGCAGGGGCTTTGCGCTGTAGCAGCTGGCCACAGCGCAGGATGAGATAGGACTCCTTGGTGGAGGTGGTGGTGCTGGGGCTGAAGTAGAGGCCCGGGGGCAATAGCGGCCGGCTGGGACTGTTGAAGGTCCTGGGCCTCTACTTCAGCCCCAGCACTGCTGCTGAGGAGTGCTGCTGTGCAGGACAGCCAAAAGGGCAGAGATGGGAGGAGATAGGCAGGTGGAGGGAGCTGAAGTGTCCCCATGATCATAGGTGCTGGTGGGCTAAGCACCTGAATTTTGATCATGTGACCGCAGGGGCACTGCAACAGCCATAACCTCGGGGACTGGGCATAAGTACCATTTATTCGGTGCCGCTGTAACTTTGAATGGTCGCTGAACAAATGGTTCTAACTCAAGAACTACCCATAATACTTATTTTAAATTGATAGGAAAAATGACTTTCAGTACTTTCTAGTATGCACCAAATGTTTCAGCAGGATAATCTTATATACGCCAAGGATAGGCAAACACTTTGGATCACGGGCCCATTTGGAATATGAGATCTGATTCGGATACTCCCATAAAAGGGCTGTCATGGAGCTAATTTTGTTTTTTAAATAAAATCAAGCTAAGTATGGAGCTGGCAGGCATCAAAAGAAGCATCTGTAAGTATCAGTGCACTAAGCCAGTTTGGTGTAGTTGTTAAGGTATCAAGCTAGAAACCAGAGACTGTGATTTCTAGTCCTGTCCTAGGCACAAAGCCAGTTGGGTGACCTTGGGCCAGTCACACCCTCGCAGCCCTAGGAAGGAGGCAATGGCAAACCACTTGTGAAATCTTTTCAAGAAAACTGCAGGGACCTGGCCTGGTAGTCACTAGGAGTCAAAAACTGACTTGAAGCAGCACACGGATCTACAGCGAGGACATTGGGATGTCATTCGGACTGGAGAAGTGTGGCAGGATGATAGTAAAGAGAGGGAAGGCAGTTAAGACCGATGGAGTGGAACTACCAGTGGGCCACATAGCAGGCATAGAGACCAGCTATAAATACCTTGGTGTCCCACAGTCACACGGGAACCATGAGGAGGAGGCAAGGAAGACAGCAACATCCAAGTACCACCAAAGGATAGGACAGGTCCTGAAGAGCCAGCTCAATGGGAAGAACAAGATCCATGCCATCAACATGTATGCCCTGCCAGTCATCAGATACTCTGCCGGTATAGTGAGCTGGCCAAAGGAAGACATAGAGGCTGCCAATGTGAAGACGCGGAAGCTCCTCACAATGTACGGAGGTTTCCACCCCAAGTCCAACACCCAGACTGTACACCAGCCGCAAAGAGGGCAGGCGGGGTCTGATGAGTGTCAAAGCCACTGTCCTGGACGAAACCCAGAGCATCCATACTGAGTACATCAGTAAGATGGCACCCAAAGATGAGCTGCTGAGAGAATGCCTCAGGCAGCAGCAGACATGGGAGAAAGTTCAAGCAGAGGAAATACCATGGCAAGACAAGCCCCTGCATGGGATGTACCATTGACAGATAGCTGAGGTGGCTAACATTGGGAAATCCTATCAGTGGCCGGAAAGGGCCGGACTAAAAGACAGCACTGAGGCACTGATCATAGCAGCACAAGAACAGGCACTAAGCACCAGATCCATAGAAGCAGGGGTCTACCACACTAGACAGGACCCAAGGTGCAGATTATGCAAAGAGGCCTCAGAGACAGTCCAACACATAGTGGCAGGGTGTAAGATGCAGGCAGGAACAGCATACACTCAATGGCACAACCAAGTAGCTGGCATTGTGTACAGAAACATCTGCAGAGCATATGAGCTAGATCTCCCCCCCAAGTCCAGATGGGAGATTCCACAGAAGGTTGTGGAGAATAACAGGGCTAAGATCCTGAGGGACTTCCAGATCCAGACGGACAGGCAGGTACTGGCCAATCAACCAGACATCGTGGTAGTAGACAAAGACCAGAAGACAGCGGTAGTGATAGATGTAGCAGTGCCAAGTGACAGCAACATCAGGAAGAAGCATGAGAAGCTGGAGAAGTACCAGGGCCTGAAGGAGGAAATAGAGAGGATGTGGAAAGTAAAGGCCAAAGTGGTCCCAGTGGTGGTCGGAGCACTCGGGGCCGTGACTCCTAAGCTGGGAGAGTGGCTCCAACAGATCCCAGGAACAACATCAGAGCTCTCTGTGCAGAAGAGTACGGTGCTAGGAACAGCTAAGATACTGCACAGAACCCTCAAACTCCTAGGCCTCTGGTAGAGGACCCGAGATTGAGGAAGACACGTACCACCCGTAGGGGTGAGAGGGGGAAAACACACACACACACACACACACACACACACACAGAGTGTTATTTCATGATTTTAAAGTAGCGTTAAAAAAAGTATTGAGAAAATAATTTTTAATCCAAAAAATAAATCTAGAAATTTTCAAACTTAGTTTCCATTACACCCCACATGAAAGTATTTTGTTGCAGGTGGTCCTTGACTTACGACCATAGTTGGGACTGGAATTTCCACTGCTAAGTGATGCGGTCATAAAGTGTGATGACATTTGGCTGCATCGCTTAGTGATGGCAATCCCAGGCAGTCCCGGTTGCCATTGTAACTCCAAGACGCGCAGGTCGTTAGGCAAAGCCCCACCCCAATCCAAGCCATTCCCGGCTTGCTCCCTCCCAGCCCAGAGCCTCTGTAAGACAAAGGGCTGCCTCCCCTTCAACTCTCCCCAACTGCCTGTTCTTCTCCACCTCTGCCCTTTTGGCTACCTTGCACCCTGCTTTGCAGGGCAGCAGGCCCAAAACCACACAGCTTTGGGGCTGCTTGCCATGCTGTGGCTTAGGGGCTTCTTGGTGCACCGCAATTCTGGGGCTGAAGGAAGCCCTTGAGCCACAATGCAGCATGAAGCCACAGCTGCCCCTGGACGCCTCAGCAGCCCCAGCCCAGCCCAGCCCAGCCCAGCCCAGCAGCGCAGTGCAGCGCAAAGCCACAGTGTCCCGAGAAGCCCCAGCAGTATGGTGCGAAGCTGCAGTGTCCTGGGAAGCTCCAACAGCATGGCACAAAGCCACAGCATCCCAGGAAGACCCAGCAGTGCAGAGCAAAGCCGCTGCACCCTGGATAGCCTAGCTGCTGTCGCCCTCACCACCCTGTACTCTGAGGCCCCTGCCACCCTGCCGCCCTAGCTGAACTTCGCCATCTTCTTGCTCCCGCTTCTGATGAGGTGGGCCTGCTCTGGCTCTTCATGAGGCAGCTGCTGGCCACCTAAGGCCATCTTCTTTTCGTGAGGAAATTACCATGCATGACCTTGGGAAGAAAGCCTTGTGTGGCCAGCAGCTGCCTCACGAAGGGCCAAGTTGGGCATGCTTGGTCAGCAGCGGGAGCAAGAAGATGGCAAAAGTCAGCTAGGGCAGTAGGGGCCACAGACTATAGGGGGGCAAAAGGGCATAGATGGGGGGAGATAGATGGGTGGGGGGAGTTGAAGTACCCCTGTGGTAAGTGCGGGTGGGTTGCCAAGTGCCTGAATTTTGATCATGTGACACAGGGGCACTGCAACAGCTGTTACTTTGGGGACAGGTCATAAGTCCCTTTGTTCAGCACTGACATAACTTCAAATGGTCACTGAACGACTGGTCATATGTCGAGGATTACCTGTACTTCTCAGCAATGTTGATTCATATCTGGACAGACATTTCAAACTGGTTGAAATGGATGCTAAGGCTCAAAACCTTATAGAATTATTTATTGAATAAGAGTAAATGGGAATTAATGCATTGACTGAATTGTAAAGTACTGCTTGAGAATTGTGATTATCTGTATCTTGATAAGCTATGTTTTATTTTCTGTATGAATTTGAAATATGTAAATATGCAGAAGTACGTATTAGCACAAATTTTTCACAAGTCAACTGAAATTAAACAGATTCAAGAAGAGGTTTTTTTTACAAAACCAGGTCAACATGTTCTTTCTATCAAATGTGGGTTGTTTGAAAAAGCCTCTCATGTTATTCTTATCCATATCAAGAAGCTACACTGTGTTAAACCCTCCATGCCAGTTTGGAATCAGTGAGGGGAATTTAAAAATATGCATTGCAATCACTGAGTAAGTTAGGCAAGTTGTGGCAATGAGCAACCTTTCTGGCCCATAACATATGGGCCAGACTACAGCTCTAGTAGCAGAATCATTAAAAGCCATGGGAGCCAAAGAAATTCTCTAGCTGATTGTGGCATACCAATAAAAACTTGGCATACCAAACAAATTCTCATTAGGCATAATTCCACTGTATGAATAAAGTCAGATCATTTACTTTCAGCAGTATGAGAATTATTATCTTTTGTTAACAAATTCACATGCTGCAGACCTTCTCCCCTTGTCCTTTAAATGCTGGCTCTCGAACAGTTGGAGGCAGACCATCTGAATAGGTTTTGTAATATTTTAAGAACTGGAAGATTGTGGGGGGAAAACAAAATTAAAAAGCAGGTAGTGGTTGTTTATCATCCAAATTGAAGGAATGGGTGAAGCAAACAGATTTCACTTATTTGAAGTAAAGATTAAGTAGCAAAATTGGAAAAGGATAACGGGATTACAATACAAATAATATGAAAGTAGGCCCAGGTATTAATGTGCATACTGGAAATGGAAGGGAAGCAAAGGTTAGATCTGTAACAGCAAGGGCATACAGAAGAACAGAGGATATATTATAAAATTACACATTAAGGCACTATTCGGTAAACAAGCAAACAAACAAAAGGTCTCAATATAGGTCTTACTACCTCATATATAACTGATTACTTGGGCTTTTTTTAAAATCTAGTGTATACTTATCTATATTTTTCAGCTTTTTCAGGAATGTGATTATTGTCCCCATGAAACAATTACATCTTGAAAAATGCCACAGCATTTTCTGGATTTAAATTGAAAGAGGTAAGTCTTCACTCACCGCCTGTTCCATTTGTTGTAACAGATGTGGTGCTAAGATTAGATTTGTCCAGTTTAGAACTACCTGGTGCTTCACTGCTTCCCACAAGATTATGAGGACTTGCTAGATCCTGCATTTCCATAGATCTATTAGGGAAAGAATAAGGAAACACTATTACTATGTTATTTGTATCATAAAAACACACAGACTCCTCTGAGCTAGCTATAGTTTAAAATAAAAATTGAAAATGAACATTTCCTGAGAACTTTACATATGAAAACAAACACTAGTTTGCAATTAGCCTCATGACTATCATCATCATTATCACTGAGAGAGAAATTGGTAGAAAAGGAAAAGACGAGATTAGAAACATTCCACTTGAATCACTGTTTTCTATCAGGCGATTGATCTGAAAATTTTGTCCTGGAAACTTCAAATGCCTTTTGGATAGTAGCCTGCAATTATGCATGCTGCAATTTAATTGAAGTTATTCTTCAATTAAAAGTGGAAATTACAGTAGTAGCCAGAATAGAGTATTGTACTGTCATGGCTCATTTCACCCAGAAAGCATTTCTGCCAATTCAGAATGCAGACAGGGGTGGAGGTGGGGGTAATATAATTAATTTGAATTATTCCAGGAGAATTGAACAAAGACCTGAGGGAATTTTTTTTTAAAAAAAGAATAACAATATCAATAGGAAATATTCCTCTTCTGAAATATGACTAAATAAGAGACAAAGTATAGGGATGTAATTTCAATAGCTTGGTAAAAATAATAATAACAATTGGCATTCAATAGGAAGTCAATAAAAGGACTTTCATACAATTTTGCTAGCCCCAAATCACCATGTATTTATGAAACAGTAACTGAGACATGGAACTATGCAGGAACAGTGAAGCAGTGACATGAATAGCAAAAGGCAGCAATATTATGTAAGCAAGCACTGGCATGCTAATTGGAGAAAATGACAATTTCCTAAAAGTTGCCACTCTCTAAAACTATTTGTTGAGTGTAGAAAATTGAGATGGTTAAAATAAAAACCCAAATACATTCTGGAATACTGGAAAATTCTTGCAAATGGAATGTTCCTACAGTTTGTCATAATAAAATAACTATATGTACTGATAAAAATAAAGGATCCTAATACATAAATTAATACAATGGGAAAGACAATAACTTTTGTTAAGGAATAATACATCTTTAAAGTATGTGGCTGATTCAGACAACAAAAGTAAGTCATGCTTTCATTGTATAGCAAAATGTGGAGACTGGGCATTTGTAGCAAAAATATACTGTGAATATTCATCTCGGAGAATCAGTGGAAGGAAGTAGAATTCTTACCCCATCTCATATTTATATACGATTTTCTATGACTTCTCAATTTTTTAAAATAAATTTTCTTCCACCCTAGCTTTATAATATAAAAAAACTACAGTAGGCATTTGCAAGTGAGAAGTACATTTATAGTACTATTCTACCTGATCCTTCGTTCCCAGGTTTCATTTTTAGCATTTTCAAGTACAGCTATAAAATATTCCTGTCTAAAAATTTGAATATTTGCTGCCAATTGGTGTAGACAACAATGAGTTGATGGACTAATGGTTTGACTCAGTATAAGGAAATCTACGTTCTCTCTTTTGAAGCAAAGGGTAAGAGATAGCAAGGCACATAGCGCCAGTGAGTGGAAAGACAGTGTTCAGATCTGCCAGTGTTCAGGGAGTTCCAGCCCTGTGCATTTTAAGAAAGCCTCTGACTTCCATCAAATCCAAGATCTGATTCATGTTATATTTCATAACTGGAACTATTCATACTACCTTTAATCTAATCAAAATATCAATTTGATACAGAGTAAAATGTGTTATAAAGAAATACTTGACACAAGCAAGGTTGGAAATTTCTCCAAGCATGCAATTTTTAAAATGATTATTATTAAGTATTTGCAGGGGCCACAAGATTTTGTTCTGGGATCATCTACCCTTTTAGCCTTCTGGAGGGTTGTGAAGACCTGGCTCTTCCCCCAGGCACTGGGCTAGATGGGGGGCTGAGCTGTGATGATGTCTGGTCTGGTGCCTGGGGGGAAGGGTATATTTTTAAACTACGTTTTATGGATTGTTGTGAGCTGCCTAGAGTCACTGTATAAGATAGGCAGCCATATAAGTCCTGTAAGTAAGTAAGTAAGTAAGTAAGTAAGTAAGTAAATATCTGGAATAAATATTCAGGCTTTGGATGAACTACAGAATAACATCCCATTATCTAACATGTGAAAAATACAAACTTGCTATAACTTTTTCATTTCCTAACATAACAGGATAAAATGTGCAACAACATTTTACATTTCTTGTATGTATGTATGTTTGTATTTGTATGTAGGCACAAGATAAACCAAAAATTCTGAGCCTGGAACAAGGCAGTCCCCTTAAAAAGGTGGCATCATGATACTTCAATGAATACTGAAAATGCTTCAAGGGTTCCACCAAAACAAATAATAGGAATTTGAAAGAAGGCCTTGTTCTTCCTTTCAAGAACTACCTGTCATCAAACTACAAAAAAATTGGCCAAATGGATGTTTTATTAAAAAAAATAAAAGAGCTGTCAGGTTGCAAAAAAAATGCTTATTTTGCTTAATATTTTTTATTTGTTTTTATAATGAAATTATCCTCTTTGCCAATTTAAGTTGGTTAGGCAATTGGTAGCTCTCAATTTCTGTTGTGAAGTATGCTTCACATACTTCTGTCACCCTAGAGATAATTTCGTTCTCCTAAGTAGTTACAGCAGGTGAACTTGGTATTCTTACTCATTTCCATGATATCCTCTTGCTGAACATGATGTTCTAAGAATAACAGATAGTATCCTCAGATTCTTAGCCACCAGGGTTAATGTGCAAAGTACCCAGAGAAGATGATGAACTGATGACCTGGCTCCAGCTGGGGAGGTGACTAATTAAGGGTTACCTGACATAGTGTATAAAATGTCCTTTAATTTTTTAACTTGTTCATAAATGCAATCAGAACTTGTTTCAAGCTTCCATTATTTCTTATAACACTAGAAACAAAATGCCTCATTTTGTTGTGTTTGGGACAGAACTCCAAAAGGTTGAGTACTTTCTTCTGAATTACAACATTCAGCACAGCCATCTTAAACTTGGAATTCTTTCATACAATCATTCTAGAGGCCATCCAACTCCAAAAGGCAGCTTACAACATTAAAAGCAAGGAAAACAATAAAACAATGAGTATGAAAAGAAGTGGGTTAAGTGGTTAAAATTCCAAAGGGACTTGAGACCACTCTAACCCAGGACGGGGAGAACAGTAAGGTTTTGAGCAACTTTTTGAATGTCCATATGGATCTCCTGGAAGATGCTGCTGCAGAGGGGAGGAACATTTTGCATCTCTTTAAAGTCTTTATGAGAAGATAAGTGTGAGTTTTCAAACTCAAGCCTTAACACCTGACAATTTGATGTACTGAGACTGGTTGCACTGAAATTTACATAGATATAGTAGCCTCTTTGGAGAGGGACATTTATGTCAAATTTTAGACAAATGTTTGTGCTAAAAAGAGGGACTTCATAAGAAATGACTGATTGCCTTCCTAAATATTTGAAGTTGATTTCTTTTTATTTAGATTTTATTTTCTGCTTTTAATTTTCTTACTGACCGTTCTTACTCTTTTTCTACACTTCTTAATGCTGCTTATATTAAAATGAAATAGTGTGATGGGTATACATGAAATATTTCTCTTACATCCATAGGAGAATTACACAGATGCATAGTCAATAAAGTATTTCAATTCACCTAAGTGGTTGTCTCCAATTGCTTCCAATTCCTTCCCCAACTCCAGTTGTCTTGTGCAACATCCCATCCCATTCCATTTTCAGAAGATTGTTAGCACTGTTTATTTTACGATGTTTCAATAGAATTGTTTTTAAAAAATTAATAATATATTCTGTGCTAAATTTAGTAACAGCAATACAAAATCACAGTAAAATGAAATATAGATGCTGATTCAATATTATATACCAAAACCACAATACAAATAGTGATATACTTTCTTTTTAAGCATCTTAAGTTAATAAAAAAATGGGCAAAATTACTGAGAGGAAGGTCCACAATTTGCCTCAACTGATCAATGGAACACCAAACAATGATAATTACAATTTTAGGAACAAATATAAAAGAGTATAACTTATTTTTATCAGTCTCTTGTGAGAGTTAAGCTACAGCTCTATGTTAAACCAATCTAACAAAAACACTAAGTGTAGAGGCAAAAGAAATAGCAGCTCCAATATCTCAGGAAAAATATAGCTCAGAATTCATACTTTTTGGCTCATTGCCTTTGTCAGTATTATAAATGTGAATTCAGTCAACTAATGCCCCCCTTCCACCTATAGAGATTCCAGTATGAATCGTGCACTTTCTAACATACCTCTTCCAACTTATAACTTAATCATGACCTGCAACAACCTCATTATTCTGGTTCTGGGCCTCTTTGAGCAGCAGACATGAAACCTCTAAGGATCAGGCTGAGACCACCATACTCACTTTCACTTCTAACCAAATCCAGATTTCACCTTTGAAAACCTAAGGTAGAGAAATGATTATGGAAAGGCAAATCCATTTCTGCTTAAAAGGCTGAGTACAGTTACTGTTCTTTGGGAACTGATATTATATTTAGTCACTTTCAAAACTTTTTGGCAAAAATACAGCATGGAGAACACTGAAATACATCAATTGTATTATAAAATCTGACTATAGTAAGAAAAATGTTGGGTGAATACTTAAATATATAGGAGTCTGGTGGTCGTTATATGAAATACCTCAAGAGGGAATGTATGAAACTCATAAAGAATCTTATATACTGGAGAAAAAATGTGTGAGTCAAGAATTAATGAAATGGGGCAGGGGGGAAGTAATCCTTCAGGATACTCGCTTTGTGCAAACAGGCCATCTGTGATTCAACCACATAAAAGGTTCATGGGCAAATCCAAACGCATTAAGAGAAGTGCTTGAAGAATCTGCCAAGGAACCAGATGCACTGATTGCAGAATTTCTTCTCTAGCTGTCATCTGAATCTTCTAACTGCCATCCAAAATATGGGCAATGAAAAATTGTAACCTATAAGGCAAGATGCAATGACTACTACTTAAATCTAAATGACCATCTGCATCCAGGAATGGCTTTTTCAAAGGATTATGTGAAAAATAGTGAAGATATGTGTCCTGATGACAGTATTATTTATAAACTATCTCTTATATTATTAAGTTATTATTAAAACAGGATTTCCTGTTTCTCTGTTTAAGCAGAGTTTCTGCTCCTTTTTTGCTATCTTTTTTAACTCCCTCAGTACCTCCTTTTCTTTAGCACTCCTTACATGCTGTATCAGAGTTGTTTTTTTTAAACAAAAATATCTACAAGACAAAATTGTACGGGTTATTCAGGTCTTCTCTGACTACCACCTTTGTTGTAATTCCCTAACTCTGTCCATCCATACCAGTTATTGCTGGAGATGGACATACATATTAAACTCACATATAAGCAATGTCTGAAGTAAAGTGGCAATTTAATATGAAGGTTGTTTGCCTACGTCAACAAAACTGGAACAACCAAAACTGCTTCAAAATACACAAAACAGACTTTATCAGCCTTGTATGTGGAGTTCTGTCACAATCAGATGCTGTGATTTTCTATGATTCCCTTATTCTGACCACCCCCTTCTGGCTGTAGAATAGGAGTGCACAATCTGAAGCTTTAGAGCTATATGGAGTTGTAAAAAGCCCTATGGTTTCTCCAAAGGTTGATATGCTATTTTTCATGTAACAGAAGGAGAAAATTATTACATACTTAGGAGATATTCACATAAACTCTATGCATAAAAATTAAAAATTTAACTATTGTTCTGGTACCTTCTACTTTTTGGAGAGTGGTTCCCTCTGAAAGGCAAAGCACATCTTTCAACTCATAAAATATTATGCACCCCTTCTGCCGAGGGAAGGAGAAATTAATAAAAACCTTTCAGCCACCAAGAACGCTTGATGATGAATTCTGTTCACGGGAAGTATGCAGCTATTAATAAATCTGTATTTAGGTGTATTAAGGCTTAAAGATGAATATATTCTTTTGTGCACTATATTTTTCTTTAATAAAATATTTGTAATTTTAAAACAAACTATGATTTAGCAATAATAGTAGCAGTAAGTTTATTTCCTTACACAAAAATCGTTAGAAAACTAATAAAACAGACAGAAATCCACTTTTCATTATCCAATGCAAGAAAGACTGCCAGTGGCAGGGCCCAGAAGGAGAGCCTTCTCAGCCATTGTCCCTGCCCTATGGAATACTCTCCCCCCAAAGGTGAGGTGGGCCCCTACTCTCCTAACCTTCTGGAGAGGGGTGAAGACCTGGCTCTGCCAACTTGCATGGGTGAGAAGAGGGGCAACCAACCCTGGGGGTGGCTGGCACCTTGAAGATGCTCCCGTAGGTTAATAACCTTTATTTACCATCAGTATCTTGGAAGACATTATTTATGTATGAACATGTTTTTTCAATTGTATTTTAATTAATATTTACTCTTGTTTTACTGTAAACCGCCCAGAGTCGCTCCTGAGTGAGATGGGCGGTGACTAAATTTGAAATATAAATGAATAAATAAATAAATGAATGAATCATGTTCTTAAACTTTGTAGCTGCCTATATAATTTAACACAAATTTTGTGAGAAAATATCCTTATCCTTTAATCTAAAAAAAAAAAAAAGTTTAATAAAATGTTTCACAGAATCTCAAATCTCTACCAGGATACTTGAATAATAATAATCATATAAATTGTTTCTGTATTTCTCTATACAACTCCCAGAACAGTAAAACATGAGCTATTGTTTCTATGTCAAAAAGGCACTACAACATAGTATGGGGGCACTAATAAATTGTACCATATATTTTATAATACAAAATAATATATAACAATTTAATAATATTATTTAATAATAATATAAAAGTTATTTACCACTGCTGCTTTCTGGGATTTTTTTTCCCCCTCCCTACTCTAGCTTACAGCTCTGAGATTTGATGATGATCTCCCATCCAACTATTTTTATTGTTTATATTGTTAGTTCAGGGCCATCCAAAACCTCTACACCATAAATATAAACATTATGAGAGATACCTGGAGGATCTGTTGTCCTCCAGGTATACTGCATGTCTATTCTCATTTTCCCCAAAATGCTCCATCACAAGCTTACTCAGTTATTTTCAGGATGCAAAATAAGGCATCATTCTCAAGATGATCTCAGTGAATATGAGATAGTATGGAAGGAAGCAATCTTTGTAGGAATGCTGATCCTAAACATTTAAGGTAGGCCTGCACAATATACAGCCCATGGGTCACATGCGGCCCAACCAGCGTTTTTTGAAAGCTGAACAAATCCACTGTTGCTAAATGTTTCGGCCTCCGGGAAGAATCCTCACCTGCCTAGTTTTTCATAGTCACCTCCCCACTGAAAGACATGCTGCCAAGTGACTCCAGGCCTCACTATCTTATTGCCACCATGCTATACTGCTAGCTGTTGACAGCTGATTGGTGTACCAGCTATTTTTGGGGGCTCGTGTTTAAGATATCAATGTGGCTCTTTCCTCTGTACCAGTTGTACAGGTCTGATTTAAATTTTTAAAAGTTATAACTAAAGTAGATTCCACTAGAAATAAATTGAAATTCAGTATATACTAATGGTTACAGCTCCACAGAATTAGGTCTAATAAATAACTTCATATCTGAATTCTCAGGCAACTTAATTTTCAAACAAACTTCAAATTTATCTGAATACAGAGTTCTACAGTATACCAATACTAATGTAACTGGGCTACATACGACCATCTTCTCCAAATACAAGCTATCAATGTACCATCATCACCTGGGCAAAAAAATTTCAATGTGCTACTTCTGTCTAGAGACTTTGAAATAAAATTTAGTCAAACAGCACTCCCAAATATAAATCTGACTCTTTAAAGGAAAAGCATCTTTACTGCTAATCACCCACACACTCAGATAGACAGACAGACAGAGCCTGCCATCCTACCACATTCTAGTCTGTGGTGTATTTCTTGACTGCTGGTTCCTCTATTGTTGATAATTGATCCTAAAAGGCAGGAGATCCAGTTTGGTCTAGTAGATAAGGCTCCAGGCTAGAAAGGAGGAGACTGGGAGTTCTAGTCCCACCTTAGGCATGAAAGCCAGCTGTGGGTGACTTTGGGCCAGTTACTCTCTCTCAGCCCAACTCACCTCATAGGATTTTCTTGTGGGGAAAAGAGGAGGAAGGAGTATTAGGTACGTTCACCACCTTGAGTTATTTATAAAAATAATAAAGGCAGGATAAAAAAAATCTAAGAAAAAAAAAAGTTATCCACTACCTCAGTATCTGCATTGTTAATGTTATGGGGTGTGGTATCACCATGCCTAGATTGAAAGACCTCTCTGTGGCTTTCAGAAAGATTACAGATGCCTATGGGTCTGTGAAAGGATTTAAAAGGATTGCCAAACAATTGGACATCAACCATTCCACTGTCCAAAAGATCACCTACAACTGGAGAAGATTTTAAACAGCTGCCGACTTGCCCAGTCCAGGCCATCCCAGTAAGTTCAGGGCAGAGTGCAAGGTACTGAAAGAAGTCACTAAGAACCCCAGGATTTCATTACTTGACCTACAGGTAACATTTGCCACTAATGATGTCAAAGTACATGAGTTTACCATTAGAAAGAAGCTGCACAAATAAGATCTCCATGGGAGGTATGCCAGGAGTAAACCAGAAGAGATCCAGAAAGAACATCAGGGCAAGACTAACATATGCTCATATACACCTAGGCAAAGACAGAATTTTGGAACAATGTGCTCTGGACAGATGAGGCAAGGATAGAGTTATTTGGCTACAGTACCAGAAGACATGTTTGGCAAAAACTGAAGATAGCATTTCATCAAAAAAACTGATACCAACTGGTAAAGCTTGGTAGTAGAAATGCTATGGTTTGAGGTTGCTTTGCTGCATTAGGGCCTGGGCAGCTCGCCATCATAGAATCCACTATGAGTTCTTAATTGTTCCAGAGGTTACTTGAGAATAATGTGAAAAGACTGAAAGTGGACCTTGCAACATGACAATGACCATAAGCATTTCAGTCAATCCACCAAGAAATGGCTAGAAATAAACAGAAATGGAGGGTTCTAGAATGGCCAAGTCAAAGCCTGGATCTAAATCCCACTGAGATGTGTGGGGTGATTTGACATGGGTTGTGCATGCATGAAACCCCTCAAACATCACACAGCTGAAAAAATTCTGTATGGAGGATTGGGAAAAAATTCTTCCCAGTCAATATCAGAGATTGGTAGACAAAAAATAAAATAAAATAAAATAAAATAAAATAAAATAAAATAAAATAAAATAAAATAAAATAAAATAAAATAAAATAAATGCCTACTTGAGGTTGTTTCTGCCAAAGGGGGCAATACCAAGTATTAGAGCCAAGGGTGTACTTACTTTTTCCATACAAGGAAATGGCATGCCTGTTAATTTTTTGTTGAATAAATGATTGCTAAGTCAATTTTTCATAGGGTTTTTTTTGTTCAATTACATCACCTTTATCTTTATATACTGTTAAAATGAAGATAAAATATTAAGTCCACATATCTTAAAAAAGGGGGAAAAATTACATGGGGTATACTTACTTTTTTCGCATGACTGTATATGGGTGAGAATGGACTTGAACTTTGCTGTCCTAGGTCTTAATCTAATACCTTAACATTACACTTGCAGATAACATGTTAGTGCAATTATCAAATTAATTCAAGTTGCGGTATAAATGATAATAATGTACAGCAAGGGAAAACAGAAGATGTAAAGCTTCCAGGCAAAATATATTTTGAATTGTTTTTAAAATGTATAACCGCTATTTTAGTCAAAACAATGAATATCTAGTAAGAACTGGAGTACTGAAAAACTAAAAAATATAAATTGCAGTAAAAAGAAAAAAAAAACCCTGTCCTACAGGGTTTTATACAGCAGAACCAAGCACAACGCAAAATGTGACTGGACATGTGTTTCTTTGGAAGACTAGTTATCATAGAAATTTATCAGTGTTTTTCACCGATAATCTTTTCCTTGAAATAAGTCAAATATAATCATATTAAAATATTATGGCTAGATGTGCTCACTTTACTGTAAAAGTAGGTTTCTTATAAGTTTACCTGACAGTATGAAAATAGTTTAAATGGAAAAAACTATAATGAGTTTTCCTAGCAGGGCATGTTTAAGAGATGATACATCAGTAATGTTCCAGCCAATAGTAGCAACTCAAATAACAAGTTATAGGAGAAAGCTTCTAATTAAAAGGAAAGTCAGTCTGAAGAGCTTCAGTCACACTTTGGCAACCACAATAAATAATCTCATTTATTTGGATGAATTAATGGAAAAAAAATCACCACAAATCAGAGCTGAAGAACAACAGAATGACCACAGAAAGCACAGTCCCAGATTATACAGGTAATCCAGCATCCAATGAGTTTTAAAGTAATTATTTTCATGCTGTGTGTCTTGAGAATCTAACTGAAATTTCTATGATGTTCCAAAGTACATATGTACAATCTACAGAACGATAGCATACAGAAGTATTTTCAAGTTAACAAGATCTTGTTTAAATCAACACTTTGGTAAATTTCTTCCTTGAACATGCAAAAAACAGATATTAAAATATAGTAGGTAATCTAATGAAAGTTACTATCTTACAAAATGATTACATTAACAGTTCGTTATTATTCACTTTCCCTTCACTAACCTACAAATTAAATATTCTCTTTTTCATTCACAGCAGGTATATACTGGACTCATTTTTTCCCTAGATGTATTTTTATATCAGTAAATTCCTTCAGATAATTATGTATGCCACAAATAACAGCTTGCATATTTCTTATAAAAGAAAAGCTGAGACAAAGAATTTGCTGATACACTCATGTCGCTCCAAGAATTCTCCTGACAACGTTCCCACACCCAACTTAATTACTTCCCTACTGTAAAAACATATTCCATCTGCACTTATTCTAATACTCTCAAGTCCAAAACCAATACACAATAAAGTCAGTTAAATAAATGAAAGATTGAAACCCATATAAAAAGTCCTGAACTATTCTGCAAGTGAAAGCATCTCCAACACCCATTTTTATGCTGACATTTCACTTTATGTATAATATTTTCATAAGCCCTGTTTATGAAAGAATTATCATGCTCCAGGCACATTCTCTACCATAGCATGCTCTGTAGTGCTATGCTAGCCAAAGTTTATTGTTGATTTTAAGTAGTACTTTGCTATACTGTACTCCAAATTTCCATCTGAAATGTGTAAGTTCAATATGAAAAAAAGAGTTTGAATCAATTCATAAAAATATGAAGGAAAAGTTTTCAAGGAATCCCTATGATAAATGAAATCAATTTACCTTTATAAAGTAAACAAAAAATTAAATAGATTATTGCAAACATTTCAGTAATTTCATTCTGATTGATCTAGTATATTATAATATATATCATCATTTTCCTTGAGAGCTCAAATGGCACACACTTAGGATTCTCTTTTTATCCACGCAACAATAAATCCTGAACAACACATTGGACAGAGGGATCGTGACTAGCCCAAAGTAACCCAAGTGTGAATTTGAGCTAAGGTTTCCCTGGTCCCAGTCCAACACTTGCAATATACATATTGCAAAATCCTGTCTACTCATTGTAGCAATGAGCAATATATATAACCAGGTCCTAGGAAACGGTGTACAGTACTTTAAAATTTATCCTGCCCTTCAATCAACAATTTCATATACAACTATCAGTATGTCCACTGGATTTAACTGAAACCTGAATCTCAAGGGGAACACATGTAATTCAGAACAAACTGTTACGTAGGTGAGGCACAGCAGGCATGTTTTGATTCTGGGCTTCTACAAAATTCTGTTCCTAATCCTGTTCTCTGGCACACTGTGAATAGCAATACCATGAGGGCTGAACCCTTTTTGCCATATACAGTGGTACCTCGGTTCACGAACTTAATTCGTTCCGCGACTCTGGTCGCGACCCGAATTGGTCGCGACCCAAATCAAATTTTCCCATAAGGTTCAATGTAATTACGGTTAATCCGTTCTGAACCATATGTATTTTTTTTTTAAATTACAAAAATATGACACAAAGTACAGTACGAAGAGAGAGAATGCTAACCTTGCTCGACGCGACTTCTGGCATGGAGGACAGGAAGGCGGGTGGGGAGGCGGTTATTGCTTGGAGGGAGAGTCCCCCTCCCTACAGGAAGCCACGACCACATGTCACAGCAGGGAAAATGGCCGCGGATCCTGTTCGTCACCCGATCCGGTGTTCACGAACGGAAGCAAAATTTTGCGAACAGTGCTGTTCGTGACCCGAAATGGTCGTGAACAGAAGCATTCGTGACCCGAGATACCACTGTATTAATATATCATGGTGAAGGGTGGAATGGAGGGAAAATATTCCAGTGACTGACAAAACCACCTTCAAATTGAAGTGATTCTTATGATCCTTATGAACAGATTTCTACTGGCCATCCTTATCACACCAATCTAAACAAGCAGCTAGGGAGGGAAGGGGGAGAATGACCACCTTATTACTTAGCATCACTTCACTATTGCCTATTCTCTCAACAGTTGGGTGTGCCAATGTTCTATGTAGAATTGACAACTGCAATGAAACCATTTTTAATAAACTATGTTTGTCACACAAAGGCGTTTGTGTTTGTAAGGTATCCATGGATACACATGAGGTCTATGTTCTGGCTTCGGGAGAAACCAGAATCCGAAGTTATCTGGGATAGACTTTAACTCATTTAAGATACGACGTACTTGTCTCAGGTACTTCCAAAAATGTTCATGAAATGTTGTCCCCAATTTACTAATTTGGGCAACACTGAAATAATCATGTCAAAAGTGGGTGGGAGGATGATTTAAAATTCTTTAGTGCTTAGTTGCACAGAAGACCGAGGGAGGCGGAATATTGGGTTCAGGGACTGACAAAATAACTACCATGAATTGTCCAAGTCACCACCTTTGGTTGGGTTTTATTGCCCATTCTGCACAGCTTCAAGGTATCTGCTTTATTAAGATATATGGAAGAAAGAGGAAGTAGGTGACATCAATAGGGCTGGAAGACCCACACTAGTAGGGTTAGCTTTGGTAGCTCTAAAAGGGAAGGGTAGGAAGGTAGCCCTGTGACATAAAACATCACCTAAACCAGTGAGATGCAGTTTGTGGCTACAGAAGAGGAATACGTAAGTTCCTCTGATGAATAAGTCACGGCACTTCCCAGCAAGCATATGGAAAGCAGGGCCATCAGTACCATTGCAGATGCCCCTCCCCCTTTTATTCTAGCACCAGGAAAGAAGACCATCCAACACCCAGGAAGCGTTTCTGGAAGCGTTTCACAGGTGCTGAACATGGGCACATGTTTGAGATAATTATAGTTAGGAGAAAATATATCGGAAACTTTAATGTACAAGCTTATTTTATTGAAAGCAAAACCAGAAGCTTCATGCTTTTCTCTTTCAAAGTTAAAAGAGTATGGATCAATGTTACATATGGTTATGATCAAAATTATATTACTGCTACAATGATTTCTTTGTAACTTTTATTCTTTGATAAAAATTATCCAAATATTTTTATCATGGGACAGATGCTCAAACTAATAGCATCAGAAAGCATGGTATTTTAAAACTTTTGGGTGTGGCTTCTCTACAGATTTGCTGATTAAAGAGAATGGATACTTAAAAAACCTGGGACTGTAAAAGAAGCACTTTGGAAGATCCAACACAATGCAAGCTATACATTTTGATAACTATTCCATATATTCTAAACTTTAGGTCAATATCATTGGGGGAAATTTGCATTTCTCATAAAGTGGTTAGAGCAGAGTGTTATAACTGAATCAAAGAGACCCAGAATAAGATCCCAACCCAAGGAACTGTTAAGAATCTGAGCAAATTTCTTGACCTAAACTATTATTATGAAATGGATGAGATTGATCAAATACACTACCTGAATTATTAGCTGGAAGACTAAGAAAATAAATCTAAGGAATAAGAACTCAAGTACTAAAAAGGTAATTGGGAATCATTTATAATTTTACTTCCTCTTGAGAGTCCTCATGAATTCATTAATTTGGTATAGCTAACAATTATGCATTTAGGTTCTGTACCTAGTAGTTACAGATTCTTAAGAATTCCAGCATTTAAGGGAACGGGAAGAAAAAAATGTAATCTCATGAGATAGTATAAAAAGAAATATTTTGCTACTGATAGCAAAATGTTCATTCCTCTCTGTAGAAAAAAAGAGTAATGCTTTGAATAACACTTACTTACATTTGGACAACATTCATCCTAGAAAAAGAAAATAAAGGGATCTATAGTATGACTGAATAGTCACCTAGCCCACAGCTGTGATACTTAATTCCTGAAAAAAAATCAATTCAGAATAGGTTTGCAATTTACTCTTATTATTTAAAACTGCTATGTTCTGTTAAAATGCCAGTGATATCTCAAGTTGTATATAATGCTGAGAATGCTTAAAAAATAATAATATTTAAGCTGAGGTGAAAATGCAATAGAAGAAGCAACTCAGAAAAGGCCAGAATATTTCTTAGTCCAATTTTTACTCAAAACACATGTCATGTCAAAACATAAATACTGGATGCATATTTAGAGTTGTTCCAAAAAATAGAGCCAAAACCATCATTAAAACAATATATGCATACAATAAACATTGAGATATATTAGATGTAATATTTTTTAATACCTGTACCATTTTTATTCCATATAAAAGACAGAAATACTGAGATGTGATAAATCATAATTCATATTTTGTCTTAGTCCAAATCATGGCATATATATGTATCAAGAGTCATTTACAATTTCTGACAATAAATAATCCACCATCTTATTTCATTAACCTTTGGCTTTAATTATTACTTCCCTAAACTAATTGCTGATTATCACTCAAATTAATCAAATACCTGGAATTCTGAGGTTCTGAAACATCCGAATCTGGACACGTTTTCTTCACCTGCAATAAAAAAAAAAAAAAGAAGAACAAGAACAAGAAGAAAAAGTAGAAGGATCGTACTTACAAAAGTTCAAAACCAGAAAGATTTCCACATCTGCAGTTCACGGACTTACTTCATACAAACGGAATATGTATTATTCACCATGGTATCTGTAAAATGCTTCTCTTATTTTACAGTATGGACATGCAATGTAAACAGTGTGTTTCATAATTGCCCTATAAACAGATGCCAACTTAACTGCCCTTCTCCCTTAGTCTGTAAAATGCTCAACTAAAATGTTTGGGAATATTTTGGCTTGAAACACAGAAACCAACGTTTCTGATTTTTACATTTCTCCACGTAGAAATCAGAAAGCTAAACTGTTCTCAGTTTTATAAAGAAATGTTTTCTGAACTGTATCACTTCTATTTTTTACTGAGGCTCATAATAATAAATACTAGATTCTGTGAAAAAAGTGCGAGGTAATGCAGAAAATTTTGGAATTTAAATTCAAAATGAAACCACAACTTTTCTTACTGGGTATAATCTGAGAAAAAATCAGTAAGAAACATCATAATTTAATGAGATATATGCTTACAGCAGCAAGAATAAATTTTGCTCAACACTGGAATAAAGACACAATTCTGACAATACCTGATTGGGAACTTAAACTTGGAGAATATGCAACAATGGCAAAACTAACAGAATATATACACAGTAGTTTGGCTAAATGTAAGCAAGAAGGGTTCCTATACAGACAACACTTCATGCAGCATGGCAAATATAATCAGTTTGACTTCTAAGGGGGCCTAAATGTCCACAAACATTGCAAATTAGCAGATGTATAAAAAGGGGGAAATCAGAAACCTAATAGCTTTTTTATTATTATTATAAAGTAAGGTAATTTAATAATAATTGATTATTATATTATAAGGTAAGTGGCTGCTGCAGAGTGGGGGAGGGTACGAGAGGGTGCACAGAGGTGTGAGGGAGGCATGGTGTGGGAGGCGCAGCGAGGGTTGAGAAGGGTGTGCAAGATGTGAAGGAGGTGCGGTTAGGGCGCAAGGGAGGTACGGGGGAGGTGTGGGAAGGCTTGGGCAGCGTCTACAAGGGTGCACGGGATGCTCAAGAGCTGCAGCGAGGGCAGGGAAGTTGCATGGGGATGCACAAGCGGTAGGCAGGTGTGGCAAGGCTTGGGGAGGGTGCACAAGTGAAGGGGCAGCGTGAGCGCAGAGGGGCTGGGGAAGGGTGCATGGGTGGGGGAGACTTACCCCAGCAACTTGCAACCTTCCCTGCCGGCTTCCCCACTGACTTTCTAGGGATGCTGGCAGGGAAGGTCGCAAATGGCAATCAATTGCAAGACAATGCAATCAGTCATAAATGTGAGATGGTTGCCAATTGCCCTGATCACAATCACGTGACCTCAGGGGTGCTGGGATGGCAAGAACTCCGAGGACTGGTCGTAACCACCATTTGTTCAGCGTCGTCGTATCTTCAAACAGTCGCTGAATGGTCTTAAGTCAAGGATTACCTGTAAAAAGGGTGGGGGGAGGAACTGGCTGGGCTAGTTATAGAATTCATATACTAATTTTAGTCTTCTGACGTTGATACATTTATGTATTTTTGCCAATATGTGATGCTCCAGTTCAAATATTTTGCAGTGATCTAATGATATCTGTAAGATATTATGTCCTTTGCCTTTTCAGTCTAATACATGTAAAATTAGCATTCAATGAGCTTATATTTAAAAAAAATTAAGAGGTTCAAATTTCCATGCTTTACAGTTTGAGACTTCTGAATCTCATGTAAGCAATTTTTACTGTAACTCTGTATGTATACCAAATTAATACACTGAGTTTGCAACATCCATTATGAGTATGTATTTTAAAACTCTGAAAAATAACCTACTATTATCTTATATTTCACATTTTTGATAGAAGGCACTTTATAAGCCTAAACATATCCATAGTCCTATAATAAAGAAATACAGTCAAGAGCTACAAAGGGGATAACAGAAACTGAGAAAAATATTTTTTTTTCAGGATCAGATACAAGCTCCAATTCAAACTTTCATTAGTGAAAATATTTATTGGCTATGTTCAAAATACAACTGAAAATCATTGTTACATTTTACTCAACAGCAATAAATAGCAAGTCTTAACTCCCTCACCCCTTTTTTTCTCTTCTGCACCTGTTATCAAAAACTCAAAAGAAATCTACTGCCAATTTTTAATACACCAAAGTACATGATTTACAAATGTATGGAACTGTTTAATATTCTGAGAACAAACCAGGGTGTTCAGTACAGTAAAAAAGAAAGATATTAAGGGAGAAAAATAGGTGAATGGTCCATAAGGAAATGAAAGTACTTCAGATAAGTATATACAATAGGATTGTGCAAACTATTTAAAAGGAGCACTTTGTAGAATGTGTCGGCACAAGTAAAGCACCCCTCTGTGAAGAGCTAAAGCAGCCACATCCTACAGAAGGGTTCTTCCTTGGCTGGCTACCCACATGTACTTGCATAGATAATACGTTTCTGGGGACACCTGTGAAAAGGATTTGCATGCATACACATACACAGCCAGCTAAAGGAAGACTTTGATGCAGCTCAGACCACCATTCAAGAGGATGTATCTGCTTGAATATACAAAGAGAACGTACTCTGCAAAGTGCCCTTACAAATGCTTTGTAGAGACCTATTACAGAATCTTCCAATGTTATTTATTTATCTATATTACTTCTATACAGTTTATCTCTCTCCAGACCAGACTTATTAGTATAAGACCTGCACATATAAATGGAATTTAAGAAGATACTATGGAATATCTCTATTGTATTAATAAACATATTCTGAAATCTAAAACTTCAGAGACATTTTGTAATGGTATGTGGGAAAGACCTTGGGAGACCGTCAGACAGCATAGCCTGCAGCTGGACAGTGGGTGGGGCAAGAGGCTCAGAAGGGACTCTCCCTAGTTTCTCAGGCTGTAAAGGAGATGGGGGGGGAGAATTGTACTTTCAGACATGCGAAATTCTGTTAAGGTAGCTTTACAATAAAATAGAATTAGCTTATCTGGTTGTGTTTCCTGTCCGGTCTACCTGGTAAGGCTGACATCAATCTCACAAGTCTGAAAGTTGCAAGAAGAGGACAAAATATTCCCAGGTATTAATCTTCTATTTAAAAATCCTCACTGTAATTAAAACAACCTAATTCATTTAAAACAACAACAACAAAGAACAATGTTGTAATTCCCTCTTCCAACCCACCACTAAACTGACCTAACTTTCTCCTCCCATTTTTTCCCATCTCTCTGGAAAACAGCAGTATTCACTCCCATTCCAGTCCTTCCAACTGGCTACTTTCTTAGATGGTTCACTTCAGTACTTGCTAGAATAGAAAGGCAGGGTATAACTCAATTTAGTTCATTTATTTATGGTTGCTGACCAGTACATATCTACCCAGAAAAACATGAAAAAGAATAAAAATAATAATTATAATAAATGAATAACAATATGCTTCATCCTCTTTGCCAGGAAGGTCTCCAAACTGGGGTTGATTAATTCTGATCTCAGATTTTTATAAAAGTTACAACAGAATAGAACATGTGTAACGTATTATCCTCTCATAACGGGAGTGATAGTATAAATTTGGATAATATGCCCACTGAAACAATTTGATTCACAATATGAGTAATATTCCTATCTCCTGATATTAGGATCTCCATACAAAAATGTTTGATGATTTCATATATACCTTTGCCTCTCTGGCCTCCAAGATAAAACCCTTTTTGCGTTATGGATCACACAAATTCCATATTGTATTGATAACTCCTGGATATAATATCTGCAACCCATCTATTCTTGGCCAGTGTTCACCACACTTGGAAGATTCTCATAGAGAGAACGGCATTTGTTTTGGAAAAATTGGGACTGCTGAGAGAAGGAATTGTTGGAAAGCAGATACTTAATCTAGTGATATGACTAACAGTTAAAATATTGATTTAACTCTATACCATCTCCGGAAACACTGCTTCCAACATGTTGTTTGGTAAAGTGAAAGTTCAGGTAGCTATGTCAATCTACAATTTTCAGTTTGTAGAAACACAAGATACTTTTATTGGATTTCTTACTACATTGTTAAATTTTAGATCAAAAATTCATAGGAAAATCCATATGCATTTGTTTGCCTTTTCCCCAATGTATTTATTTTAATGAGCTGTTTTCCCTAATACGTGTTTTTATACATTCTTGCATGTATTCAGCTATATTTTTATTCAGAGAACTGCATCACATTTCAAAAAATTGACACTTTTTGACACAGAATATTTGTCTTTCAGTTCACATATTAGATCAAAATACCATGAATTAATTCAGTTTGTATTAAAATATAAATGAAATACATTTATTCCTCTGTGAGAAACTAGAGGGTTCTCACTAAAGAACTCCCTCCTTCATTAAATAAACTTACTATAAAACTGTAAATTAGTTCATTTCTAATTTACAGATCTAAACAAGAATCTAAACTAGAGCAATGCTCTTGTTAGTATCCCTGTTTCCTTGGCTGGAAAGCTTGCAAGACATGGTATGTATTCCCTTCTTGCTCCCTTGTGTCTGATCTTTAACTCCTTCTATTCAGGGAAATAATACTTTAGGAAAGTGAATGCTTGCTATCAAATCTCTTATAGGGTAGAAATTAAAGGCACAGTTTTTCTCTTTACTCTTTAATATGCAAACTTTAATTATTTTGTGGGTGGGCACTTCACTTCTAGATGTATCCTAAAATTCTCCCTTATTAGGGGTAAACATCCTGGGCATATTATTCAAATATTTTAATGTCTGAATTAATATATGCCAGTGAATAAAGATATTTATACTGCAATGACTAATTATTTGAAAATATGTAATGGCAGCACCTAATGCAGAAGCTAAGCAGGGTGGGATGGGAGATCATCCAGGAATTCTAGGGCTATTGGCTAGACTGGAAAGTTAAAAAAAAAAAAATCCCCAAAGAGAATGGCAAACTATTTCTATAATGTTGCCAAGAAAACTGCATGAATGCAGTCACCAAGAGTCAATCTTGATTCAATGGTCCCCATTAATTGTTCTATGCTTACCATTAGAAGAGAGTATGTGTAGCTCAGGGTTGAACTGTGGAGTCCTTGGGGTTCTCTGAGCTTGGTTGTTTTCTTGCAAACGTTTCATTACCTGGCTAGGTAACATCTTCAGTGCTAGAATGGAATGGGGTTTGCTCTCTGTTTAAATACAGTGGCCTGCCCTGCCAGTGTTGGTGGGGATGTGGGTAAAACAAAACAAACACCACACCCCCACCAACACTGGCAGGGCATGCCACTGTATTTAAACAGAGAGCAAACCCCATTCCATTCTAGCACTGAAGATGTTACCTAGCCGGGTAACGAATGTTTGCAAGAAAACAACTAAGCTCATAGAACCCCAAGGACTCCACAGTTCTATGCTTAATATTTTGCTGCTTCCATAGGTGGTATAATAACTAGCTGAATCTGGTTAACTGACCTCTGCATAGTATAAAGCCTATTTCCAACAGAATGGAAAAACAGAGTTTCTTAAAGCATTAAGTTTCAGCCATGTATGTTAATCATTAGGGTTGTCCAATGCTTCAGATACAGTTCAGAAGAGGGGCTTTAGACCGTACAGGACCACAGTATTTTTGGCTCATTAAAGTAACTGCATCTGTTCCTAGGATTGCACAGCTGCAGCAGAATTCTGCCTGAACTGCACAGCCTTATTACCCACTTTCTCTTCTATTACAAGGAGCCAACAGGAAATATTTGATTCTGTTTTTAACAAACCATCTTCCCTTGATATTCACTCAGAACTATGATTCGTTTAAATTATTTGCAATCAAAATGTGATTTTGTTTTCACTTTGCTTCATTGAACTGATCACTGGTAACTCCAAATTATGACACCTCAGGAAACTAACATTTGTATAACCTGCTCATCTTACCCTCCCTTTTCCTCCACTAATAAGGAAAAGGAAGCAACCAAGGATCACTGTAACAGAAAATTACAGTTTCTCATTACATCTGAACTGGACTCAACTTAATTTCTTAAAGCTGATGGGTTTCTGGGGATGAGGAAGAATACCTTCAATAGCTCGAATTAAGAGTTAGCCATTCTTTGAATGTGTTAATACTTTGTACTGGAACTAACTATGCAGCAGTACTGACATACTATTTCTGGAGTGATATGAACAACTAGAAGTATGAAGCAAAGTGAAATAGTAGGTTCCTTTGCTTTCATTACACCCTGAAGGACCTTTTTTTCCCCTGCCACTTGCTATGTGACTATTGCCAGACAGTTATTCATTCATGAGCCTCCCAACTTTTCTTAAGTAAGAAAAACAGAGGCAGCATGAGAGAGACTGTTCAGAGAAGTACATTTCCTCCATATTTATTATACTGTTTGTATTAAGCTTAAAATTCTCATGAACAAAGTTTACTTTACAAGCTAAATTATCCTTCCCATTTACTATTTCCTTTTACGGACCAAATTTACCTATGTTCTATCAAGGGAGAAATGAATGACTTCTCCAGGGGGACCTTCATGGAATTTTAAAATATTATAAACGTTGTATTACATTAATTCTCTATAACTAATACAGCTCCATTCCTTTCATATTGCTTAATCCAATAGTTCTGCCAAAGACAATATTATTTCTTCTGTTGTTCATAAACTGTCCCCCTGGCCCCCAATGTACCCACTGGTCTTTCATCAGTATCAGGGACAGGTAAACCTTTTGAGCCAGTGGGCATATTTGGAATTGTGGGAACATGTTACTGGCACAGTCAGAAAATAAGGAAATCTAATTGTGTGTTATTCAGGACAATTTTAAGTACAGCTTAAGCAATCAATTTTTGGGAAACCAGATAAGATGCTAATTCCAGAATGAAGTGTTTACATGGAAGTTTGTGGCATTTTGATTCTGTTTCTCCTTCAAGGACTATAAGACAAATTTGTATAATAACTTCTACAAATTTTATCCTCACAACTCTGGAATATGTTAAATTGAGAGATAATTGCCCATGGTCACTCTGAGTTTTATAGCTTAGCAAAGATTTGAAGTTAGCCTTCCCAGTCTCCATCATTTAGTTTATTATACTGTATTTGAGTCTATGTTCCATCTTTGCACCACTCAGCAGCAGATCGAATATGCCCATCCACATGCTGGTTGAACCCTAGAAGACATTTAGTCCAACCCCAAGCTCAGTGCAGGATCCACTGTAGCATCTCTAACAGGTGACAATCCAGTTTCTGCTTGGGTGGTTTTGGAATATGACATGCCAAAAGAAGAGAATATATGTAGCTCAGGGTTGAATTGTGGAGTCCTTGGGGTTCTCTGAGCTTGGTTGTTTTCTTGCAGACATTTCATTACCCATCTAGATAATATCTTCAGTGCTAGAAGGGAGTGGGTTTGCTCTCTGTTTATACACTATATAAAATGCTGTGCCCATGAAATTATTTCCATATATATATACAGGTAGTCCTCAGGTTATGACCATTTGTTCAGCAACTGTTTAAAGTTACAATGGCGCTGAAAAAAATGGACTTAGGACTGGTCCTTGAAGTTGCGGCTGTCACAGCATCCCTGTGGATGCTTTGATCAATTATCAAAATTCAGGCACTTGGTGACCAGCCCGCATTTACAACTGTTGCAATGCCCTATGGTCATCCTGCCCTGCGCAAACTGCCTCCACTTCAACTCCCCCACCCGCCTGTCTCCCCCATCTCTGCCCTTTTGGCCACCTTGCACAGCATGGCTGAGTGGAACAGGCTGCTGCCCCTCAATGACCTTTGTTGTCTTCTTTGCCTCCCTTCCCCTCTGCTGACCTCGACACTTCCAGCTGGCCTCAAGCCCCATGGCACGGGGGCTCTGCTGGCATGCATGCTTGCTGCTGCCCCCTGCTGCTGCATCCAGCTGACCTTTGTCATCTCCTTTGCCTTGCCTCTGCTGGGCTTGCTGACGCCAGTGGCAGACAGCATGCATGCCAGCGGCAGGCTGAGGCTGCTGATGCAGGGCAGGCCTGCCAGGAATCTGGTGGCCAGGGAGGCAGTGGCAGCAAGGGGTGGAAGTGAGCCCAACACCGACAGAGCCCCTGCACCATGAGGCTTGAAGCTGGCCAGTGTTGGCGAGCCCAATGGAGGGGAGGCAAGGAAAAGAAGATGATGAAGATCAGTGGGGGGCTGCAGAATACAGTGGCCTCTTCATCTGGGCCATGCTGTGCAATGCAGCCCAAAGGGCAGAGAGGGGGGGAGACAGGCCGGTAAGGGGAGTTGAAGTGGAGGCAGTATGTGCAGGGCAGAAAAGTGAGGTCCTTGCCTAACAACTGCAACCAGGACTGCCATTGCTAAGCAGTGTAGTCACATGAAGTTTTGCTTAACTGTCCCTTCGCTCAGCGATGGAAGTTCCAGTCCCAATTAGGGTCGTAACTCAAGAACTACCTGCATATATATATACACACACACACAACCCACACCCATTATCCCTGTATTTCTAAATGAAAGAGCTAAGTAGAAGTATTTACGAGATTCCTCAATTTAGTGGAGGAGCTGAATCTATACAAACTAACTTTCATGTATGTATAAACTTATATACAGGTAGTCCTCACTTACTGACCACTTATTCAGTGACCATTTGAATTTATGACTGTCCTGAAAAAATAACTTTATAGAGATTGGAGAGGAAGGGATTGCAAGAGAGTAAACTATTTTCTCTTCTACACATCAAAAGCAATGCGATTGTGCCAGCAGTGGGGAAGGGTCAAGCAAAGGAGAGATTACCTATAGAAATTGCTTGCTTTTTTTCTCCCACCCCCCTCATAGAGCAGAGAGATTGGAGAGGAAGAGATTTCAAGAGAGTACTGTAAGCTGCTTGTGTAGTATGTCTGAGGCTCCCAGCCTTGGGCTACCAGCACAATCACATTGGTTTTGATGTGTACAAGACAGTAAGCAGGCACTCAAGCATTCTAAAGAGCGTGGGAATGGTTAGGAGGCAAACAAAAGTCAAAGGTGTGGAACTGAGTAAAATAGTCTTGTCTCTTTCCAGCTGGAAAGCACAGTCACACTCACATGATTTCCCACTTAGTGACCACTTGGCCTAGCAGCAGAGTTGCCAGTCCCAATTAAGGTCATTAAGTGAGGACTACGTGTATTAAGAATTATGGAAGTAGCTCAGATAAGATTTGCATATTCTATCTTATACTGCTTTATTCACAATAGAACATGTATCATTTTGCAGCAATTCTAGAATGCAAAGTATAATAAGACTCTATTTGCACAAGCATCATCCATACTTCAAGAAGGAGAAAAGAATTCAGATGCTTAAACTGATACTATTATTTATTACTCAGTCTTAGGAAACCACTTCAATTTCAATCAACTCTAAGCAGCATACACTCCATATCAATAACAAATATTAAACAATAAATAACAAAAATGCATAATACAGTCATATTTTATATTCTTTTAAAACTTGATTGGATTACCAAAATGAAACAAAGTTTAGCGACAAGTATCTAAAAAGATTAGTGTTAGGATCATGTTCCAAAAACTGGAAGGACAAAGAAATTAGTGTCGTTAGGACAAACTGGATTTACTTTAAATTATGTGTAGGTCATATGATTGCTTCCTATGTATGTAACAATTTTATGTAATAATATTAAACATTCATAATAACTTTCTCCAAAGGTCATTTTCAAATAAACAATTTAGAATTATAGTTCAGTGACATATTTTGAAAATATTCTGGGATCTGCTATCCAAATGTCACAGGGGTCTGAATAAAGAAAAATAAACGGTTGCCAGGAAATGCTACTGTGTTCTATCTTATAACTCACATTTTAATTGCTCATTTTGTTTTATTTTGCATTTTAAAATCTTATCATTCTATATATATTTAATAAGTGCATGGTGAATGATTTTCTATTTTTTATTAAAGATTTATTACCTTTGTTTTAATGTAGTTTTTTTCAATTCTTACAACTATCTAAACATGCACTGCTTTTTTCCCAGCATATATTCTTTTATGATTCAGGCTGGGAAAAATATTTCTACAGAAAACTATTTTTGTGGAGTCATTTAGTGTAATTCTAAATAACCATATGCCTTTAAAAACAGTGCAAATATCAAGGATTTATTAGAAGAAATCACCTCTAGAATTGTAAAATCCTATTTTATAAACTTTAAAATTTGTAACTGATAAAAATATCAGGTCCACACAGTGTGCATCCTAATTAAAGAAACTTGTAATCTGATACTCCTGCATGCTGTTCCCTAGATCATATAAACTAAACTGTGGAACAAATCGGTTATAATAATTTATCATACTTTTCTACAAAATACTTTCTCTTAGCAACTTCTTGTAACTGTAAATCTGTTTTCACAAAGTGCTTTTTTCTCTGTGCAAAACTTTTCTATATTAAAATATTATACCTATAACAAATGTTAATTAATTTTAAAAATCCCCAAATTCTCTTGAATATGTTATCTTCAAGGAAACAGACTTTTCAAAAGCAGTATCTATTAACATTTACTGATATTATAGATCCTAAATACAATAACCATTTTAACTTTTACTCTATATTTGAACTATGTGTGTTTTAAAAACAGTAGGAAAATGTGCCAAACCAACAGTAAATAGGTCTGTTTTATAGACAGATACACCAGTGAAATCACTACAGTACTTATCAAAAAGCTATTTCTAGAAGGAAAAAAAATGATTCTGGGCTTTATGTTACTCTTTTAAAGTACTAGGGGAAAAAGGTATGTGTCATTGGCTTATACAGCAAATATTTGCTACCCCAATACAATAGTAGTATTCATGAAAACTTCACACACTTATATATACAATACACATAATCTGAATACTCTTTAAACAGCAGGATTTCTGAGTAAATGTCAACATAAGTATGCTGTTATTTAGAAAATCAATTTCTACCCAAGTTATAAGTTTCTTAATATTGCTTTCCCCACAAAATATAACTGAACAATTCAATTATTCATAAATTATCTGAGTTATCAATATGCATTTATATTTTTGTCTGTAAAACATACATTCAGATTATACAAATCTTTATAAAACAATGTTAGATACGATTAGTTGAGAACTTCTATAAGTAAAAGAGAATATACACACTACTTTATAATATGAAAGAAATTTATATTTTAATTAAAAAGATCTAATTCATGATAACACTAGTTTCTCTTAACATATCAATAATTAATCCATAATTATTCCTTAAGATATGTGTATTTTTGGTCTTCCCTTCCTTCCTTGCAAATTAGAAATGATATGGAAATAAATCTCAAGCTTACCTCATTCTCCTCTTAAGAGACTTAAGTAGATTAAGAGAATTCCCAAGTACAACAATTTTTAGCAAAGAAAAATTGTATTAGGCTTAGTACCAACTCTATTCCGCTACTAAGTGCTGAATTGTATTGGATCAGATAAATCTGCGGAGAGCATTATTGTCTCATTCAGGTAGAGCAGAGACACTTCGTTCTTCCTTGAGCAAACACAACAGATTCTGTTAGCCAAATCCAAATCTGAGTAACAAACAAGCTTGTCTCAAACATCTAGCTTTCTACATGCTTCTGTTTATATGACTTGCATTCAGAGGTCGCTCACATCAACAGCTTTTGTCTTTCGCATGATATCTGATGTGGTGCATTTCTTTCAAGGCTCTTTTAATGAACCCAGTTCCAGAGCTCCTATTTGCCTGCTGTTACTGTGACACATATGCTTTGTATTCTGTGAAGTCTTTTAAATGCATATGCCTGTGAGGATCTATACAAACTAGTATTATATTTCATTATAGACAAAGGATCAGTAGCATTAAAAGGTTTTTTTTAAGATTACAAGGTTTTTCTAAGTACAATAGAAGTAATAATAGCAATAATAACTCTTCCAGGACATGCACACAAGCATGCATTTGACAAAGTCTCTTATAGAATAGACTAATACACCAGAAACAAAGGAAAGACCCTCTACAGCAACCTACTGAAAGAGCCAAATAAAGTGGGATACTAATCCAGTTGAAATAGCAAATTAACATTTTAGTTTACAAATGAACAGAATAAAATGTATACAAAGAGTGTGATTTGATAATTTCATTTTACTGATATCACTGCTGATATCATTTTCCATTTCTCCTTTCAAAAACACAAATATAAACTCAGTAGAGTGTGAATATTTAGAAATAAACAAACAAACAAACAAACAAATAAATAAATAAATAAATAAAAGCAATAACAATTACAATGTTTGGGTACAATATAAAAACCTGTATTGATAATATTATGTAAGCATTAAAATTCTTTAGAATATTGAAAGTAATACATATGAAATGTTTATATAGTAATTCAATACTAGTATTATTGGTCAATGTAAATGTATATATTTTAACTTCCCACTCTATTCTCATGTATAAAGCAGGCGGGAATAAATTCATATTCAAAAGACAAAACAAAAACAAACCTATACACAAAACATGTTCAATACTATTCTTCAACAGAGATTTGAAACTGAAGATGGCACTCTCTCCCAACATGAATACATGCCTAGTTTGCTACTGGGGCATAGGGTTTGAGTGAAAGTTACACCTGCAGAACACTGCCGGCACAATGTTCAATGCAAGCAATATTTAAATGACAGCAGCTTGCTGCTGTTAAAGCTAATAAAATATGATTGATGACTTGGATTAAAAAGCTATCTAAATAGATTAGGATATTTGTGCAATCATTTGACAGCTCCAAGCCTTTATTATTAGAAAGAATTGCCAGGACCACAAGGATCATTAATAATAGTTAAATGTAGGACTATCTTCCATGTGATTCTTTACCATGTGTTATAATAATAAAGTTACAGTGCAAGAACAACAGTTGACAAAACACAGAATCTAGTTATTTATTTATGCCCTTAAAAAACAGATTACAGTCTTTGAAACTATGGAAATACAGAAATACAATTAATGCCAGTGAAAACTCAGCAAGCATAATCCATACAAAACCAAAATAATGGTTTATGACAAAAATAATTACTAAATGCCTTTCAATTTTTTAAATGTTTTAACCCATCCCCTAATAGCCTGTGGATACCATTATACTGGATTAAAAGTCTCTTCCTGTTTTCAGAAAACTTTGAAGAAATCAATAACGGCAAATTTCCAGATGCTTAAACTACAGGTAGTCCTCGATTTACGACCACAATAAGGATTGGAAAATTTGTCATTAAGTGGTGTGGTCACTAAGTGAGGCATTGTGTGACTGCACCCAATTTTATGACATTTTTTTGCAGTGGTTAAGCAAATCAGGTGGTTGTTAAGTAATCATGTGGTTCCCCATTCATTTTGCTTGCTGGAAGGTGGCTGGGAAAGTTGCAAATGGCAATCACATGACCCCAGGATGCTGCAACCATTGTAAATACATGCCAGTTGCCAAGCATCCAAATGATTATGTGACTGTGGGTACATTACGATGGTCACAGGTGTGAGGACTGGTCATAACTCACTTTTTTCAGCACTGTTATAAGTTCGAATGGTTGCTAAACGAATGGTTGTAAGTTGAAGACTACCTGTACACCTTCCAGGATCATCAATGAAAAACTAAATACATTTGCTAAACAGTTGAAAATAAGTGTTGAGCCAAATCTGTCAACATTACAATGGATTAATTTAATTAATTTAAGCCAGCATTAAAATAAAAGTTAAAAATGCTGTTCCATAAGTATAATAAATAAATAAATAAATAATTTATAAATCAAATTTATATGCCACCCATTGCATTATATAAATAAATAATAAATTGAAGGGGGCATTTTTGTTTAACGCTTTAATAAGACATAAGTTTGTTTTAGCCCACATATAGGCTAAAACAGTATTGGAAGTGTATTGCTGAACCCTTGGGGTATAATGAGAACTCAAAACAAAAAAGTCACAACCTTGCTAATATATTTTTAGATAGTAGAAGACCTAAACAAAATATTCCACTAAGGCTATTCTATATTCTATACATTAAAGTCTATATAACTGAAAATACAAGGTAAACCTTACCCACTTAGCCTTATTTGAATTTTGATCAAGTATGAACCAACATGACAATACAGCCCAAGGGCAGAATCTAATTTCCCTCTGCTGATGGAAAACTTACATTAGTTGAACAGTGATGAGTGCAATTTTTCACAATCACCCTCTGACTTGTAGCTGCCAATGATCCTCCTTCCCAAGTTTTTGAGGGCCCACTCCAATAGATATGTGGAGGGAATGCAGAAGACTGAAAGATATGTTAAAAAATAGACCTTTTTTTTGTTTGCCTATGGAAGCTTTATATTGTTCAACATCCCAGTCTAGCTTACAGCCCTGGCAATTACTGCACCCAAATGGCTGCTGAGTAATTTAAAGGGCCAAAGACTTAGTAAAATTTGACCACTGGAGTACCTAGTTTATATGAGTGTGGGATACATGGTGCAAACAGAATGCTGGTGAATACCTTTTGGTAAACCATCACCAAGCCTATTGTTCCACAATATAACGTTGATAGATTACATAATTTAGAATGAAATAAGCAGATGATCCAAGTTCCTCACAGCTATTACTGAGAAACATAAAATGTATGGTCAGACATGCTCTCTGATGCCCAGGTTTCATCAGAAAAGTGAGATGATATTGACCTTCTGATAGTTATGTTTCAACATATAAACCTCTTGGCTAAGTTTGGGGGGGGGAATCCTCCCCCCATATTTTCTGACTTAAAGATAGATATATCATTTAGCATCTTAACTGTTTAACAAGATAACATCTGAGTTACAAACCAGCACTAAAGTCTGCTTCTTTCTTGTGAGATATATATAGCTACTCTTTGAATGCCAAAATTTCACTCCTATCATTGCATTACATACAACCGAGATTGTTTTTAGTTCATTTTTGTGATTATAGGAGGTATGCATACAAGGTACACATTCAGGGCAAAAACTTGTGACTCAGAGATTGATTTCTGAAATCACAATATTCAATAAGGGTTCAGGCTAAGTAGTGAGATACTAAATTCATTCATTCATTCATTCGATTTACATAGCCACCCATCTCACTTTTACATGACTCTTAGGTGACTTACAACGATTGGTGATTTAATTGCTGAATTTTTTAATTGTTAGTTTTTTATTATTGTTTTTATTGTACGCCGCCCAGAGTAACGAATCTGTGAGATGGGCACTATATTAATATGATTGACAGACTGACAGAGAGACAGACAATAAAAAACAAAATACAGGGCATAATCTAACCTATCATCCATACGACCAGTAGACAGGCTCTAATCCACATCTAGAGCCCCAGGCTCAGGCACAAAGCCAGGCCTTACAAAAGGCCATCAGGGACAGGGCTAATCTAATCTCAGGAGGAATGATGTTCCAAAAAGTGGGTGCCATGGCAGAAAAGACTCTCCTTCTGGGCCCTGCCAGCTGACACACACCCTAGCCAATGGTACCAAGAACATGCCCTTCCTGCCATATTGGGTAGAATGTGTAGAAACCAATGTGCTTATGTTATTATTTTTAGAAAAGTAGCTCAGACAATTACGATTCAAGTATCTACAATGTTTCTTAAGTTCCACATTCAGTGGTAGCACATCAGAATGGTGTTTTTTTTTTAAAAAAAAACTAGATGAAAATGCTGAATAAGCTCCTTATTTTTATTAGAAGGGATGTTGTTGTTCAGCCGTTAAGTCGCATCTGACTCTGCGTGACCCCATGAACCATATCGCGCCAGGCCTTCCTGTCCTTCACTGCCTCCCTGAGTTTGCTCAGTTTCATGCTCAATTAGAAGGGATACCAAGACCCATTTCAACATGAACTTATTTTTGCAATGTATTTCCCTCACCTCATATATGGCTATAAAGCAATTTACCCAGCCCAACAGTAAGACTGTTAAGACTATATCTACTGTACAATAATACGTATTTCCATAATGTCAAGAATTGAGAAGCAAAATGAGGCCACTCACAGATGAGTATTACACAAGTAAGAACTGCTACGAGAAAAAGAAAACAAAAAATGAACTCAATTTGAGCATGTTCCACACTTCCAAGACCCACATAATATTGAAACTAAACAGGGATGGAAGAAAAAGACAACCTGCAAGCCAATAGAATTTTTAGTTTCCTGAAAGATTTTTTATCAGGGGAACGTGTACCATAAAGTACATATATACCACACCATATAAACCCATTACAAGGAAGGTGAAAATAAGATACCATTTCTTTTCTCCTCTTTCCCCTTCCTCCCCCTTGTCATACCAATAGTACTATGAGGTTACTACTGTAGCCTAGCTGAAGTCCTAAAGGATTTGGGATAGATTTTAATACATTGCTTCAAGTTTCTCTAATAACAGAGAACTCTTATAACTTGGTAGTAAGAAACTACAATAGATAAAAACAAACCTGGAGGTTTTATGCCCAAAGCTAGGCACCTTCTTTAGATTTTGCACAGATAAAGAATCATAGAAATAAAAGGAAGGGACCCTTTAACCTATCAAATCTAATTCCTTGCTCAGTGTAGGAATATCAGTTAAAATGCCTCCTGCATTTGGTAATATACCCTTTGCTTGAATATATGCAGTCAAAGGGAAGACACCATCCCACTGCGTAAACGGCGTCACTTTCAATCAATGATATATGGACTTCTTACTAACCAGCAAGAATTACCATATAATATTTTTAAAACTAGATATAAAACAATTGAGAAAGGACAGACAACTTTGTACAAGGACACAAATGTTCTCTCTATAAATGAACGAACAGAACAATCTATGAGTGTGATAGAAAAGGTCAAAATGGGTATTATACCGTACAATGCCGGCAATATATAACTTGCTAATGTTAATTAGATTATAATGCTGTCATTTAAATCTTACAATTTATATCATACATTAAAATATATAATCTATAGCTTAAAGTAGCAGGGTTCTTGTACTTTCTACTGCAACATAAATAGAATTAACAAACATTAACAGCTGGGTCCCTATATTTAACACGCTACTCTATTTCTCAACATCCATGAATAAAGTTTTTTCTTTAACAAAATGATGCCAATCTGAACCAGATGAACCAATGGCCTGATTCAGTATAAATAGCTTCCATACTCTCACAAATACATAACTGAGGGGATAATTAAATATGACACAAGATAGGTGGTTTTAAAAATAGAAAACATTTTATATTATTAACTAAGCTTGTTAATTACCAATGGCCAAAGTCTTTCTGGATGCAAATAGTCTTAGCTATCTTTCATCCAAAAACTTAAGGCAACTAATATGTTATCCAATCATTTAATCTCAAATTTATTTAAAAGACAGGCTGGCCTAAGATATAACTGAATGACCATTTGAGCCTAGTTTTGTCCAGTTTCTGAAATAGGAAACCTGAGTCTCCCCAGATGTTACTGAAATATTGATTTATTTAAAAAATGAGTATCCTGGTCTCGTACAGAAACTTTGGATAGATAAATGCAACCCCAATACCCTTGACAGCATGGATAAGAGTGAGGATGGATGATCAGCACTGCATGAATTCTATGAATTATGTGCTGGTAGAATTCTACCAGTATTACTTCATAACTCTATCAAACGGTTTTAGATTAATTCACATATCCTATGTTTAGTTTCAGCTTCCATAAAAGTATCCATGGCTGAACAGACTGAAAAGGGAACTAAGTGTGTGTGTAGAGGTGTGTGTATTGTATTGTATTCAACCTGTGTAATAACTATCATTCAAAATGACTTGGCCCAAGTCAAAGAAATTGATTTCATATAGGAGTGTGTAAAATATTTTGAATTCAATATGCTCTCTTCTGAGTACCAAAACAGGTACTTTGAGGCTGAAATGGGTTGTTTTCACTATTCTAGATGTGTTTTAAGTTAACATTTCTCATTTTTAATACACCTGTACACATACCTCTACACACACATTTAGTTCCCTTTTCAGTCTGTTCGGCCATGGACACATTTTTGGAAGCTGAAACTAAACATAGGATATGTGAATTAATCTAAACCCTTTTGATAGAGTTATGAAGTAATACTGGTAGAATTCTACCAGCACATAATTCATAGAATTCATGCAGTGCTGATCATCCATCCTGAAAAATACAGATATTTCATGGCCATAGGATAATTCTCACGTGTACCCAAATTTAAATTTCTATTTGCTAAGTTAATTTTTGCTTGGTAAGATTCACCAAGGCTTATAAACACATCTTTGTTGCAGATATATTGATTTAAGGCATCACTATCCAACACAAATCTGTTTTTCTTTTCAAATTCAGCCAGGACAGCTTGGAATAAAAAGAATAGATTACTAAAGTCTGACATAATTATGAGGTTGAACTTGACAAATTGTTGGTTGATTCAAAATTGTGCTTCAGGAAAGAAGACCTGCAACAAGATAAGATAGGCATATGAACGCTAAGCAATGAACAGTAATAATTTAATGTTCACAAAACTCATAAATTTGAAATTTATCTGAGAGTTGAAGTTCAATGGAACTTATATCACCATACAGGTAGCCCTCACATACTGACCGCTTGTTCAGCTACCATTCAAAATTATAACAGTGCTGAAAAATGAGATTTACGACTGGTCGTCACCACTGAGGCTGTCACAGCATTCTTGCAGTCATGTGATCGTGATTCAGGCACTTGGCAACCAGCACACAGTTATGATGGTCACAGCATCCTGCAGTCACATGATCACCGTTTGCAACCTTCACAGCCAGCTTCCAACAAGCGAAGTTAATGGGGAAGCAGGCAGGAGGTTGCAAGTCAGAATCAATTATGTGGTGCTTAATGACCATAGGTGATTCTCTAATGACTGCAGCTGGAACTGTTGTCATAAATCAGTGTGGTCACATGACATCGCACTTAATGACCATGCCACTTAGCAGTGGAGTTGCCGGTCCCAACTGCCATCAGTAAGTGAGGACTACCTGTACCTCTCTATTCAGAACATACTAAAACAAAGCAGTGTGAACCTTTCTGATGATTTCATCAAGGAACTGCTATTAATACCATTACCAAAAACTATAATTATATAGTAAAGTTAATTCAACTTCATGATGAAATTTCCCTTGAGAATGTAATTGTCAAACTGGAGGCATCCCAGAATGATTTGAACAATTCGACTAAAAGGAATTCGGTTAAAAAGAACCATGAAGTAATGTTAATAGGAAAACACAATGGAGCTAATCTGCTAGAGATTAAGCAACCTAAAACAAGCAGAGCGGCAGTATGAATGCATAGTAATTGTGTAAAATGACATAAAAGGCTTGGTCACAGAGATAATTCTGTCATTAGGAAAATAAAGGAGAAGACTTAGTAATTGGACTTAATGTTGTCCTTGCAAGAAACAAGGGGAATTATAGTATGACTGTAGTTTCCAGAAACCAGGAGATTGTGAGTTCTAGTGCCACCTTAGGCACAAAGCCAGCTGGGTGACCTTGGACCCATCACTCTGAGCCCTAGGAACAAGGCAAGGGCAAACCACTTCTGAAATACTGTCAAGAAAACTGCAGGGACCAGTTTAGGCAGTTGCCAGGAGTCAACACTGACTTCAAGGTGCACATACCACACCCTGTTTAAAAAATAAGGGGGGGGGTGGTGGTGTGTGGAAACAATTTCCTAGGCTTGAATTCAAACAAGCCAGCCAGCCATTGGAACTTATTTTTTCAGATAATATGCATATATACCTAAAGAAAAAGGAATAATGCTGAGCTATCAATTAGGAATAAAAGGCTACAGCGTTCTGGACTGGAAAAGTAAACACATGCAATGCTGCTCATATTAATGAAGAATAACTCCAATTGAGCTACAATATTAAATACTAATGCAAACAACCTATTTTTACCAGTAGCATCTTGCACAGCCAGGAGGCGTTACTGAAAATGAATCTGGGACAGCCAGCAACATAGAAATGAAGGCACAGAAATGAAGAGAAGCTACATGGGAAGAAATGGAATTCTTGCACAAAAACAAAAGATGGAGTCTAACAGAACTACCAAAATGCAAAAAAGCCCTAAGATGTAAGTGGGGTTTTGAACAAAGCCCATTTTGCTAGTTAATTGTGTTTTATGTCTGTTGATGTTTAATAAATAAACTTCAAGTTATATTTTTGCTAGTTCAACTGAGTGGTGTGTGATTGCTCTGATCTAGATAGAGAGAATGATTGGGAATGTGCTGGGCACAAACTAAACTGGAAATTAGCCATAGTAATTTTCCAATAAGCACAATCATTCACACATAAAACATGTAGAAAGCTACAAGTAGGCTCCTTCCCCTGTAAGTACTTTGGTGCAGATTCATAGGAGGTTACACAGGCAAAGAATACAATTGTGTACTTTTTTCTAAATTTATTTAAATATTTTTTCAAAGTCAGCATGCTAAGTACACAACTTCCTATAAGAAATAAGAATAGCAAGAAAAGTTGCTAGCTTAAGAATATATGAAGATTCAGATATGAGAGTCAGATGACCAACACCTTTGTCTCCACTGAAAGCTCAGCCTGGGCTGAGAAAGATGTAAATAGCAATCAATGATGATGACCAAAAAAAAATAATAATAAATGCTGGATCTCCAGTTGAAAGCTCACAATACGTGTCACAAGGCTGATGGTGGAGCCCCTCTACTTGACATATGGGAGCATCACACGTTTAAGTTCTCAAAAGTCCTTACTACCTTCAAAAACCTTTGGTGCTGACTGGCTCTGGGCCATAATCTTGTTATTCTACAACTCCTATTGTTCAGTTCCACTATCTTCCATACATGAGTTATAAATTGGCTAGCAGTTACTAGCAAAAATGTCAATTCCTTAGGCAACAATTTTGCATTTGTTCCCTTGAATGATGATAATAAAGCCAACCTAGAGTCCACCACAGTATCTTGGTTAGTTATTTTCTTATTTAAATAAAACTGATTTGCCAAAACCACTGAAATTTTGCATGACAACCATATATGTAACTATGTTTCAATTCTGTTTCATCCTTGCCAATGCTTTGGACCTGTAGTGGTTTTATTAAGCTCAACCTCGTAGGAGTTAGATATCATCAATGTAACAACTTCAATAAACTTTCCCTAATTTTAGCTGATATTTGATTTAAACGGTTTTTTGCTTGATGAAGTCTGAAACTTACAGTGCAAATTAGCCCCTTACTGACATTAGCCAAGCTCCTTATTTCTTATCATTCCTCGCTTCCTAAAATATAGCATCTCCATTATACTTATGTTATAAACCAGAAGAGCATAAACAGATCATAGTTTGCTTACTTTTACAAAGCTCTAAAAATAGTAACAATAATAGTAATAATGGTAGCTCAATGCGAAAATAAGGTTGTGCCCCATCTTGTTTTTGCCATGGTGATCAATCAATGAAATACATGTCAATATACTCAACATTCAGCAGAGATAATGAAACGCTAATCAATCCATGTGAAATTCCAATAGCAAGTAGAAACAGGAAGAGAGAAAAAAAATACACATTAAATATAATGCAGGCATAAGCAACATTATCGACCCAATACCATACCATGATTACTACTTAAAATAGAAACAGGCCTAACATCTAGAATGGGCAAACAGGAGCTGATGAGTTTGTGAAGCTGATCATCTACATTTAAGGAGGCTTACTTGCCTAATTGGCTGAGGGATATGTTTTTCTTCTGGATGAGTAGAATGTGTGCTTGTTGCCTTGCTCTGAACACACAAATAAAAAAAGGGGGGGGCGCCTACAACTCATTAACTAATGGGTAAAGGAATTTCCTCAGCCAACCATTTGATCCCACTCAGCACTCTTTGGGAAGAGGAAAGGCAGTTGGGAGCTTGCAACTAAAGCAAGCAAATAGTAGAACAAGCAAGAAAAGGGGTGCTTTGTGAGGGAAATAAGCAAAAGAGATAAGCAGGGGAAAGAGCACACTGATCATCTGTCAGCCTTATGAGGTAGATCAGACAGGAAACACAATCAGATGAGCTAATTCTACTTTACTGTAACGCTACATTAACAGAATCTTGCAAGACTGAAAGTACAATTCTCCTGCTGCCTCCTTTAAACAGCCTAAGAAACCAGGGAGGGTCTCTTCTGAGCTGCTTGCCCCATCCACATTCCTGCTGCGGGCTCAGGTGCCTTTTATCTGACTGCTCCCTTGGCTGCATCTCCTTGCCCTGTCTCCCAAGGTCATTCTCACATACCATTACATCACCCATCTCCAGTCACTAAACATCAAGATGAATATACTTACTAAAGTGAGAAACAAAGGACCTCAAACTCAAAGTATTGCACACTGGCTATATTCTAGGTCAAACACTTTCTAAAGAAGAATACAATATTATTACAGATGTTGAAACAGTTCTGGGTATAGAACAGCTGTCTGGGGCAGGGTGTCCTCAAACCTAAATATGTTTCAGGTGTTTTGATCAATGGATATAACAAAGCAGGGCTGTTTTGTTTGAAGCAGAGACTGAAACACAGTTGTTCTAAACATAAGGTTTGTTTGAGTGGATTAAAGCAGAGAAGAACTCAAGGGTATCAGTGGTGAGGGCTGAGTGGAAGTATCAGAAGGAAGGTGCTGAGAAGAGCATAGGGCAGGTGGGTCACTGGTATGTGTTGTGCCAGTGTTATGACACTGGTAGTGAAGACAGTGGAAAAGGAGAGAGAAGGCACTGAGAACTTCATGTTGTGAGGGTAGGCTGGTGGGATATGCCGCACACATTAGCAGTGGCAGTAGCTGGAATGTCAAAAGTATGACTATTTGCCTGTTGGGTATATGTCATTGGTTCATGCATGGCATAATGAGCATTTTCCTCTCAGGGAACAGATTCATTCTGTTGAAACCAAGGTGACAGGTATACCACTAGGTAAATATGTAGATGAGATTCCCCAGGAAGTGAAAGAAGCCATTCAGACAGTAAACTGTGTCCCTTTGTCAATCACTCAGACAATACAAAATTCTTACAATCATATACTGTACATTCTTATACTGAAAACCTATACAGAGTAAGTCTTATTTCTGAATCTAAGTGTGCTGGAAACATTCTAGACAATCTTCTCTCATGTGAATTTATAATAATTCAGGTCCTATATGTACATATTTGCAAATGGACAATCCATTTCTTAAAAGAAAATAATACATTTTCATGCAAAGACAAACCAGTCAGTGTACTTCAAAATCTTAATCAGGGTGGACTTTCAAATTAGGGAGGGGGAGGGACGACCAGAATTACAAAAATGGGATTCCCCCCCCAAAAAAAAAAAAAATCATATCCATCTACAAATGACAGGTAATGTAGTTTTCTAGAAGTCCAGCAACAGTTAAAGTAATGGTCTCAGAATTGTATTGACGTTGTACCAATATAATTAGGGATCCACTGACAGTTATTTTGTCAATATAAAAATAATACGTTTTTCAGAAGTGTGTTTGTATAGCTAGACTTGCTCAATCAACTATGTTTAATTTGGCAAAATACTGAAACTCTGTCACTAGACTATTAAATATCAGTAGATACAAAAGTCTGTTGGGACTCCGGAATATTTGCTAGAATGCCCAAATATGTCATTTAAGAAGCTGAATGTACATGCAAAAAGGTTTAAAAATAATCTGTATTTCTTTATAACATTTTGAGCAGACAACCAAAATCAACCAAATCAGCTTATGCTTCTTTAGGAAATAAAATTCCTTATATCTTGCAGGCAAATCTTCATGTCAAAAATATTTTTGTGTGCAGATTCATAAAGAGAAATCTGAGTATTTTGCTTGCTTGACTATTGGAAAAAATATATTTTGTACAGCCTCCAGCTAAGTGAATGCTTTATACATATCTCAGTTAATTAAATTATTCTTCTTTAAAACATTTCCAGCTTAAATTCAAACATAATGTTCTTAGAAGTATCCCACTGATATCATTAAAATAAATAATTAGTCCTTAAAGACAGAGAGTGGGATTCTGCAATTTCAGAGAAAGAATTTACCAAGTGAAGTAACTCGGTAAGCATTACCTGCTTAAGCTTATATAAATAGCCATTGTTTAGAATAATATAATGTTTAAACTTAATGGCAGAAAGCGAAGAAGAACTAAAGAGCCTCTTGATGAGGGTGAAAGAGGAGAGTGCAAAAGCTGGCTTGAAACTCAACATTAAAAAAACTAAGATCATGGCATCTGGACCCATCAATTCCTGGCAAATAGAAGGGGTAGAAATGGAAGCAGTAACAGACTTTATTTATTTGTGCTCCAAGATCACCGCAGACAGAGACTGCAGTCATGAAATTAAAAGAAGCTTGCTCCTTGGGAGGAAAGCTATGGCAAACTTAGATAGCATATTAAAAAGCAGAGACGTCACCTTGCTGACAAAGATCCACATAGTCAAAGCTATGGTTTTTCCAGTAGTAATGTATGGCCGTGAGAGCTGGATCATAAAGAAGGCTGAGCGCTGAAGAATTGATGCCTTTGAACTGTGGTGCTGGAGAAGACTCTTAAGAGTCCCCTGGACTGCTAGGAGGTCAAACCAGTCAATCTTAAAGGAAATCAACCCTGACTGCTCATTGGAAGGACTGATAATGAAGCTCAAGCTCAGATACTTTGGTCACCTAATGCGAAGAGAGGACTCCTTGGAAAAGACCCTGATGGTGGGAAAGATTGAAGGCAACAGGAGAAGAGGACGGCAGAGAATGAGATGGTTAGATAGCATCACTGAAGCAATGAGCATGAAACTGAGGAAGGCCTGGCACAATATGGTTCATGGGGGTCACGAAGAGTCAGACACGACTTAACAACTGAACAACAACAACAACAACAAATGTTTAAACTAGAGACATAGCTAAGCTTACATGGCATATGGAAATAAGGGCCAAACTAGATATTATAGAGAACAGTTGTGCTTTGTATTATCCTACCCTTTTAAAAAATTGAAAATACTGTCACAGTTAATGGGTCTGTTTAGAAGAAAAGAACTGTTTTAACACAGCATTCATTTAAACTCACAATTTGCCAAACTCATTTTGGGTTTAAAAGAGGAAGATACACAACAGTTTTATAAAGCCTAGCTTGGTCTTATTTACATTAGCCACACAAACACTATTGTTCCTTTTGCTGAATCCCAGGGGGACAAAAATTTCATGCCAGAGGCTACAGATTCACAACAGATACAAAAACTGCTGATTCTACTTTACTATTTGCTTGGATCCAGTAATGCTTTGCCAACAAAAATAATGAGCAAGTAAGAAGAACAATGTTCAATGCTTCAACTTCTAAGCTTTATTTCAGGGCCAGATATTTACCTATTTGACATTGTCTTGGCATCAATATATTTGAGTTTGCAAGTCTGTCCAGACAGCATAACATCACTTACAATCCAGATGTCCATGTAAATCAATAGCTCTATTCAAGGTTCCTCATTATGTGTAAGACAGTAACCAAGCTTAGATGTACATGGCTTCAATCTGTCTTCAGGTTTTCTAGTACAACACAGTAAAATTAGTAAGGGGAAAATGGAGACAATAAGGCCAGGACAAGTATCCCCATATCCTTTCTACACTCAGACTTTTGAACATATATTCTTATATAAGAAGAGTACATCCTATGTGTCGATTCATTGCAGATATGTCTGAGGTTGCAATGTGTGGGCGAGTCCACTGGCTTGCAAGGTAGACAGATTAGAAATCCCAGCTTGTATAAAACAGAGTGAGCATACTTTAGGTAAATGGGCTTTGAATGTGCTTGTTGCATACTGCTTGCAATATGCCATACTAGCCAAAACGTGCCAGTATGCAACAATATTGTCTTTACTGTTAGCAGGGACTGCTGCATGTGGCATGGATAGCAATCTAGTCTACATCTTCTCTGTATCACTAGAAACAGTTATGTGAAAGTCTCAATTGACCAAGGCCATGGTGGGTAATGAAGATCAGTATAAATGGGCACATCAGGTGATGTCTATGGAACACCGAATGCTGTGACTTAGAATTTAGAGGAATAAATGGTAGAGGATGAAATAAAGAAGAAAGAAAAATAGATATGTTGTGTGTCTATAAAACGAAAAGAAAGGAGAAAGATGAATGAAGGTGGTCTGATATTATGGAATTGCGCTGATGAATATGGGCAGGGGAATGAAACTCTAGACTTCATTATGAATGAAAGGGCTAAAGCATTAATTGGTGTCATCTAGGCTGAGGATGCACATGAAAGTAGGAGCCCTCAACTAGCTTGATGATAGTTGCATGTTACATTCCAGTGAATGGTGATAATGGATGAATTAGAAATGACTTTGGGGGAAATTGTAGGACATTCTGAATGAATGCAATCCATGTCTGTTAGGTGACCTGAATGGATGGATGGAAATGAGACAAAAGAGTGGCTGAGTTATTCAGAGACCCAAGAATGAATGGGAATGGACCTGTTTGGTGAGCACCTGCTTAGAAAAATATTAGTTTCCTTGAATATGTGGTATAAGCATAAGTCTATTCATATACATGGCAAAGGAATGAATATGAATCTAAAAGCATGATTTGACCGTTTATGATGAAAGGGTGATGAGGGATTCTGAATGTAAGACAGAACATTTTTGGTAGTGCCAAAAGTAGATCTTTGGGGAAAAGAATCAGAGATGGAAAAAAGGAAACAGAAAAAAAGAGAGTAAAACAGAACAAAGGCAAGAAGAGGCAATTTGAGTCTTGTATGAAAACATATTAGAAGATAGATTCATTTCCCAAAAAGAATGAATGGAAAGCGGGCATAAGAAAAATGGGTGTTGAAGCTGCTTGGAATAGAGTGACACAAAAGTGGGTAGAGTCATGCTAATGAGAAATATAAAAAAGGATGCTTAAGGTAAGTAAGATTATGAAAGGAAGCAAAAGTATACAACAATTATGATGGACATTTTAAAAAAGTAGTCTCCATGAGACTGAATGAATTAAAAATAAAACTAGTGAAACAGTTTGGGATGAAGCTGAAATGAGGGAATGCAGAAAGGACTATTTTAGAAAGCTATATTGGAAAAATATGTCAGAATGGAACTGAAATGTTAGTCTGAAGAAAATTAAGAGAGAATAATAAATGCTGTGAAATTTATTCAAAGGTAACAACATGGTAGGTATAGATGGTATAACTGGATAAACTTTAAAATATGGATGCTTTGCTTATGAAATAGCTGTGTGACTTGTTTAACTTGTCTGGGCCTGATGATAGTACAGGGGAACAGTAACAGTATCCTTCTGAAGGGAAAAACTATTAGTTAAAGCTACCTTTAATGATACTTACATGGGTATTAGTTTAAGTGTGACTAGGAAGGTGTTGGCAAATTCTGATTTAAAGTATACTGGATGCGATAGTAACATCTGGGAAGAGCTTTAAGAGTGCACAGACCAGATTTTTGTTCTTCAGCAGGTAATTGAAATATATGAGTGTGAGAAGGAAAGTTAATTGTACATTTGCTGATTTAGATAAAACATATGTTAAAATGAATAGGTTTTAAGTATCAAATGTTTTGCACAAATATGTGTAATTGAACAGTTGTTGAATGTGGTAAGAGCAGTATACGATAGAAGTATGCATGAGAGTGAATGGAATGCTTAGCAAATGGTTCAACACGGAGCAGGGAGTAAGACAAGGATGTACAATGCCCCCCTGTTTATGTGTTTATGGCTAAATATATAAAGAGTATTAGCATGGTGTTAGAGGCATGTTGTTTGGAGATGTGAAAGTATGTATATATATGATGTCATATCATTAGCTGATGATCCAAATTATCTGCAGCAGATATAAAATGGTGTAGAGGTGTATGTAGATGGTTTTGAAGATGATATGTGGCAATCTTTGCAAAAACAGGAACTTAGCCCACAAAAACAGGAATGCATGAGAAAGAAACTCAAGACTGAACTTCCTTAACTCTCTTTGGTAAAAGAGGGAGGGAAGGCAAAAGTGTCAGGCTTTCAAGAGTCTGTTATTACAGCCTATATCAATGAAGTAAGTTCTAGTATTTCTTGTGGTGCCTGTTTTCTGACCTAGACTATCTCGAAGGGCTGACAAACATATTGTATGATGGATCAAGGAATAAGGTTATAAAAATTAATGTATCAAAGATAGCTTTGTTTTAACATAGAAAATGGAGCAAGTTAGTGCAATTTACTTAAATGGCAAAAACTAAAACAAGTAGATGATTTTGTGTAAAGGATAGGAAATGAATCAGGGAATAAGGATCAGAAGCAAGACATACTGAAGTTACTCTGTACCACTGAAATTCAGACACATTTTAGGTCCTTGCAGGTGAAACAGGCTCTGACTGTGAATCTCTAATGGATAGAGAGAATGATCAGGGTCTCGTAAGAGAAGAGTCACGGAAGTTGGTGATTCACCACTACAAGGAGCTGAAACTAAAGTTTAGCAAACAGACCCACTGGGCTCATGAAATGTGTTGTTTGCTAGAAGTAAGGATCAAGGATATGACAGAACAACTTCTAAGACTTAAAAAGTGCAATGATAAATTATATCTTCTTAATGACACATGTGGTGACAAATGGTACTGCAAAGAACAGCTACAAATGTAGCTGTACAAGTAATATTCAAAATAAAAAGACTCCATATACCAGCTGTTTAATGAACAAACTTAAAGCTAACAGAGAAGGAAGAGCTATTCAATTCTGATTTTGGTTTTGTTATTTCCAACGAAAACTATGTGTTCTGCTAGAAAACTATGAAGGGAAGGATGAAGGAGCAGGACTAAAACAGGAGAGTAATAGAAACATGACTAGGAAATGCCACTTTACTTGAAATGAGCTTAAATCTCCAGAATCAGATGAACTTCATCACTAGAATACTGAAGGAACTAGCTGATGGTCCTAGCCCTTATGTATTATTTTTGAGACACTGGACAACTGGTGAAGTGCCAGTTGATTGGAGAACAAATGCTGTCCCTATCTTTAACAAGAAGAAAAAAGAAAATCCAAGAAACTATAGATTGATCTGACATCAATTTCTAGGAAGATGCTGTCATAAAGACATTGATGTGATTGTTGTAATTACTAAGAGTCAGCATGGATATGTCAGGGACAAATCTTGCCAGACTCATTTTATACCCTTTGCTTTGTTTCTGATCAGGTGACTTTCTTCATAGGTTGTTCTCGACCAGCTGTTCTCAACAGCTGGGGCCCTAGGATATTTCAAGGGGACCACAGGTGAAAAGCATATTACAAGGGGGCCATGGCATGTGCCAAGGGGACCACAGAAAAGCAAAGTACATTATACTACAGGAACTGTCTTTATTATCAATAAAAACATTTATTCTATTTACCAGCCAAATGTGTAATTGGTGATCTTTTTTCACTGGTAATGGGATTTGGACGAGGGGCCACAGGAGAAAAACAAGATTGGAAGGGGGTCATGGGTGAAAAAAGGTTGAGAAATACTGCTTCAGGCATATCTTCAACTCAGCAAAGCACTGAAAAGTACTTTTTGACAGGTTGCTTAGAAAGCTAGTTAAGTGTAGGCTGGATTGAGTGAATACATACTGTAGCTGGCTCATATTCAAGGAGTCCTCATCTATAGTTCCTTATCAAATCAGAGAGGGGTCAAGTGGTGACCCTTATTCTATTTACCAGCCAAATGTGTAATTGGTGATCTTTTTTCAAGGACTGGCCCTAGATTCTCTACTCTTCAATATTTTCATTAACACTTTGATGAAGAGGGGGAGGGATGCTTACTAAATTTGTAGATAATATAAAATTGGGAGAGAGAGTTCATATTAAATAACATTACAAATGAACTGAAGAAGATGGGAAAAGTCTTCATTGACAAATAAAAAATCAAAAGCATAGGTATATAATGGGGAATACCTTGTTTGGTAATATCTGAAAAATAACTTGATATAGTATCTGACTGCAAACTGAATATGGGTCAATAGTTTGATGTGGCTGCAAAGACAGCAAATACAGTTTTAGGCTGCATCAACAGAAGTACAATTTTTATATCACAGGAAGTTCCACTCTGTTCTGCTTTGGTGAGATCCAAACGTGAGTACTGTGTTCAATTCTAGGCACCCTACTTTAAGATTCAAAGAAATTGAAACATAGTTCCAATTAAAGAAAATGCAACAGTTTCTTATGTAAACTAAACAATATGAAAAAACACTAAAGGAGCTTTATTGGGTACTTTATTTGCTTATGGTCCAAGACTAATTACAAAAATAAAGTGCAATAAAAACAATGAATAAAAGAGAAAAAATTAAAATTACAATAAAAATCTGAAAGAGTTAATAATGTGAAGGAGCAAGAATAAAGAATATCCTACGAGGAACCTAGATATTTTTAATAACCTACAGGTTCCTCATAGGAAATTCTTTACCCTTGCATGAATTGGGGCACTACCCATTAGGACAACAACCAGCAGACAGCTGACCTTTTCTACGAAAGCTGCACTTGCCTGTACTCAGATACAGAGGTTGAACCTGCATCACATATGTTGTTAAAATGCCTGTTATGTATCCAGTGGTGATCAAAACTCATAGTCCCAATTGTCACTAATTTCAGTTACTCCTGTGATTATGAGATTACCATTCTCCTTCTGTATGATCAATTCAAGGTGGCAAATATTTTATCAATAGCCATGGCTTTTAGAAACTGCCTGGTGCTCCTTTCTGGAGCTGTTCTGGGTATGATGCTATATGATGCTCAGTTATGTGCTGAGGACACAAGTCTTTTGGGAACTTCCCTGGAGTGGACTGTCCAAGGAGGGGGAGCAATTATGCTGGACAACAAAGAGGAAACACTGGCTTGGTCAATTTTAATATTTAAATCCTCTACCTCAATTCACCCAGAGTTTTATTCACTCCAACAGCAGAACGTATTGGCAAGGAAAGGCCACAATATGCCAAGTCATTCTTAATTTGACTTGTTAGGGTAGAGCCAAACCTGTCTAGCAAAGTGAGATGACCAGGGAAGTTCCCAAAAGACTTGCTTCATCCAGAACTTGATGTAGCATTAGAAGTCAAGTAAGGGGCACACTAATTTGTAAGAACTTTGACTGGATGACATCTAAGCTTAGGGTGTCCTCAGTACATAACTGAGCATCATATAGCATCATACCCAGAACTTTAGCTTTAAATAATTTAATAATTACTTCCAAAGGGATCTGTGAATTTAACAACTGTAAAATATGCTTTTGGGGCTCTTATAAGCAGCTCTCTCGTTTTTAAGAAAGATTTAACCTATTCAATAAGCTTACCACTGATCACCCATATAATTGGAGACTTAAAGTACTTCCTAGAGAATATCAAGACTTTCATTTTGGAGTAGTTAATTTCAAGATGTTCTCTAGCACAATAAAGGAATAAAGTTTTAGGACATCTCCAGAGGCCTCCTTGGGTAACAGACAGAATGGCTGCATCATCAGTAGACAGACAGACAGAAAGAAAAGGAGCAGCAGCAGTAGAGAGCTTGGTACATTTAGCCTCAAGAAAAGATGACTAAAGGGAGATACAGAATACTCTTCAAATAGCTGAAAATATGTCATATAGAAGGCAGATTCCAACTGCTTATTTTTTTGAAAAAATCCTAACAGTTTAACAATAGAACTAACTCCCAGAGAAGTAGTAGACCTCTCTTCACAGGGAGTGTTCCAGCACTCAGCAGGGAGTTGGACTTGATGGATTAAAAGTCTCTTTTCAACTCCATGACTCAATAATCAGAAGAGAGAAAACTCTTGGAAGTATGGAAAAAGTTTTCGGATTACTTGCAATGGTATATTCTTTTGGGGGATTTAGGGTTTGTTTTTATGAAGTTATTGCGTGTGTGTGTGTGTGTGTGAGTGAGAGAGAGAGAGAGAGAGAGACTATATCTCTATATATTGCTTTGATAGCTTCTGAAGAAAGATAGTATGAACACTAACAGATAACATGCCAGGCTTGGGAAAACAGTTTATTCCATATCAAACAGGTTCAAGAGATGGGGAAGCACATCCAAATCTTTTTTTCTGTCTTAAATTCTGAGAGAAAAACAAAGAAGGAAACAAATGAACCCCAAAAGTATGATGAAAAATCAGGAGAAATTAGCCTGGAGTCACAGGACACTGGAGCTACAGGAAGGCATCAATTTCTGCCAATATGTGCTTCTTGACACAACTTCATTATTTTTTTTTTCAAATATTTAAAGTTCTACATTATTTTCAAAGTAATAAAAATAGCTTAGGATTTGCTAGTTTAAAACATTCTATCAGCAATGGAAGTGTTACATTTACGATCTCAGTCCAGAGAAGATATATAACTCCACTGCAGAAAGTCAAATACTAGTTCATTAAAAAGTATTTCTGCAGTGAAGCAGGTCCTCAGCTAGAAACAGCAGACACAGCCTTCATCTATTATTTATGCTGCTTTGTGCCTATGTCAGCTCCTGATTAATAATTGATTTTAATCTCATTATGGCAGATTTTATTACAGTCTAAATTAATTAAACGGCGAATTGCCTCCCAGATGCCACCACTTGTACCATCTTTTAAATAAAGCTGATACAACACAGATTTGCTTGGGGTTTCATCCCAAATAAAAACAGCATAGAACCAAACTGACTCAAACATTTTATGTTGATATATGCAACGGATCCACTGTTTCTTAAATATCCAAATGAAGACATAGAGGTTTTGATGTAGCAACAGCACATTTCAATTCACAGCCTCAGTGAAATAATAGCTTTTATCATTCTTCATTCCAAATATCTGGATTACAAATTATTTTCTCTCCAAAGAGAACTTTAAAAAAAAGACAAAAGATTTAATATGTGAGCATGGTGTCAAGCCTTTATATGAAGATTGTTTTGGGCTTAAGATGGTAATGGAAGGTTACAAGCTTAATTAGATAGTACTTTGCCATGTGTTAAGATCTCAGGTTACATAAAGGCATTCTGAGATAAAGAAGCAATGAAAGCACTTCCTTTGAAGCTAAAAATATCAGTCTTCAGCCTTGCCTGATTTTAGCACAGGAAAGTTTTGTGAATTCTAATCAAACAAAACAGTATATATGTAATCATTGCATTATTTTTAAATTTTCTTAAACAGCAAGCTTCAACAAGATTTCACATTATGTTTATTTCATTCCAAATAGAGAAATATTGTAATTATTCAGAAAGGTTTCTAAATTATTACCACTGTCCAAGTCACATTCCACAAGTCCAAGTTTATGTTTCACCCAAAAGCCATTTTATAGGGTCAATATCCAAATATTGTGCATCCATACTCACCCTGCTGGTGGGAAAATATCTCCCAGTCAGATAGCTAGGGAACTATAGGGAACGGCAGATTTGTAAACATGGCCACCAATAAATTGATCATGTGTTTCTCTGCTACTGAATGGTGAAGGGAGATAATCCCTCAGGTTCCCAGGTTACAAAGGGCTGTAAGATCTCTCCTTATTTTAGTCCTTTGCGAATGTTTCCTCTTCCAAATTGTCAGCCTCCTCTACCTGTGTTTCACCATTGAGGATCCACTCTGATGCCTGAAATGCCAATGCTTTCCAAAAGGGGTAACAACAGTAATTTGTACAATAGTTATCATAAGGCTGAAGGGGTTGGATTGGCAGGAAAGCTGTGCCAACAGAGAAAGTGCCTAATAGCTGGAACCTTTTTTAAAAAAATAAGCTGCCAGGTGGATGTTTGTACAACCTTCTGATTAAGCCCCTCCCCCCAATGCCCCCCAGTTGTTGTTTGGCCCGTGCATTCTTCAGGTAAGAGGAAAATATTTCCCCGTGAAGCTGCACCTTTGCTTCCCATACTGTATCCCACTCCAGTAACTTTGGAGTCTTGCTTATGGGAAGAAGAAACTTGTTTGTTGTGCCAAGAAAAGGAGCACGTTTCTTAACCTTAAGAACATATAAAAATGTGGAAAGAGTCTGGGACCTAAATTATTTTTTTAAACAAATATGTATACATACACAGAAAAAGAGACAGACATGCACAATAGAGCAGTAATTCACATTATATATAATTGCTAAAAAATGGCATTGCTCACACTATAAACTAGCTACTGTATGTAGTACCCATGACACAATCTTGTCAACAAAACATCCAGAGTATATACTGTTGTTCACAAATAAACTATTTTGTCCGAAGATTGTAGAGTGCCGATATGGAGCTTTACATTCTGTAGAGAATTCTGATATCTGCAGCAATGATCAATTCTTGCTTTTCTATACTACTGGCATCAACATAAGTCTTCAACAGAACTGTATGTAACCTTAGAATTCACCATTATTGCTACCCCTTGTTGACAGAAAATACTGTTATAGGCTGAGTAGCAATCACTGATAATCTAGTTAGTTCTCAATTCAAGGTGTAGGTAACTTCATAGGATAAATACCCATCTTATCAAAGTTGCAAGTAGCAAAAATGTTACTAATAGATCTGTGAAGTGTCATTTACTAGATATCTGAATAATTGTTAGGCTGTTTACATGTAATACACTTGACTGAAAAATAAAATGGAGCTACATTTGATAAAAGCAGAACTACAGTTGTAACCACTAATCTGGGCATGTTTCTTAAAAACAAACAAAAACAAAACAAATTATCCTATCCTATCCTATCCTATCCTCATATACTACATATAAAACTATTTTTAATTTGCCAATATAGTTAATTATTTACAGCATAATTCTATAGGTGTCCACTTACAATTAAATTGTACTGTACTGCACAAACTTGGTGTTTAAAGGATTATAATGTTAATCAATATTTTTATATTAAGATACAGAACACTCCAATTTGTCGTAAGGATTGTTCTATGAATTAAGTTTCTGTTCAAACTATGGGATACAAATTAAGATTCCCAAGACACCTATATTTAAAATAAAACCTCCAGCTTCAACAAGTAATCCTACATACTGATCACCTACAAGTTTCCACTGTCCTCATCACCTATACAGACTTCCTGCATTGCCCCAAAACAAAAACAAAAAAACCAAAAAAGGAGAAAAGAGAAAAAGAAAAAATAAACAGCAAAATGAAAAAGCAGTAGAGAAGAAGCAAAAGCAACGGGGAAATTAATAGATTCTTATGGCTTCTCCTGAATAATTGATTTCATTAGAAGGCTCCAATTATATTATTATGAGGAACAAAAAAAAATATACAACCTCTAACCATGCATGTTTTCTTCTTTTAAATAAACTCTTATCATGTTCTTGTTCAAGCTTACTTTCATACCTTAGCTAAAATATACTTTCTTTGCTATTGTAAAGAAAGCTAAGCAGTTTTTAAAAGAATACAGCTAGGGATACTTTTAAATGGCATATAATCCAAAATTATCCCCAATTTTATTTAGTTGAAATCCTGCCTTGAAGAAAAAAAAACCTGGTCAATGAGAAATAGTTTATTATAATATTGGCACATAATATTTTATATCTATTCTAAGTTGAGATTCAGTTCTTAAGTGAGTTAGTATCTCCAAGCTGGTGGGATGTGAATAACAGTTTGTTGGCTTGAAAAGAATCTCTAAAGATTCTGGCTTGCATAGAATAGGGCAGTGTTGTCCAAACTTGGCCACTTTAAGATGAGTGCTGGCTGGGGAATTCTGGGAGTTGAAGTCCACACATCTTAAAGTGGCCAAGTTTGGGCAACACTGGAATAGGGTGAGCTTGTATAGGGCAAAACTGCATTTTGGTTATACTTGTGGAACAGTGAAAGTGTGCCCAAGCTGACAGGTACTTTCTTTAGCACTAGGAGGAATTTAGGATGGGAGTGATTAAGGCTGGAAAGTTAGTCTGATCCTCATTATATAAAAACCCCAACTGACCAAAGCCATAATAGGTTGCAGCTGTGGATACATTTGATGACAGCCAAGGCATATGGGGAGTGGACCGAGACCTCCTTTTCTTTTATCTCATTCTTCAACTTCTTCTATCTACTATTTCTTACTCCTTTCCTATTCTTTCTTATTTCTAGATTCTAGTTACTATTCCTTATTATCTTACACTTTGTACAGTATTCCTTACTCCAAAAGGGGGTACTGTGATGAGTATACTTGCATATAAATGGTGATTTCCTTTTCATTAAAACTTCATAGCAATATTTCAACCGATTTTTACATGAATATCATTCCAAACAGCTCAAATACAAGTAAAATTAATCTTAAAAACTATTAAGCAGGCCAAGTATGCTGTACAGGACCCACTCTAGGCATTCTATGAAAACAGTGGGGAAACTTCCTAATCCTCAAAATCCTGTAGTCCTCAAAACATTTCAGTCCTCAAAATATGATTGGATTCATATCAGTAACAGTCAGCACTGCCAACAGGTAGAGGTGCGGGAAGTTCAAGTGCACCAACACTACAATTTCTATAATGGAAAAACATCTGCCTGATATTATCATGAAGACCTCAAATTGCAACATAGGAAAATAGCACATACTTTGCTATACAGGATAAAATACTGATGTCTTGAAAGATAAGGTTAATCATTCCAGTTGCAAAATATGCTATAATGTAACAGAAAATACAGTAGAACTTGCATTCAGTAGAACCTACCACATGCACATCCTGTACATATTTTATATGTACAGGGACGCGGTGGCGCAAGGGCTTAATGACGTGGGAGTTGCCGGTCAGAATGATTGGCTCTCCAGCGGTTCGAGCCCATCCCCGCAGGACAGGGTGAGCTCCTGTCCCTTGTCCTAGCTCCTTGCTCATCCAGCAATTCGAAAGCTATTCCATCTGCGAGTAGATAAATGGGTACTCCCGTTTAGATGGGAGGAACTGGCGGTGCTGCGCAGGGGAGCAAAAGCGCTGGCATGAGCGGCAAGCGGCGAGGAAGATCTACGGAGGAGGAAAAAGCCCGGATGACCCCCTAGCGACCCCTGCCGGTCACATAACGTAATTAATTGTATAATTGTAATTGTATGATATGTACTTTGTGAGCTGCCCAGAGTTCCCCATTGGGGGGAGATGGGCGGACAATAAATCGAATGTATAAATAAATAAATAAATAAATAAACAAGTAAGTAAGTAAGTAAGTAAGTGGTACAGAGTAATACTTGTGCAATCATTATAAATTATTATAAATAAAAATAGTCACCATTCTTCTTCCCCCCTGTAAAAAAGATATCAAAGAACCCTTCAGTTAAATCAGGAAAGAGCACACATTTTTTGGACTTCTGGAAAAGAAATGGTGGACTGAAGACCATGGTAAAATGAAAGAGAATAGACGTGTACTTCATAATTCCTCTCAGGACAAGGAGACAACTTGAGATCACCCACAATAACTCCAGACAGTTGCTCCTTGTGAGGAGACTGCAAGGCAGTGGTGTCTGGTGAGTTTAGAGCTCTGGGAGACAAGGGAATAGCTATCATGCTCAAACCACGGTCGACGCCTTTAAAACGACATTGGGTTTGCACACTTCCTCTTCTAATCACTTTTGGAAATTGCTTGTTAACTGCTTTTCAGCTATTGGGAACCTTTGGATTGACACGTTTTACAGCACTAGTTTTAAAATAATTTTGTTTTTGGAATAAACAGCAAAAGGGTGATTAAAACTTTGATTTTAGAAAGTTACAAATAGACTGAGGGTCCAGATAAATTTGAAATAAGATGTTGGAATTAATTATATTAATTCTTCCAGTGGGAAAATGCTTTTGTTTTGAATTCTTTAAAAAGATGGGACTTTGAAGGTTGGTCACTAGAGGGAACTAGAAGGAACTAAAGATTACAATTAAATGACAAAAACATTTAAATTTGACTTACAAATATAGAATGATGCAAAATATTTTAACACTGGATATATTGAAGGGTATTTTTGAACAATGGACAAAGAATTAATTTTAAGAGTGTCTGCCTCTATAGATAGCGTTTAAAAAATGTTATGGAAGAGGAACAAGTTTTACCTGACAAGATTGAGACTGATCTGAAAGTGGATTTAAAAATGATAGGCTACAAGAATGATATGGATAAAGATGCTACACTGGACATACAAAGAAACTGGCTGATGTCTTAATAATTAAAAGGGGTATACAAATAACAAACCAAAAGAGTGACCTGGACAATTTCCAATATTGGATTTACAAGAGACTTGTTAAAGTTTTGAAGAATTTTGTGAGAAGGGACAAAGAAAACATGAAAAGAAATTAAGTTCTATGACATTATTTGTAGGGACTAAATATCAAGATTGTTAAAAGTAAAAGGAAGGAATATAAAGTTGGTTTATTTGACCTAGGTCAAAATAGATATGTTGTTATCTTTGGTAAACATATAATGGACTTTTGCTGACATCAGGACTGAAATGATGAAGCTTTAAGGAATTGTTTATAGGTAACAGATGGGATATGGGAAGAAGAGATTATTTGTTGTATTTTAAGAGAAGGTGATAAGTTACTAAAATTGCTTCTACTTGTTGTGATGAACATGTCCTATCCCAAGCCAACCACACACAAGCACACGAAGAGGTGGTTGCAACCTTTACTAAATAGTTTTTGCAAAGTAAATAAACGAGTGGCAAAAAACCTGCCAGTGTGAACACACACGCACATGCAGTAAAGAAATAAGTCCCCGAAAGTTTAGCAAGCTTGCCTTTAAAAAGTTCCAATCCAAAACAGCGGGCAGAAGAGTGGTCAGACAAAGTCCGAGGGTCAAAACTTTGTAGGTGGTTTGTCAAGCCGGTCCAGAGTCCAGGTCGTGAGGTTCACGGGTCAGGAGTCAAGGCACATAGAGTAGGAGTTAATGGCTGGCTGTTATCAACAGAGAGGCTTGAGCTCGCTGCTCTTCTTAAATAGGAACAGCCCCAGTGTTGCTCATTTGGAAGGGCAAGCCTTGCAGACTCTCCTCTTTGCACAGTGATCCCTTGTGCTGGGAGCAGGGAGCAGCTCAGCCTCTTCATCTTCGGAGACCGGCAGGGGCTGTGCCTGCTGGTTACTGGACAGCCCCACCTGCTCTGCCTGCAGCTGCTCAGACAGCAGTTCATCTGGTAACTCTGGAGCTGGTTACTCATTGTCAGTCTCCTCCTCTGAATTTGAGCTGAGGGGGAAGTCATTTCTTTATATATTTCTTTTTTCCCCTTTATTATATTATTTTTCCTTTCAATTTTTCTATTTTTTTTCCTGCACCTTCTATTTTTTCTTTTTTTAGTTTGTATTAGTTTTTACTGTTTTATTGTTGTATTTGTAATTCTAAATAAAATTACTATAAACAAAACACAAAAAAAGGAAAGAGCACACATTTTTCATTTAAATATTTATCAGTGGTCCGCTTACTGCAATAATCAATAAAGGTCCTGCAGAAATCACACTAAGCCACTAAAGAATCCAAGAGTCAAAAAACTAGCTTATAAATCACAGTGCTACCTTTCCTTCAAATATCTATTTTATTTGAAATATCCAAACAGTTTGACTTTAATTCAGCGATGGTAACTTTTACATGGCCAGATGCTTTTCCCCTTCGTTTTTATTGGTGGTCCACAACAGGCAGGGTTAATTATTTCTAATTGTAGTGACATTTAATGAAGATATAACGAATAGGAAGTTAATCCTAATTATGTTCTTGTAGACCTTTTTGGATTTTACACAATTTTGTTCTGTAACATCTGTTAAAATGATGTATAATATTTTTTTTTTAAATGACTTAAAATAATTAATTTACTGAATATAACATTTAATAGTATTCTACCAGGCACATTCACATATAACACAAAGAAATCTCAAGTTCCTGGTTTCAGATCCCACTTTAATTTAACTCCACAAATTACAGTACACTTGTGGTATACTGCAAACTAGATGCAACTTTTTTCTAATCTGTTTCGGCTCAGATGCAAAGGATGAAGGAAGGCGATCACAAAATAGCATGAAAGACTATCATCCAGTGCTTTTATTACCATATGAATAGGCTTTCAATACAATAAACAGAAGTAATCTTAATGTTCTGAATGATAATATCAACAAGTTTAGATAGCTTTATTATTATTAAAAACTGTAAATTTAATTTAGTCTTAGAAATAATTTAATGCAGTATGCCTATAAACTTTGCAAGTCATCTACGTTTTCTGCTAGCCTCCTCAAATTAACACAAGCTTCATTCAGCTTGAAAAGATTAGTCTGTGACCCTGGAAATTTTTGAGTCCATTAGATTCAAATGCACTTAAAACTTTAAAAAAAAAAAGATAAAAATAATAAAACTAATATAAAGAAGAAAAATGAAAAAGTAATCAAGGAGAAAGCAAGAAGTACAAGAAAAGAAAAAAAAAGTTAAAGAAAAATGGAAGAGATACAAAAAAGTGGCTTCCGATATTCTTCACAGCAGTTATAAGTAGAATTATATTTTAACCTCTCTCCAAAATTACATCATGATACTCTTTCTGTAATCTATCCTGTCTAATCATCAAAGCCATAAGTCACTAGTTCATTTTTTTCATTTTTACGCAAAAAGTCCATAAGAGGTTTCCAGTCACCAATAAATGTAGATAATATCTTTTCTCTAATCAAAGAAGTTAGTTTATCCATCTTAGCAAGATCTGTAGATTTCACCAACCATACCTCCATAGTGGGTAGTGTCGAATCTTTTCATCTCTGTGCATATAATAATCTTGCACAGAAATCACATATTGAAACAATCTTCCATGGCTTTCTTCTGTTTATCCATCAGGCCTCATTTTCTTTCATGCTCCTACTTCTGTCACTGGAAATCTACATGTTGGCTGCCCAGGTCTTTCCTTCCTTGACACCCAGAGCTAAGTGGATGAACTAGTTTCTGATAAATACCAGCCATGTAAGTTAGGCCAGATCAAGAAACAGACACCATATAGACCTAAATGTACTTTTATTAGAATGGCTACAGTAAAAGAATCTTGCAAATCTTTTTTATCTTCATGTGAATGGGGGTGGGGCTGCCTTAAGTATTGTCCTGAATCTCAGCCTTTGTATAGGGTTAAGCCACATTTATCTCTTCAGTGCCTTGGTAACGGATCATCCCTCTCTCCATCAAGGCCCTTCTCTCAACTCTCTACAATAATAAATTTGGTCACCTGTTCTTACTGAACTAATCCCCATCTATAAAAAGGGGGACAAGGGTGACCCCTCAAATTACCGACCAATTAGTTTAATAGACACAGTAGCCAAACTGTATGCTAAATATCTCCTATACAGTGGTACCTCGGGTTACGAACTTAATTCGTTCCATGACTCTGGTCATAGCCCGAATTGGTCGCAACCCGAAGCAAATTTCCCCATAAGGTTCAATGTAATTACTGTTAATCTGTTCTGACGTGGAGGACAGGGAGGCAGCTATTGCTTGGAGGGAGAGTCCCCCTCCCTACAACCACGTGTCAGGGGCGGAAAATGGCCGCGGACCACGTGTCAGGGGTGGAAAAATGGCCGTGGACCACGTGTCAGGGGCGGAAAAATGGCCGCGGACCACATGTCAGGGGCGGAAAAATGGCTGCGGACCGTGTCATGGGAGGGAAAATGGCCGCGTATCCTGTTCGTACCCCGAGGCAGAGTTCGCAAACCGAGGCAAAATTTTGCAGCTGGACCTGGTCATAACCTGAAAAGTTCGTTAACAGAAGCGTTCGTAACCCGAGGTTCCACTGTATAAGATTGAGGATTGGGTGAATGAAAAAGACCTGCTACCTGAACAGCAATCTGGTTTTAGACCTGGACGCTCAACCAGTGACAACTGTTTTACTCTATGTCACCTAATAGACAAATATTCAGCTAATGGGAATCAACTGTATACTACCTTCATCGATCTTAGGGTAGCTTATTTGACTCAATAAATAGGGACCTCCTTTGGAAGAAACTAATGGATATGAACATGGAACTCAGACTCCTTCTATTAATCAAGGCATTATATTCAAACTCCTGCCTAAGGGTACGTACTGGAGCAAATGGTGCCCTAACAGGGACCATTAATACTTACAAAGGGGTCAGACAAGGATGCATATTGGCCCCCATTTTGTTTAATCTATATATAAGTGACATCCCGAAGTTTTTATATTCAACAGACACACACATGCCCAAAATTAAAAACAAACACGTAAATATACTGCTCTACGCAGATGATATGGTACTGATGTCACACACCCAAGTAGGAATGAGAAGGCTGCTACGTAAGATTAGTACATATTGCACATGTAACTACCTGTCTATTAACACATCTAAGACCAAGGTAGTCATCTTTGGGAAAAGGAGGATCAGATACAATTGGACCCTGGACAGGGAACATATAGAACAGGTTAAGTCCCATCTATACCTAGGGCTCGTTTTTACTGAAACAGGTGCATGGCTCCCCCACTACAACAGAAGTTCCATAAAAGCTACAGCCTGTGCCAATGCCTTAAGGCAGTTAACTAACCACAGTTACCCAGGATCGTTAACACCAATCATAAAGCTTTATAACAGTAAAATCATCCCAATGCTTACCTATGGGGCAGAACTGTGGGGAAGCTCAAATGTCCCTTTGTTTGAACAGATACAGTCTTCATTTCTGAAATGTATTTTGGGGTGGATAACTCCACCCCAACCCGAGCTGTAAGAGCAGAGTTAGGCATTCGCCCCATACAAAGTCATTTAGTAACAAAAGTATTCAATTACTGGCTGAAGATCCTATCTATGGACTCAGAAAGATTACCAAAGCTTTGTTTTGAAGAACAGTTGCACAATAAGCCTCCTCGTGCTTGGGCAGCCTAACTTACCAATACAATTTCCCAATATGGATTTTCAACCCACTTCCCAGTACAATCAGACTTGAAGGCCAAAAAAAGTTTTAAACAAAGGGTTTTGGATGTGGCTCAAGAGGATATAGCACACCTTAAACATCTCAAGTCCTTGAAGTGGCTGGCCCAACACAAATCAGTCTTCCTATTAGAAAAGTATCTAACAACTCCTTTACCCCAATATCTTAGAAGAGCTTTCACCAGAGTTCGTTTTGACCAGTTAGACTCTATGGTAAGATATGGGAAATTTCAAGGAGTCCCATATGAAGAAAGACTATGTATTTGTGGCACCCCGGCTATTGAAGATATTGCACACATCCTGTTTGATTGTAGATTATCTTCAATAGAGAGGACTGACCATTTAGATTTATATTTAAAAAATAAAAAATACTGGAGCAGCCAGCAGAAACTTTCCTACTTTTTACAGGGCAAGAACCTCCGTATCACCAGTAAGACTGCACTCTTTATAACAAAGGCAGTTATAAAGAGGGCAGATTATTTAGATCAGATTGGTGTTGACTGCAGGGGTGATGGCCTGACATGAACTTGTATCATAGTTTTAGTTATATTTATATTTTTATTAATTCTTACTTGTATGTTTACAATGGCATTTATTTTATTTTATCTTATTTCCTTTATACTTAATATGGTCAATAGACTAAATCAATAAAGTTGAACTGAACTGAACTGCAACTTACAAATATTTTCTGTATCTACATAAATAGGTATCAGGCATTTTTTCAGAGTTATCCTTAAACAGCATCCAGAAAATGAGGTAGAAAATGAGTCAGCTATACTAAGTTGTACAAAACAGGCAGTTTATATTATTCCCATGCTAGACTTATACTGGTTGCCTATCACTTCAGAGATCAATCCTCTGTATTGGTTTTAACTTTTAAAGACCTAAATGATTTTGAGGCTATCTAAGAATTTTTATTTCTTTATTTCTTTATTAACCTCTTCTGCTATCAGGTTTTCTAGAAAGGCCTTCTGAGTTATTGCCACCCACAGAGGCCCATTTGTTGGGTATTTGGGCAATGCCCTCTACCTGTGTTGCTCCCAAATTCTGCAATATACTCCCTTCTAAAACTCTACTCTCTCAGCCTTTAGAAAAAAGTGCTAATATATTTTTAAAATATAATTTTCACATTACTATTAGTGTTCTGCTCACCCTTTTAAAAGATGCATTGATAGTATTTACTTTTATGAGTTGCTTTATTTATTAACCACTTAACAGTTATTATTAGCCACTTAGACCATGTTTTAAAGTTAGAAATCCTTCCATCATTCATAATCTAGTATGAATTATTTATAATACTTTTGGACCAAAAAAGAATGCCCCTGATCAACAGGAGAATCCTTTGAAGAAGTGTGAATTTGCCACCTCTTGTCTTCTTATATTATACTAACATTTGCTCTAACTTACCCACAAATCAAATGATATGCCATTTTCCCCCACCCTCCTCCATTAAATTGCCATGATATCTAACACAACCACATTGACATCTGACTAAAAAAATAAAGCCATTCCCAGCTAGGTTCCTAAAATGGAAGTAAGCTGCACCACTCCCATTGTGAGGCACTGGCCTGTAGGATGTCTCATTTCCCATCCAGAATAGAAGAAGGATTAGAGTAGCAATGAAGCCAGAATTGGAAGGGCTGGCAGAATGACATGCCAGTGACATACCATTCACTGGTATCCAACAGGTTAATATAAAAAAGATATGACCCTCCAGTTGCAGCATTATTTCATATGTTTTCACCTAATGACCCTGGCTTATTCTATAATTTACAGACCTCTGTATTTTGCTTATAAATTTAATGAAGGGAGAAAAAAATAATAAACAGGGTACCTATAAAATTCAATATTAGTTGAAGCGAAACTCTCCTGATTTTAATTCAAAGCATTCTTATAAGAATATCTATTTCTTCAAAGCTACGCATGAAAATCTTACAAGGCTTTTGCAAAAGAAACATTCACCAACTTTTGCAATCATATATGAAATAATTACATACATACGTACATACATACATACATACATTTTAGAGTGAAATGAAGAGGTGTAGAGAACTATTTAATTTATTCTGGATTTCCCTGAAAATAGGAATATTACCTCTTCATGACATGTCTAAAACAGCTTTAATGTTTAATGGCATAATTACATGACTTATTTACAGAGGACTGAACAAGATTAATATGTTTTGTTCTAGAAGTCTGAATGGGATAGGAGAGCAGAAGAGGTGCCTGAGAGGTCTCCCCCCCCACCTTGTGCTTTCCCAATTAGTTAATATTATAAACCAAGGAATTGAAAGAAATATAAGGAGAGATTTTTATTCCATTTTTTTAAATATTTCACTGGGGAAAATGTTTGTCTTCCTGCTTCTATTCATGAATCTGTTTTCTGGTAATCTTTAATCATTCACTATGCCATTTCAGACTGAAAACATATGTTACAATGATGTGTGCGTCTAAAACTTGAAAGAAAACCAATTTTAGGATTTGTAATTCCTTTCCCAAAGAGGTAATCCTTCCATGCAAGACATTATAGTATACAGACCACAAACCTGGAAGCCTTGCATTACAGCTTTTATTATAAGGACATGTGGGAATCTTGAAATAGATCCTGTTGTCATGAAATTATGGAAATGTGGAATTGGGAAAGCAAATTAGGAGTGAGAAAATAACATGTGAAGAGTAAGATATAAGTACAGCTAGGTCACGATTAACGCAAGTTCAACAAATGTGATATTCTATTTAGTGCAAATTGTACAATGATACCAGGTCACGTTTAATGCAAACCAAAATTCAGTTAATGCAAGGCTAGGACATGTACAATTGGGGTTACCGAATTACCTCTGGGGTTTGTTCTGTTCTTTGTACTTTATACAATTTAAAAAAAGAAACACCACAAATAGTATATTTTCTCAATAGCTTAACTTTTGTAATGCTACATGAAGTTAAGAGAAAGCTGCCCCATAGAATACAGAGAATTACATTACTGGGACATTAGCTGCAGCTTAGTATCAATATTTATTTAGACTGGAACCAGCAGGTAGAAAGTTGACATACATTTGATAATTAGATTATTAAGTAAAAATGGGAAGGACTATGGCTGACAGTGCAACCCCTTACTTTGTATATTAAAGATTCCAGGCTAAATTCCTAGAATATCAAATTGAAAAGACCTTTAGTAACTTCTTTCTTTTTTCCTTCCTAGCATTTTCCTGCTTGTGCAGGGTCCACTTCTTTTGGATCAACCAAATGTCGATCCTATGGTTCCAACAGGAATTGACCGACCGGCTAGAGAGTGTGACTGACCCAAAGTCACCCAGCCAGCTTTCATGCCTAAAATGGGACTAGAACTCACAGTCTCTGGGTTTCTAGCCTTGAGCTTTAACCACTAGACCAAACTGGCTTTCCTTTAATAACAATATTATGAAATTCTTTCTAGATGTTAAAGAGATGCTTTTAGTTAAAGCAAACAATAATTTAAGAAATCATCCTAATAATCTTACAAATACAACACCGGACAAAGTGGATTAATTAATTAATTAACTAACTAATACCCCTAAATTATCTTTCTTATTGACACATAGCAAAGTTTTGCTAGATCCTGGTCATTTTTACATTGCTTGCTAAAACCATAAATTAATTCAGTAAAAATCAGCCCAAATGAACCACATCAAGATTCAAGCTTATGTGCTGTTCCTTGCCATCTCCTCCTGTATACAGCTATGGGTTCTGTCCCAATTTTGTTAAATCAATTGGTTTATTTTGTCTAAACTGGTATCTCATATAACATAAAGAAATTATTTCTTTTAACATGTTTCTTGATCAAGCCAGAATAGTTGAAGTAGCACATAACACTAAGCCAAAACCGAAAAAGCCACTGCTTTTCCCACTGAATGGACTAGTATACTGATAAAATGTTTTAATTTAATTGATAATGACTGGATATTAAAAGAAATTTCAGTACTGAAAGACTGGATAAGGATTAGTGGGTAAAGGGAAGAGAACATGGGCAATCACCCTTTCATCTACAATAAAAGAAATAAAACAAATGCACATGTATGATTTTAACGTTCTGTCCCCAATTTTATCCCCAATTAAATCAAGCATAATTACATATTATTGTGAACACATCATTTGCAGTAGTTGAATCTATTGTTTAAGTTAAAAATGCAGTATCTGAAATACGTGAACTATATAAAAACTAAAAGATGATATTGCATCAGTCTTTAATAAGGCTTCTTTTGAAATCATATACCAGGAAGTTAAGTCATTTATTTTTCCTTTGTAGAAGTTTAGTTGTAAAACATTTAAAAAATAATGTGTTAACATTGTTTATCACAGACACATGTCTGTTTGCTATTCTAAAATGTTACAAATTTTGAGTGTTCATTTCTTTAAACGTTTTATTAAAAAATGTGATATACTATTTTTTTGAAGAAATTAACCTTGAACCTTGTTCTTCTATTTTTGAAATAAGGTTAAATAATTTAAATTTAAGAAATCAAAACCACAACAATTTGCCTTGAAATAAAAACCCTTTAATGTGATACTTCGAAGATTAAAACACAAAATCTTTTGTCATTGATAATATATCTCTCCTATAGATTTAGCCAGTTACAAGTGTAGAGTATATAATGATAAATACAGTGGTGCCTCGGGTCACGAACGCTTCTGTTCACGACCAATTCGGGTCATGAATAGCTCCGGTCGCAAAATTTTGCCTCCGTTCGCAAATGCCGGATCGGGTCACGAACAGGATCCTCGGCCATTTTCCCTCCCATGACACGGTCCGCAGCCATTTTCCCACCCGTGATATGTGGTCCGCGGCCATTTTCCGCCCCTGACACGTGGTCCGTGGCCATTTTTCCGCCCCTGACATGTGATCCGCGGCCATTTTTCCACCCTGACACGTGATCCGTGGCCATTTTCCACCCCTGACATGTGATCGTAGGGAGGGGGACTCTCCCTCCAAGCAACAGCCGCTTCCCTGTCCTCCACGCCAGAATGGATTAACGGTAATTACATTGACCCTTATGGGAAAATTTGCTTTGGGTCGTGACCAATTCGGGTCGCGACCAGAGTCACAGAACCAATTAAGTTCATGAACCAAGGTTCCACTGTACATTAATTTCCATTTCTATTTCTAATGTGAAAGAATGTATTCATTCCTACTGTTTTGAAAAATGATACAGGGTATTAAAGAAATTTATACCAATAAAAACAACCCAATTATGTCCGTGATACACAACTATTGCAAGCTGTATATGAGCTCAACTTTGACTTGTTCAAGCTAATACATTAGTCCTTTAATGTGTGCACTTACTCAAAGAATGAGGTTTTTTTCATACTGATATGCCAGTTTAATAAACCAGATATTAAAATCCTCATGACCACAGACAGTTCTTTTGCTTCATTCTATATATAAGGCAGTAATGAACTAAAAAAATTACCATTACAACAACATTAATCATTGTTTCCTATTTTGTCCAAGCTGGAAAACTATAATTAATGGTTTTAGGACAAGCTCAGATATTAAATCTACTTGAAACCATCTCTTGTTGCTAAGTAAGTATTCTTGTCTAGAAATAGGAATCGCTCCATGGGCCCCTGGATCAGTATAGCCATTCTGAGCTAAATGTCTATTACCTGTTCGATGGGCTTTAGAGTAAGAAAATGTACTATACTTGTAGACTTATCAGCTTCATTCCCTATTAGGCTTTCTATGGCTCACAGTTGCTCAACCTCCCAGATGATCACAAATGCTTCTTCAATAATTCACTGAATTCCATGAAAACAGAAGCAGCAAAGTATGATTCAAGCTTTTTATGAAGCTGACACTGCAGTTTCCTGAGGCCGCAGGGCTAAGAATGGTTCTGAAAGCACTGCCATAAGTAGGAAATGAGAGGTTAACACCTTGAAAGCTTAATATGAAGCTGGAAAAAGAGGGCCACAAAATTTGCAGTGGCTGAATGCAGTATAAGAATGGAGAGCCATTCTCATCCCTCTCAATTTTTCTCCACACTTCTTAAACCAAGGTCCCAGAATTAAACATCAAATTCTGTGTTAAATATCACCAGTTCTATGGAAGGCCTATTTGTTTTTGGAACCTCAGAAACCAATATAAGATAAATACTAACACCATACCCTGGTTGCAAAAATCCAGATAACCATTAGTTTTCAATAATGAGATATTCAATAATATCTCTTTACTGCCATATAGTGGTCATCCAAATTTTTGCAACCCAGATATAGTAGCCCTATACAAAAAAACTAGTCCAACAATGTATTCATAAATACAGTTATTATATATAGGTAGTCCTTGGGTTACGATGGCAAATGGACCGGGATTGCCGTTGCCAAGCAATGTGATTGTAAAGTGCGATGTCACATGACCTCATTGCTTAGTGACAACAATCCAGGCAGTTGTGGTTGCTGTCATAACTCCACGACGCGTTAAGCGGGAAGTGGCAGGAGTCCCAGGTAAGGAGCACAGGGGTACCACAAGGGGCTGGGGGAGGCCCTGGCAGGTTGCACATGAGTTGGGGGAGGGGGGTGCTGTGAGGCCTAGGGAAGGAGGTTGAGGGTTGGTGTGAGCACGAGGAGGCTGAGGGAAGGAGGGTACAGCGCAGTATGTAGGAAGGCTGGGGGAGACTTACCAGACTTTGACTTTGCTTGTGGGAAGTCGGCAGGGAAGGACATAAATGGCGATCATGTAACTGCGGGATGCTGCAACCATAGTAAGTGTGAGTTGGTTGCCAAGCACCGGAATCGCGATCATGTGAGCACATGATGTGATGTGATGGCCGGAACTTTGAAGACCAGTTGTAAGTACCACTCATTCAGCGCCATCAAAACTTCAAATGGTCGCTGAAAGAGTGGTTAGAAAGCAAGGACTACCTGTACTTTAAATCTGTCTACTAAAAGATACATTTTCTTCCATTTTTCCAAATCTGTGGTTGAATGGGATAATTCATAGTATGGGTTAATTTTACATCTGTTAGTGAAGACACTAAAAAAAGTAAAACCTGCTGCTTTTAACTTTCTAATGATCGCTGAACCTTGAAAACTAGTTTCACCTTCAGTAAATATATACATATCTTAAAGCAGGGATGGGCTACTTTTCTTCTGCTGTCCCATCATTTTTTTAAACAAACAGTGTGGTTGGGTTTCCTGGGGCTTGGGATTACCAAGCCTAAATCAGCCTTTGATGGGGCCTGAACATTTACTTAAAGTAAGTATATTAATCCTACCAGAAGCTTAACATACTTAGTTTAGGTCTTTTTAAAAAAATTTAGAATAGAAAAAAAAATAACTACAAAAACTATATTTGCCACAATTTCATCACTATTATTTTCCTGGAGAGCTCTAGGGATTGCAGGAAGGAAGGAAGGAAAGAACTTTCATGGAGCCTGTGAGCTACCCATTATGTCAAACTATGTCTGAATGTCACTTGGAATATGCCCAAAGATTTGTATATAGATATTGCACATCATATATATTCCCTAACCCAATCTATTTAATCTGTTAAGCCTAAACAGTGGCTATTATAATTAGCATACTGACTACTATTAAACTGCACTGTCTTTTAAGGCTTGATAATGAATGCTAATTATTAATTGTGATAAATGTTTAGCTCAATAACTATTTCCATAACAGAACTAAAGAATATTTAATTCAAAATCAAAAGCACTCCAAAATACAGTGGTACCTTGGGATACGAACGCCTCTACTAATGAACTTTTCGGGTTACGACCAGCTCTGGCCGCAAAAATTTACCTCGATGTGCGAACTCTGCCTCAGGGTACAGTCATTTTTCTGCCCTGACACATGGTCCGTGGCCATTTTTCCGCCCCTGACATGTGGTCCGCGGCCGTTCTCCCGTCGCGCCGCGCCCAGCTGTTCTCCCGCCACGCCGCGCAGCGCCCAGCATTTTTCCCACCGCAGCGCCCAGCCGTTCTCCCGCCCCTGACGCGTGATCCGCAAATGCCAGAACGGACTAACGGTAATTACATTGAACCTTATGGGAAAATTTGCTTCGGGGTGCGACCAAATTCGGAGGGCGGAATGGATTAACCAGATTTACATTGAACCCTATGGGGAAATTTACGTTGGGTTACGACCAACTCGGGATACGCCCAGAGTCATGGAACACATTAAGTTCGTATCCCGGGGTACCACTGTAAATAAATCTGAGGATATCCTATACTGTATTCAAGCAGTCCAACTCTACTCAAATCAGAAAAGAATGCTGGTTAAATATATTATTGTAATAGTAGTAGTAGTAGTAGTAGTAGTAGTAGTAGTATTTGGACAGGAATACAGACAACAAATACAGGAATAATACAAAAACTTTGTGCATGTTATTATAATGTAGTGTGGAATATACTCTATATATGTTATAAAAACTAATACCCACTAATACCCACAGAAATACACGTTCTTATAAACAGCTGAAAAACATCACTCAGACTATAACATGATGTGGATGTTACTCTGCTGCTGGAATTACATCTGTCAATGGAACAGATTTGTACCCCTCCCCATCTGTTCTAGAAGGCTATGGGACCTTCCAGAGCAAACTGGGGAGACACAGGGGAGTGGAAAGGAAAATGGAAAGTCCTGCTGTTTGAACAATTTTCTCACATGTTGGAGCTATCCCATTAAAAATAAATGTGTGATGATTTAACCAAATGTTTACTTACTGACTGTTCATTTAAATCCTGAGTATCTTCCATGGGGGTTACTCACTTTTCTTCCACAAAGAGAAGCAATTGAGAAGCAATTGGATGTCCTAATTTTAAAAACAACAAGGAGACAAAGTGTTATTTTGTTTCTGCAGTTACATATATACAGCTACATATTAGAAACTAGGTTCCATGGCTATACAGTATATTCATTTGTTCATAGCTGAAAAAAAAAGCATCTTTTTAAGTACAGCAATTAAATGTCATTGGATGTTTAAAAACAGATCTACACAATAAATTGAAAATGGAATTGACATCAATAATAGAAGGCTGACATTTTACTATCACCATTCTTTTCATTTTCAGCCACATCTTCCTCCAAATCATTATTTGTTGATGAAACAGAACAGAAAATTGTACGAAAAATTTCAGAATTTAACTGCAGATACAATCTTTGCTGGAAATCCCATGTCAAATCTAATTCCAGTTTTAAAATGGAAATGAGAGCCTCTGATAGAAATGAATTATATAAAAAAAAATCATTCTAGAATCAACTAGCAAAAACACTTAAGAATCAGAACTAACTATGCTTAAGCTTTAATGGATCCCTACCCAACCTAGAAAAGGCTATAGAACAGCATCTGATACAACATTTTATGTGCAGACCTTTTAAATTTAATGGTATTGCATGGTAAAATCTTTCTAAGTGGTCACTAAGAGTCAACAACAACTTGATGGCACATAATCAATCAATCATGTTAACATGGGGACTATAATATTTCATGTGAATAAATCCATAAATTTGTGATCCAATTTTAGAAACATAAGTTAACTGTTCCACTTAAAAGAATTACTTGGATCACTAATTTTTATATCTAAAAATGTAAATAATCCACTTTAATAGCCAATTCATGAAAGCAAGATGAGGAGAATCACACACTTCAGTTATACAGAATATAATTTCATACTTCATGGTAAATAACAGACCCCCCTCTTTTCTATAATAACTTGCTAAGTAGTAACTTTTACAACAGGGAGCCTTTAAGACATGCAATAATTCCTTATGAAACTTATTTTTCAAAGTTCATACATGAAAATTTTACTATCTTAGAGTCAGGATTATTGTTGACATATTTCTATACTGCTTTATTCCAAAATGACTCCAGGCAGTTTACAATAAACCAAACATACTCAATAACAATTCCATAAAATTATCAAAATTGAAATAAATTAAAATCATGATAAAAAACAACTAATATCCCCATGATGTTGTCAGGCATAATTAAGCTAGTCTGCAGGGCCTCTGAAAAAGTATAGTTTTACTGCCTTCCTGAAGGATAGGCTACTCCGATTTTAAAACCCAGGGAAAGTCATGTTAACATGGTCACAAGTTGCATCTGTTTTCAAGAAACATACCTAAAACGTACTACTAGCCAGTAAGACCTGTTCCCTATAGCAGGCCTTAGTCAACAATCTGACTGTAGCGTTCTGAACGAGCTGAAGTTTGAACACCATGTAGAAAGTATTTAAATAGGCCAAATGATAGCCAGACCTAAGATGTTCAGAAATATGTACAACTGGCACAGAGGGCGTAGCTCTGCAAATACAATCCTGAATATTTCCAAAATTGGAAATTTAAATGGAAAGGTTATTGGAAATTTAAATAAATCTGGTTCTCATCAGCATACTAGTGCCATTGAACTCTAAAACTGTAAATTTTCCTAGTGAAGTCATGTATATGTTAAATTGCATGGAAGCCTTGTACACCCTTCAGGTGAACAGCCATAGCATCAAAACATTATCAGTCTCATTCTTTGAAATCACTCTGCCAGGATTGATTGAAGCAGCTATAAGCTAATGAGTCCAACCTGCACCTTAACCAGGTAAATAATGACATCAAAAGTAACTCACTAGAATTTACTCCTTTTAACCCATTTATTGCAAGGTGAATAAAATAGCTCTTTTTAAAATAACTATCCCAAAAGTCAGATTAAAATGGATCCAGAAAATTTGCCTTATCTATAATTAAGCACTAAGAGCCACCACATATTCCAAACTTTCCCAGTAACAGAATGTGGTATATCAAATAATATATTTTTCATAGTAGAACACATTATAGGTTTTTGACTATCAGAAAACAGCAACAAATCAGTTAGATCATTCTGAACAAAAACAAAAATGGAAGTTATTTCTCCATCACCACCACCATCAAGCAGCTGTCCTTTTTAACACTCATGAATTGGTTCATCACACTAGTTATATTACTAGATCACACTAACCATCACACTAGTTATATTACTTCTCCATCTCTACTGAAAATAAGCAGGCTTATCTGGTTCTATTCAATGGGATATCAGGACTGTCAATGCCTGGGCCATTTCTCAGATTCAGAGATCAACCATAGCCTCAATATATTAATGTAAGAAATTTTTGTTACTGTATTTTTTTTCCATTTAAAAAAACTACTTCAATGATACAGCATATATATATATATCCATTCTAAATCCCTCTTTTAAGTACATCAACTGTACTATGTATTTGTTTATTATTATTATTACTACTAGTATTTTATCATCCTTCTTTTAAACAAAAGTATATTTTCAAAAAATATATTAACTATGAATAAACAGATGATGTCTGAGGTTGTACTATTATTACTCAATATTACAGTAGTAAAGGTTTCAAGCAGAGTATATTAAGTTACTTTTGTGAGAAGGCAGGGAGAAGTGAGGGCCTCAAACGAACCATGTTTGCTAAGGGAGAGCGCTGTGCACCATGGGGCAGCCTTGGGGGGACGGCAGGAGGGAGGATGGGCAGAAGGCACACTCGCATCAGAGTGGAGAAGGACGGCAGGAGGGAGGAAAGACTGCAGGCAAGAGGCACGTTCGCACCAGAGTGAAGAGAAACGGCAGGGGGCGGCTGTCGGGTCAAGTGGGGATTGGAATGTGTATTGCGCTGATTGGATTCGGAAAGTGGAATGTCTGCGGTTTTGCGGTTAATTAGCGGCGCTCCGGGGCGGTAAAAAAGGTGAGATTGTGAGCCAAGCCCTCGTAGGAGGGGGAGGACAGATAGGGGGTATAAAAACCTGTCAGACCTTGCTTCGGGGTTCCTCCATTGCTGCGGGAGGGACCCACCTTTGCAAACGTGCCCAATAAAAACTTCTGTCTACTGGATAACCGAACCCGTGTCTGTCGTTTTCTGACAAAATTGGCGAGCCAGCCAGGAGTCCTCGACGTGGACCGGACTGTGGGGAACCGGTGAGTAATCGGCCGTAACACCCCGTTGAGGTGTCTCCCATTTTCCCCGAAGTCGGGTCCAGGACGGGACTCCAATCGCCAGTCAGACAGAAGTAAAGAGGAAGTTGGCCGACGAGGGGACCTCCGGGAGGTCTGGTGAGTACAGCCTACCCATAATCTCGGGGAGATTAGCGTGGTTACGAGGCGTTGGACGCCGCAAGGGGACAGAAGAGTCCGGGACCTTCTGTAAGGTGGGAAACGTAGTCAGGAAGGATGGGTAAGGCGCAGAGTAAGAGTGTAAGGCCAGGGGCCAGTGGGAAAAACGCAGTAGGGGGAATCCCCACGGATTCTCCATTAGGACAATTGTTGCAACAATGGGAGACACCCTGGTTGTGGCCATTCACCAGGGGTCTGGAAAAACCAACCATGATAACTTTGTGCACTAAAGAATGGCCAAAATATCCACTAGTGGACCCCGAATTCCCCTACCATTGGGATACTCTTGGAATCCCCAGTAATTACTGGGTGACCCAACTAAAAAACTACATTGTGGAGCATAAAATGTTAACACAGGAACCCTATGTGGAAGTCTGGTTCCATGTTCATTGGGAGGGGCCTCGACCCAAGTTAGCCAAAATTTTTGTCCAAAAAGAACAGGAGGATGAGGAGGAGGACCTCTGGCTGACTAGACCTCAATGGGGGCCGCCACCTCCTCCTCCTCCTCCTCTTCCTACCGCTCCCCCTCCGGCGCCCCCACCCTATCCCGGGCTGCGGAAAGAGCTGGACCAGCTGAACCAAGACATTCAGAACTTGCCCTTTAGTCTAAGGTCGGCCAGTGCCTTCCCCGTCCGGGAAGTCCCGAACGGAACGAACGCACAGGGGGTGACCGTCACCAGTTACGTAACAGTTCCCATCAAACCCAGTGAGTTGAGGGAATTAAAAAAGACCCTCCCTCGTATGCAAGAGAATGCCCATACCGCCGCCGAACAATTGGAACTTTTCTCGGCCCGGTGGAATACTCCTGGGGGAACTGAATTACATTTTAGCCCACCTCTATACGCCAGAAGAGAGGGGCCAGATTCGGCGAGCTGCGCTCGGGGCTTGGGAGCGAAGAAATGCAAATGTCCCAAATGCCCCGGCCGCAGATACTAAATTCCCTCTGGCAGACCCAAATTGGGATCCCAATAATGCCGCACACCGGCAGAACATGAGAGACATGAAAGAGATGATTTTGGAGGGCATCCGAACAGCAGTGCCCCAGGGGAAGAATTTGACCAAGGCTTTTGAGGTAACCCAGGGGAAGGATGAATCGCCCGGAGATTTTTGTGAGAGGATCCGAGTTGGCCTGACCAAATTCTCGGGCGTGACTCCGGACACCCCAGCCTTTGAGACCTTGTTAAAAATGCAGTTCGTCACCAAAGCATGGCCAGACATTCAGAAGAAGATACAAAAACGGGAGGGTTGGACTGAACAGGGGATAGGGGAACTCCTAAGGATTGCTCAACAGACCTATGTGGGGAGGGAGGAGGCGAAGACCAGGCAGAAAACTCAAATGATGATGGCAGCCGTTCAGGCGGCGGCCAAGAATGAGACGAAGGGGGAGGGACTGAGGGAGGCGCGACCTTCTCCCCATCTGGTCCGGGGACCTTGGCCCCGGAGAGGTGGCGTCGACCCCAGAAGGGAGAGGTGGACTGGGGATAGGCAAGGTTGTTTCCGCTGCGGGCGAGTAGGACACTTTGCTCGGGACTGCCAGGTGGATCGCCCCACGGGTGAGAGGAGTTTCCCCCTGTACAACTAGGGGGGTTATGGTTCCCCAACCGGGACCCACGGGGAACCCTTGGTAAACATCACGGTGGGTCCCACCGGCGAGGAACGGCAGTTCCTCGTTGATACCGGAGCCTCTCGAACATCGTTGTGCCAACCGATCCCAGGGATTGCGAAATCCCGGGGCGCGTCGGTATCGGTGATGGGGGTGGGAGGTTCTCCGGTCAAGGCAGACGTACTGGAGGGAGTGAGACTGGAGTGGAATGGGAAGGAGGTAACTGCAGATGTGTTACTGATCCCACAGGCAGGGGTGAACTTGCTGGGAAGGGATCTAATGGGTAGTCTAGGAGTGGAGTTGTGGAATGTGGAACAGGCAGAAAGGATGTGTTTGTTGCGGGAGGCGGACGTGGAGGTTGTGAACCCTGAGGTATGGGCAGGAGAAGGGGGGGCGGGTCGGTTCCGCATTGCCCCAATTAGCATCCCCTTGAAACCGGGGGTGACTGGTTTGCGGCAAGCCCAATACCCGCTGTCCCGGGATGGGAGGCGTGGGCTGAAGCCCATCATAGATGGGCTGAGGCGGCAAGGGCTGTTGGAACCGGCTATGTCCCCCTTCAACTCCCCTATCTTAGCTGTGAAGAAGAAGGACAATAGTTACAGGCTGGTGCAGGATCTGAGGAGGGTCAACGATTTGGTCTTGGCCCGGACCCCGGTAGTGCCTGACCCCTACACTTTGATGGGGAAGATCCCTCCCGGGGATCGGTGGTTCACGATAGACTTGAAGGATGCTTTTTGGTCATGCCCTCTGGCAGAAGAAAGTAGGGATCTGTTCGCTTTTGAGTGGGAAGATCCGGAGACTGGGAGGAAGCAACAACTGAGATGGACGGTGCTGCCCCAGGGGTACACCGAGAGCCCCCTCTTGTTTGGACAGGCATTGGAAGAGAAACTCCAGGGGTTCTGGGCCCCTGGGGGTTCTCGGGTGCTGCAGTATGTGGATGATTTGTTGGTGTCTGGAGAGAAGGAAGTAAAGGTGAGAGAAGACTCAGTGGCTTTATTGAACTGGTTGGCTGAAGAAGGATTGAAGGTGTCAAAAGGGAAGGTCCAATTTGTGGAAAGGGAGGTCAAGTATTTAGGACATGTACTCCGGAAGGGCGAGAAGTTGATTGATCCTTCTCGGATACAGGGGATAATGCAGTTGAAGCCCCCTCATACTAAAACGGAGGTGCGGCGGTTTCTGGGTCTAGTAGGATATTGCAGGCTATGGATAGATGAGTACATGAGCAAGGCTCAGTTTCTATATGAGAAGTTGAAAGGATCATCTGACAGGGTAGAATGGACAGACAGGGACACAGAGAAGTGGGGGGAATTACGAAGGAGCCTGGTGATGGCCCCGGCTCTGGCTCTACCGAACTTGGCCCTCCCCTTTCACCTATACGTTACAGCCCATGGGGGAACTGCCATTGGAGTACTGACTCAGAGACGGGCTGGGAAATATCAACCAGTGGCCTTCCTGAGCAAAGCCCTAGAACCAGTGGTGAGGGGATGGCCGACTTGTGTGCAGGCAGTGGCTGCCGCTGCTGTGCTAGTGACAGAAGGGAAAAAACTCACTTTTGGGAGCCCCGTGATTGTCCATTCACCCCATCAGATCTTAAGTGTGCTTAGTCAGCAGGCGGCTGCTTGGATGACAGAAGGGAGGATGTTGAAATATGAGACAGTTCTCCGGATAAGTCCTGATGTGGTGGTAGGAACAGACAGGAATTTGAACCCAGCGGAGTTTTTTGCGGGGGAGCGGAAAGAATGGGAGCCGGCGGAGCACGAGTGCTCCACCCTGTTGCAGCTGCAAACAAAGACCCGGGAGGACCTGCAGGAGGTCCCGCTGGAAGAGGGTGAGGTCTGGTTCGTGGATGGGTCTAGCCGAGTAGAGCAGGGACAAAGGAAGTCAGGGTACGCGATAGTGACTGCGGAGGGAGAGACAATAGAGAAGGGGGCACTACCAGCGGACTGGTCGGCTCAGCTGTGTGAAGTGCACGCTTTGAAACGGGCACTAGAGTTGGGAAAGGGAGTGTCCCTCACCGTCTACACAGACTCGCGATACGCCTGGGGAGTAGTGCACACTTTCGGGAAAATTTGGCTGGAACGGGGTTTACTCACAACTGCTGGGAAGGAGGTGAAAGCTCGGCAACTGATAGAGGGGATGATGGAAGCTCTTCAAGAACCCGACAGGATTGCAGTGGTGCATATAATGGGACATCAGAAGGGGGACTCGATGGAGGCAAGAGGGAACCGACTTGCTGATCGAGTAGCAAAGGAGGCAGCGGAGGGTGTCCCCATTGCCATCATGATTGCAATCCCCCAGATAGAAGAACCTCCGGCTTGGACGCCGGGGAAGTTGGATGAGGTGCTGCTGGAAAGGGAAGGTTGCAGGGAGGAAGCAGGTCATTGGGTTACAATTGAGGGGACCCCAGTAGTGAGCCGTGCTGACATGAGGGGGATGTTGGAGAAACTGCACGAAGGGTCTCACTGGGGGGTGCAGGCTTTGATAGATACTGTAAAGCCGTGGTACTGGAGCCTGGGGATGTGGACAGAGGCGCAGGCTGTGTGCTGGAAATGCCTGATTTGTCAGAAAACCAATCGCAAAGCCATGAGGAGAAGGGAGAGGGGAGGAAGGCCCTTGGCAATATGGCCCTTTCAGCGAGTCCAGGTGGACTTTACGGAACTCCCTCCTGTGGCTGGGTTGAAGTACCTGTTGGTACTCAAAGATCACCTCACTGGCTGGGTGGAAGCGGTGCCCAGCCGGAGGGCGACTGCACAGGTAGTAGCAAAAGTTCTCCTGGAACAGATCGTCCCCCGGTATGGGATAGTAGAGAGTCTGGATTCTGACAGGGGGACCCACTTCACCCACAAGGTGCTGCAGGAGGTCATGCAAAGCCTGGGGGTTCGATGGGAACTCCACACCCCTTGGCATCCTGAATCCAGTGGGAAAGTGGAAAGAGCTAACGGGGTATTGAAGCAACATCTCACCAAACTGGGATTGGAAACAGGGCTACCTTGGACAAAGACACTTCCGGTTGCCCTGCTTCGAATGCGGACAGCCCCTCGCAAGGATGTGGGGGTCTCCCCATTCGAGCTGATGATGGGAAGACCTTTCCTGGCTCCAATGGGAGAGCCTATCCCCGAGCTAAAGGATGCCTTCCTGAGAAAGTATCTCCTGGTACTGTCACAATCTCTCTTATCTTTAAGAAAACAGGGACTCCTCGCTCAGCGGCCCCCCTTGCTGGAAGACCAACACCCCCACAAGCCAGGGGATTGGGTCCTGATAAAGACGTGGAAGGATGAGAAACTGAAACCGTCTTGGGAGGGACCATACCAAGTTCTCCTGACAACTGAATCGGCGGTTCGAACCCGACAGGGGGGTTGGACCCACTACCATCGGGTTAAGCGAGCTCCCGACCCCCGACCGTGGACTGCCCAACCAGGAGACGGACTCAAAGTAAAACTTAAAAGGAACTGAACTAAGGCAGGGGAGGAGATGAACAACATGAAGGCTTGCATCCAGGTTATTCTATTATGTCACTGCTTAGATGCTCTACAGCACAGCTCTAACAACAATTTTTTTGTAGAATTGGCACAGACAGCTTTGAACAGCACAACTTTTTGTGTGGGGCAACTCTTGACTGTGAAGGGTGTCACCTCCACCTGTTTCTTTGGAATGCCCATCAGCTTGGAAGCATTGAAGAATGTTACTCAGATAGCGAATATTGATATCACTGGGGATGATCCCCCGTGGGGGGGGATGTTCTATCATTTTGGGTCTTCTCCCACTCCAAGACCCTGGACTAATCAAAGGCAAATAGCTCTAAATCTCTTGGGGATAACCAATGCAACTCAATGTGTATATTTCAACAATACCCAGAACCGTACCCACCCACTGCCCTCAAAAGGTCCTGCTTTCACTTGTGGAGGGATCTATAATATCCCTTACGCCTCAACCCCTCTATACCTACCTAAAGGTTTCTTTTTGTTATGTGGACATGAAGCTTACACCTATGTTCCAGCCTATAGTTCAGGGGGCCCTTGTGCCATAGGGCGCCTGACCTCTCTATATGCCCTGCCTCCAATACAAGCGCACCCATCAAAAGAAAAAGAAAAAGGGAGCTGCCATCTGATTGTGAGAGTGATGTGACACTCTTGTCTGAAACAGAAGCCATGGCTCTGGCCCTCTCCTTAGTAGGGGTTCCTGCACTAAGTGGAAGGGCTTACCTGGACCTAAGGAAGGTGGCCTGCCTCCTGGCTAAAAGTGTCAACCTTACATCCTCTCTCATTGCAGCCCTCACTGAAGAAGTCACTGAGATCAGGAGGGCGGTCATTCAAAATCGGATAGCTATAGACTATCTCCTATTAAGGGCAGGACAAGGCTGTGAATCTTTTCAAGGTCTTTGTTGCTTTAACCTAACCAACAATAAGAATTATGTTGAAGCAAAACTAGCCAAGTTGAAGACCTTAGCCTCTCGCATATCCGAGGATCCAGAGGGATGGAATTGGTCGTGGCTCACTAGTTGGTTACCTAACTTTGCTTGGTTAAAACAACTTTTTGTACTAGCCATTGGTTTCATTGCCTTACTGGTCCTAGTATGTTGCTTAATGCAATGTCTCCCTGCTTGTGGGAATTACCTGTCCCAGTGTGTGAAGCCCCGGGTCCGGGACGAGGGAGCAATCCTGTTAGCCAGGTTTGAGGCCCAACAGAGGCGTGAAAAGAAAAAGGGGGATTGTGAGAAGGCAGGGAGAAGTGAGGGCCTCAAACGAACCATGTTTGCTAAGGGAGAGCGCTGTGCACCATGGGGCAGCCTTGGGGGGACGGCAGGAGGGAGGATGGGCAGAAGGCACACTCGCATCAGAGTGGAGAAGGACGGCAGGAGGGAGGAAAGACTGCAGGCAAGAGGCACGTTTGCACCAGAGTGAAGAGAAACGGCAGGGGGCGGCTGTCGGGTCAAGTGGGGATTGGAATGTGTATTGCGCTGATTGGATTCGGAAAGTGGAATGTCTGCGGTTTTGCGGTTAATTAGCGGCGCTCCGGGGCGGTAAAAAAGGTGAGATTGTGAGCCAAGCCCTCGTAGGAGGGGGAGGACAGATAGGGGGTATAAAAACCTGTCAGACCTTGCTTCGGGGTTCCTCCATTGCTGCGGGAGGGACCCACCTTTGCAAACGTGCCCAATAAAAACTTCTGTCTACTGGATAACCGAACCCGTGTCTGTCGTTTTCTGACACTTTTATGATATCAAAAAGTATACATTTAAGTTGAATGCCAAAATCTCCACTATATTATTGCTTATGAATATTACAAAAAAAAAGGAAAAGGAAAAAAAAGAGGAAAAAAACCCTTAAATATAGATAAATATTTAATTTCTGATTTCCCCCTCTTTGTACTCCAACCAATTTGCAGTGCCTGTTGGCATAAGCTTTGAAAACCATACTCTAAATGTTTGTATTTACCTTGCTGTGTAATATGTAATATATATAGAAGACATTCTTGTTTAAATTTAGGTAAACTTCTCTTATGTGTATATATACTGTTAATTTAGCCATTGCAGTTTATTCTCGAAGGTTAAGTTCCCAATGATATTATCGGTACTATGTCTTTTCTCCAGTATTATGCAAAGTTAATCCTCATAGCTATAAGCATGTATCTTAATAAATTATGGTATTTATATATATGTATATGCATTTATGTTCTGGAATTATACATAATTTTAAAAATGTGGTTTCATTTTGAATTTGAAGCCAAAATTCTCTGAATAGTGTTATGTATATATTTCCAATGCTTTCAGGTTTTTTTGCACGTCCACCACATATGGTAGAATGTTCCTTCTGCTTCATGGTATTTCCAACATTTATTGCTATATGATTGGTCTATTTTGACAATTATTGACAGAGTTGTATAATGTAAGAAATTAAGAAATGGCTTTTCCAATGTTACGTGAGTGGGCTTCAATCTATGCAATAGTATGTAATTTCCATTCCTCCTGTAATTTCCTTCATTCTTTCCTGATCTTTCCTTCTTTTGCATTTTTCTGCACATTTCCACAAATAAACAAAATATATGAAATGATACCAACTGCATTCTTGATGTTTTTCCTGCTCTTCTCAAATAATTCCCCTAACATTCACCAAACTCTGGTTCACTTAAAAGTAGTCTACTTTATCCTAGGAGTCTATTGCTTAGAGCCCTGCTGGACTAGAATGGTGTACAAATCTTATACATAAAAGTTTGATGCATTTCAGCTTGAACCTTCTTAAAATTTAAATCCAGAGTTAACCAAAACAATGAAAATGTGAAAAAGAGTGTCTTTGGGGAGGCAAAAGGTCTATCACAATTTATTTCAATCATCCTTTCCTTCCTCCTCTCTCTCTTTCTCCACACCCTTTTCTCTCTTCACTGAAAATCTCCACATTATAAGCAATCAGGTTTAGAAAAAAATACCCCATTTATACAGGTGGGATCACTTTTCTAAATCTAACTAATGCAAAAAAATTAGGCTGTGCAAAGCATTCAAAGAGTTCCTTTGCAAAGTAGGTTGGCAAAAATAAAGTATCCTTCCTTGAAGTACTGGGACAGCCCATCCTCCAAAAAACTTAGTACGACTGCTTCAGCAGCCTTTCCAGGTTATCTGCACATACAGATAATCTGGGGAAGCTTTCAGAACAGTTGTACCAAACCCTCCAAACTATGCGACTGCCTACTTTGAGGGACACTCCAATTGTTCTAACGTTTTTTGTTTTTTGTTTTGCAAAACACCATTCAAATGTTTTACGTTATAAACAAGGTACTCCTGATGAGTGTGGCAAGAGTTCATTCCCTCTCTCAGCGAACCAGCCCAAATTCCACTTCTATCCAGCTACTGACATATGTTCTCAAACATCTCTGTGTAGCAAGTAATGATAGGTGCTTTCCCTCTATCCCTATGATAAATGCTGATAAGGTCAGGGCCAAAGACAAAGTAAGAGGTCCAGATTCAAAGCCATCATGACTAGTGTTCCCCATGCCAGCAAAAAGAATCAAAATTTAAAGTAGAACTTTGGAACTACTACAAAAATGATCACTGATGCAGGAGCATCTGCAGGAAGGAGTCAAAAGAAGTCAAAATGGCAGCTACAACAGAAGTCCCCCTCCTTTTTGACACGCACCACACATTTAACAGATGTAAAAAAAGGCAGGGTTCTGATTGTGTGATCATGGCCACCTTGATTTGCTGACCACCCGGAGGATGCCCCTGCATTGATCAGCATTACAAATACATACATACATACATACACACACACACACACACACACACACACACACACACAGAGCAGTATTTATGACAGATGGAAAACAAACTCATTTTAGGATATGATTGTCCTAGGTTTTATGAGTGAAAACATTAAGGAACCCAATAATTCTAAAACACGTAGGAATATTCTTTTAATATTGAGACAACAAGCTGGTTCCCAAGTCAAGCTTCAAGCTTTATTTCATTTTTAAAAAGATTAAAACAGAAGATTGATACTGTTGTATCCCTGTTATAAGTCAATGTTTTTAACTTCTTTTAAACATCTTCAACAGTTTAACTTCACAATTTAGTGTGAAGACAGACATCTGCATCTACAGATGTGGTTTAAAGCTGAAGTGTTTTATAAAGTCTTAAAAAAACAATTATATGTTTTGTGTTATTGATGAATATTATAACTTTCTAGATCAATAAACACATTTAGTAAACTTTTAAAAATTGCTGAACAACATACTTACCTGATTTTTATACCAGATGTCAACTAATATGTTCATAAATAACAATTTACATTATTAGTCGACATCTGGTATAAAAATGTGTCAGAAAGTCTTTGAAACTTAATCCATATATTTTACCAGAACTAAGCTAAAGTACATATGATTCAAATAAGCTTACAGGCTTCCCTTACTTACTGAAAGTCTCTTTTTTTTTCTTTTTCTTTTCCCCCACTTTTTCTTTTATTTTATAACATAAGTTCTTTGGGTTAGATGTTACTTCATAAAAAACCATGGGTAACCCAGTATAATTATTAACTAAAATTTATCATCAAAAGAGAAGTAATATATATTACATCTTAATTAATGAACTTAACAATTACTCCTATTACGTTGACCAGTAGTTTCATCTCCTCATTCCCAAGCTTTCATTATCCTTCTTCTGCCTTCACTAACGCAAGAGATAATGATTATTATCCAATAGGCAAAAACAGAAGAGAGGCCATTCTAGATTTATGCATTCATACTTTATCATTAACAATATAGGCACAACTACTCCACTAACATTATAGCTGGGCTTGTCAGTACGAAAGGAACAAGTCTGAATGAGAAATACAGCATCCAAAACTACCAGCACGAATAGAGACAGCAACCAAGGGAAGGAAACCACCATGAAGCCATTAACTTTTGTTATTCAGGCAATGATGTAATCATATTAAGGATTTGAAGAAACAAAATATTCATTTTCTAGAGCCCTAAGATAATAATTTCAATAACAATTTCAAATTGAAAGATCAGAGATATAGAGTAGAAAATGTTCCAATTCAGACAAGTTTGACAGTTTCAAAGTAGTATTATGTTAGCTTTTCAGGTGACTTTTCTAAAAAGTCTTTGAAGCTAAAAGCACACTTCAACAGGATACTGTTTTATTGCCTAGTACATATAACATTGTTTCCAACATCCTGTTCCTTGTTTCAGTAAGGGATTTATTTTACTCCAGATTAATAGAGTAACACTGTCAGAATGCTTAAGATTAATTTACATAACATGATTGCTGCAAATATAACTGATATATATGAGGGAGACAATGATTTCCCTCTTTCGGTTTTTTTCAGGGGCAAATTTCACAAGAATTTAGAACAAAGCAATAGTCATAATAAAACTGAAATACCCTGGAGAAAGTGTCTTCCACGTACAATATACACACTCCATTGATTTGGGAGGTCCTTACAGAGGCCAGACCAAACATTTGAGGTGATGCACTGACTCGGTGCACTAAGCATTGGATATGAAGGAGCACTCTGCAAAATGACTGAAGCACCCTCTTAACGGTTCACATTTTGTCACTTTATTGTTACTTAATTGATAAATTATAGCTACCAAATGTATAATGGCTATATCACCTGTATCTCCTACAAATACATAGTTGCTATTTTTCCTAATATAGGATCTGACATCCTAATCTTATTTTTACATTCCCTAACTCATAGATATTATGGAAAGATAGTACAGTATAGTATGAATGTGTCTATACATACACACACACACCCAAGCATTTCTAAGGGCTACTTCTTCAAACATTCATGTACTTCATCAGATGTCCGTGTCACTACTGAACTATATCATAAATTAAAAACAACAACAACTATGCTTTACTTTGGGAGTGATGCAATTCTATCTTTGCAAATGACTTAAAAGTTGATATCTGTTCCTGAAGTCATACAAGTATAAAACTTTTCAAATAAATATGTTTATACCTACCATATAATACGTATATACGTATGTATAAAACAGAAAAAACTGCAGATTTTACTTTCTATATTGAACTTTTATATATCTAAAATTTTAAAATACTCCCCAACACTAACTTTTATCATTTACAAAATAGCCTGCAAGTCCAAGATGATCACTAAATATTTCCAGCCAAAAAAGAGAACAAATCAATCCCTTAACACATTATTTTCTCTATTTGCATATTGCTTTCTCATCCACCAATTCTTCTTCCATATCAAACCTGTTCCATGTATAGAAAACTATCTTCGTATGAAACTGTGTTCATATACTGCCACATACAGAATGTGAAGTGAACTGTATCCAACTGGGTTAATTCCCCTTTTTGGGTAAGTATGAGGAAATATAGAGGTAAGTAAGCCATTACAAACTGCAAATTGTCTTAGCATTTTATTCTGCTTGAACTATCTTTTCTTGAAGATAATATTAGAAACACGTAAGAGACAATAATCAGAATTTTCTGTTTGTTCATGTTGGCTCAGGGATATCAACAAAGAAGCATTTCTTAATTGCATATAATGTATGCAATGTACACAATGATTCAACATTAGCACTTTTCCATTTCTTCTAACTCATTATTAGTCTTATATATTTCTACTCAGAAGGAAGTCACATTAAGCTAAATGGAATTTACTCTCAGCTGAATTTTATTTACATCCTCAGAGCTACTGAGATGGGGTATACTTCAAAGCAAATTTGTTCAGAGTCACATAAACAATACTTCAAAAAACCTATCTATCCAAATAGATATCTATCCAATCTGAGATTCTTACTAAAATTTTCTAATATGGGATATTGAAGTAGAAAGAAAAACTAAATCAAGGCAGTCGGCATGGGCATATAATCCATGAAATGATCTGCGTCTCTCCTCACGATATATTTATCAAATTATACAAGTCTCTGAAAAGCTGGTGTTTATATCCACTCATACTAGTCTACAAATCCATTTTATAAAGGAACTGCATTATTCCAAGTACTTAAAATTATGAAAAGACTTCAATTGAACATTCTGCTGTGTTTTTGCTCAACGTTAAAGTTTATATTTATATAAATGCACGCAACTAGGTGAAATTCCCTTTAGGGTGGTAGAAAGGGAAAACATTTTTTAGCGCACCTAAATAGATGGTTGCCATGAAAACACAGTTTATGGTACACTGGCATTATTCATTGTTTTATTTTACTGACCTTCATCTTATGCAAAATATTTACAACTTATGCCTTTTCGTATTTCTCAAGTAAAAGTAAAATCTCCCTTGAGTTGGGCTTGACTCCTGATGACTCTGTAGGCACGTTCATATAGTTTTCTTGGCAACAAAAGGTGTTTGTTCTTGCCTTCAAGCTTTAAACTAACAAATTCAAAGTATATTTGATTTTATATACACAAACAAGTTGCTGCGTTGAATCCCCAAATGGATTAGTCTTATGATGGTAAAATTTAAGTAAATGGAATTGGTATTAATTATAGGTAGAATTCAAGAAAAATATTTAAACTGTACCATAGTTACATTAATGGATTCAGGCATAATGAGTGGTTATATAAAAATTCTAAAATTTCATGACTATCAGAATTTGTTTTAAAAAGTCTTAATTCCACTTTTCATATAGTTACCCGCTTATTATTTTTATATTTCTCAAAATTTTTCTCTCCCATTGTTTCTGCTCGACCCACCAGATGTAGCACAGAGGGCATGCTCTGGGTCCCCTGCATCAAACAGTGCCATCTTGTTGGATCCAGGAGTTGGGGCAGGACATGTCCTGTGGAACAGCATCCCTCTAGAAATCCAGACAGCCCAACCATGTTAGCCTTTCACAAGGCTTTGAAGACCGGGCTCTTTCACCAGACATTTGGGCCAGATGGTTAGGTGAGCTCTGCTGTTGAGGTGGTTTTTCTCATTGAGTTTTTGTGTTTTAACCTCGGGTGTCATGGGTTGTATGCAGAGGTGATAGTTGTTCTAATCAGTGAATGCCATCCAGAGTCACTGTAGTGAGATAGGCGCCTATATAAACTATTTAATTTTTTTTTAAATACAGATCCTGTCTTACAGAACCACTATTATATTTGTCTTCAGTTTATTTTCAACTGAAGTGAAAACATATAAATACTTTACAAAGATAGCAGAGATAATGTAATGTATGGCTCTTATAAAAATAATTAATAGCAATATACATATAGGTATAAAATATATAGTTATTCTAAACTTTCCCAAACTATCAACTATAGATCCTCTGTTGGCACTGAAATATTGTCTAATAATATAATGTGCAATTACTGTCACTTCACAAGGAGCAACAAGTCAAAAAGCTCTACTATATATATATTATATAGTGCTTTATTAGTGTTTTATTAGAATTTAGTGTTCCCTTTTGTTTATGAAGACTTAACACAAATGAAATGCATTTGTCTAAACTAACCCAGCAAAGTATTTAAGAATAACTAAATAAGTTTTCAGAATAACTGGTTATATATGTTGAAATCTAATGTTCTACTGGAAAACAAATATGCAAACATTATGTAAGCAACAAAGGTCAACTCTCAACTTGAATAAAAAATAAAAACTAGTATGTAATCAAATAACAATTCAAAAGATTCTAAATTTCTAAATACTGATGTTAAATGGAGAATGATTGTTCCATTTGCACCCCACAATAAGCCATGGTCTCATCTTGCAAAAGGACTGCTTTTGTCCCTCTTGCCTTTTGATATGGGGGCGGGGGGAGAATTACCATAGCTTATTATTTCATCAAAAATTTACAAAGTGTGATTTCTTTTGACTATCATATCTTTGAGGTACAGAAATATTAAGCCCCAATTTATAAAGCTGGATTGGTTCAATAGGCCATGGTTAAGATACATAAACATTTAGGGTTCAGGCATAAAACTGCATAATCTAAAATGAAAGCAGAAATATCTGATCTTGTCATTGATGTGCTAGAGCACAGAATTAAAAAAAAATAAAGCTTATATTCAGCGTTTTTTAAGAAAACATACAAACGTATTATTAATATCCAGATTTACCATTAAACCAAAATTTTATACAAAACAATGAGATTAAACAATACTTTAAAAGAACATGTAATTAATGAAGTTTTAAGTATCATAACGAGCTATTATGGATATGCTTTTAAGATCAATTAGTATTTTAATGATATGGAAAAGTTTTGTTCAGCTAATATTTACACAATATTCAGTTTTTGAAAAGTGTCCTTGGTAAAACTGTTCCATTTACAGTTAAATCATGGATCAATTTTAAATATTCACAAAGTAACTTCTGCTGCAAAACAATGAAGCACTGTTGAAAACTACTATACAAAGCAACAAATACTTATTATAAATATTTATAATTATACCTTTATGAATGATTCCCAAGATACGGCTTGAAGTCATGAAGATGTTCAAGCCTATGGCATGATTTAAGACATTATATAGAGCTTATTGTTACTAATAAACACAATGTATCAGTAGAGTAAATAGTATTTATTATGCTTGACATCAAATTTCAAGTCACACCTTTTAGTCCTTGGCATTATTAACAGGTTTACACACTATTTCATTTGTATTAATTCATAATAAAATAATTAAAGACAACAGTATGCAGATTTCAGATGTTATTGTATAAAATTTCAAGTTGGTCACACGTTTGCAATGTGAGTTTGAGGAATCAGTTAAGATTTCATTGCCCAAAGCAGATGAACAATGTAAATTATTTTTTTAAACAAATGTTAAGTAGAGGTAAAAATGGTTATGAAACAATTGCTTGCAATGACAACATTGCATTTTTAAAATACTGAACTGTATTTTAAGAGTTTCTTTGCAGTGGAGTCACTTCACAAAAGAGACTAAAAGCATATTACATCAAGAAAATAAATTATTTCAGCTATTCTTTTTGTTTAATTTTTAAAATGTACCTGCTTTTGTTCAGCAATGGACTTTAGAGAATAACTTCTCCATTTATTTCTTTAAGCAGCAATTGGAAATATTTACTACCAGGCAGTACCTAATTTTAGGTTTTAAGTGCTTTAACAGCTCTATGAAATATGATCAGCAGCTGCTATATAAAAGTATGCTGAATAAACTCCTCAGGTTAAAAAAAAAAACCCTTCTCTAAGCAGAGTTTGGACATCTTCATTTTTAAGTTATAGCAACAACTTTACCAAAAGTCATTCTAATAAATACAATTATGCCCCACTCAAGATGAAACAGTGGTACTACCTGAAAATCAGAAGGTAAATATCTAATAAACCTTCACTTTAATATGTAGGTTTGCAGTTGCCCTCTTCTGTAAAATAAGTGTATCAGTAGATTTTGTCCATGATCACTTGCAAGATAATTTGGTTCTGCCCCGTTCAAATGAATAAGAATACAATATTGTATATAATCATTTAACTAACTTGGGGGGAAAACGGTATTTGCTAAAGTTAAGCTTCTACACATCTCTGCGTTAAGAATACTGTGACCTTTAATAGTTACTTTAAGAAATCCCTTTGATATCAGTAGAACTTCCATATTTTTGTATTTAAAAATAGAGCTTAAAAGTTTTACATTATTATTATATAATTATAAAGATTGTACAAATAAGGAGTTAAAAGCAATGGCAGGATGAGCTAGAATTTTATAAGTCAATTCTTCTTAAATTACTGTCAAAACAGGTTCCTACTACAGAGGAATTCAAAATTATTATGCTTCATTAGAAAAAAGTATGTACTGAATTAGTGCTAGCATACCTCACTATAGAAGTACTACATTACCAGTTATGCTTATCACAAAGCTATAAGCACATCGTTTTTATTTTATGCTAAGGATACCTTGAGGAAAAAAACCGCTGCAGACAAAACAGAGTATTGGTAATTGACTGGATACTGCTTAATAAAAAAATCTTTAAATAAACAAAGCAAAAAACGCAAAGCATTATTTTAAACAGAGACTGGATGAATTTAAGGAATATATCTGCATTCCTAATGTAACTACTGGAATGAAACATGGTACATTCACATATTGTCTGTATCATGACTATGAATGTAATGCTGACAGACTAAAGAAAAAAAAATAGTGTTTGGATCTCTATCACTCTAATCGCAAAAGCCTGGTTAGAGAATAAAGGATATACAAAAGCCTTAAATGCAGGGAAACCTATGTATGCTGGAACAGGACTCAAACCAAACTAATACATACATTTATGAAAACTAACTCCATTAATCAATGTTTCCCATATTATTCTAATGTAAAGTTAATTTCATATTTCAAAACTACTAATTATGTTGTCTGTTCTCCATTTGTCAACTCTTGTTCGTTCTAAACATACAGATATAAAAAACAGGAATATAGATCAGTTTTATGTCAGGTTTTAGTGACAGTAATTTTCTTCCAGGTGGACAAATTCCTCAGTCAATAGTTGTCCTTGGAAAGTCAAAACTTTGTATGCCAATGTCACTACATGATAATGAAATAGTTGCAAGTAGAACAACAATATACAACAACAGTAATAACAGACAACAATAGCTTGGATGCATTAAATTTTTTCACCATTTCAGCTGCAGCATTTTGCACAGAAGAAAGAGTGCTAAGTTTGAGTAGTCCAGAACATTACTATTTTGCCATAAAGCAAGCATTCTTTCTTCAGTTTCTCCTGTACCTAAGTGTTTAATGAGAAGGCAGCAACATCAATTAATGGCCAAAGCCTGTGGACTAAATACAAAATAATAAAAACAATTATTTCAAGGAGGACCAGCCACAGGAAAGTCTTCCACGTGGTAGTACTTTAAGATCAAAACATAAGCCATTGACTGTATAGTATTCATTGCACCTCACTCACCTGATCAGCAAAGTCAATTCCTCTGTACCCCAAAATAACAGGAAGAGGGAAAGGAATTTAATATATGTTTTGTAGCTGTAAGTTTAAATGCACCCATAAATGTTTTGGGGTTTTAAAAAATATATAAATAAATAATACAGAGAAGCAGCTTGCACCCCATACATTTTTTATTTCGTATGCTACTCGAAGTCTAAAAACAAACCTCCTTATTAAGACTTGCATGGCTTATAAATGCAAACTAACTTCTTCAGGAAGAACATGAAGGCAGACTGGAAAGTTCCAGGTTTCCAATGCAGCGAAGTAATGCACAGTTTAGCTTCAAGATTTATAATCCAAGTTAGGGGGGAAAGAAAAACCCGATTGTTCCAAAAAAGCTGGCACAGAGTTTCTCCATTTTAAAATACGAGTAACTTAGAAGAACATCCCCCCGCCAGAGTTTTGGAGAGTTTCACGATTTTTCCGGTCCCCCACCCGGCACCCCACTCCGACAACGACGGTTCCCTGCTGAAACGCCACTCCGTCCCTGTCTGAAGCAAGTAAGTCGAGCAGTTATGAAACAGAACGCTAGAAAAACAAGCGATCTTTTGAAACAGAACACGAAAACCGAGGAGGAACCACCTAGGGCATCAAAAGTGGTCGTTTGTTTTCTCTTACCGGTATGTCACGTTTGTTATTAGAGTGACATAACCAACGGAGGCAAGAAACCCGAGATGGAATCAGCCTGGTGAACTGGGAATTCTCGCGAAAGAGCCAAGCGAACTTTTCTAAATGTTTCGTCTTATTCCGAGGGCCTACTCAAAGGCGAAATCTCCGTCATCTGAAAAGGCACCAGGGCAGCAACCCAGCGCCGACAGAGCCCACGGCCCGCAAGAGTCGCCCTCTCGAGAAACCCTCGCAGGTTTCCTGCGAGACCCAAACACACGCGCGCGCGCCCTCCACGCCTAGTCCCGTGACGCGAAGGGCGAAATGGACTTGAGCCGCTCGCGGGGCACCGAACGAGACTCTCCGTTCTAGCAAGAGGCGCCACTTGTCAGCAGCTTTTTCTGTTTCAGTCGCCAGACTTTCCCACGTTGTTGTTCTTTCAAAGCAAAGCAGACCACAGCACGGCTAAACAAGGGAGCAAACGGGTTCCCCCACCAGTTCGCCGCCACACGGAAAGAGGGCTGGGGAGCTGGAGAGGACGGAGAGAGAAACGACGGGAAAGGTAAGGAAAATAACTGCACCCACCTTTTCCTGCCAGGACTCCTACGACAGATTCTTACAGTTGCTGCTCCTGCTCGCTTCGGTATTATTTATTCTCTCCCCGACTCCAAGTCGAAGGTCCCCTCTTGAACAACTCTATTTTTGTTAAAGTAAGAGGAGGAACATCCCTTCCGAAGTTATACCCTCGCCCCGTCTTTCTTCACGCGCTAAAGTTACAACTGAGGAGCGGGGACAAAAAGTATAGAGGGGGACTTTTACTCAACCGCACTGCCAACTAAAACTTCAAAAGAAAATCCTTACTTTCTGGAGGTGCCCCTCTTGAGGTGTCCCTAGTTTTGCTCCTCGCAATTTTCAGAAAAGCCTCTCCTCTTAAACCGCTCTTTGTAAGGCAGACTAGATCTCAGATCAACACCCAGAAGTGAGTGTCCGGGGGGGAAAAAAAGTTTTTAAAAAAGCGCGCGCCACGTTGCCCAATTTTCGAGATGCCTCCTCGTTTTGCACTTGTGCGGCGACTTGTTGCGAGTTCGGGAGCAGCGCTCAGAAGCAGCAGAACGTTGGCGCGTGCGTGCCTAGTGCGAGGTGAGGGAGGGAGGAACGGTGTTTACAGCTGACAGCCGCTCGTTGTCATTGGCTGCTTTCTCGCGTGACTATTGGTTGATCGCGGGGAGCTGGAGGGAATCGGCACGTGGCTGCTGGCCCTCGGACTGCAGCCCCCGCGGTCCCTTGCGGACGGGACTGCGTGGCGAGGCGAGCCTGCCGTGCTCTCTTTAGCTTCTCGCGCGGTGTTCCTCAACACTGACGCGCTCCCCTTTTGGAAGCGTTCCTATCTTAAGGAGTAGTAATTTGTACTTGCCCAACAGTAAGCAAACACTCAGCTCTTCCACTCGCAGGATTTAAGGCCACACCTACCTAAATCCCCCCTCCGTTTCTGTCCTCCCACTTACAGACCTACAAGAACAACATAAGAGAATGGACTCTGAGGCACCGAGGCTTGTTCTTAAATAGGCTGTTGTCAAGTGCAGGGCCACTAGCCAATTTCTCTTAGGCCATATAAAGCCTGTTGAATGTCCGGATTCTTGCAAGTTGTAAACTGGTTACTTCATTTTGGAAAAGGAATCACTGCCCACGGCTGGCAGTGGGTAGTTCTGCCCAAATGCACTTCTGTTTGCTTCTCTTCAGCTTGAAAGCCTGGGACTAGAGAGCACTGTGGTTCCCCTTCTACCCTATGTGGATTTCAGAGTGAGCCAACAACTGAGTTGGATGTAAACATAGAGTCAAAGCCAAGAAGGCAAATTTTCGGGGGTGGAGAAGTCTATTAGTGCCTATCACCTACTGCAAACACAAATGAAATGTCAAGTGGTGCTTTCAGTGATTGCCAAATGCCAGAGGACAAATAAGGATGAGTGGCTGACACTACGTATCTTGTGAACTTCTCAGAAACAACTGGTTAGGTAGTCCATGGAAATAAATATGCAGGAGACTTCCCCTAAGGTAAGCATAGGCACTGATTTTGTGTTGGGCTTTGGAACACATTCAGCTGTACCTGAAGTAGAATTGCCCTGGAGTTGGTGGTACTATTAGCATTTCACACCAGGGGATGTATATTAGGGTAGCAAATAATTTCTTATTGTATAATGATAATGGTCAATATGATTGGGTAGAATTGAAATAATTGGGGGGTACTGAAATAATGCAAATCAATCAATCATGACATCCCATATCTTTTTACTCCTGCATTTTTGCTCATTGAATTGCGTAAGATTGGAACCTTTCATTTCTGCTTCTTTGGTGGAAAAGTTGGGTTTTAAATAAATACATAAATTCCTGTTCCTTGGAGAAAATATTTGAATTGTCTGCACTAGCCACCAAAATGTCTCAGGATAACTCTAAAATAGTTAACTATTGTCCTTTATGTATTAGCTGCTGCTACTTTATTAAAAAAGAGCCAGCTTGATGTAGTAGTGAACGCACTGGGCTAGAAACTAGGAGACCGTGAGTTGTAGCCCCACCTTAGGCAGAAAGCCAGCTGGGTGACCTCAGACCAGTCACTCTCAGCCCTAGGAAGTGGGCAATGGCAAGCTACTTCCAAAATCTTGCCAAGAAAACTGCAGGGACTTGTCTAAGCAGTTGCCAAGAGTCAACACTGACTCAAAGGAACAAACAAAACTATTAATATTGCACTTATTTGTATATGTATCTGTGTGCCTTATAAACAGCGTGCTCTAAACCTCTAATTTCATTTGTTGCAAGAAAATGTCTCTTTTTATCTTTTAAAAATGTACTTTAGAAAGTACATCTTTAAGCCAGAGCTTTGCAGATTGTGAGGGATCTCAGGTGAGACAGAAAGATTACTCGGGTATGGATCAGCTGATCTGCCATCTCTGTTTCGCTTGATTTCAAATCCATGGCTTTTTAGTGCATTAGTTTGTTTAGGTTTGCAACAGTTTCCAGAAGGGAGGCTGTATTGGTATCTTACAGCTAAAAACACCAAACTTGTGGTATTTCAAAGTTGATGAGGATGATGATGATGGGACTATACTTTCATCTGCCTTTTCCCCCCACCCCCTCACCTAAGCACCATGTTACTGGCCCTGGCTTTGTGGTTCCTCCGTAAGGATGATTAAAGTATGAATTAGCCTCAAGTATCCTTCTCAGCTAGATGAAAGGAAAATAATCTACAAATGCAACAAATACTATAAGCAATTCTCAATTTGTAGTTGTTATAGAATGTACTTGGAATCCATAATGACACAAGCTTTTTGCTTTCCAAGACTCTTGTCTCTATGACCTTAAACATGCTCAGATCTCATGTTATGCCACAAACTACAATTTCTTTTGATGAGATTCTTTGAAGACCTATTCCTGCCCAGTGCAGGTTCTTTGTTTCTTTGTCCTGCCCAACACAGGCTTCTTTTCATCTCAAAGCAATTTCATCAAACTGTGCTAGACCATATACTGAGAATTTCACTAGTGTTTCAGAGGCTCAAATTCACACAAAGTAAAATGGAACGGGATATTTTTATTTTTGTTTCAACTGTCAAGCAAAATGAAGAAAGGTAGCCAAACAATTATTAGACTTCTTACAAGCTGAGATCGACTTCTGATAATTTTCATGTACTTTTCTTGGCAACAATAATGTTGTTTACCATTCCTTTCTTCCAGTTTTGTTTTATATTGTTTTTAACTTCATAGTCTAACAGCAGCCCTGGGATTTCCTGAAAACTTCTCATCAGACTCATTACAGACTAAATAGGTCTGACCCTGCTTATCTTTTTGAGGTGGGCCAAGGTTGGCCATGTAGTACCAGCTGCTATAGACAAAGACACCTTATTCAATCATTCGTCATAAATGTTTTCTATGGATTTTACAGACTACCTTTCCCAATATTGGGAATTATATACTGTAAACTTTTCAGCTATGCCTGTACATTTACTATTTTCCTCTTCTATTAAAAGCATGAGTTACTTTAAAAATTGAATGTATTACTTTCTATGATAAATATCTAAGCAAATATTAAAAACATGCTTAATCATAAAATATAAATTGTTTTAGATATTTAAATAAATGGCTTTCGTCTAAGTGATCTGACTTTAAACTCTCAAACAAATTATTGAATTTTATTAAATGTATCATTTTATTTATCTATTTGCTTTATGCTTATTTCCTACACCCAGATTAGTTGCCATTACTTTTCTCCATTGTTTTACAGCGCTTACAGAAGCATGAATCAGGCATCACTTCTAACGTGTGATGCAGTTGTTCTATGTGAAGTGCTACTAATTTGCCCTTTGAAGTTTATAAGATCAATATAGACAGAAGTTAAAATAGAACAAGGTCATTTCTGCTATGCAGCAGTATGAAACACAATGATGGTCAGGTGTAAAGGAAAGTAATATTTTATTAACATTTTTTTAAAAATGATTTTCTTTTTTTCTTTGTTAAATATTGCTTGAAATTGTTTTTTATTGTTTACTTGGCAAGTGAAAATAACTTCTGTAGCTGAAGTATCTTATAACACAGTCTTGTATATACAGTATTGATTTTGAAGTCCTGTTGAGCTTAATGGGATTTAATAGCTGGTAAATGGATACAGGATTGTAGTTTGAATTAACATAATTAACTCATTAATTTTATGTTTTAATTAATTCACTTTAAATAAAGATGATACAGTTGAGGATTTAATCATGATTGAAAGAATTTGTAGACTGCCCCATTCCAGACAATTCTGGACAGCTCTTTGGAAAACCTTGCTCCCTGAGGTCCAAGATGACCTCCAGCCCCTCTCTTGGTGGAAGAGCTACTAAAGCATTTTGGACAGGTGGCTGTCTAGCTTCTAAAGACCTCCATTGAAGTAGAACCATATTTCGAGGCAACCTATTCCATTAATTGGCAGCTCTTATCCTCATAATATTTAAGCTGAATCTTCTTTGTAGTTTCAACCCATTGGTTCTGATCCTGCCTTCCAAGGCAACAGAGAACAAATCCACTCCCTCTTCTGAAAACTGAATACACCAAGTTTTTTTTTTTAATTCCTCATAGTATTTCATTTCCACTGATCATATTAGTGGTCCTCTGAACTTGCTTCAGTTTGTTGATGTGATTAGATTGCAGTACCCAAAACTGGATACAATATTCCAAGTGAGAGGGCAAAACAATTACTTCCCATGATCTTGTCTCCATGCTTCTTGTCTTTTAAGCAACTGCATCACATTGGTGGCTCATGTTCAGTTTATGATCTATTAGAACATCCAGATCCATTTCACATCTACCACTGCCAAACTAGGTTCCATTTCCCCCAACCCCAAATCCTATACTAGTGGCTTTCATTTTTCCTTTCCAGATACAGGCTTCTACATTTTATCCTGTGTGTTGTAGCCTACTATCCCACTGCATGTGTCTTTTTGAATCTTCTCTTTCTTTTTCAAAGTGTTAGCCATTCTTTCTAGTGTTGTGTCATCTGCAAATTTGATAATCATCCCTCAGTCCCTTCATTTAGTTATTAATAAAAATGTTGAACAGCACAAGGTCCTGAACAGAATCCAGTGGCACTCCATTTGATACTCCATTCCAATCTGAGGTGGAACTGTTTATAAATATACTGAGTGAAGCAATAATGATTCCAGCCAATAATGATTTCAACAAATCATTAGTTAGCATTCAACAGTCTGTCCTCATTGATAAAATGATGAAATATTGGCTGGGTGAATATATTTTGTTTTTAAATAAATATGTTTCCTACTGTCTTTCAAACTCTACAACTACTTTTGTTTTCCAGGCTAGCAAAAGGGTTCTAAACTCCTCCTCCTCCTCTTCACTTTTAGTTAGTACATTAAAAATAATGTCCATCAATATAAGTTTATATGGTATATAACTGCTCTGGTTTACATTTTGTGTTATATAAATTAGGAAGATCTTATGCGAAGCTCATTCAGTTTCTAAGACTTTTAAAACAGTGCTTTTCAAATTTTATACATATTTTTTTTTTAATTAAATTAAATTAGGACTAAGGGCACATCATAGCATACCCTTATAAACCAATATGCTTTGCTGATGACAATGTACACCAGTGCTTCTCAACCTTGGCAACTTTAAGCTGTGTGGACTTCAGCTCCCAGAATTCCCAATGCTGGCTGGGAAATTCTGGGAGTTGAAGTCCACACAGCTTAAAGTTGCCGAGGTTGAGAGACACTGATGTACACTACATTCCCCTGATCTATTATGTTAGTAACTCTGTCAGAAAAGGAGATAACATTAGTCTGACTTGTTTGTGACAAACCTGTGCTGGCTCTTGATAATTGTTGCATTGTCTATTGACTGAGGCTAGGTACTATATGTTAAGTTACAAATAAATAGAATAGCAATCCAAATACCTGATAAATGTTTTCTGCATTCTTTATAATAGTAATATTTCTGTAAATGTATTTTTCTTCTGCTTTTCATGGCAAACTCAACTATTGATATAATCTCATTTTTTTCAGTCTATACTATAGATTATAGGAGGATTCAAAATTGCTAACAGTCCTATGAAAAGAGTTTATGAAATCATCAACAATGTTTTGTAAATAATTATTAGTCAGTCAAATATAAAGTTCTAAGAATAGTTCACAATATTTTTTCTACCAAACACAAAAGCAAAGCAATTATTTCATTGTTTAAGCTCTTGCAAATATTGCCAATTTTTATAATTCTTTTATTAATAGAAATATTTATTGGCATAATTAATAGATATTTTTATTTAATTGTTAGTAATTTTTAGTTTTGACATTTTGTCCAAATAATCAATGCCTGAGTTCCAGCTTTAAAGATACAATCTTCTCAGGAATTTAGTTAGAAATGTTGCCTGCATAGGTGTACTGATTTCTAACAATATAATTGTACGAAATTGGTAGTTTATCTCCTAATACACACACACACACACACACACACACACATATATATATATATATATATATATTATAGAAGTTATGATCTGTTGCCTGAGCTTGTTTCTTTCCTCTTTCCTCTTCACTCCTCACCTCTCTTTTCCTTGTATACTATGTCATTTTATTTTAAAATATTTTATTATATGCACAAAATAGCACAAAAGCATATTGTTTTTATTTACTAATAATAAACTAATACTACTGTTCATTATATGTCGAAGTTGTCTTATAGAATTAAATTAACATATACATCTTTTTGCTTATTAAGAAATAAAAAGTATTCAGAATTAAATTGTATGGCAGGTTATTATTTTTAGTATTTGTAAATAAGATGTTATATTTTGGATAAATAGTAATGTTAGAATATTTTAAATAAATTACACATATTTAAATATATGAATTTTATGTGCACATGACTGTGTATAGTTTTCAAACTGGTAGCCGGTGAGTCTTCTGCAAAAAAAATTAAAGAAGGGACTTGAATAAAATGTGCCAGAAAACTTCTTACTGTAAATCTTATACAGCATTTTAGCATGATCAACTATACACTGTTACATCAATTTAAGTAAAATGTATATTTTTATAAAATCTTGCTAATGGAAACATTTACAGTAGCTAAAAAGAAAAATAGAAATCTTTATTTGTAATTAATTTTATATTTGAAATCTCATCTAAAGATGAATTTATCCTGAATTAGAAAAAAATGAAATGCAAACAATGTCATCTGTTAACACAAATCAACAACTTATCCCTGCTTTTTGAGACTCTGCATTCTAGTCCAGCTTTAGTCATAGCTGGCTGACTTTAGGCCAGTCACTGTCTCTCAGCCCTAGGAAGAAGGCAAGGGCAAACCACTTCTGAAAATGTTCCCATGAATACTGCATGGATGTGTCAAGGTAGTCACTAGGAATCAAAACTGACTCAAAGACAATTAGTAATAACAACAACAACAATAAATACTTAGGTGCAATCCCAAAACATCTGGAGCCCACTTGAATATCATTGGCATTGACAAAATCACCATCAATCAATTGCAAAAGGCAGCTTTACTTGGAACATCCTGCAATGATACCTCTAACACCATCAAACAACATCTGCCTATCCCAGGTCCTTGGGAAGGATTTAACGGGGATACAAATGCCAAATCCAGTCTAAACATCTGGCTGACTGTGCAACCAACCATAAATACTTGTTTTAAAAACACACACATCTAACTAGTCTATCTTTCATAGACTTCTACACAGCTCAGATAGCTAAAAACATTGCTGTATGACCCAAATGCACATGACAAAAGAGCTGCAAAACAAATAACACAACAGCTGTGAAAACTGCAATTGATAAAACTATGCAAAATTATGCATGGAAGATTTTAGCAATCCAAAGTTACATATATTGCAAAGAATTCTGAATATTTGTTTAGTTTGATAAAAGGTAGGATGTATTTCATTTAATTTCTCTGAAGTGCTCTTTACTCTGATTTGGCTTTTCTACTGGAAATGCAGAGTTTTACTCAGTACTTTCACAAGCATGAAGCTGGAAAGAATCCCTCTGCAATGAGAAGGTCTACCTTTGCTATTTCAGGAGACACAATTGGCAATACGGATTTAAGGGACTATATGACAAAATGATAGCTTTGCTCCATATACCTTTTTGTTACCACCAGAATCACTATTGGTTAAAATTAAACATTTGCTTAGAATACTTATTTTATATGTAGCTTGGATCATTTATTTGGGTGGGGGGGGAAATGGCTTGGTAAGATAATATGTTTAATTTAAGAGGCAAACAGATCTGTGATCTTCCAAAGGGTGGCACCTCTTTAAGCACCACCTCCCGAAATCCTGTGGTGCTCAGGAGCATATATCAGGATTTTGATTCCTACGGCTTAGTCCCTTTTTCCTTTCCTAGCAATGAGGACTTGAAAATAGAGGAAGTATATGGGACTACAGTACTGCATGTCATTCAACCATTCATTTGGATAAGTAAAACCCTCTCGATAACTAACAGCTCCCACAGGTCTGATTCCAAAGCATTATTTGTCAATGGGGAAGAGGTTCAGTGCCACAATTGCTAATAATTGGAGATGGAACAGCAGGGAGAAAAATAAGGTAGCTCTTTAGAGACCCAAATTTGAGACAAGGGGTATCCTCGTGAGAGACGTAAGTGAATGTGAAATGTGGCACAGCTGCGGTCTTAATTTCAGAATGAACATCAAGCCCTGACTGTTTTCTGATAAATATCAAATGCTGCAGCGCAATTCAGCAGTGAAAGAAGGACATCAACGGTAATTGAAAAATGCAGAAGAAAATGTATATTTTATTTTCTTTATTTCAGGCAAAGCATTAATGTAAAATTAAAATTCTGCTTGGCACCCTTGACCATTCAGTGAGTAACACTTTTCTTCCAGAAATATTTTTCAGTATAAATATTCAATAGCGTCAAAGAATGAGAGGGAAAACAGAGTTAAAAAGAAAACAACCTACAGATAAAGGCTATAGGGAGGTCATGTGGAGATCACTAATATGTAGTCAATAGACAACACAAGCTCCACTATGGATTTAGGTAGCATTACATTTCCTTTACCTCTAAGGATCCAATTTTGTAGATGTATCTAGTGTTATTTAGAACCTTTTAAACAGGAATATGAAAATACCTTATTTAACTCTCTCATTCCATTTCGTCCCAGTGTATGTTCTGCTTTTTGCCCTACTAGCTGGCTGCCATTGGGCGGTGAGTTCTGAAGAGTGCTAGAGATAAAAACATGACTTATTACAAAAAGAAACAATGTAATTCACTAAAACGTAGATGCTGTACCTGGGTGCTGTACTGACTTAATACATCCAATATATCTAAATGGGCATTGCTTCCATATAATTGTGGTTAAGCTAGCCTGAAACTCTGCTTTAGAACATTGCCAGAATGACCTATATTAAGTAGAGCTAAAATCCAATCAAAGATGCTTCACAGCACAATATTCATACATGCATACTCAAAGGCAGAGCCATCCCAAGAGACAAGAGAATAAAACAGTGTTCTCTCCCACACATTTCTATAGGCTTTATAGTGTTACTTTGCCACCAGTGTTAAAGGAAGATTCAACTGACATAAAATATATAGGACCTAACTGAACTGCTAGTAGAATAGTACTTTAGTTCCAGTGACGAAGTAGCATCACGTAGTACATCTGCAGGTGGGGCAGGCTAGATACCTCACACATTTTTGTTGACCAGTAAAAGGGAACAGTCCAAGAGTTCTGCTACTGATTGCCAAATTCAGTTGCCTGAAGCAATTGATTTAGGAAATTCATCACTTAATCTAATTATTAAATTTAGGTAAATTATTATTAAATGATATTATTTAAATTTTTTATATTTTCTGTAAGGATAGGTTTGATCCATCTCTCTGGACCTACAAAATATTGTCTTGGTTTAATAAAAGCATTTGATTTTATTACTCCATAAAACTATAGAGAGGTTAGTTTAATTCCTTTTTCTTTACGTGACCTCATGACACCTTCAGTCTCAATGGATATCTTTACTCTGAGAAGGATAGCAGAGATGGCTTTAAACCAAGTATTTAGAGGTAAAAGTACAACCAAGGCTATTCCACCTATAATTTCCTTTCAGAGAGATCATTTCCTCTTGGCTCTAAGCAATTTGCTTTCATTGCTCAACAAAAATGTTGCCTAACCACTGTGCACAAACTGAAATATGGATTATGGATTTCATGAGATTGTTTGGTTTGGGGTTTTGTTTTCATTTTGTTTTTTTGGCTTTTGAAAAAGTGTTTTTCTTTTAAACAAGTATTTTAACATTCATAGATTTACCACATGCACAAATGAGTAGACACACATTGGGGGGGAAATGAGATGTTGAAACAGTACACAAGAAGTTTCTATCTCACATTCTGCAAAACAAATGACTTTTTGTGCATCCATTTATCAGTTTCAGTTTGTCAATCAATTCCAATGACTGATTTAAAGAAGGGGCGTATGCATGTGGACGCAAATGCTTGCACATCAGACTATGAATTGCCTATATAAATGAATGCTTTACCAAAGACCAATTTAATGCATTATTACAATAAAAATATACCCTAGTAATGTTACAAGAAACTGCCATTCCCTTTTGTCAAGGATTTTTTATTTTATCACAAATTTATTAGCTCTGAATGCAAGACATTACTTATCTACCTATTGACTGGGGAAAATAAGTGAATTCATGTGACATGTTTCTGAGTATATACAGTTTTTTTTCTATATGCTTGTTTAAGACTGACAATATGCTGCTTAGCAACTTTATATAAATGGGTGTCAGCAGATTATTCTGTATTAAATAGTTTTTTTGAAACCTTGTTTTCTCCTATTATATAAAAAAGCTAATATATTGAAAAACTACATTCATACAGAAAAATAGTTTTGATCTAATTGAAATACATTCTCTTAGAAATATTGCCTAATGCATTATACCAAAGTATTGCTTCTCACTTCCTTCTTATCTTCCTGCATAGTTAACTGCTCAGCCTACCTTCTAATACAGAGGGAGAGAATATATAATTAGCTACATTCCAGTCAGTTTTGGACCTGCCAAAAAATCTTGGCAAAGTAGAGTTGCTTCAGTAGAAGTATATCAACTGACAAGCAAATTCATTCTGAAAATTCATTTCTTAGAATAGAAACATAATAGAATGTTTCAGATAGAATGTGCTGTATGAGTTTCTTCCCTTCACAGCAGCTCCTTGAAGAACAGACACATTGAGGCCCAAGAATTTGAGCAAGTAGTCTTGATTATGTAGAAGAGGTTTTCTTTATGAAACCTCAGTGAGAGCTATATTCCATGACACTTTACCTGGACCGTCAGCTGAACACCTCTCACATTTTAGAAAGATGGCTAAGTAGGCCACAGATATTTGGCCTTTATAGGCAAGGTGATTAGTTTCTATGAAATACTGCTATATAGATATTTTTCCACATACAGTATGGAATATTATAGATATTTCTGCAAATATGTAGTATTTTTCCATATATGCCTTATAGCACATAAATATTGGATCACCGTGTCAAAGCTGTAAACCTGATGCCCCTTAGCGAACCAAAACATCAATAGTTATACCAGTTAGTATTATTACAATGTTGCTATTCCCTTCTGGAAGGGCTATCATAGCTTCTATGGGGTCAGACAGTTTTGTGCTTGATTAATGCAACAACCAAATTCATATCACAGCTTTAAGATTTCTTGCAATCTTCCTCTGACCATAACTTACTCTAATCTTATGCATCTGTCCCTAAACACAGTGATGCCAGGATGATTAAATGCACATTGCAACATTATAGCACAAGCTCTACCAATTCATACATAAGCATTAATGGGATGGAGTTTACATCATGATGTTATGGTCCACGTTTCATCACTTCTCCCTGTGCAAATTGCCCATGACTCTAATGACAAAATATTTCTAATGGGATATGTGTTAGTAATGACTGTGCATAAAATTTTGTGTAAATGATAACTGTATAACTAAATTTTCTTTTATGAAAATGAATGCAGTTTCTCCCTCTTATGCATACAATTTTTCTTATTAAAAATTTCAGAGGCCATCCTGAAATATTTTCGTATTGTAAATAGACATTCAGTGTATCATGGAAGTTACCAATTATGATGTTTTACATTTTCACCCTAAAAGCCAATACCTGTTGGGATATTAATATTAATTATAAAGTATTTAGAATGCAACAAAGCAAAACACAGAAAGCATAACTAGAAAAGAATTAATCATAAGTATTTTAGGCCCAATAGAGAATGACTTAATGGCATCACTGCAGCTTAAATATGCAGTGGTCAAAGTGTGGGACAGCATGGTTGAAATCCCCATCCAGAACTGAAATTATCTAAACAATCTTGGGGCAGTTGTTATAATTCAGCATAAGCTAGACCCAAGTTTGTGAAGATAAAATGGATGTGGAGAGAGGGAGAAATAACTGGATCTTTCCACCTTCCACATTTTCCATTCTCCAATCCCCTCATCTTCATGGCTGCCCACTTTGAAATGTAGATAGTAATGCTACAAGGAGAGTCAAGAGGAGGGATGAGGTGAGAGTTCCCATAAACGGGGGAGTGGACTGTGTGAAGATTTGCTACAGTTTCAAATAACTGCTGTGAAGCTTGTAACAAATCAGCTCAGCCCCCAGACCCTCTGATGTCGTAAAACAGGTAGGTTGGAAATTAAGTCCAAACTTTCACAAAAACCTTTGAAAGACTGTGGGATATAGTACAATGTATAAAAGGGGTGGCGGGGGGAGGAAAACCAATGTAATGTGGAAATTAAAGTATCAGGCTAGAAAAAGAGAAATGTGTACAAATCCCCATTCAACCACAAAATTGGAGTAAAGCCAGTCACTACATCACAGCATTGTTATGAGGATAAAAATGTTAAGACTATTATTTGAAAAATATTATATATCTATTTCACTTAATAGACGGGGAATCCCATGAGTGTTGCATAAAACTCATATTAAGCACTACAGTTCTCTTAAAAATCTTAAAAATGCTGGGATTTGGGATTTGAATACGATGAATCTCATTGGACCTCTTTGTGGCCCGGAAATTCCTTTTAATATCCTGTTGCAGGCAATCATGGTTAATCATGAAAATAATTCAAAGGTGACAATGCACGTTGCTAAATTTACACTTTTCTAGATTTAATGAAGATGTATAAGCAATTTTTTATACATTATTATTGCAAATGGTAATGCCCAATTAGTCTGGCCTAGTTGAAAGGACTGTGATTTCTGAGAAGACATTGAGAACATGACCCAACAACTTTTCATAATGAATCTTGCTGTTGATATATAGTCCACTTTATATTTATGTAACCTAAGAAATTGTTGGTAACTGCCAGGTTTGTTACTAGGAAACTAAAATACCTATTTCATTGGATCAGTCATATTTAAAAGTGTGGGAAACTGCTCTGGCTGAAAACTTAACAAGACAGAGTTTTGGAAAATCCTTTAGCAAACTACACATTTACTGAAATCTGATTGTGTTTATTAGCTACACTAAGAGTTTTCCTAGCTGATTTTCTTTGTCTGTACAGCAGTTGTTCTGGATGGAAATATTGAATATGGATGTTTAAAAATATATGCATGAGAGAGAGAGAATATACATACGTTCTCATCTCCTTTATTTTCAACCTTAATTACATTTCTTCTTAACTCTGGATTTTTTAGGATTTTTTTTTTCAGTTTTTCTCATCCTGTTTTCTTATGCAATATAAAGGAGAAATGTTTGCTATCATGAGCTTTGTAGTAGGAAGAGTGGATTTAAAAAATGAAATGTTCAATCAATTAATTCAGTGAACTTGATTGGCTTAATAAATACAGAGCTAACAACTATACACTCTGCACAATGATTCTATGCCCACATAACAAGGAATCTGCATACTTTCCATGTGAAATATAAAGGCATTATAATGACAGAAATATCCGTATGGAGCATTCAGTATGCATGGTGTAGTATGATCATTTAACTATGAAAGGAATATATACAGAATAATTTTATTAAATAAACAATTAACTCCAGATTCTATGGGAATGTAAATAGCCTGATAAGGATGTGGGGAAAGGGAAGTAGTGAAACTGGTTATGAATCATTTACAACATGTGAGTAGAAATTGCTCTATTTTCATTAAATGCTAGCATTATATATTGACAACAATCTGTCAATTAGAAAATCTGTTGAAATATTTTCCCACCATACGACTCTCCAGCCAAGAAAGAATCTGAACAATGGCTCTACTTTTTAGTAATGACATTCTGAGCAGTCCATTGTTCAGAATTGGTCCCACAGATATCTAATTTTTAGTAGGAACAAACATGTTATTAGATCATACTAGAGTTTTTAATCCAGAAAATTTGTGTTGTACTTCACAGATTTAAGAAAAGTCTATCACCATATGGGGTGCCTGATGATGATTTCTAACTACTGTGATCTGGAAATGAATAAACTTTGCACAGCAGCTTCAACTGTGACAGATGAACATGCATGCAGGGTGTTTTTATGAGCCAGAAACAGGGAGTCTCTTTTAACTCATCAAAAAGAGAGTATAATGAATAGGCTTAAAGCATCATCCATTTACTGCTGTTTTATTGTTTCTGAAGTCTACTAAACTGATTTGTTGTTTCTGATAGAACGTTGTCATTCTTATTTCTCTAAAATCACTAGTTCATGGTGAAACTTTAATCTATATTTCAATTTTCACATATCTGGAGAATCCTAAAAGCATGATCTTAATGTGTTCTCCATAGTTAACACAAGTAAATGCAAAAGAAGCTATTGTATATTTAGCAATAAGCAATAACTGATGGGTCTAGCATGATCAATTATGTTTCTATCTTTCCCGCTCCTGACTTGGAAGTTTTCGGCTATACTAGCTGGAGATTATGGAAATTGAACTCCAACACAATTAACAGGCAAAGGCTGGAGAAGGATTGCATAGTTTTTGACTGAAATTGTGCCTTATATTTTCTGGCAAACTAAATGTCACCTAAATAGAATGCACAGACTAAATATGAAGGCTTTGGCAATCTAGACCATGCAGGTGGCATTTGGGACAGATATCTTCTAGAGTTGTCTTGCAAGCATAAAGATGCCTGCTTACCCTTTTCTAGACAAGAGGAAAGAAATAGATACTCCTCTTCTCTCCCCATCCTCTTTCTATAGCATAAATTCCTCTGATTCTTCAACTGGTCCTGAATACATTTTAGAATTACATCTACATAAGCATTAATCATAACATTCATCGGGTTTTCTCTTAATCTTGGTTTCCAAACCTACTTCAAAATCTGGCTTTTAAACATGGAAAAAAGAGAACCCAATTAGTTTACACTCATTCATTAAAAATAGTTTTGGTGATGATATAACAGCAAAAACAAACAACAAAAAAGGAAATGAAATGAGAACATATAGTTCCATTCTTTCAGACAGAAGAAAAAGAGAAGGGATGAATATGACAAAATTCCAGATTGTAAACTATAGTATGAGATACTGAATGCACTGTATTGGTGCACTTGCACTAGTCCTTATTCTGAGTCACGTAGGCGTTCCCTGAGATAATGATTCTTCATATATTTGCCCTGTGATTAGATACTGCATTCTGTACGTGAAAATCCCAAGTGGTATGTTCTTCAAGAGAATGATTATTAAGACAGCCTTATCAGAAACAAGTGCAACCGTCATTATGATTGTCAGGATCACTGAAATTAATTGCAAGTACAAGAGTGATGGAGCTTAAAATAGCATGAGCTGTTGATGACCCAAAAAACCACTCACAGCATGTCCAAGCTAGTATTTGGCAGAGCACATGCAGCTTAAAAAAAGAACATAACCCTTTAGGTTCATACAAGCACTTAAACATTTTGTGGAAATGTCAGGCCATAAGTAGGAAAAGAACTTTCAATTGTTTATAAAGCATTTTCCTCCAGTTAGTGAGACAGATTTTAATGTTTACCTGCTTTTTTTTCTCCTTGAAAGAACCGGATAAGCTTACATTTTAGAGGGCAGCTGTTCAATTAAAAAACAATAATTCTTGCCAAGATAGACCCCATGATTCTTATGGTGGAGTGGGGGAGTATGAGTAAATGCCAGTCAGCTTAGCAATATTTAAAGATACGTAAGGAACTTAGCTTGGAAGCTCTGCTGACGATGTACAACTTGGAGATATTTCCAGAAGTGTCTGTCAGACAAAGTGTAAAAATAATCAGAGGCTGATGACATCAATTAATGAGACTTTCGCTGGAAGGCCGAAGCACGCGACAGAGCAGAAAACAAAATTGGCTTCATTGTTGCCTTTTTATTGATCAATAAATTAAAAAGGAAAATGATGCTCCAAAGTGTGATATGCTATGCAGTTTATATAATTTTTTTAAAAAATCATTAAAACTCTGAAATGATCTAAAACCTTGTTTGTGTGAGGGATCCTATGTGTGTATGTTGGAAAGTATTATAGACTAGCACAGGAGATGAATGTGAGGGTTGTCAAAGCAGAAAGGAAGCATATCCAGAAATCCTATATATTGAAAGTCCCACCTACCCCCCTTTTTTAGGGCAGGGTACAAATTATTCCATTTACTATAAGCATCCATGGGGTGGGGGGGGGAGAGGCATGACAGGGAGCAAGTGGCAAAACATCAAGACAATGTTGGGACTCAAGTACAAAATACCAGGGTTTGAGTTGTGATATTGCAATGTACATTTTATCTTGTGTGTGTGTGACTATAGTTTGCATCAAATGCCTATGCTATCCATCCCTTCCAACATTTCAAGATTTTAAAAAGTCAGTGGTATTTAGGACATGCCAAAGTGTTAATGAAAAGCCCAGGAAATAGTTGCAAAGATACATTTTCATGTCCCCTGAAGAGTTCAAAGTCAAGATAGGCAGCGTAAAATATTCCCTATCAAGCAGGCTTTTGAACTTTTCCTGGAATTACTGCCCTATGCATCAGTCATCCTGAGAAATTTGAGAAATCTTCTATTTACATGATTACAAAGCACTGAACACTGGGCTCCAAAAACGCAGGGCTCCAGTCTTCTGGAATGGGCAGCCATATTAAATTGAATAAATTAAATTAAAATCCTACAATGACAGTTAGTAGTCAGAGAAGTGTGAGCAGGCTGAGGTTTACTGTTCATAGTTCAACCACTGACTCCAATACTATTTAAATTTTATAAATCATTAAATAGATCACTGGCTAGAGATCATTGCATAGATCATGGCTTCTATATATTTGTATGGGTTGCAACTTAGATTTTTAATTTCTTATTCATTAATCATCACATAGCTACTAACTAGAAACATAACAGGGTCAAAAAAAAAATGGCTCAGGCTAAATTGTCACCTCTTTAGTATAAAACTGTATGTCAGCCAGAACAAATATTGTCACCTAGCCCCTCAAGTGAACAAACTGACATTCAGGGAATCAGAGATAGATGAACCATAGTTCTGTCATGCTTGATACGGGCGGGTGGGGGGGGAGGGGAGGGGAGAAGTTTATCAGCAGTGACTCCACTTTCCAAAAGGAAGATTGTTAATAATTATCACTTTACCCTTTGAGATTGTCCTTTGCAAAGTTGAATATTTGTTAGCAAAACAGAAATGCTATGAAGAGTTGATAGTCAGCATTAGAAGATGCCACCTATTTTTTTTTTCAAAGCAGTAAACATTTGACAGTATCTAACAGCTGGCATTCAATATTTAATGGTAACTAACATGTAGCAGGCAGCGTTTGACAAGACTTGACAGGTGATATACACCAGCAGGTAATACATGACAGTATTTGGGTTGGCCCTGAGTTTTAGAATCAGTAATTCAGACATAATCTCTTCTCATGTGTGAAACTCTTACCAATTATATAAAGTACAGTCCCTACTCAGAAGTTTAGCCCAGCTCAGCTCATAGAGCCAGATTTCCTACCACCAGCTGCCTGCTTCCCTCATTTTCCAAATGAATAGAAATGGGTGGCCAAAAAAAAAACAAAAAAACAAAAAAAAGTCTAATCACAGCAAAGCTCATCTTTAATTTCTAATGTCCCTAGAGCTGTTAGTGCTGCTGTAATCTCTTATTTAGTTTCCAGCTAGAGGAATGAAAGGACAGATTCCAGCAGTTCCAGATTTTCCAGCAGTGACAGAAGTGGATGTCACAGAATGTTTGAAAGTAGTGTCTGTAGGCCAGGGTTGTTTAGACCATAATACAACTATGCCTACTTGGAAAGCTGAGATGTATCATCATTGGATCAACCACATATGGATGGACAGACCTTGGACTGAAAAATCTTCAATTTGCATGACTGCAAAGCACTGAACACTAGACTACAAAGTTAAAATTGTTAAAATTTTCCAATTAAGCCAAAGGAAATTTATCCAGTGTATGAAGCTAGTATGCACCCTTCGAACAAGTACTTCCCTGATTTTCTTTCTAGGGGTTCACTTACTGATGAAGTACTAGCTTTTAAAATATGCCCCACCCTCCAAATCATACTTTTCTTCTTCACCAGTCTATGCAATTCTACTAATGCCAGGGAAGAAGAGACTTTACTTTATAGTCATCAGAAAAAAATCAGAAGGGAGGGCAGGGGAAAGGTGGAGCAGTTCATTAATGGGATTTCCACATACTTACCTGTATGACATTGATGATTACATGGTGACCAGACAACTGGTTAAATATAAGCATACAGTAACAATATAAAAATCCAGAATCACAAATCTTTCCTGCCTTCAGTGTCTCTTTGTCCCTCATGGTCAGCTTGGGCAAGAGGGAGGGAGGGAGGAAGGGAGGGAGGAGGTGTCTGGAAACTTTGGGGGTTTGGATGGGGGACAACAGGCTCCAACTCAAACCAAGCAAGGCCCTGGTTCTGGGGACTTTCCACCTCTTGTTCTACCCCAAACAGATTCTGTGTGCAATTTGGGGGTCCTTCTGGACTCATGGCTCCTGTTTACCTCTTCCCAGTCACATGTACCCATCCCACCAATCTGACAGGAAGGACATGCTCCAGGTCCCATCAGCCAAGGAGTGTTGTCTGGCAAGGCTGAGGAAGAGAGTCATTTCTGCCATGGCTCCTGCACAATGGAAGATCATCCTCCCAGAGATTAGGTTGGCCCCCACCCTGCTAGTTTTTTTCAAAAGATCCTGAAAACATGGTTTTGCCAATGGGCATGAGGACCTGGGAATGTGATAGAGCTGACACAATGGCTGTACTGAATGCTGTTGGTAAGTATAATTGCCTTGGCTGTTATGTGAAGGTGAAGGATGTGAAGGATATGAATTTTTACGATGATTTTTATAGGCTCTTGTATTTTTTATTGTTTTAAATTGTTGTATTGTTTGGGTTTTTTTACATTGTTGTATATGTCTGTAAGCTGTCCAAAGTCATATATGTAAACTGGGTGGCTATATAAAGTAGAAAAATAAATAAATAAATGTACGTGTGTGTATAAATATTCTGAGAATCTGGAAAGACAAAAATCAAGACTCACTGCTAGAAATAGTTTACAGCTGAAAAAAATCAATATTTGACAACTGTTAATATACATGTCAATATCTTGTAATATTGCCACTGAAATTTGCTGAGTTTCAACATTTTGCATTCCAAAACATTTGGAAGCTCAGTGGTCCTCAAACTTTCCAGTACCACAGCACCCTAAAATGATAAAAGGCCTGCCCATGGATAATATTCATGATTCCAGTGCTGTTAGGGATGGGAAGAAACAAACATACCATTTTTACTAATTAATTTTTAATCTATGTATCACAGAGGTTCTTGAACTTCATGGTACAGCAGCCACATGCTGCAAACTTGTACAGGCAAAATAAGTAGCAAAGTCCAGAATATATTTTGACAATGCTCCCATTTTGCCTGTGCAAGCCTGCTCACGTTTAAAACCATAGTGCAAAACTGGCATTCAGAAGCTACACAGCAACATTTCTACTCTTTATGGGATTTTTTAACATACTATACATCCCAGCTTAAGCAATTCCTCAAGTCTAGAAAGAAATGGAGCGCAACAGGCTGAGAGTTTTGTAGAGTTCAGGCTAGCTGATCCAAAGTTTTTGAATAGTAATTTGTGGCTTCATTCATCCATTCATTCATTCGATTTATATAGCCACCCATCTCACATATGGACTCTGGTGGCATACAGTAAAAACAAACCATAAAAACAAACATTAAAACTTATAATAAAAACATTAACATTAATTAAAAAGACTGGGAGAGAACATCTTTGATGTTATGTGCAGTGTAGCCATCTCATCAGTTCTCCATTTCCCTGAGATCCCCTCACCTGCTGACCTAGCCACGTTTTAAGGGACTTGTTGGCTTGATGTTCCTTTGGCCAAAGAATGGGGCCCAAATTGTCACAGCTGACAGGTGAAGCTAGAGTGTGCTACCCCTCATCTCTTCAGCCCCAGATCTCTGTATTCTCTCAAGAAATCATATTTTAGAGATTACTCACTTGTAATGCCATGGTGAATTCTCTAAGACAGAGAATTATGAATGTTGAATGTTGACTATATCATTCACTTGAAGAATATGGCCAATGTTATGTAAAGTCATAAGATGAGAATTTTCTCATCAGGTGACTTCTGGCATATAAAAGATAAACGATTCAGTGTTAAGCTGTGACAGCATTCAGTAAAAAAATAATTTCATGACATAAACAAATATATTTCTATGATTGCATGGTGAATATAACTTAATTTGAGAAGTAAGCCATAGCAAATGAACAATCCACTCTTGGTTTTATCTGTCACATTGTAACATAATTGAAAGTAGTAGTCTTGCATAATATGTAAACACGTAATTTGTATATACATGCAAATACAGTTTAATTACTGGTCAGCACTGTCAAATGCTATGTCTCTTATACAAAAATATTTTATCCAGTATCAGATGTTCTAAGGCCTTTGGCTTTACTAGTTTCAAAAATGAATCCTGTAAGTTCATGATATAAATTTCAGTTCTAGCTTGCAGTTATTGGGTTATGTGGCACGAATATGTTTTTTTCTCTGTTGGATTTGACTGAAGCAAAGACTCCATTGACATTTACATTACAGTGTTTAATTGTAATATCAACCAAATGAGGGATAGAGCTATGGACATAAATATATATACTGAGTGGAATTGCATGTGTTAATCTCAACAATTGCAAAAGATCAAACATCTGAACAATGGTTTATCCAATGGAAAGATGTCTTTAAAAAAGAGAACTTTGGATTTTTAGAAAATGTAAAAGGCATATGAAATACCCATGAAGTGAATTTCAAAGTTGTGCTACCAGTACCAGTTCTAGTCACCAACAGAATAAGGAAGCAGCAGCAACTGAAGACATACTAAGATACTCCAGACCCCATAGCTGGAGACTAGTGTGGACTGAGAACCACCATACAGAAGTCAAGAGGAAATAGCATGAAGGAGGCTTTAGTGAAGGAACTGTGAGGGGCAATGATCCATGCATACACATTCTCCTATAAACAATGTATATAAAATAGTGTATTTGCTTTTCCAAAAGTCTGTGTGAATATTATCTTTTCTCAGTCAATAAATGAGTCAATAAGTGGGGGGAAATAAATTAAAACATGACAACTTGACTTTGGAAAGTAAATTTGATGTAAAATTCCACAGAGAGCTAGAGAGAGAAAATTTGCCTATGCTTTAGAAGTAGACATTTGCACACTCACAAATATTTTTGCTACAATCACTAAATAGGTAGTTTGCCAAACACTTAGAACTTCCAGCACAAACATGTGGAAAACCCCCAAGTGCTTGCCAGAACTGTCCTGTTCCATGAAGTGCTTGGAGCAGACCATCTTTAATTGCCCTGCTTGCCTTACAGAGGTCCAGGGTGGCACTCAGTCTCACCTGGACCCAGAGAGTGATCTGATAATGGCAAGGAGCGGATTGAAATGCATCCCATATCGAGATCACTACACATCTGCTCTGAGACAAAAGCAGGGTCCAACATGTCCCTGCTTACATGTGGGCTATAGATTACCTGGGACTGCCATGTAGTCTATGAACTTTTACCAGGCCAATCAGGCTATTTCACCTCCCATCTGAAGCAGCTCCCCTGACTCAGTCCTTCAATCCATCCCCTGAGCATCCGTAAACCTTAGGAGCCTTGCAGAGGAAATTATTAGTGTGGGGCCACATTCCTAGGAGCCACACACCAACCCCAGCATGTCTCCAAGGCCTTCAAAGCCAAGCCTCCAGAGTCACCACCAGAGTTAGCTGAAGCACTCCAATTTACACTGTGGCATTTTTCAATAGGATATCCAAGAAGATAATATTTGGTCTCTTTTCCTGAGGGTGGCAGGGAATGCTGATTTTTAAAAAGAAAAGGGAGGGTGTTTTATTTTTGTTTTATTGGACAGATAAAGAGAAAGAGGTGACCTGCAGCCTAGATAAGTATTCACCCCAGGAAATTCACAATGCCATTAACAGCTGTTGCTGTGATAGCTAAATCAGTTCTTGCCATGGCCTTCTACACTGATGTCAGAATGAGATCGATTTAGTGGTAGCAGTTTTGCTAGACTAGCTTCTATACAGCTGTTTGGTTCAAGAGGAATCCACAGACACTGAAAAGAAAATAACACAATCACCACCATATTCCAACCTACTTTCAGTGCTTTGCTGGACAGCTCCCTGATGCGAAGCATTAAGAGAAGGTGAAAATGGGCAACAGAGTACTCAGTTCCAAACAAGAAAGTAGTTTCTGTGTCATAAAAAATAAATTATAGCCCTCTCATTTTGGGGCCCAGAGACAGGACTGGCAAGTTCCTATCTGCATGATTTCTGTTCTGGCCTTGCTCAGCATTTACTAGGGGTGAGAGTAATTTATGCTGTCTCTTTGCATGAGATGTGATTGAAATGAAAGCACACCAAACCACTGACCCAAGAAGAAACACAGGAGTCCCCTCAGAGCACAGACATTCTTATTCTTACATCTTTTTAGATATAAGAATGAGAATACCTCTCCTGCTTTAATTTTTAAAACAATGTGCTATCTAGCAGAAATTTGTGAAATACTGGAATAAAGTGTAAAATAGCAGATACACTTTCCCGTGGAAAACCTTCCTAGTTTTTGGAAGTTAACTTAGTAACTTGATGTTCCCAGCACATATATATGCATGCAGATGTTATTTTACTTTCATATTATCATTTTACTAGCCTGATTTATAGATACTGGATTTGTATGCTTCTCAGAGTGATCAGTGAGCAGAGCAGCATATAAGCCCACAAAGTAAAATAATAAAATAAAATAAAATAATTTTTACTTGCTGTTTTAATTAAGTTCTGTTTAAAAATACTTTTGATTAGTGTGTGTGGTGTTTTTCTCCTATTGTTTAGTGCTTTATATTGTACAGGTTTGTTTTAATTCTATATTTGTGTGTCTCTGTGTGCGTGTCTGTGAGAGCCATGTGGAATTTTCTGGAGAATAAGTTGAATGTCTGAATGAATGAATAGGGACAGGCAATTACTCAGTCACCCTCTTTCTGAATGGAAGCATCAGGCTGGCTGCTACAGGGAATGGAATGCTGGACTCTATGGAGCCTTGTTCTTATATTTCAGGTTTAGCTAATCAGTGTAGTGATGAGATACTTCTCTAGCTCTGTATAAAACCAATGAAATGTAGTGTAATGAAGATTTAATTTTTTGTTTTTTTAAAAAAAGTAGTATTAAAATACCAAGTCATTCTTACTGAGGCTTTTAACAGTTGCCACAAGGCTATAGAAAATAGCTACAGTTTACATGTACAGCTAGTTGCTTTTCTAAGTGCTACAGCAAGCTACCGCTGGAGAGAACAAAGGCAATATATAGCACATTGTAAATTCTTCTGCAACTCTTCTGCCAAATGGTCAGAGTTCAAATTACAAGTTTAAAACCAACATTTGAGAGCAATTCTGATTGTACTTTGAGAAATCACCTAAGGAGGTTGCTCCTCCTTGTTTCATCTAATGTTGCAAAAAATGCCTGCCGGAATAAGATGGAGTCCAAAATGCCACAATCTTTTGACAGAAAAAAAGGAGAATTTCAAGAACAGGTTGACAAATCTATAACACATTTTTCAACAGTTTCAGTTACCTTTCCACAATGCAGCAAATGTATTATAAATGATTACCAAGCACTTGTTTAACTCTATTTCACTGAAACCAGGCTACTTAAAGACAGACTAGACATTCAGATCCCTGAGAAACAAGGGTAATAGCTTCCCTATAGAAGCATCCATAGTACTTTTATGAGGAATATCATATAGTAAGCATAAACATCAGTACCATCAGGTATTGCCAAGAGGTTAGGCAATTCTTGCTGCAAAAGAAGCAAATTATGCATATCTTTGAAATGAACAGGTCCAAGTTATGCTGCCTACTTGTTTTGCAAAAAAAAAAAAAGTCAGGCATGCTGGAGGAAACGAACAGATCACAATACTACCACAACACAATATCTTCTACTCAGGGCAAGGAAAGATTAGTATATTAGAGCAGACTCAATATGAGGAGATTCCCCCTGAAGAAGCAGAAGTAAGTCACCACAGAGGTTAGAGAACGTTGCACATAAGAAGCTATGAGGGACCAAGTTAATGTATCATCATAAATCACCATCAGCCATTCAATCTGAATGAATCAGTCAGATTCCTATGGAATGTATGGTTTTGTTTATAGCTGCTGTCATGTACCATTTTCAGCAGGACAAGGGTAGCTGTCTTGTACCAAATAACATGCAGTTGAAAATTCAGATGGCAGACTTGCCCATGGTGAACTTGATTTCTGATATTTGAAAGAGCCAGTGTGAATGTTTTGTCCCACACAGCATATAAGACTGAACTTGTGGGGACAGAAGCAAGGGCAAACACTTTTTAGATTCTGAAGAGTGCAAGAAGAAAGGCTGTGTAGATCATTGAAGGGGTGCTTTGCTTTGTCAAGGCTTCAGTCAAAGTACCTCTTCAAATTAAAGCAGTGTCCCATTTGTCTTGGTTGAGGCAGAACAGCTTCTTTGATTTGCTCAATAATTTATTACCAAAGTGATATACCTCATCCAGGATAAGTCCTGCCTCAACTCTCCATTAAGGCAAAGCAACACACCTTACTGCCGGCCATTCATGTGATGTGGTTGGCTAGAATTCAGATGTTTCATGTTTTAGCAGACAGTGTTGAGGCTAGACTCTGGATTTATGGACATAATAATTCAGTGGTAGGAGACATCAATCCATAGTATAGCCAGGTAGATGCGGAAAAATGTCTGTCAAAAACTCTGGAGACCCATTTATGAGTCAGTATGGATAATACTGGATCAGATAAAGCAGGGTCTCATTTACTCTGTGTAAAATTTCTAGGTTTTATGTACAACAGCAGCAGTTACAACAGTAGAAGTTCTCTGCAAAACAGGACAGGAGCCCTGGGCTTGTGAACCAGGGAAGGACAGACAGGCAAAGAATCTTCTCTTGTCCTGGGGTTCCAACTAGATATGGATCTCCCTGTGACTTCTGCTTAAGAAAGAAAAAGCAAACATGGACCAACCTATGATTAACATTATATTACACTTGGCCTTTAAAATCTATTTTTGCTGAAATCAGCACAGCTAAGTCAATCCATGAAAGTCTCACAAATCCCTATGTAGGAATGATTCACTACACAGTAATCTTAATATAGGGTTTTAGATACCAGCAAAGAATTATGTACATGTTTCTATATTTCTTTGCTCCCATCTACTGGTCACTCAAATTTTCTTTTTTTTTTAAAGTAATTTTTATTAAGAATTTTAACAATAATAAAAGACAATACAAAATGAAATTAAAAAAGAAGAGAAATATAAAGAAAAGATAGAAAGTGCAGAAAATAAAAAAGGAAAGAAAAAGAGAAAAAAGAAACAAAAAGAAAAGATATGTAAAGAAGTGACTTCCAATCTTCTTTACAGCAGTTACAAGCAAACTTAATTTCTTTCCTCTCCCTTTGAAATTTCGTTACATGAATCACTTCTTCCCATATCTCAAAATTTTTCATCAGCAAATCCAAAAATCATTAACAGTTCTTTCTGGATTCTGCGAAAAGTCCATACAGGGTTTCCAATATTTTATAATTATTATCAAACAAGTCAATTTTATATTCTTTTCTCTTATGCAGTATTCTGACATTCTTGATCCTTAGCTTGACTTCAAAGTGTTGTCGTAGGACCCAATCCCCATCCATATCTTCTTCCTCCCATGCTAAAAGTATTTTTAAAGCTTCAACCTTACTGTTTTCTCCAAATTGTTCTGTAAATACTCTTGGTCTCAAAGAAGATTCTTTCTCATGTACATCCAATAGTAATCCATTATCTATATCATTTTCCATCTCTTGACTTACTATTTGTATTTCCTCTGTTTATTATCTCTGTTTTGTTTTCCAAATTTTCTGTTTTATTTTCCACAATTTCCCCCTTGCTTTTGATTTGTCTCTCCATTCAATTGTCTTTCAAATTTTTCAACATTATTTTTCATCTTTTTTTTATCTCTTCATTTACATCTCTTTTGAATGATGTACTCACATAAACATTTATAGATGCTGTTATTGTAGCTGTTACATTTTTTTCCAACTCTTCAAAAAAATTTTGGAATGTCTCAAGTTTAATACATTTTTCTGTCATTTCTGTATATTTGTCAGGCCTAGCCCAAGGAACTCCAAGAGACAATGCAAAATCAGTTCAGCTATGTTTATTAGCTACAACCTCTAGCAAGAATCTTCCCAGACTGAAACCCCAGCTCCCAAGTCAGCCAGCCACAACAGTGTGAATTCCTCAGGGAGGTCCCAGCCTCATCCTCTTGTAGTTCCCATGCTCCATCGGCGAGCTAAGAAAATGCTTATCTCCCTGAGCCTAGCCTTCATAATTCCATCCCATCACAATATTTCACTACTTTTCTAATAACAGCCATTTCATCAGGTACAGAAATAAAAGTAAGAGAAGGGCTTTCCCCCCCCCCCTTTCCCCCTTTCTATAATCCTTAAGTCTTTGGTCCCTCCTGGCACTTCATAATTTTATGGTCACATGGTCTGTCTCAAGTTTCCTTTACCTCTTTATTTTGCAAAGTCCACCAATAGTCTCGTCAGTAAAACTAAACAATCTGCATTCCCACAAAAGTATTGTTCTATTTATTTAATAATTTCAAAAACACTTTACCAAAAATCATAATATTTCAAATTTGACTGGCCCCTTAGTCCATTTTAAACATTCTTAAGTAAAATTCTTGTCAAGCTTTTTGCCATTCATCTTAAATTCTTTAAATTTGTTCTTTTCTGTAATCTTTAATCCAGAATGATGGATCACTTGCTGGGTGGTGTTTTTTTTTTTACCCCCTGCTGTTCCCAAGATTTCTTTTAGCTGTAAAATAATTATTTAGGTGTGCTTAAGAAAGTGAGGTTTTAGTGAACCCAGTGTCTTTACAGGCTCCTCTGCAGCTGTGAGCTTGTTGGCTTTTCCATGGCTGCAGCTCCAAACTCACAAGTCAACCAGCACTCAAACTCATGAGATGACCACAGTCCTGCAGTCTCCTTGCAAGAAGCAGCTGTCTTCTAGCACAAGTGAGCAATCTCAATGGCCTTTCGTCCAGAGAGGCTCCATTGGCCTGGGCTTTTTGCCCGGCCTTCAGTTTTTCCCGCAGCATCACCTCCACTCCTTCCGAGACATCTTAGTCCACTATGACTTCACCCAGAAGTCTCTTCATTCAGATTTTCACAGTCTGAATCTGGTAGCCCTATCTAAAAAGAACAATATTAGGCATTTTGCTATTTTTTTTAATTAAAGGACAAGGAAGACTGTTTTATTATAATAGTTAAAGGCCAGATTCTTATTTTGAATTCCACCTCAAGCAAATAAATCCTGAATTTAGCAAATATGATTGCTAAAGTGGTATATATTATGTGGATCCTAAGTACCGATAATAAATATGTGCCATAAATCAACTCTAGCACTTTGATTTGAAGTATATTTCCAGGACTTATATGGTAAATAAACACTAATATATACATTACAATTATATTATCATTTGTTACATAAGTAGAAGATTATAAAGCTATAAAGAAGGACTGTTCATGTCTTAAAACTAAAGAGTGATCCTTTAGAATTATATAATAAACTGAACTAGAATATAGTTTTCTTAATTTTCGCTTATTGTGTTTTGTGAATTCAGCCATGTGTATAGAACTGTGTGAATCCAGCCAATAGGGGCTAATACAATAAATCTTGGTTAAAGCAGACATGACTGAGTGCACTATGAACCCAGGACTAAATAGAAATATCTTTGGCAGAGATGCTAAGTCAGCCTCCCGATTCACCTAAGCCTCATACAATCTGGCAGTGGCTCTTCTGAACTATGTTCCAGTTATGGCTGCAAATCCTGGACATATTTGCAGTGTTTTTCCGGAATTTATATCAAGACAATTACATAAATGAGAGGAAAGGGTGTGATTTAAAAGTCTGACAATTTAAGACTTGGAAGAAAAATATATATCCTTTCTCTAACAGTGATACACTATAAAACATATTCTTTAACAGAACATTTCACCCTTGAATAATGCTTAACATTCTATTGGCAGAATTCATTTGCACCTGGCCTATTCAAAAACTACTTCTGCTCATTAAAGAAACTTAATAAGCACATTTCACAGGTGAAATAGCTCAGAATTAGGTGCAAAGTTTTCAATGCCTTTTTTTTTTTTTTAGTTGGCCTGTGTTGTTTATTTTGTTGTTTGGTTGTATGCCAACCACATTCCTCTGTCATCACCTTTTTAAAAGGTTATTAAAAGCCACATTGTAAAGACACTTTTATTAATATAATGGTTTCTGAAGAAAAAATGGGGCATGACTTCCTCTGAATCTTGGCCTTTGAGCGGCAGGCCAAGGACATACTAAACAACAGTGGGTAGGGCCAGGACTAAAAATTAAATTTGATGAAGTTTAATTTTCAGTTGGATTCAGATATTTACAGATTACTATTCGATAACTTCTTTTGGAAATCTTAGAAGGTTGTGGTCAAAGATTTCTGGACCCCATGCAGTCTTGTGACCTTAAGCTATGTGTGCCTGTTTAAAGGTGTGAACAAGACAAAAACCAGTATATTATATGAGCAGAAGCCAGTATAATAGGGCTCCTGCTTGTAGGCTTCCAGTGAACCATTTGTCATAACAGAAGTCAAGGTCAACCAAATGGGCCCTATCCCACTGGAAGAGAAAAACAAAGAACCCTAATATCAAGGGTTGTTTAAGGGCCTTTGAATACAAACCTTAAGAGCAATATTAGCTTTTGCTTTTCTTAACAACAGCGATTCATTCTCATCCCAAACAACTTTTTTTGAAAGGTCTGTTCCACAGTTGCTCAAGACACAACCTTGAGCTTCACAAATCCAGAACCTCCTTTAATGCACAGAACTATTTTGTACTTCTTTGAATCATACTGATACTTTCTTCTTCTCATTCGTTCTTCAGTGAACATTTTTCACTTTTATTGCTAAACGTTTTTAAATTGTTCTATTTTATAAATACATTTTATCCATGTTTCATCAGAATATAGGTACACTGGGGTATGGGGTTTTAGTGTTTTGTTTTGTTTTGTTGGATACAGGAAGCTGTGCAGAAAGATTAAAAACTAAATAAAATCTACATGTGCTAATGTGAAATTTTTTTGCAGAACTGGATCCTAACAAACATCCAAGCTGCTTAGCTTTAGGATTTTGCAAAAAGCTTGAGTATTTTAAATCTGTCTCAGAAGGCTGAATCCTGCCTGGAACAATTTTAGCAATCATTTTGCCTGCTTATATGAATTCATTGACTGCTACCATCTCACCCCTTGAATGCTGAACATGGCCTGCTTGTTGGAGCCTTGACCCTCAGTCTGCTATTGTTAGACTTCTTGTAACTCCGACTAAAGGCTAAGGCCCAATTTATGGTTTTGCAACCAAGTGTGATAGGCAAGTGGATCTGATTTACAATTAGTATGTTAGAACCCTATTAGGCAGCAAAAATGTATTCTTGTGTCATCCAGCATGTGCTATTCAGAACTGTACTGCCTTTGATACTGAAGCAGCATATCACTCTTGTGAGTTGAAACCCCTGTGGATTTGCTGATTCCCCTTTTAAAGTTAACCTGATAGCCATCAACATGTCAGGTGATAGAAAACCCCCATTGTTTAACTACAGGTAGTCCTCATTTAGCAACCTCAATTGGGACCAGCAACTCAGTAGTTAAGTGAAACAGTTGCTAAGTAAAAAAAATCACATGACCCTGTTTGGGTTTACAATTTTACTTCAGCTTTCCTTTGCTTTATAGCATCAGAAGGATATGACCTCAAACATCTGGGTGGGCTCAAATGGCGGAGGAAGGTTTCCGGAACTCGACTCATGAGGAAGCTGGGTAAAAGGGCAAATCTTATAGCCCTTTTTGCTCATCCCAGAGCTGGGATAATTAGCAAGAAGAGAATTAATATTTGTACTGACATTCATTGGAGAGGAAGAAATTACAAGAGAGTAAGCAGGCACACAATGGAGAATACACATTGAAAGAAATGTACTAGCACTGTCTGTCTAGCAAATTCAGAGGGCTTAGGAGGCAAACAAAAGCCTTTAGTGTGAAACTGGTTAGGGTCTTGTCAGTGTCAGGCAGCAGCTGCAAGCTGGAGGGTTTTGTTTGTTGTTCGGTCATTAAGTCGTGTCCAACTCTTCATGACCCCATGAACCATATTGCGCCAGGCCTTCCTGTCCTTCACTGCCTCCCTGAGTTTGCTCAGTTTCATGCTCATTGCTTCAGTGATGCTATCTAACCATCTCATCCTCTGCTGTCCCCTTCTCCTTTTGCCTTCAATCTTCCCAGCATCAGGGTCTTTTCCAAAGAGTCCTCTCTTTGCATTAGGTGACCAAAGTATCTGAGCTTGAGCTTCATTATCAATCCTTCCAATGAGCAATCAGGGTTGATTTCCTTTAAGATTGACTGGTTTGACCTCCTAGCAGTCCAGGGGACTCCTAAGAGTCTTCTTCAGCACCACAGTTCAGAGGCATCAATTCTTCGGTGCTCAGCCTTCTTTATGGTCCAGCTCTCACAGCCATACATTACTACTGGAAAACCATAGCTTTGACTATGCGGATCTTTGTCGGCAAGGTGATGTCTCTGCTTTTTAATATGCTATCTAGGTTTCCCATAGCTTTCCTCCCAAGGAGCAAGCGTCTTTTAATTTCATGGCTGTAGCCTCTGTCTGCAGTGATCTTGGAGCCCAAATAAATGAAGTCTGATGGGAGGTGGAGAAAAGCAACTTAGCAAGAAATAGCTTGTTTAGGCAATCTCTCCATTCTGCAAGAGAGGGAAAAAGAAAAAAAAAAACAGGTCAGGCATACAATAAGGGGTACTAAATGACTATAATGGTGAACGTGTGACAGAGAGAGATGCTGTGAAGATCGTAAATGTGGGCATTGGTCACAAAGTTACTTCTTCATCATCATCGTAACTGTGAATGGTCACTCACTGAGGCTGTCGCTAAATGAGGACTACCTGTATGTGCTGTGTGAATTCATTTATTTATTTATTTATTTATTTATTTATTTATTTATTTATTATTTATATTTGCTTGTCTTGAATTTCCAACCATTTTGCTCCTATCGATGACTTCAGGATCAAACATGATGAGGGACAGAAAAAGGTCTTCTGAGGAAACCTCTCTGAACATAAGTGCTCTTCTTTCAAAAACTTTCTTAAGCTCTTTTGATTTAAATCTGATTTAGAAGACTGCATGTCTGAAAACCAGTATTAGCCATGAGAAAATTCGTACAGGACATTATTTTGACCACTCAGTTCAGCCAGATGGAGATGATACATAGGACCAATCACCTCACTAAGTCACATTATTGCAAATTCCATAGACCCAAGGGCTCCATTTCAAAGGGCTGAGGCTAGGACCCAGTCAGCTCAATTTCGGAGATGTGGAGGGATGAGGCTTAAAGGGGCAAAGTGGGTGTTCTCCAAATCCCCAAGTAGAAAATTAGATGCTGAACTTTGGGTCCTGCTTATTCTGGGGGCTCCAAGAGGATATGTGGCCCATGGGATGCACTCTAGCATTCTGCACTCTGTGGTCGATGTGAAGAAATCTTACCACTTGATGAGGGCCAGCTTTTACCACATGTTAAAAGCATGATAGGAAAATTTTTTAAATATTAGGTTGGAATTCCATCTTGGACATCAATTTTGCTGACATCCACTTTTTTAAAGAGCAAATTTCAAATGATGCGGGAATTTTCCCCATCACTTTTGATAATACTGACAATTTCTTAACCATGAGCAACATTTTGTTGACTTAAATGAAGAAAAGGTGCATTTTCCACATCACTGCTGCTGTGGTTTTGTAACATTCCTGAGTCAATGAGAATATTTAACCAAGGAGTCTAGCTACCTTTTTGGAGTTAGTGCAGTTCTGGCTGGATTACAGAAACACATTTTTTAAAAAAATGATTGGAATCAGATTTGACAGAAAAGAGCTGAGTTCTAAATTAACAGGTGTCCTTCAATTTTTATTTGGCATAAAAAAACACTCTGCTGGAAAATACAAGTTTGCATCCTATTTAAAGTAACATTCCCAGCAGCAAATATTTTTTTCCCATATCTCTTTTGGGGACAAAGCCCATTTTTAAAAAGATATCTGATACATTCTTTAATCAGCTGAGACTTGTCCTTTCAAAAACAAAATGATTTTGTTTCCACACTCTTTTGTGATAAAATAGTTGCTTCTCTCTCTCTCTCTCTCTATTAAATTGCTTGCCTGCAATCTTATGCACACTTACCTGGGAATAAACCCCACTCATCTCACAGAATCATAGTTTTATCTTAGCTACACTCAGGAACACAGCCTAAGGGCGTAGCGTTTGTACAGTACACATACAACAGAATAAGTGTACCAGATTGATTCAGCTTTAGAGCTAAGGGCATGTGTGCACTGTACATTTAAGCTGTTCCTGTCCTGTGCTTTTGTTGGTTTGACTGTAACACAGCTTAAGAAAATCCTGCCCAGACTTGAAATACTTTGCCAGCCGCTTGCAAGATACTCAGTGAGGATTACAGGCTACTGCATCCTCCCTTTGGACAGTTCTCCTGCTGAGAGGGAGAGAGAATCACACACACATATACATCAAAATGCCATGTAGCAGACACAACCAGCTTTAAAATACAGGATTGTCTGCTGGGCTATTTGTTGGTTTGTTTTAGTAGGTCTACTGGCGCTCCCTCACATGACTGGGAAAATGATGAAAGAGTGCATTGATGGCCTTAATAAAAAGCAAACAAACAACCCAGCAGGAAGTAAGTAGCTCAGGAAAGATGTATGTATGCATGTATGTTCATTTCTGTCAATTTTGAACCAGGTAAGGGAAGTATTATAACCATTATGCTAGTAAGCTAAGCTAGCCATAGTAGGATCTGCAGCAGGTGTTTTTGAGGAAAAGCAGGGAAACTGTGGTGAAGGGACAATCTGGCCTGTACGAAGTAGCCAGACAAAGTGGAAGGGTTGGCCTATGAGACAACAGAGTACAGTAGGCAAACTGGAAAGCAAGGCTTAGGCTGCCAGAAGTAGAAAAACACCGCTTTGAAAGAACAGCATGAGAACTTGCCCAGAGTTTCAGCTGCTGGCCTGTGCTGATACCAGGCAAACTGGAAGTATGGATAAGGAAACAAATGTAAGATGAAAGCACAAATAAGTTGCTTCTTCATTTCTATTATGAATTACTTTCCCATGCTTTGAGTTTCAGTTACATTTCCAGGGAACCCAAGAAAAGTTATTTACTGGCTTCGTGAATCTCCAGATAATCAGTATGCAAGTTACAGTGGATAATTTGTTTTTAAAGAGATTGATAGTCATGGTGAAGTAGACTACAGAATGCAAGATACAAGTTATGTGTGAATAAAGCATAACTAATTCTCACCCCTAGCACATTGCAACCTGAAATAATGATACAGTAATGATATAAAGTTACCTGCCTAAAGAGTAGCTTTCCCAGGCAAAATGTTTTTATAGCCTCTGATTTAAGGTTGTAAACTACAGATTACAAACATATTTAGAAGGCTCAGTGAAAGGCAGGAATGCCCAAGATGTGAAACATATGATCAAGTAACAGTAGCTGAAGGCTTTCCATCAGATTGCATATTGTACATATAGCATGTTTGTTAAAGCAAAGTCTCCAGTTTTTAATCTCTGTAAACCCTTCTTCATTCCATAGGGTACATAGCTATAGGCCTTTCTGGATGTGAACTGAATTAAATAAACAAAAGATAAAAAATTTAAGAGTACATGGACACATGGCCAGTACATGGAGACACACACAAACATACAGTATATAGCATTTCAATAACAACAAGCAACCAACTAAACAGATTTTAAATTCCACCAAATTTAGTGAAGACTGATTTTCATTCTGGCTAATGTTCTCATTTCAGGAATTTAATGAAAAGGAGAGGGAAAATATCCTACCTTTTGGCTCCCACTTTCTTGAATGTGTTTTTCCTCTTGACACTTCACCCCTACCCCCTGAAGTGTATGCAATTTCATAAGGTCTGAAAATATTTATTTATTAATTAAACGTGTATGTTGCCCAACTCTTCAAAACATGCTTATTCATTTTAGTTATACTACAATCTGATTATGGGAAAAGGGATTGCACACAGAGATATTTGTGTCAACTAAACCCATTGCTCAAAACGCACGTTCATAGTTCCATTGAAATTCATATATTTAGTATTAACTGTAGAAAAATCCTAGGTCTTATATTTTCTATTCTTTTTTCCAAGGATTAAATCAAGGCAACTGTCCCAATTTAACATCTCCCAGATTTATTTCAAATTTATAATCTCTCGTTTAGGTGGAGTTGTTCTCCATTCCCTTTATTGACTGAAGCCTACATTCAGATAGACACTTTGTCAGATAGTCAAAGATACTTTGACTAAGATCAACATAAAGCTACATCATGATCTATTCAACCATTTTTATAGGAGCATGTTCATAACTTGTTCAGCCATAATGAGACTGGCTTGTCAGCGACTTAATGGATTGTGTGAACCCAACTTTCATTGGCAGCTCCCATGTTCAGTCTTGAAATTTCTTAGTTTAAGTGCTTTAAAGTCTGTAAAGTACCAGCGAATCCAGAGTAAATGTGTTTTGAACAGAACCATGAGAAACAGACTGATTCACAAAACCATTGAAGCATGTCAGGAAGTGGGCTGAAGTAATCTGTGTTTGCTATTTTTCCATGGTAAATTGGTTACCAGGAATGTGAAACAAGTCCCTTCCCCTTCCCCTTCCCTCCCCTTGACACATCTCCATTCACTCAAATAATGATGTCTGCATTGAAAAACAGTAACATGGATCTCTAAAAATTATTTCCATCTTATGAAATGTTCTTAATCCTGCATATTTTGGAAATGAATTATTAAATGCTAGTGTAGCAGTTCCACAGAATTCACATGAAATGCACCTTTCTGCTCTATAGTTGCAACATATTTTGATTAATTATTATTAATTTGTTAGATTTATATCCCGCCTTTCATCCAGGAGCTCAAAACAGCAGACATAGCACTCCCTACTCCCATTTTTCCCCTACAACAATAAGCCTATGAGATTGGTGTGAGAGAAGCAAAGTCACCCAGTGAGCATCCGTGGCTGAGGATGCATATGAACCTGGATCTCTCACAGTCCTAGTCCAACACAGTTACCACTACCCCACACTGGCTCTCATACAGCTGAAATCAGAAATCAGTTCAGTGGGAGTTACTCCCAAGTAACTGCCTATATGATTGCCTCCTAAGTAAATAACAAGTACTGTAATTCTAGACATCGTAACATATTTACTATTATATGCATGTAGAGTTCTGTTCTGAATATGAATTTCAGCTATGAATTTCATAGCTGAAATGTTTGGAAGTAAGAGATCATCCTGATATATTTCCATTTGTGATGCTTTAGAATAAAGCTATTCTCTTGGAATAACTGCCCTATAACTTAATATAACTCATACAAAATTATTCTGACTACACAAAAAGTAGCATAGT